>NC_134409.1:64915353-65523270 GCF_038048845.1 Mixophyes fleayi
TTGGCAAATCCCAGGACAAGTTGTATTGCTTTTATGTTTGTTGGAAGAGCCTACTCTAAAATTACTTGAACCTTCTTGGAAATCCATGGAAATGGCTGCTGAAGAAATAACATAGCTCAAAACTTACAATTGTGAAACAGGTCTGTGAACGCAAATGACACTTCCATCATTCAAATTTAAGGCAGTCGGAATGGGGGAGGGAAGGGGCATGTCAAGTTTGACAGCATACACATTCAAATGATTCAAGCTTTGTGCAACTCTGAGGTACGTGTTTTTTAGCCATATCACTTTCACCAGCTACAGGTCAGGTGTAACTGCTGACTGATAGTAATGACTACACATGTATCTCAAAACATTTGTTTGCAAGTAAGATAAACTATAAAAATGCATTTTATGTACATTATGCATGAAGAACATTCTGATGATTTATGTATTTTGTGCTTAAAAAGATAAAAATGTATATCAATGTTCATAGTATTAAGAGTTGTTTATTTAATAGAATTATTTTAGCATGTGTTCTGATGGGATTTTTTGTTGCACATATGCATGCGTATTTCCTGCAATCTGTTTTGTCTGTCTGCATACAGCAAGTTAAGTTTAGCAAGACAATAATGTTTCTTAAGATCGACTTGTACTTGAAAACGGGTGGAAATGTGTGCAAGTTATGTTCGTTTTGCGTTCCAAGAATAATTAAGCCCTAAATTAGGCCCAATATGTGTAAATACTTTTTCAGAAGCATTCTTTTAGTGAAATATTTATTTAAAAAATAAGAGCAACAAGCCTCCTATCACAAACTTATAAATTCAGAAAGTGCACATTTTGTTTCATGGCTTATTGAATTGCATTCATATGTTTTGTTTTTATGATAATATATTTTATTTTGCCTTGGCTCAGGATGATAATTTGATAGCACACAAGTATGATATATGTCAGTATTGATTATGCCACGATACCTTGCTTGTGCCATTGTAATAAGATGGATAGAGGTGTTTTTCTTATGCAATCATAATGTTTATTCTGGTTTATAAAAGAAAATGCATCTATTTGATGTGACAAACAATGAATATGATGATGAAAGAGCATATTGGATGCAAACTAAGGAAACTGAAAAGCTGTTTAATAGAGCAGCTTAGTAGGCATCAAACATCATAATTGATAGTCTATTTCAGATATATTCCTGCAGAGCAGAGACTTCCTTTCCTTTTCTTAGATTTGACCTGAAAAAAGATTGTAATAAAATATGAATTCACAGCATCTACTGTATGAGAATAAATATACCACTTTGAGAAATATACCTTTCATCTTAAAACAATAAGCATGTCAAAACAGTTGTAATTAAAGTAGGCTGATGTGTTTCCAAGTTGCTCAGTGCATCTCAGTGATATAATATCCTAAAGGTTTTTGTACTCTTATTTAAAATCTGAGCTAGGTTGCCACAGCAGTTATTCACAAATCATATAAAGCAATGATCCATAAATTATGCACAGCAGTATACACAAATCATACCATAGTCGTACCAGCGTCTCTTCTCCTGAATGTCCTTTTTATCAATCTGCACTTCATTCATTCCTGCCTACGTTCAGTTCCCTCCAATAACAAGATGAATTGAAGTATCTTACCGTCAGAGGAGTAGAAAGCTTCTTCAGAAGATTTAGCAATTTTTAAACTCCATTATAAGATAAAAATTTGACTGAGATATGTAGAGAGAAGTATGCAATTCAAAAATATATTGGAACAAAACTGCCAAAGCTAGTGCATGAAGCCATGCTCCCTTGTAACATGTAGGTGAGGTTGCGTGGTAAGCAGTATTGTGAGCTAAGGTGTGGGTGCTAGTTGGCATGTCCAAATTGGGAGTGTGATGTGTGACCCAAGTGTATAAATTATTTCAGCTGTTAACGTAAAGAGGGAGAGTGACAGGATCTGAGAGTTGGAAACTTTCTTGATGAGTGCAGAGTGTGCAAATCTCAGCAGAAACAATTTTGAGCAACGATCTGGAGAACAGCCTGGGGCACCAACAGAGAGAGATTTGGTTAGCCCAGGAGTTAATAGAGTGGTCTTGTGAGAATATCTGCTGTGTAAGAGTGCATGTAAGGAAACTGAGATGTGTTGGTTGCCTAATCAGTGAAGTTCCTATTGTGAGTTACCTGTTACTGATATGTGTTAATTATTCACTGAAACTAAGAACTGTGCTGAAGAGGTGTAAAGAGAAGTTCTATGTATAGTAAATCAACCACAACCAAAAAACTGTGATAACTACGAAACTTAAATACATTTGGCTTGTTTGGTTCATCAAGAGAGAGATTGATTGGCACCCACTATTATTAAATGTGCTCTTGTCTATCGCTACCCTTGTTGCATCTGCCAAAACCTGTACTTTGCTATTATGAAACCTATATATGAAGGTGCTCTGGTCTGCTTAATCACCCACAAGGGACTCAACATAAAATTGCTACTGTAGAACTGGGGAGAACATTCCAGTGTAATACAGAGGTAAGTGCCACTGAAATGTGCACCTACAGAACCCAATAGGAAGCTGTTTCTCCATTCATCCAAGGTTGGTTCTTTGCCACTATGTATAGAGAAGACAGACTACTATACTCTCAATTGTATTTAAAATAAAAAAAATTGTTTTAGATAAAGGTGTTAGAATAAGGATCAGGGTGTAATTTAGGATTTAGGGCTAAAGTTAGTCTAGAGTTTGGATTGAAATTGAGCACCATTTCTAAATTAACCAAAAGGGGGTTTGCCTATTGTCAAGGGTTATTTTTATCCTTTATTTATAGGGTGCCACAAAGGGTCTGCAGCATCGTACAGAGAACAAAGAATGAAATAATTCATAGCAGTACAGGGCAATACAATAAACACCCAAACTCATTCCAATGACTAGCTTCTCTAACTCCAAAGAGACTCAGAGACAATTCAGGGGTAAGAGAGGAGGAAGAAGATTGGGGTTCCCTGAAAAAAAGGAGACCACGGTAAAATAAAGAGGGATTTTCAATCTTTCTGACAGAGAGCTTTCTTCTGCAGAAATATCATTATTAAACAAGGGACTTAATTTTGCACCTTCTGTAACCACAAATTCTTTTGAACTATTTGTTGAGCTGAACAGATTTACCAAATCATTGTGTCATAAAAAGTATTTTGCTTATAAAGAAATAAAGAAAAAGAATGAGTGTTATTTACCTATAACATTAGAGAAAGAGGATAATTATGCTTTATCTATTTTGGAAGATCTATGGGAGGAGAATCAATTGTTGGATGACAACAGTATTTCTACTTTTGACATTAATGATACTATTGGATGTCATTCAAATGGTCTGAGTAACAAATTTAAGTCTAACTCTGAGTTTTATCCTACACAAGTCCAAGGTACAAATATCGATTGTTTTTATAAACTCACTGTTATGTGCGTATCGTCGCTAACCAATAACGATTGTCGAACCTCGATTTGTGTTTCCAAAGCACAAAGATTTATTCGCAATAAGTGGAAAAATATGCTCAAGCGAAGTAATAGTAAATACAGCCGTTACTTATCGCAGGCGCTCTGGATCCAGTGCAGTCATTCAATCCTGAAGTCTGGGGACAAGAAGTCTGCACTCTGGATCACAAGCTGCTGCTTATATACACAATCAAATACAGTAATACAATGAAGATGGTATAGCTTGCATCTATTGGTCCGGGTCTCAGGAATGTCCAAGGGGTCGTCAATCATTGGCTGGTTCATCCTAAGGAATCCAAAGGAGGGGGTCATCCCTGCAGGGGGTATGCTCTGCTCTTCCCGCCCGGATTCCTTAGTCTTAAGTAGTTCATAATTTCCTATCATTCATAACTTGCGTATGCACTCTGCGATTCCCTCGCAGAGTGAACCAAACAGTAGGATATGTAATAAGGTTCATTATGATACCACTCATGATGTTATTCCTTTAACCCATTCCGTGTATTTCACTAATATGCATGTAACTCTGATATAACATATAAATACTACTATATTTCGACATAACTGACTATGTGTTGCAATTACCATTAATGTGTACTATTTTATAAGTATGCGTGTTTGTGCAAATGTATGGTAAAAGACCGATTACTGTTGCTGCCACGTGTAGTGGATGCGTACGCCCTTTCACGCCGTAGCGTGCCCTTGTACGTCATAGCGTACCGTACGCATCTTTTCAGACAAAGACAACCAAGTTTGCTAGACTTTAATTGAAATGACTTTATCCAATTTGCTGACTTCGACAGTTCCACCCTTTGATAGTGTAATAAACTATCACCCAATCACCGTTTCAAGTTCAGGATTATACAATACTTCTTCACAGACCATGATCTCGGTATCTGGTACCACCCTTTCAGTCTCTTTCTCAGTGTTACTCTTATGAGACCGTTTTCCACACTTCAACACAGTAGGAACACATTTGACAACTAAACCAATTGCTAAGATGACACCCAGTATAAGGAGAAGGAGCTTACCTACACTCGCAATCATTTCCTGTACCCACTCCCCCAGACCGGAGAACCATTTTGCTGGGTTCAACCATGAGAACCAACCCGCCACCTTTTCCCCAACCTCATATAACGAAGAATTATGGCTCTTTCGAAATTCCCATTTCAGCTGCAAAATTTCATCCATCTTCCGGTCTATAACCTCTTTAGGGTCTTCCGTATTATTAGTAATGTACGTGCAACATTTGACACCGAACTGGGTGCCCAGTGTCACACAGTACCCACCAGTAATAGAGGTGAGATAATTTAGTACCAGTCTATGTTGCACCAACTCCTTCTTGTACGCTTGTAGCTCCCTTCCAGTATACCTGAAAGTGTCATCATACATCTCGGTGATATTATCTATTAATTTAGCTAGGTCTTGGATATATTTAAAGTTTAATGTTCCCCAAGCGGTCCTGGTGAGATCTAGAGCAACCATAACTTGGAAACCAGCAGTTTCACTAATCAATTTTGTAGCTATGGGTTCCTCACCAGGAATCATATTTCTCTTGCCACGGTGTTCATACTGTGTGTGTATGTATGGTGGTGATGTAGTCTTGTGAATATCTACCATTTCTTCATGAGTAATAGTCATGATTTCAGGAACCAGTTTAGCTAGGAAACACAAGCCCTTGGAACTCGGAGTCACCCAGGAATAAGCTTTCCTTCCACAAACAAAATACACATCATCAGGGAGAACATAAGGGACGGTATGCCCATGAATTATGTCACACAGAGTTTTGATAAAACTACCCATGCCTAGTGTCTCCATCTGCTCTAGACATGTGTCGGCATTAATGATACTTTCACATTTATCTGTAGAGACTTTTCCAATAGATACCTTCTTATGTTTGGTTATACGCCCTAACTTGTGACTTCCATCAGCATTCCTGCCTAGTAGTGACCTTGTGAGTCTCTCTCTAAAATGAGTGTGGCGAGCCATTGTCTGATCTGATAGGTCAGCCTCCCAATTCTCCAGGCGCTTTGCATGAGATATGTTTAGGCACAGCAAAGATCTGCCTATGGAGTATTGTCGAAGCGTCAGACTAGGGGACCTAGTGTTATTGTACCTCCCTTCTATGGGCCTCCCACCCCTTAATTCGAGTACTTCGGATATGTTTAAAGGGAATGGCACTAGTCCTATGTTATGCTGCCCTTGAGGCACGTGAGAGCACACCAAACACTCAGTTTGGTTTAGCACCTTACCCACCAGGGAGTGATAATCCTCCAAAGGATGCCCGCCTATATTCAGAGTACTGGGGGACTGGCATCGTTGGATGCATCTCTCGTCAACTAGGGAGTTGCAGAACTTGCAGATACAATACTCATCAGACAATAGCCCCTCACACTGCCTCCGAGTTCCTGAGCTAGCAGACCTTTTCATAACCCCTGGACCAAGTTTGATAATGGGCTGCTCAGGATATCCTATTAACTTTTCTTCGGCCTCCATTTCATCCGTATCACTCCCAGAACTCTCCTCCGTCCTCCATTCTCCTTCACAAAAATAGAATGTCCTAGAAAAAGTAAAAACAAGGAAAATCCTGGAACAAAAGAAAAACAAAAACCGCCACTCCATCGCTGGAAAGATAGTTCTGAGGCAACGTCTCTGGTTCAGGTGTCTCAACTGCAGGCTTTAGGTCTCCCGGAACAGGCTCACAAGTGACAGCTCTATGTCGTCGGTCTGAGTCTTGTCTTGCACTTTCTCCGGATTATGGACTCTCCTGCAGTGGGTGGAATGGACCCAAGTGTCTCTCTCTGCAACCTTCAGTGATGTAGTACTGGTCAGCAGCACTTGGTACGGGCCTTCCCAACGGTCTGTTAAACAACCTGAACGTAAGAAATTGCGGATCATAACATAGTCTCCAGGTTCAACATCATGACAGTTCGTCTCTGGCATACCAGGTGACAGCATTTTTAGTTTTTGTTGTTGTTGTTTTAGCTGTCTACTCATTCTTATAAGATATTGTACAGTCACTTCATTATTACACTTTAAGTCGTCTTGTGGACTCACGATCAAATGAGGTTGTCGTCCGAACAGTATCTCAAAGGGGGACAGATTAAGAGGAGGTCTAGAAGTGGTTCGAATGCTGTGAAGGACCAACGGCAAAGCCTCAGGCCATGCCAACCCAGTTTCAGCCATTATCTTACCTAGTTTGTTCTTGATAGTACCGTTTACTCTCTCCACCTTACCACTGGCTTGTGGTCGGTAAGGGGTGTGAAGTCTGCTACTGATTCCCATGAGTTTACACATATTTTGGAAGACATCACCAGTAAAATGGGTACCCCTATCACTTTCAATGATTCTAGGGATACCGAACCTACACACAAAGTCTTGTACAATTTTCTTTGCAGTGAACACAGCAGTATTAGTGGCTGCCGGATATGCTTCTACCCAACCGGAAAACACATCAATACACACTAACACATACTTTAGATTCCTGCACGGTGGTAATTGGATATAGTCAATTTGTATTACCTGAAAAGGTCCGTCTGTAGGAGGGATGTGGGATGGCTCAGTTGGAATAGTTTTCCCAACATTTTTCCTCAAACAAGTAAGACATGACATTGCTTTCTTACCAGCTTGAGAGGAAAATCCGGGAGCACACCAGTATGCTCTCACCAGTTTGCACATACCTTCTTTACCCAGGTGAGTCAGGCCGTGTGCTGCTTCAGCCAGGCTTAGATAGTATGTTCGGGGAGCTACAGGCTTACCTTGTCCATCCCTCCAGAGTCCTGAGGACTCTTGACCACATCCCTTCGCCTTCCAGACCGCCTTCTCCTGCAGGGAACACAAATCTTGCATTTCAATTAATTTCTGCGTGTCTAATGTCTGAAAAACCATCATAGTCTCGGTCGATACAATCATAGGTTGCCCTGCTGCCCATTTAGCAGCTTCGTCTGCCCTGTTGTTGCCCAATGACACTGGGTCTTCTTCAAAGGTATGGGCTTTGCACTTTATGACGGCTACTGTTCTGGGTAACTGTATCGCTGTCAGAAGTCCTTTTATGTGTTGTGAGTGTGCCACTGGTGTACCTGCTGCTGTCGTAAAGTTTCTAAGACGCCAAAGGGCCCCACCCCGAAGGCGTACCTAGAGTCAGTATATATATTGGCTGATTTACCCTCTGCCAGTTCACACGCTCTCCTTAGTGCTACTAGTTCCGCCACCTGGGCTGAGTGAGGTGGGCCAAGGGGTTCAGCTTCTACCACATCCTGATCGTCTACAACAGCGTAACCAGTACATAGCTCTCCTGTCTCTGTCTGTCTATGGCAACTTCCGTCTGTATAAAACGTAAAATCTACATTTTCTAAGGGGGTGTCACGTATGTCGGGCCTTGCAGTAAAGGTCTGATTCAGGTGTTCCATACAGTCATGCGTGTCAGTATTCTTGCCTAACTCATCATCAACCAGGGTCTCCTCACCTCCCACCCTTTGTGTCTCTTGAGACACATACGGAAGGTATGTAGCTGGATTTAGGGTGCTACATCGTTTGATGGTGATGTTTGAGGGTGCCATCAGGGCTAGTTCCCACTTTGTGAATCTAGCTGAAGAAACATGTCTGGTTTGGGCTGAATTTAACAGAGCTGATACAGCATGGGGTGTATAGATGGTTGAATTATGTCCTAATACTACATCCTCGCTCTTACTTACTAGAAGGGCCGTTGCTGCTACACTTCTGAGACATGTTGGGAGTGACCTTGCCACATTGTCTAATTGCACTGTAGTATGCTACCGGTCTGCTAGCGTCACCATGTTTCTGTGCGAGGACACCTGCTGCACAGCCATCAGCTTCTGTACAAAATAGCTCAAAAGGCTTTTCATAATCAGGTATTCCCAATGCAGGTGCTCTTGTCAGACTATCTTTAAGATTAAAGAACGCTTGCTCTGACTCTTCTGTGTGTACGACACGTTCTGGTTTTGAGGAAGAGACTAGCTCCTGCAATGGTAATGCCAGAATAGAAAAACCTGGGATCCATGACCTACAGTATCCACACATCCCCAAGAAAGTACGAATCTGCTTCTGGCTCTGCGGCAGGGTCATGTGTTGTATGGCCTCAATTCTGTCGGTTGTCAGGTGTCTTAGCCCCTTAGTGAGGCAGTGTCCTAAGTATTTGACCTTAGTCTGACATGGCTGTAATTTATCCTTTGCCACCTTGTGCCCTGTTTGTGAAAGATGAAGCAACAACAATTTAGTATCATGTAAACATGACATAAAAGAATCAGAGCACAACAACAAATCGTCCACATATTGAATTAGAACAGACCCATTGTGGGGTTGAAAGGATTGCAAACAGTCATGTAAGGCTTGGGAGAAAATACTGGGGCTGTCAATGAACCCCTGGGGTAGTCTGGTCCATGTGTATTGCACTCCCCTGTAGGAGAATGCAAAAAGGTATTGGCAGTCAGGGTGAAGAGGGACTGAGAAGAAAGCAGAACATAGATCAATGACAGTAAAATGACTGGCAGACGGTGGAATCTGCATGAGGATGACAGCTGGATTCGGCACTACGGGGAATTGGCTCTCAACAACTTTGTTAATTCCCCTTAAGTCCTGGACTAATCTATAGCCCCTCCCCCCATTCTTCTTCACAGGGAAAATGGGACTATTTGCTGTACTGGCTGTACGAATTAAAATCCCTTGTTGTAACAGCCTCTCAATAACAGGATATACCCCTAGTTCCACCTCCGGTTTTAATGGATACTGTGGGATTTTTGGAGCTATCCTACCACTTTCTAGATTGACCATGACAGGGGCTACATTTGCCATCAGTCCAGTGTCCTGTCCATCTCTGGTCCATAGGGAACCTGGTATTTCCAGCAACATCCCCTTTACTTGAGATGGACTTTGTTCTATAACAGGAGAGTGTAACATTAACCTTTGAGGGGTGTCCAATATGTCCTGTACCTCATGTGCAACCTTCTCGGGTATATCTAGGAACACACCATCTGAAGTACAGTATATGACACATCCCATTTTACATAACAAGTCTCTCCCTAGCAAGTTAGTAGGAGCCGCTGCAGCCAAGAGAAACGAATGCTTAGTATGCAGAGGCCCGATAGTAACTTCGGCGGGTTTAGTTAGAGGATAATGTAACACTTTTCCCGTCACCCCCATAGCTGGAATAGTTTTGCTGGTCACCTGCAGATTGAAAGGAGAGGTTATCACAGATCGGGCCGCCCCTGTATCTACAAGAAAAGTTTGTTTCCTGCCAGCTATGTCAACTATCATTGTTGGTTCTTCACTCTGACTCTCAGTTAACCTCACTGGCTGTAGACTACAGGTATGACCTGACCCCTAGCGCTGACTATTGATTTCCCGCGCAGCATTTGCTGCCGTAATATGCGCGGGTAGATGTGAGTCTCCTAGTCTATGTGAATCCTTTCTTTGAGGATATCTATGTGACCCACCCCTATGTGTATTGAGTCTTTCTTTATTACACTCTCTAGCGTAATGTCCTTCCTCGTTACAGTTGAAACACCTGATCACTTTAGGTTTCCTGTTATATGGGTTGTATGCTGGTGGTCGTGTGTGCACCCCTTCTAGAGCCTGTATACTTACCGTCATTAACTTATCACTTTTCCTAAAAAGGTTCTTGTCATGCTCCACAGCAGACTCCCTAAGGAAGTCTACCGTGACGCCTCTCCAATTAGGTAATGTGGTTTGTACTCTCGTCTTTAAATTTTCCCTAAGGCCATCCATCAGTACCCCTACAGCTACCTCTCTGTGATGTGGGTCCTCACTTATGTTGGATATCCCAGTAAATCGTGCGATCGCTGTTATAGCTCTAGCAAAGTAATCTGAGGCAGTTTCACTATCCTTTTGTTTAATGGTGAAAATCTTACTCCAATTTACCACTACTGGAAAACAGATGGCTAAGTGTTTGACAATTTGTTCTATATTCCGTTGGTTAATCTCATCAGTCAGGGTGTCATCTTCCTCCAACAAACAATCTCCAATAAATTTTTGTATGTTAGTATTGGGAGGAAGACACGCCCTCAACACTACCCGCCAATCCTTACTGGTTGGTTCGTGAGCATTTCCTAAGTCTTTAACAAATTTCTGACATTTAGCTAACTCTTTTCTAGGATCTGGGAATTCAGTCATAATGGAACGTAATTCTGATCTAGTCCAGGGACAATGCATTGTAACATTTCTAAAAGGAACTACACCATCCTTATCCGGTTTCCCATTGGGAACTGATATTGTGCGGACCGGGAACACACACTCTGGTACACTAACTTCAGGGGACGCTACAGGATTTACAGGCCCTAGATTTAGAACACTTTCACTCCTAGTGATCACGCTACTCTCACCTATCTCAGCCATTTTCTCATACTTGCGCTGAGCCTCTAGTACATTAACAGCATGGGCAATGGCCGAAATCACAGTGGGTTCATCTTCATTTTCAGATACACTTGATTGAAACTGATTTAAAACAGGGTACAACTTAGTAATTTTTCTATTTTCAGTTTTAACAACGGCTGTACTTACCCCTCCCGCCACATAAGGTGGCGGGGGCGCGCTTGCGCTGAGTTCGCCACGCTTCTCAATGGTTACATCCGCCTCGCGCGCGCTTTTCGCCACGCCTATTTCCGGTTTGCATTCGCTGCTCTGCCACGTGTTACCTTCCATTTGCCACAATTTTAAACAATCATTATGTCTATTTCTCTTTTTCGTTGACTTGATCAACCATATTTTATCTTTTACAGTATTTAGTACCTCTGCATTAAAACTCCCTATTGTTGGGAAAGGCCTATCACAAGCTTTGGTCATCCCGACCCACGTGTCACAATACACAGTTGCATATGCACCATATTTCTTACACATGAGAAACCTCGCTGAACCAATAGGGCCTTCCTTAGGCAGTACACTGACCATCTCTAGTGTATGCTTAGCACCCATGTTGAACAATATACCTTCTACCCGGAACACAGACACACCGCAATGCTCTGTTCCTTCCGGCCAAATGTGAAATACAGACACACCGCAATGCTCTGTTCTTTCCACCTAATAATTTCAACTCTGTTACTATACTCACCGCTAGAGATCTATAATACTCGGTGAACGTATTTCCTTTAGCCGCGCTCACTCGCTTTTCTCGCCCCTGGCGAGGGTCCCTAATACAGAAATATCACTGTGGGCCCCAAGGGCTATCAGCTCCTCGATACCCTGGCTCAACCACAAAAATCTGCTGAGTTTATTATCGCTGGGAGCGCACAGTCGATACAATCAACCTGCCTTTCCAGTATAATTCCTCCTAGCTGCTTCACCAATTCGCACTAACGGTGCGACCGGATCACACTGCCTACCAATACTAATTATTAGCAAACCTTGCGATCTATTGGTAGCGCTTTGCGAAAACCCAGTTTTCGCATTCGGTATACCTGCCCTGTATACCGTCCTTCAGTTGGGCAATCCGCCTCGTCAGACAGCAACTGAGCACCTCAACAATAAAACAGTGTATCTACGTTACAACATCACACACTATACACCTTTTCTGCGCAGAAAATCAAAAGTTCCCAACAATAGTAATAATGTCTCAGAGGCTTTCACAAGTAATTATACTATGCATGTATAATAACTATCAAAACGATTGTTTAACCACGTGGCAAGTTTACCGGAAGTTCGCGTACGCACAGCAGGAAGTACACATACGCTAAACAATGCAATACAGTTAAAACGCACAATGACAGAAAAAAGAAACAGTTTTCTCTTTTGTCCCTAGGTTCTAGTTAGCGTGCCCTAGATAATGCAAAACGGACATTCGGTTTCGCAACACAGAGTAAAATTCAGGTTTTGAACACTATGCGTTCTTACCCGTTTATGACGCGTCTCCACCCTTTGTTGAGGAACCGAAATCCGTTGGTCTTGCGTATCATCGGCAACGAAACCTCCAAAGCTCACGAGCCCCCAAATGTTATGTGCGTATCGTCGCTAACCAATAACGATTGTCGAACCTCGATTTGTGTTTCCAAAGCACAAAGATTTATTCGCAATAAGTGGAAAAATATGCTCAAGCGAAGTAATAGTAAATACAGCCGTTACTTATCACAGGCGCTCTGGATCCAGTGCAGTCATTCAATCCTGAAGTCTGGGGACAAGAAGTCTGCACTCTGGATCACAAGCTGCTGCTTATATACACAATCAAATACAGTAATACAATGAAGATGGTATAGCTTGCATCTATTGGTCCGGGTCTCAGGAATGTCCAAGGGGTCGTCAATCATTGGCTGGTTCATCCTAAGGAATCCAAAGGAGGGGGTCATCCCTGCATGGGGTATGCTCTGCTCTTCCCGCCCGGATTCCTTAGTCTTAAGTAGTTCATAATTCCCTATCATTCATAACTTGCGTATGCACTCTCAGAGTGAACCAAACAGTAGGATATGTAATAAGGTTCATTATGATACCACTCACGATGTTATTCCTTTAACCCATTCCGTGTATTTCACTAATATGCATGTAACTCTGATATAGCATATAAATACTACTATATTTCGACATAACTGACTATGTGTTGCAATTACCATTAATGTGTACTATTTTATAAGTATGCGTGTTTGTGCGAATGTATGGTAAAAGACCGATTACTGTTGCTGCCACGTGTAGTGGATGCGTACGCCCTTTCACGCCGTAGCGTGCCCTTGTACGTCATAGTGTACCGTACGCATCTTTTCAGACAAAGACAACCAAGTTTGCTAGACTTTAATTGAAATGACTTTATCCAATTTGCTGACTTCGACATCACTTACAATAGTTTTAAAAAACTATGTCTAGACTATGGGAGACGATATTCCAATCTATCTAGAGGTGAGAAGAGAGCATTAAAAGATCTGAAAACAGACTCCTCCATCACTATCAATTCTGCTGATAAGGGTGGGGGGAGTAGTTGTTCAAAATGTTTCCGATTATAGACAAGAAGCTCTTCGACAACTTTTGGATAGAGACTTCTGTATAAAGCTCTCTCTTACTTATTATCATTATTATTATCATTTATTGGTTGGGCGCTACAGGGTTTTCGCAGCGCCTTACATAATACGAACAGTAGACCATACAGGGTAGAACATCACAGAACAATAAACACTAAGTACCAATGCTTCGGAAACTCCGGGCAGACATATGGAGTGAGGGCGGAGCAGAAGAGTCGGTATGAAGACAGGAGGGGAGAGGGGCCCTGCTCATACGAGCTTACATCCTAAGGGAGGGTGGACAAAACAGGCACGAAGGGAGGCAGTGATGCAAGGGAGAAAAAGGGACCAGGGGAGAGGAGGGAGAACAAGCAGAGTGAATGAGGGGTTAAGTGGATGGTTGGTAGGCTTTCAGGAACAGGTGAGTTTTGAGTGCCCGTTTGAAGGAGCACAGATTGGGAGCGAGACGGATGGAGCGAGGGAGGTCATTCCAGTGCAGGGGGGCAGCTCGGGAGAAGTCTTGGACTCGGGAGTGGGAAGAGGTAATGAGAGTGGAGGAGAGGCGACGGTCGTTTGCCGAGCGCAGGGAGCATGTTTTATAATTGTACTTTTCTGGGTGCTGGGAATGGTTAATAAATTGATTAAATGTTGGTGTTTTGCATATGCTACATTCTTAATCCTACATTCCAGTGCCAACATTTACTAAAGGAACTTTTAGATGATGCTGTCGTGCATGAAGTCATCTCAAAAGAAACCTGGAGGTTTTTATATGTTTCTTTTCCTGTTGTCCCCATTTATTATCATTTACCAAAAATACACAAATGACTGGTGGCATCCCCTGGGAGACCTATTATTTCAGGGGTGGGTTTCCTCACTTTCAATTTATCCTTTCACATAGATCATTTTTTACAGCCTCTGGTGTGTTCTCTGAAATCTTATATATGTGATTCATTACATTTTCTGCACTTAGTCCAGGACATAGTGTGGCAAGAGGACTACTGTTTTCTTACTTTAGATGTACAAGCTTTATACACCAATATATCGCACAATTTGGATATTGATGTCATACGAGGAGTTCTGCACTGACAGATAACCACCAGAGATTTATTATTGAAGCTATTATTATTGAAGCTATTACTTATACTTTGGCTCACGATTATTTTCGTTTTGAGGGTGTATATTATCTTCAGGTGATGGGAACGGCCATGGGGACAAGGTTTGCCCCAAATTATGCCAACCTCTATATTGGTGCGTTCAAGGACGAGAGCATCTGGGGTGGCAGATTTGGGGTGAACCTGGTATTCTATGGCAGTTATATAGATGTTTTATTTATTATTTGGTTGGGTACTGAACAGATGGTCACTGCTTTTGTTACATATCTAAATTGTAACACCTATAATTTGAAATTCACACACTTGTAGTAAAACCTCCATGGATTTCTTGGATTTGACTTTTTATGTTGTCGGGTCAAAAATAGAAAACCGCACCTTTAGGAAAAAAGTTGATGCTAACAATTTTTTGCACTTTGATAGTGCTCATTACAAACCTTTGGAAGAGGAATATTCCTAAAAATCTAATTTTACGATTGAGACGCAATTGTTCTACTATGGAAAATTTTGAACAACAGACAAAAGACATGTTTAATTCTTTTAAAGGAAGAGGGTACCCCCTTCAGGATCTACAGACTACTTTGAGGGAAGTAAAAGAACTAGAGAGAACTACCTTGCTAACAGGCAAATGTGACAAGGACTCCATTAAACCTCAGCACACTGATCTGGCTTTCATTTCTAAATTCAATAATGCATCTCATAAAATCAAGAGGATTATTAGTAATTATTATCTGATCTTACAAAAGGACCCTGTTTTAAGAACAATTCTTCCAGAAAAACCTAAAGTAATTTTTAAAAAGAATTGCAATCTTAAGAATTTATTGGCTCCCGGTTTTTTTAAAAACACCACTCAGATATGAGATGAGACTAATTCAGTTTCAACATGGTTACCAAACCGCCTAGTGGGGTCTATAGATGCGCTAAGACCAATTGTATTACATGTAGATTTGTCCAACATGGAGCTAAAGAAGTTGTTTCTTGGAACACTCAGAAAAAGTTCAATGTGATTGGTTTTAATAATTGTAACACATAATTTGTGATTTATTTGCTGCAATGCAGCTGTAATCTACAATATGTTGGGATGACTACAAGAGCTCTCAAAAGAAGAATTGTGTGCAAATAGTAAGTAGTTTGGATGCATAAATTAAATATATTAAATATATTAAATTAAATATAAATCTATTCACCCAGAGGGTTTGAATGAAGCTATGGAATTGAATTGTATTTTATAATTATTATTTTTTGGATCTTATTTAGTTTACATGTTTTTATATATTTTTTGTATGATATAGGTCTTTGTTTTGTAGTTTCATTGGAGGTATCAGCTACACCCACAAACAGCATCCATGCTCTGCAGGTTGCTGTAATATTTGAGTTTTACTTTAATTACCATCTCCTTCAATATTTGTTTTGTATGCACTTGCATGTTTTTTTATTTTCAGCTTCATTTCATTTTTTGTATTATTTATTTAGATCCAAATTGTTTTATTAATTTTTATTTTTATCTTTATTTCTATCATATTATATTTTTAATTTTAATTTTTATTCATTTTTATATAGATTTGGATTGACAACTGAGATTTTTTTTTAATGCATGTTATTCTTGTTAACAAGTTTTTTCAAGTTACGTGGGGAAACTATAGATCCTTATTAAAACTTTCCTTCCTTGAGCAATCATAGGAGAGGTATCATTGCGGCAGACATCCAGATCCTGGGTCAGTTGACGGCGTTGCTCTCATGCTTGGAAGCTGAACATACAGTCCCACTGCTTGTGGGTTATATACTACAGTGGCAGCAAGGTCGGGTGCGCTCACTTTGGATATCCAATACAGATTTATTGAGCTGCATAGGCACCTGCTATATGCTATATTTTTTACAGCTAAAGAGTGCCAAGCCACTGAGCATACAGAACCCTCACGACATTATTGTTGAAATTTACGAGTGAACACATACATTCAACAGATGGAAGTAAAGTCTCAGTAGAGACTATTGCATTGAGTTTGACTACATGCATATATATTTGATTGAACCATCTTTTTTTCTCAAGGAGGAATAGACTGATTGCTCACATTCAATTAACGGCTATGCGTATTGTTTTAAGTAATTGACATTTACATTCACACATCCTGTGGTTACTGGATCGGATTTACCATAGCTACATGAGTGGAACTTTTTCACTTTTTTTCCATTGGCCAACCTTTTTTGCTACTTTTTATGACAGCTGTCTATTATGAGTTTTATGATAATTATGAAAATTAGAGATCAATGTATTTATATGATATGTGATTAGTTTGATCACAGTGCATTGTGTCAATTACCACTATAGCAGTGGTTATTTATTTGAAGTGTTATATATTATATAATATCTATGTATGGTCTATTATAGGTATAACAACATCCATTCTATAATATACTTTGTTTAAATATTGCAGTTAATAAATATTTTTTATGGTGATTCGTGACCACTTTTCTTAATTTATTTATATAATGTACCATTTTATTTATTATAGCCTGAGAGGTTTCTAGCGCTACAATTTATTTTTTATTTAAATACAATAAACACACTGCAGTTAAAATAATAGCACAGCTATGATAAACCACAAGGTATCCCAGAACACAAGAAAAGGGAAGGAGTTGAGGTGGAGGAATGAAAAAGAACAAGCTGAATCTGTGCACCTGGGTGAAACAAAGCTAATCAGGGCCAGAGATTAAGGTGTGTAGGCAAGGGAGATGTGGAGACCCAGGGCATGGAGTCCAGGGAGGGGGTGCAAAATGAAGCTGGCGTGCAAAAGGCAAAGTTAAAAAGATGATAAGGGCATGAGATAAGAGGGCCCTACTTGTGAGAGCTTAAAATCTAAAGGGAAGGAGCAGACAAACAGCAGACACATAGGGGCAGATTCAATTGGTTGCGTTACTGTCAAAACTAACACAGCTGGCGCACCATTACCGTTAATCCGGTAATTTCTACTTGGATTTCTGCTCGCGGCTCAGGGCGCTGCGAGCAGAAATCAGTGTTAAACATTACCGTACTAACGGCAATAATGAGCACTATAACCGTAGTAATGGTAATGATGCGCCAGCCATGTTACTTATGACAGTAATGCGGACAATTGAATCTGCCTCATAGTGGTGTGTCAGGGTCGGGGAACTAGAAATCTGATGGTAGGGATATAAACAAAAGTGGGTGGTGGATGCGTGAGAGTGATGAATACTTGTGAAAAGGCACACAAAGAGGCAGGATAAGGAGGGCTGGGGAGAGGTTAGACGTTGGAATGGTTTTACTATACAGAGGACATCAGAGCATTGCAGTAGGGCATCAGAAACAGGTAAAGAGTACATCAGAGCAGGTCTAGGGCAACTCCAGATGATTTCAGGGATCGGATGATGGTAGATACTGGGCCCCAGTGGAGAGTTCAAAGGGCACATCTGCTCAATCAAGGAGTCAGGAGCTTTTTAAGCGTTAGAGTAAGATTAAGGTTGTAACTTATTTAGTAGAATAATAACATTCTATTATTTCCCATTTTAAATCTTTAGCTGGGGCCTCTTTGTATCCTGTAGACTTAAAGTGTAGCAGATGGATGTAGTGTTTTTGCAGTGTCATGCAGCCTATAGGCCTCATTTACAGATTGGAGCAAATCCATCTAAATTGTGAAAATTTAAACTTGTGCAAGCCATGTTGCAATGTAAGGATGGAAATGCATTTCTATTTGGAATGTAGGAAAATGCTGCCTGCTTCTGCAAATACCTGCATTGGCAGCTTTATTTTATACTGTGATTTACAGTTGATCTAGACTGTACAGCCTATAAATTCTAAATATGTCTTCAAATTTTAAATCCATCCCCACCCTCCATCTCCACTCCACCTGGTTTTGTACCTTCTATATGGATTTACTCTTAACTCTGGGAAAATATCTCCTTTTTATAGCATTTCCAACCCAATTCTGATGCTAATCTATATTTGTCCCTCCAATCACTTACCTAGATGTCCTTAAGTTTTCTTGCCTTTATCTATCTTCCATTCCTCCTTTTTGACTAACCTTCAATTCTTTCTGCTGTATGAATCATTTTGAAAGGGGGCCCCATGACATGTGATTTGTTGGTGCTACCGCACATTTTCTCCACTTCCTCTCCAATAGATAGCAATAATTTTACCGCGTTGCAGTGCAGCTCTGTGCATTAATATTATAATTTAACCCAGAAGTCTCCACATGAAATCATAGTTTACTGAGCATGACTGTTGCTGGAACTGCCAAATAATCATATAATTAGAGGTAAAATTCAGAGCTGAACTCCAAGTTACTGTGGTAATTTGGGCTATTTAGTACATGGGAGTCATTGCATGCCCAACTGACCGACAATTGTTATGAAACTGGGCTAATTTATATGTTTCAAAGTCTAATTAAAACTCTAACTTTTTTTCAAAATAATGAAGTGCTTTGTTGGGTAGCTGTCGATGGTGGCTGTTCGATTTCTATCTCTGGAGAGAGTGTGTCACCAATCTCGACACAATAGGCGGCAAGATCCAAAACCAGTATGAGATCCTAAACAAACAGGACATTCTCTGAGGAATTGATTTTTATCATGTGGAGCATAGGAGAGGAGTTGGGAGGGAATTAACTAAAATGCAAAGCTAAAAAAATATGAATTATACTGTTTGATACTCAAACAGTTACATCTTTAATAGATATGTTAATTAAAATCAGTCTTATAATTATTAATATTAATGCTGCCTCTTAACTAGTAATTACTCATCAATTATGCAAGTGTGAAACGATCCTAAAATATTATCAATTAGGTTTAGACATCAGTTTCTGCTGTTCCAAACAGCAGAATAAGTTCATTTCAATATGTATCTGAAAAATGATACTGACCTTCAAAGTTTGATTGCCTTTTATCTGGAAAAGGTGTTTCTAGAGTCTCTCTTTAGTGATCACATGCCTAACTATGTATTTTGGATAAGTCACAGACAAAGATCAGACATGTCCCCCAGGTGTCCCATTGTCTTGGGATAGGCTCCCACATAGCATGTCTTTCACAGTATGTTGACATTTTTGTAGAATCATTAATAGTAGAGTAAGTATAATATTTAAAGACAATACTTCTGTTTCATCTACACTTTCAACTATCACTTAGTCACCTCCATAGGTTTTGGTTACATTTGATGTTCTGTCACTTTACACAGATATTAATTGTAATTTATTCATAAAAATTCTTAATGCACCGTCATTGGCAAATTTAGCTTTAAGTGGGAGTTTTATGGAGTGTTAAGTGAAGTGTTAACTCAACAGCTTTAGATGTCAAAGAGATACTATCAGGGAGGGTGATGGGGAACCTTGGGTTACATTTTTACAAGAACTATATGATACATAGTCAAATGTAATATTTCCATGTAATTACCCTAGATCAAGTATTACCTTTTTGGATCTTAACATCAGTATTTTTAATGATGCCATAAAGTAAGTTATGGATATTAATTCACATTTAAAATAAAGTTGTCATCAAAAAAGGTGTAGAAGTAATATGCCCTAGAGCCAATTTTGCATCTGACAGTTATTACATTTTATTTCACCAAGTAGATTTTCTAAATTCTTTTTTTAGAAAAGAGACACCCTTAAAATAATACTTGAAGATGTACGACAAAACAGACATTTTTTGGGGAAAAATTAAGGCAAAAAAGATAATAGGTAAGGTTAAAAGGAACAGGACGCATTATTTATTCATAATTCACAACATACAATTATAGAAAAAGGTTTGATAACAAAATGGGATATTTTTCATATGGATCCTATTTTTGATACAATTTTTCCTGATTGACACAAAGTTGTTTATCTTATATATCGTAGAGTATTTCTCAATCTGATAGTGTTTATATAACACACTTTCTATGCGGGTATATATATAGATTTCCACATTGTTCACAATACAATAACAAGCTATAGATCAAGGGAGAGAGCTTCAAACTTCAAAACTTCCCATCCTCACATTAGGAGATAAACTTACAATATAAAGTCTCCCGAGGTGCACGTAGCTGGTGCTTGTAAAAGGAGTCCAAACGATCTCACTCCCCCTCTTATGTGTAGAATGTATCGATGCAGACAATGTTGTTAATCTGAGTCTCTCAGAGCTCACACAGTGGATACTTGTCAGGATAATTTCAGATCACCTCGTTTCCCATCATATTCTTTCTTTAGTTTCTTTTTGGACACAGCCAAACCATCCAGCTCATCCCCCTTTCTCTTCCCCTCACTCTTTACTGCAGGGAGCTTCGCTTTCAGAGCCTCTTTGTCTTTTCTAACACCTCCTGCTTAAAATCCAAAAAGTCAGAAGTATCGTGAGGCCCCGCTTTTACGGTCTGTATTCATACTGAAAATCAAGATCAATCGAGCTTTTGCCTATGTAGGCCAAATGTGGAATGTGGAATAGTGCATCTCATTGATAAATCTGCTTCCCTTCTATTTTTTAATTTGTACTCAGAGCATGCTCAATTTTTCTTTATAAAAACGAGGCTTGGTTACATAGTTGCGCTTATGGAACGCAAGCCTTATTAATACATTTTGGTATTTTATACCCTCGGATATTGACAGAGGTGTATATATATATATATATATATATATATATATATATATATATATAGCCTGAGTGCACATTCATCCATTACCTTGATAAAGACTTACCTGAAGTCGAAATGCGTCAGAGTTTTGGGTGACAGGAGAATTGGCGACCCATTCCCGGGATATTACCTCTTTGCAGGAACTTCGTTGGTTTGTTGTTCCAGAACTTTTTATGATCCATCCATGTGTATTTCCTCTGCTATCCGGTATGGGCAACCGCATCACCTGATTCTATGTGACATATTCCTTTTTGTATGTTAATTTGTGCATATATTTTATTAAATTGGATATTTATACATACTGCACTAGATTTCCATATATCTTTCTTTTATATAAAAAACTATTCCACATTCATTTGGCCTACATATATGATGGAAAACGAGGTGGTCTGAAATTATCCTGACAAGTATCTGCTTTGTGAGCTCTGAGAGACTCAGATTAACAACATAGTCTACATCGATACGTTCTACATATAAGAGGGGGAGTGAGATTGTTTGGACTTCTTTTACATAAATCTGCTACGTGCACCTCGGGAGACTTTATATTGTAAGTTTATCTCCTAATGTGAGGACGGGAAGTTTTGAAGTCTGAAGCTCTCTCCCTTGATATATAGCTTGTTATGATATTGTGAACAATGTGGAAATCTATATATATGCTCGCATAAGAAGTGTGTTATATACACACTATAAGATTGAGAAATACTCTACTATATCTAAGAGGGTTTTTTCTGGGTGATGAGCTACCAATAGCGCTGAAAGTATTTCTATCTTTTTTGTCTGGTTTCACTTATTCTTGTCAACCTTTGTACAGTTGTCTTGAGATCCTTTCAGCTGCAATTGTTTGGAAGCGCTGAATTTCTGATCAATTGTATTTTATGTTTTACAAATTTGTTTATTCAAAAGCCCCTAGCTTGAAAGAAATACTAAGTTCTAGTTTACTACTTTCTGATAAAGAAAATAAATATAGCAATATGGTTTACTACAAATGCACCCATTGCAAAGCCTATTTATCCATTATAATGTAAATGGATATGCAACAATCTAAATATAGCTAGCTTACCTGAGGTGCGGAGTCTAACGATCTCCCCGGTGTTCACCAAGAACCGCCACAAGGCGGGATGGGCTCTGCTGCCAGGAATTGCAGGTCGCGGTCCTCAGGCTCACCCTAGATGTAGTGCAGCGTAACAGGAGCAGGAGAAGCGTAGTATGACGGGCCGGGTCGGTACACAGAAAGGCAATGCAGTCAGAATCAGAAGGCATGCCTGGAGTCAATCAGGCTGGGTTGGTACACGGGTCACCAGAACAGAAGAGTAGTCAGCAAGCCGGGTGGGTACACTGGGACTGGAGATGAAGAATGGTCAAAACAGGCAAAGGTCAGAACACTGGAAACAGCAGGGGTCAAGGAAGCAGGAATCCACAGGGAACAGGAGCCAGGAACAAGAGATGTTGCTCTGACACTCACCGAGTGTCAGAGTGAAAGTTTTATACTGACAGGTTTTGAATTTCCCGCCTCCGGGTTGCGGTCATGTGACCACTGAACCCGGAAGTGCGGCATCCGGACCAGCGGCAGTGACAGGTAAGTCCGTAACATATAAATTCTAAAGTATTTTCCTTCTATATAACAAAAAAATAAAGTCCTTTTTTAACTATCAAATTGACCATGTAAATTATTTATTGAGTTGCACATGGGGTAACCAATATATCGGCAAGGCTTTTTTTGAAATTAAAAGTATGCCTGTTAGAGCATGTACATTATAATAACACTCTTCATAGGAAAAGTAGACCTTTGACATATTTACTCTTGCACTTTGAGGTCCATAGTTGTAACCCATTTTATGTGCTACAGACGCCTTTTTGTTTTGTGTAACTGCCAGTCCCAGCCATGCCAGGGTGCCATAAACAGTCTGGGCATGCTGATGCTTGTATAACTACAAGCACCAGCATACCAATGGCAGCCAGATCATGCTGGCACTTGGAGAACCACAAGTGCCAACATGACCTGACACCCGTGCCTGCATAGTAATATACTGGCTGAAATAGCATTGGGAAATATATTAACATGTATCAAAATAAATGTTATTGTATCAAAATGTATCACAGACTCAGATTGTGCAATGTTGCAGATACACTGTGTCAAATTGTTTCATGCAAGCGTGAAGTGTCGTTCCTTCTTGTTTCATTGTAACCCTTTGTTTAGTGTACCCAGCCTAATAGATAGTTCAGTCAAGCCATTCTATTGTATAATTAAGTTAACAGAGACAGTATGTCTAAAAGTTAAAGTGTCCACTGAAAGACCCCTGCGGAAAGGGGGATTGAGATATTTGACCCTACTACCTCTGTTGTACAGTCAGGAATGTAAGGAGATCAGAATACCAAGAGAGCTAGTCTAGCTGGGAGGATCCTGGTGTACAAGACATCAGCAAAACAGACTCTGGGCAGGCATTGTAGTGCCGCTGGAGAGGAAACAACCAGGACAGGGTCTATGTGAGCCAGTAAGGATTGACTGTGAAGAGACTGAGATTATTACTTTAGAGTGCTGACTGCAAGAGGCTGCTGGAGGGTATATGCTACCATTTACCCTGTATATTGTGAACGTCTTGTGGTGTTGTGCTGTTGTAATTGAGCTTTATGTTGGATATACTCTGCTCTAACCGAGTGAGTTGAATCCCACATAGGGTAACTGCCCTCCCCTAAGGGTGGTACCAATACATTTGGTGGCAAGCAGTGGGGTCACTCGGCCTGGTGTCGCAAGAATCGGGAAGGCTGCAAGGGACGCAAGCAGTTGTGGTCCAAGAGCCTTGTAGGTACTACACAGCACTCAGATTAAGCCTATTAGAGGAGTTACAAGAAACGTGAGCCATTAACAACTATAACTCCCTAAACTCCTGGGTTTATGCCAGGCAAGGAAAATCAGAGGCTCTGGGAATTGATCAGTGCTGGAGACTGCAAAAGTATAACAAGGTGCAACAAGTGAACGCTGGAGGCTGCACACAGCCCAGCGGGACATTGGTTCACCTTGCGGGAGACTGCATAAAACCTGCAGTAGTGGCTGCAGAAGAGATTGGGGCTCAAGTTTAAAAAGTGGGGGAGGAATGTAATGAAACGGGGTGTTACTGGACTGATGACTTTTTATTCATCACCCGTTTCTCACAGAGCACCAGATACACCAGAGCATCGGTGCATTATGTGTGTTATTAGTTCATGTTATTAGGTACATTTTGCCCTTGCTATTACCAGCAATATTGTATGTATTAGAAATAGAAAGAAATTTGCCATATTGTGTGGAAATAACAGGACAGCAGAAGTAATTTTGCTTGTGTTAGCTAAGGTAATTACCATTTGTCTCAAATGTCCATTGTTATGAGGTGTGGTTTAGATATGGTTTGTAATCGGAACAATGTCTGAGTGATTTGACATAACTAGCTGGCAGCCCGCGCTAATTAACTAGGTCAACAGGTAATCTGAGAGGTAATTAGGTTAGAACTTCTAGATGATATGCGCATCAACAGTAATATACTGGGTGAAATAGCATTGGGAAACTTATTAACATGTATCAATATAAATGTTATTGCATCAAAATGTATCACAGACTCAAATTGTGTAATGTTGCAAATACAATGTGTCAAATGTCATATTGTTTTATGCAAGCGTGAAGTGTCATTCCTTGATGTTATATTGTAACTTTGTTTAGTGTATCAAGCCAAATAGCTAATTGAGTCAAGCCATTCCATTGTATAATCAAGGTAACAGAGACTGTATGTCTAACAGTTAAAGTGTCCACTGAAAGACCGCTGTGGAAAGGGGGAGAATTGAGACATTTGACCCTACTCCCTCTGTATACAGCCAGGAATATAAGGAGAGCAAAATGCCAAGAGATCCATTCTAGCTTGGAGAATCCTGGTGTACAAGACATCAACAAAAAGAACTCTGGGCTGGCATTGTAGTGCCGCTGGAAGAAACTCTACCAGGACAGGGTCTGAGTGAGCGAGTAACCCTGGCTGGGCAACATGGTAACTGTCTAGCTAAACGGTAGTGGTAATATTGCGGGAGGATTGACTCTGAAAGAGACTGACATCATTACTATGGAGTGCTGACTATAAGAGGCTGCTGGAGTGTATATGCTACCATTTACCCTGTATCTTGTGGTGTTGGTGTTGTGCTGTCGTAATAAAGCATTATTTTGGATATACTCTGGTCTACCCAAGTGAGTTGAATCCCACAGAGGGGAACTGCCATCCTAGCTAAGGCTGGTATCTTCACAGGGGGCCGGCACCTTTGTTTTTGTTTTGTTTTTTTGCAGACCTCACTCCCTAGGGAATCCAGTTCAGTGTTGATTAGCCTGGGGTTGGTATGTCATCATAGTAGGGGGACCCCTGCGACGTGTCCCCCTGCTATAGTGCCAACCACCCGGCTGGTTTGCCTAGTGCTGATTGCATGAAAATCTGGGGGACCCCACGCAAATGTTTCCTTAATTTTTGCGCAACCAGCAGTAGGCTGGCAGCACTATGGTTAGTAGTGTTTGTAATGGGAGAGCCCCCAATTATTTTCTTCAGCATTTTTTAACTTTTGACAGCTGCCGGAACCTGCGGCTATGTAGGCAGGACAGAGTAACAGTGATGTGTTTACTAATCTCGCAGCTAGGAAGCAGCGTGTTGTATCTAGTGATTTTTAAACCAAACTTGGGAGAATTTACTTAATCGCAGCTTCATACATTTGGACACTTGTATAGCTAGAGTGGCAAACAGTCAGGACTTCGATCTCTAGCGATTTTTGTATTAGCGATTTTTACAGAAACACATCTCTGGCGATTTTTATATCAAATCTCAGGTTAATACATCGGCGAGTTTCAACTCTCCCGAGAAAATCACTGAATTTTCAAAATCGGAGCTTGATACATTCACCCTCTGGAATCAATAGCTTTATTATTTCAAACATTCTATTATAGGGGTCCATGTTCTTTTTTTGTAGTATAATGTTAATACATGGCAGATATGTATTACCCACCTTGGCGTGTCATGTGTACAGTTGGTAAAACATATTTGGCACTTTATCAAAGTACCATCTCCATATATGGTATCTTTGTTCAATTCCAGCATAATATTTTTATCACCTAAAACCAGAATTCTGTCTCAATTATCCACACCTGAATAGTGAAAAATCAATTTACTATACTGGTCATGAATGACAAAATTTATGGCTTTGAATTGGGCAAATTACCGTGTGTTCTGTGATAGAGAAGACTTCTTGCGAGATAAGATTGTCTGGGCATATGGGCCAATATATCATTATTTAACCCTGACAACACATGTCCCATCACATTGCGAGGAGTGGCACTTGCTGCTCTCATTTTGCTTCTGGCAACATTTGCTGCTGCTTTTTGAGAACAAGAGTCATGGCAATGTTCTGTTGGTTCTTGAACTATGTTGCCATCTTTTGTTTTTATTTAGGAATGGCACTTTATAAAGCCATCATAACTCTGTTGCTTTTCTGGTTTCTTGAAAACTCCATTGTTTGCACTAGGAAGGAGCCCTGTGTGAGGGTATAGGGTTCACAGATCATTCAGACAAGGAGTTATCAAAGGACTAGCTTACAATAGGATACTTTAAACATATTTAAACAAAGAAACATCTGGCCTACAATAATTTCTCTTAAACATTCCTCTTTACTATATATATCCTCACAATATTTGTATTATTTTCCAAGGATTGATCAGATGGAAACCTCTGGCATTTAAGAGTACATATAGACCGTCTTCATACACAGGCCATGCTTGTATAGCAATATATTAATATACTTAATTACTATTTGTGGGTATTTTTCCATGTGGGCATTTTTTTGTGTGAACAATTTTCCATGTGAGCATTTTTCTTGTGGGCATTTATGTCAGTGGGGTTTTATCCATGAGCAATTTTCCTGTGGGTTTTTTTTCATATGAGTTTTTTTTTTGGTTACCGTGGGTAAAAAGGTTTTGATGGATTTAACATGGACAGGATGTATGTGTTTTATCAACATTTTTGTGAGTCTGTCAAAGATTAATTATCCTGTGCCACTTATCTCTTCCTAATGGACTTGGAATTTGGGTTAGGGAGAGGACTGTCTTCCTGGTATAGGTGAACTTATTCTACAGATGGTAAATAGAAAATCTTAAGGTTCTCTTGAGATACTTTCTTTGTTGTCACAAAACTCTTTTATATAGTCCTGGTGTGATGCCTTCTCCTCTTCCACTCCTTATTCATGCTATTCCTGCCTATGCTTTCACCTGCATGTTCCTCTCTGTGCTATTCTGCCTGTCTCTTTGCTTACACAGACTTAAATTCTGCTCTGATTAAAGTCTTGTCACACTAGGGTGCGATGCTACCTGTTGGTATTAACACTGCTGAAGCTGGAAGCACGGAGCCTAACATGTCCCTGGTCTTCACGAGGGACCCCGCAAGGAGGCTTGGATTTAGCTGCAGGGACGCGCAGGTTACGGAACTCCGGTACAGCTGCCAGCGAGGCAGAAGCAGAATAGTCAGGCAATCCAGGTCAAAACCCGGTGGACAGAGACAGTACCAATATGAGATCCAATCGAAGAGTCAAGAAAGAATCCGAGGTCAGAATCCATGAAGAAACAACAATCAAAGAGAGGTCTGAAACTGGCCAAAGTCAAATACCAGGAGTCACTGATAGGGAACACTGAAGTAGAGGTGGGACCCGATACTCTGGCACCCCAAGACTGTCAGGGACTTCCTTAGATAGTGATAGCAAGTCTGTTTATTTTTTAATGGGGGTTATCATTTTTTTGCTTCTCTATATAGTGAACTATTTCTTCACTTTCCACTTCTACCCTTTAAGTTATTTGTAATCACGTTACTAGATGTCTGAATTTCTTCAATATCAATATTCTTTTTCTATCTTATCTTACTCTAAGTCTGTTTTTATTTTGCTTCTTACTGTTAGTTAATATATTTAATTGTTTTTCTTCATACCTTGATTCATTTTCTTTTCTCATGTGAAATCTCTTTAAACTGCTTCTTATTTTTATTTTGTTTTCCATATATACTCTGCTGTTAATCTCCCTGTCTCTTTCTGTTGAATCTTACATCTTTGGCTTCTACTTTTAGCTCTCGTTCTTTATTTCTCACTTCCTATATTTTAAATTTCTCCTCTTTATCACTCACTTCCTGATGCTCTGTGTCTGAATACCCATTTTTATATCCTTCTATTGCCTTTTACTCTTTTCTCCCGCACAGTTTCCCTTATTTTAGCTATTTATTGCTTCTCTCTCTAACAAATTGACAGACTGAACTCTTTGTTTCTATTTACTCCTCTTGTTCCTCTCTCCACAACTCTTTCACAATTGGTTCCTTTTTTCAGTCGCAATCTCATCATTAACAGCTCCTGCGTTGCTCGAGATGTGCACAGAATTCCCTTTTCATGCACACAGGTCCTTCTACTCAAAGGTAGTGCTTTAAACACAGCTGGAGGCTCACTTTGGTCCCATGGTGGGGCGCGAGTGTCAGCTGTTTGCCATCAGTCTTTAAATGCATAATGACACTTTTTTTTCTGTTTATGTTATGCACGGCTCATAACACTTGGCAAATGGTGGGAAAAAAATTCGTACCAAACCTGTTTATCTGATTCTTGGTAAGAACATTGAAGGAATTGGATACATTCAGGGGCAAGTCTTCATAAAAGACTATGGGCTAGATTTACTAAACTGCGGGTTTGAAGAAGTGGAGATGTTGCTTATAGCAATCAATCAGATTCTAGCTTTCATTTTGTAGAATGCACTAAATAAATGATAGCTAGAATATGATTGGTTGCTATAGGCAACATCCCCACTTTTTCAAACCTGCCGCTTAGTAAATATACCCCTATCTCTTTTAGTGCATGTGAAAAGATATTTTTAAATATATAATAAAGAAAGGACCAATGAATGGCTTTAATAAAATTTGCTATGGAAATCCAGCAATACAGGGTGAGTATTTGTCTTGTATTATTTATTTTTTAATAGCAGGTGATTGACTTATTAATTATATTTTAAGTGAGGAAGGAAAGCATGTTAGGCCAACAGCCGTGCTTTGTTTTTGTTTTGTTTTATTGCAAGCTCTTACATTTCTGTTGGAGCAATCCCAGTATTTCCATATCCAGTAAAGAAATTATTTAGTAAGTTATTGCATGTTATGGCTGTGTTCTTTCAGTGATGGATGTAACAGCTTAAGAATGATGGCCATATTTAACTGACTTATGGTAAACAATTTTCAGATGTTGTGAAGTAACTTGCTTGCACTTTATTTATTTGTGTTCAAATCAAATATTTGATCATGAACGACTCTTAAAATAAATGAGGTCAGGGGGAGAGATGCTTAAAATGATTCCTAAGTGATCGAACTAGAGTTTAAACATTTGTCATATAGTCTTGAACTTTAAAGACAGTTTGAGCAAAATTGAAGCGATGTGAACAGGTTGTTTCATGTTTGAGGCAGTTACTTGGTTACATTGTATAGTAATTTTTTTTTACAATTAATTTGAACTTTTAATTCAAACTCATACTTAAACAAAAACAGGAAGACTTTGCATCATTTTATAGTTTATTTTAAAAAAAATGAACTGCAAGCTACAAACGCGAACTTTAGTTTATTCCATGTTATACAGCAACATTGCAGAGTTTACTACGCATTTTGTTCCTATGGGTAAGTTTTAGTGTCTAACGTTTGCTACTACATTTATTTTTTGTACTTTATAACGCAGGGGTGGGCAAACCTGTCCTCAAGGACCATATCCAGTTCATGTTTTTAGGATTTCTGTCTGTAGAAACAGGTGGGATAATTACTGACCCAGCCAAATAGATTAACTCAGCTGTACATGATTAAAGAAATCCTAAAAACATGAACTGGATATGGCCCTTGAGGACAGGTTTGCCCACCCCTGTTATAACGTGTATCTGTTCTATAAAGAACACAATATTCGATAAAGACTTCTACACAACCCAGAAATTACTTTAAATCTGTCTCTGATTCAGAAACTCCGCTGTATGTTAACTGTTTAAAATAATAAATAGTGTGGTTTAAAGGGTGGGAATACACGCTGCATAAGTGAAATCAACAAGTCATATTAAAACTGCATCAGCCAAAAATAAGTGTGAGAAACAGATCAGCAGTGTCCAGGAAGTAGACAATTCAGATGGTGGAGGATATCAGAGCTCACGGTTGATTGTGGAATGTTGTCCTCATGTAGCAGTGTTTGCAGGTAGAAGGTTCACCTCCTGTTCATCTCTTGTGTATCTCTTACTATACTAACTAAATTAGTTAATACACTTCGTCACTAGCTAACAGCCACACAGGCTTAAACAGCCTAACACTGCTGTTTAAATAGGTTCAAAAAGCCATGTGACCACTTTCATGAATAACCCCCACTAATCACACACTACAAACAAAGTAATAAAATTATTAAACAAATAAATTGAGGGTGACCATACCATATAACTAAAAGACTGCACATATGACCTTTTACAGATAGCTTGAGCAGTGGCTGATGAATATAGTCTTTATACACCAGGACCACTATTAATTATTTCTTTATCATTCTAATTATTAATATATTTAATTTTTAAAGCACTAACATACTATGCAGCACTGTAGATTGTAAATTGTGTCATAATTCCCTCAAACAATGACATGAAAGAAGGTAAAGTTGACCCTGCCAAAATGAGCTTACATTCTAAGTGTAGTACTCTTATTCCTATGCTTCTAATCCTGACCAGTATATAGACAAAAAAAATGCAATTACTATAAGAGCAACATGGATTAAATGTACACTTACATTAAAACAGACATAGGACATTTCCGCAGACACTCACACCCAGACTGGTACAATTTGCAAACATACTGCATGCCAGCACTTCACTTTGACGTCAGAAAACAGAGCGACATTGAGATTTCTAAATTTAAAGCTGCAATAGCATGACCCAGCAACTAGACAATTTAATTTAAGGCTAAGGGTCCGGGTCCTGCCATTGCCTCTTTTTTTTCCCCACTCCTTAATGACTTGGGCCCTACATACATAAAGTGTATTAAGTGAAGAACTGAACTTGGTCATGCACACGTTGTAATGGCACTGCCTAAAATAATGGCATAATATTTTCATCAAATAAAACTCAATAAAGGGTACCAATAGGCTAGAAAAAGCCCTAGGTATTAACTCAATAAAGAACTGACAGACATGATCAGGGAACAAAATTATTAGAATGAGAATCCTTAAGTGAGTGACCTTAATTCAAAACCGAACATCTTAGGTAAACTTAGCCTGGGCCAATAGAGAATATGGACTGTAGAGCCCAATAAGGGGGCCATAGATTTAATGCTGAAGCTGAGTCTACATATAATGGCCCCAGAATGGTTTCAGTTTATAGACTAGAAATGCCCCATAATTAGCGAGTCACTAAGCAGATGGGTAGGTATGAGAAACCGGTCCGCTCTTGTATAATGATAAGGTGTACCTGCCTTTAATAACAAATCTATAACATGTATAGTATAAAAGGAATGATGTTAAATGTACCTATAAACATGTCTGGGTGTATCCATATAATGGAAATATGAGCCTTGATGTATGCTTAAAGGAAAGTACAGATTAATTGTCAAGAAATAAAATAAAAAGGTGCGTACGTAGATGGCGGCATATAAAAATTTTCACTCAAGATCGAAACCCGCGAGTGCTAATGGTGCAAAGGTATATAGCTAGTTAGCTGTAATAGAGACGAAAACCTCAGTTTGCCCATATTGAGGAGTGCTCCTGTGTAGGAAACATCATCTCATCGCTAGTAAGCAGAGTAACTCTGCTGGGTCTCATAAATGCAAAACCAATTTCTACATAAGCTGGGTTGTCCACTGAGCTTAACTAAAGTGGTTGTTATACAGATACCATACTAATTCCTCCATATAGATACATTGAATCTTCTTGTATAGAGATAACGAAGTACCCACTACTTTGCTTATGGATATAATCACCTATTTAGCCATGGCACCACCCTGTGACTCCAACTTTGCAGCAGTGTGCCTATTGAGGTTCTAGTATTGTCCAGTAGTATAGGTGAGCGTTTGATAGCTTTAAAAGGATTAAGTGGACCCTGGTCAGTGTCTGAAGAACCAAGAACTGTATAATATCACCTGTCACTTTATGTAGAGAAAATGCAGTGTGTGCATCATACTCAGCAAATACAAGTCAATGGCGTCCCTCTGCTCCAGTATTTAGAGTTAAATGGTTTTGTTCATCAGCCTCTACCCCAAACGATCCGATGTGAAGCTTCAGTGTGCGGCCTGAAAATCTTCTGTATGCCGTAACATCTACGGTACTGAAATGGGAAACATGTTATAACCCATTAATGTGCTCCATGAAAATCTGAAGAAGCCCAATAGTGGAGACAGGGCATACTAGGGAACAATGGGGGGGAGGGGGTAGCAGGCTGAGGTAGGGGGGGCAGGGGGACTGGCAGAAGGGGGTGAATAGATGAAGGGAGCAGGCAGGCTGGTGATTGGGACTTAGGGGTGGGAGGAATTGGGGTGAGGGTGCCCTTAACTGCACAAAACTTTGCTACAATTAGGGGAATTGGCAGGGGGGGTGAGGACTGGATGCAAGGGTGTGGGGGGCTACTGGTGAAGGAGAGGTGTAGCCATTGACTTGGGGCTGAGAGAAGTGATTGGTCCTGTTGATGACAGTGGGTACCTGGATAAAGTTGCTAATTAGGCAGTGGGGGGGAACCAAACCATCCTACAGTGGCCCCTTGATAGCTGGGAACTGACCCCCACTGAGGGATGAGAAATGAAGGGGAAACCTTTTGCGGCATGTGCAGGGGAGCAAACACCCTCATAGGAGGAGATCAAAATGAAACGAGTTACTGATTAAGAGAAATAGATCCACAATTTAGGACATATGTGGCTCACACATAATTTTTTGCTGCATACCGTGTATAATAGAATATGTTCACGTCAAGCTTTATATATTTATTATTATTTGTTTGTCTATTTTTGGCTGGAGGGACTACATGAGTCCAGCAAGTGTGGACCTGAGAGGGGAGAGCAGTCTCGGTCATCCACCCCCCCCCCTCATCAGGTGAAACATTTAGTGCCACCGGGTGGTAGAGGAGAGCAAGTGGTGGAAGGAGATGCATAACCCCCATCCACAACTTCTGCAGCATAGGTTCCAGCCTTGAGAGCAAAGCTGCGTGGCTGCTTGCTCCAGAGCTCTGGTAGTCTGAGCTGCCAGACAAGTTAAATGGGGAGCGGAGATCTGGCTTGCTGGCCAGGGAATAAATGTGGCTGGAGCATAAACAAATAAATGTGGGGACAGGTGAGAGTGAGGTAGAGAAATTGATATGGCCTGGACGCAGTGGGGGGGTTAAGAGATGTTGGAGCTGGATTCAGAGGGGTGAAAAGAGTTGAAATTGGATGAAGGGGTGTGGCGGAATATAATGGCAGCATGGGGGTGGGCATTTGTAGCAGGAGCATGGCAAGGAGGGTGCGAACACACAGAAAGGGAAAGGTGGGAGGATAAAAGATATAGCCAGGGGAAAGTTGGAAAGGAGAGCGAATGAAATAAGCTGAGAAAAATAAATGCTGAAAGAACTTAAGAAATAGAGAGAAGTAAAGGAAAGAGAAGATGAATAAAAAGTAAGAAAGAAGTGTGAAGTGACTGATACTAAGCTTGTTACAGGTTCCCTGGATTTACTACAGTCAAAGACACCCGTAAAAAAGAAAAAACACAATAATACCTACCTTCAGGAGGTTGTAAGCTGAGTGTGACAGAGGAACCTATCTTCAGTGTTACATCTTGATGAGAAGCGTTGTCTGGCAACATCTCTGAATACTTTAAAAGATCTGCTTATTATGTGATCTCTTCCCTCTTTGGTAAGAGTACCTATAACCCTCAATTTTATTACTTATATGTTTTTACATATCTGTTCAGTGAGTTTTTTCTGTCTATTGTGATAATAACAACTTTGTTTATTGATTTAAAACATGTTGCACTAGATTTTTTTTTTTTTTTCCTTTTAAATGTAACATCTGTATCAGGATGACCATATGAGGAAATATAATTAATGATTGAAACTCCACTTTAGAGTGACACTTTGGGATGTCTCAGTGATTGTTATTGCAAGATTTCAAACAATACATCTTATTGTTTCAGACAATGGTTTACCAAAATTATGTCATGTTCTTTAGTTTAATCACAAGAGGGGGACAACAACCTTTATGAATATTCTAACTATAGGACACTATATGAATGTTGTTTTAATTGTAAATTTTGTTGTATAACGTATTGCACTATTATTCTGTTTTTTTCTTTTTTACAGCTGATCACACTTCTGAGAATTAAGGAGGATTACTCCACACATCAATTTAACCATAAGTACAATTTATTTTATTCATCATTTTATTCACCTTTTGGTTTGGAAGGTATAGATAGTGCTTGAATATTTCTTTAATTTCTTTTTATGACTCATATCAACCTGTGTATAGTTGATGTAAGATCTTTTTGAGCGGCAATTGATAGGGGAGCGCTCATAGAACCTATAGTGAAAGAGGCCCAGCAATCCTTGGGAGGAGCCTTTATAATGTGGCTGAGAATACTCTCATTGGATCCTATTGGCTGGGACCTGCAATGGACTTAACATTAAATGGGAAAGTGCCTGAAACTTGCACAAACACTTTCATTTAAGGGTGTAAGGCTTGTGTCCTTGTTTGTCATAAGGTGGAAACATGAAACATGAACCAGTCACTACAGAAATCACAAAACAATAAGCTGCTTACAACCATAACTGTCCTACACCATTTATCCTCTGCTAGTTTGGGATGAGGCCTTTATATTCATGCTGCACAGGCACATGGTTATCTGTTACTTGCAGTATCTGTATGTAACCGAGTATTTTTCTTTAGTGTCATGCTCACAGTTGGAAAAAGAGCCAAGACAGTTGTTCCCCATGTTCAGTGGAAGCTGCTGTCACAATCGAGGTTGAGCAGATCATCAGTGCATTAATAGAGATGACAAGAGAAATGACAGATGACAGTTAAATTCACTAGATTCAGTAGCTGATTTGACATGGTATTCAGTAGATTCTCTAAACAACCCTGCTCTTGGCATCATGACTCTCCTTGGCACCACCATGTAATTTCTGACTGCATTCAGAAATTGTTAAATGTTTTATATTTGTGAAGAGATGGTTATGTGAGTGGTTAAGCACAGAACTAATCTAAAGTGCATCATCTCTGCGCATCTCTAACTGCTTACGAGTTTTTGCTTCTTTATGCATGCTTGTAGTTCAGTGTATATGTGTCCCACATATTTTGGGTTATAATAGTTATTTATTCCAGTACTATTAATATTATTATTAATTGTATTTACTTTGTGCCAACACATTATGCTGTGCTTTACAGATAACATTTTTTTAATCATTTACAGCAGTATCTAACCCAGTGGAGCTTACAATTTAAATTCTCTATCATACAAGCACACACACTAGTGCTAATTTTATCAGAAATCTGTTAATTTGTCAGTTTTCTTTTGGACTATGAGAGGAAATTGGAGCACCTGGAACAATCCAAAACAGACACAGAGAATAAATACAAACTCCACACTGATGATGCTCTTGACAGGATAACCACTGTCCATGCTGCCAATGGATACCATTTTTACTACTTTTTTTTATTGTGTCTAATGTCTTATTACTTGACATTTAATTGGCAATGACTACTTCATTCTGTAGTCTTGTATGTCAGACCTTATTTGGAATCTTCACTTACACCTGTTGAAGTGGCTGACTGAAAGAGTAGCCAAAATTCAATCTCTATGGTTGCACAAACTGTTAATCTTTTAACCTAAATTTTTAGCATTTAGCAGTCTTTATTGTTAATTTATTAACTGAAATCTTGATGCAATTTTTAATAAACCCTGGCATATAAAAAAAAAATCCTGTGAAACCTGTTTCATAATTATAAAACATTATAAAAAAAAAAAGTCTGACTTTTTTGTACTCAGCATTTATTTATCAATATACAGGTGTTCTGCAGTTCTTACCAGCATAAGTTTCATCACACATCAATTATTTTCACTTATAGCTCAGCATTAGTCTCACTCATCATTTTTTCCTTGTCACTCAGTTATCACTCATTCTACCACTCCTGTCCCTCATCACTTTCTAATTGTTCGCTTGTCAAACATCATCTTCACACATAACACGTCCTACATCATGCGTCAGATATTTTACATTTATTTGGTCCTGGCAGATAATATAGTTTGAATCTGTTAATGAATGTATCCCATATGATTCTGGTGTGTGGCGCTGGAAAATGATGACCTAAAATGGACAATAAGCAGGACTAGATTGAAGGCAACAAACATTAACAATGGAAACTGTCTTCAGATATGATGGAATAACTTGTTTTACATGTTTGCAAATGCAAATTGACCTTAAAGAGGAATATAAAATTCAGCAAGTTTAGTACTTTATAGGATAATATAGTATTTCCTACACAGATCGGATGTTAAATATTTTGAAGTGGAAGGATAAAAATCAACTTTTGGTTAAGATAAAACAACACAGTGAGAGTCAATAAAAGAAGATTTTTGAAACCTGTAGAGAGAAATTGCTATAAAATGTATCAATTACTGCTAAAACAGCAATTTTATGTTTGTTTCAAGAAAGTACTGTATTAATAATCATCTCCTAGGATGAAGCACTTCTTACATTTATCTCTGTGGTATGTGTATTTATCTGTGTTTATCTGTTTGCATGTCTGTTTATTCCATGGAGTTAATCAGTCACATTGAGGCACTGACAATTAAGTTAAGAAGATGTAACAGAAACAACATAATCAATTGTGAAAACAAACTATTCTCACGAGAAAGCAATCAGTTCAGTCTTTTATGTCCATTTCTGGCAAAGGGTTCATTAAGAGGCCCACTCTGAAAAACCAGAATGTGTACTGTTGTATATCTGTAGAGCATCGTGCTTGTACTGGTTGCCTTGGCAACTAATGGCTAGTTTGTCCTTTCTGGAAATGAATGGGAAATATTACAACTCTGGCAAGGACACTGAATAAATATGCAACTTAAGAAACAATCTTTTTCTGTATTTCACTAATCAATAAATAACATTTCTAGTGGCTAAATGAATGCTGTTGGGCTGACCTTTACAAACTTTTCAAGTAAATTTTTCTAAATGCACACATTGGGGAACTTTAAAAGTTGAATAAACTTCCATTTTTTTGTGTAAGATACACATTTGCGTATTGTTGACTCTCTTCTCCTTATGCTTGGAGAGGAAGAATGGGGGTAGGCAAGGGTGGGCAAGTATAAGTTGCCTTCAGAAAGTATGTGTTTATGCAATTGTAACACAATCGTAGATACGCCAACTATACACTGTTCAGGAGGTGTATCTCTTGCAGGTAATGGATGGCTGCTACAATGATGCACAATAATGATAATGACTATCAGAAGCAGTAGTTATCTGTTTCTGATTGTGTATTGACTACACCAGCTAATAGTGTTTAACTATTCCTTTGTTCCTTAACGTTGTTGCTATAATATATGAAGCTTCCAGCTGTGTATTCACATTGCTTAGTTAATATTTCAATTTGGACTACTGCAGGAAAGAAGTTTTCGATTTGATTTTTAAAGTTGAAAGAAACTAGGGTTAGGAATCAGATCAGCGTATAAAATCAGCACCCGCTAGGTCAAAAACAAAGAACTGGTCAGCTTTATCAGTGTTCAGTCAACCTCAAAGGTTCATGCAAGGTCTGAACATGGATAATAGCAAGATATTCGAGCACCCAGGGAAGAGAAGCTTAACCTATTTAAGGAAATGCATACATAAAAACAAAACTTTATTTGCGGTGTGTGACAATCATTGGGTACATATGAATTGTGTACCTAAAAACTGTGATGAATGCATGTGCCTGGCAACTGGTGTGCAGTACCAGTAGACATGTGGACTGATGTGAAGCTGTATGCAAAGTTATGTTAAACTAAAATACACAAAAAATACATATTTATGTGCATATACTCGGATGGACGCATCTCAATATGTGTCCAGGTATGAACCACTAGCATATGTATCAATGTTACTTCAGGCATGCATCATATACACTTAGATCCACAATGTATAGGTGCAGTAGCATAAAGTGATGTTTACCTGGTGCTAAATCTTTACACAAAAGAATATATTTTTGCCACACACATGGGGCTAGATTTACTATCAGGCGTGATGCATGGCGGCTTCAAACCGCCATGCATCGCGGCGGTTTTCCGGCGTGTTTGCATTGCAAACAGCCAGATTTACTAATGGGCGCATTTCAGCTTCAATTTGAAGCCGCCGGCGATGTAACGGCGGGATGTAATGCTCAAAGCCGCCGGCGGCTTTGAATAGAACATGGCGCTTTTGCTTTAAATGACGGCGCTTTTGTGTAAAGGCGGTTTTTTTGAAAATCACACCTGTCTCCTGGCCTGTTACTATTGGCTATTTTCAAACTCAGGAGATTTGACATCACAAGCCCTATATAAACCACTGGCCTGACACTTTTTTCTCTGATAGGGTTTAGAGGAGTTTTGTGAGAGGAGTTTGGAGGATAGTGGTTTGCTGAGAGTTGGTGAGAGTTGGAGTTTGGTGGATTGGTGGAGCGATATCTGATTGAAGTGTGAGTAGTCCTGTGGTTTTTTCCTGTTTTGTACATTTATTTTCTCATTTATTTTCTGTCTTGTATTTTTTGTATTTGACTTGTCCTTTGTCTGTGTTACTTGTGTGTGACTGTGTGGAGAGTGTGTCTGTAGGTAGTGTAGTTTGTTCTTTGTGTTTGTAAGTCCTTCAGTGTTTTGTGTTTTTCTGTCTTCTGGGTAAAAATGTCCAGAGATAGGAGGGGAGAACAGGCTGAGGAGAGGGAGATGGAGGTTGAGGGGTCAGAGGAGGGAGAGGGAGAGGTTGAGGAGACAGGACAGGGCAGGAAGACCAAGACAGGGAGGAATGTGCGCTTCTCACATGATGAGAATTGTGTGTTGGTGCACAACATCATTCCCTGCTACGAGGTCATCCTAGGGAACCTGGCAGCCCGGACTCCTCTAAGGTGGCGTCACCAACTGTGGGGGAGAGTCTGTGAGGCCGTGAACGCGGTGGGCCCACTGAAGCGGACAGTGGCACACTGCCGCAAGCGCTTCTCTGATATTAAGAGGAGGCTTAAAGAGAAGATGGCCCAGGAAAGAAGGTCGACAAGGCGCACGGGTGGTGGCCCCCCACTTCGTATGGAGTACACCACGTACGAGGAGGAGCTGCGCCAGATAATGCCGGCTGAAATTGTAGAGGGCATAAATGTGCAGGACACCGATTCGCCCTCTTTTGGCCAAGTAGTTGGTGAGTTATTTGGTTTTTTTACCCTAACAGTATTTTAAATGTTTTTTTCTTTTTAAAACTGCTTTTTTCTTTTTAAAACTGCTTTTCTCTTTTTAAAACTGCTTTTTTCTTTTTAAAACTGCTTTTCTCTTTTTAAAACCTCTTATCTCTGTGCAAACGTTTTTTCTTATTTGTTATTTTTTTTTTGGTTGTTTTTCAAAGTGTATTTTTGACTCTAATAGTTTGTAAAGGTTTAAAAACAGTATATTTGGAAATTGTTTTTTATGGAAATACATTGTATGCTTTTTCTAATACATCCAGATTCGCCAGGACCGCAGTTCAGTCCCAGTGCCAGACCTACACCTCCACCTTCAGCGAGAGATTCGGGCACAGACGAGCAAGCAGGTGCGTGATTTCTGTTTAGGAGAGAAATAATGGAGTTAATTGATTTTCTGTGCAAATGTTGCTGTCAATTTTTTTTTATTTTTTTTTTAATTGTTTGCAATGAGAAGTTTGGGCTACATTTTACTAAACTGATATGTTGCCTATAGTAACCCATCAGAATATACCTTTACTTTATTTATTGCATTCAACAAAATGACAGCTAAAATCTGATTGGTTGCTATAGGCAACATCTCCACTTTTTATAGCATGTAGTTTAGTCAAAATAACCCAGCATGTACTACACAGTCCAAATGATAATGGGTATTAAAAGGATAATAAGTGCATCCGTAAGCAGGTAGCATAGGACTAGAAATCAGGAATGCAAACATTTTGAAAGAATCTGTAGTTGCTAAAGAATATTCTTTCCTATCCAGTGTTCAGAATGCAATATACAAACTTATTATCTACTATATACTTACCGTCATTTTTCATACACAGGGCCCTCTTCATACCAGCCACCTCAGGCGGAGTCATTGGAAATGTCCCCTGAGCCAGAGGATCAAACGACCATCACCCTGGTAACAGTGGATGCCCCTGTGTCTGGCCTCCAGGAAGTTTCACCTGGCCCTGCTGAACCATCACACCACCAACCTGCACCTGAAACTATGGACCCAGCCAGAGAAATGGCGCTGTCTATTGGTGCATTCCAGCAGCAACAGACATTGTTCATGGACAGGCAAACTGGGCACATGTCACAAATTGCGGCCCAGTTGAGGCGAATACACCGCTCCACGAGCCAAATCCCTGCTGCAATAAACCGGCTGGCAAGCGCTTTGGAGCAGACAAATGTGCAGCTGGCCCAAATGTCTGGGTCTGTGGACGCCATGCATTCCTCCATTCGCGAGGGGAATGCCAATGTTATCCGGCTGGCAGGCCAACTCCAGCAGGAACTGATTGCCCGCTTGCCGGCCCCTTTTTCATCGGCCTCCACCAGTGCCGCTAGTACGCCTACCACATCTCTACAGAGTACTCCTCCAAGGAGAGGTGCTCGCACCAGGGGTGGGCGAGGGAGGGGAGAGAGTGCCACCAAGCATAGCGATATGCCTGCAAAAAGGCATCGCTAGCACAATGTTTGTTATTTATTAATGTTTTGTCAAGTTTCTATAACCATTATACGTTTTTATTTATTGTGTTCTGCAATAAATGCAGTTAAATTTTTATTGTGTCAGTCTTTCTTTTCTGCACATTAAACAAGAGTATACTGATTTTTTAACAACTATGCACTAATTTCACGTAAACATTGACCTCTGACTGTCACATTCCAGGGATGTTCATATTTACCACATGAGGAGTACACACTATCCTGTTTCTAAAGGTTCCAATGTACAAAAATTTTACAATAAAATACTAAAATTGCACTCACATAAAACACATTTTTGAGGAAAAAATGTTTTTCATACTATGTACTTACACGTAAAGTAGTTTGCAATTAGACGGTCTCTAATCTCCCTTCCGCCCTCTGTGCTCTGCACATCACCATGTGACACGGACCCCTTCTTCTTCACTGTCTACTGCAATAATCGGTGGGGTAAGTTGATGTATTGCTAGATTATGTATCAAACAGCCAGCCAGGATAATTTCAGACCCCTTTTCAGGTGCATACATAGCCACACAACCCAATTATTCTAGTAACCTGAACCTAGTTTACCAAAGTACAAAGGTACGCTATAACACACCTCTACTAAATCAGTAAATAAATTGCATGGTGGGAAGACACAAGAGAAAAAGAAACCAAAACAACACTGCAATTACAAGACACTGACTGGCCTTTTAACATATACAATCCCAAAGTAAAAAACTTTGTACATGAAATGGCCCTTTTCCTTCTGTTCTGATTGCCCAAATATCTGAAACAGCACACTGTTTGAGCAATCTCGCCGCTCACAAGCAGCGCTTTCATTTTGATCTATTGAATGGCGGTTTTCCGGCGGCTTTATAAACCCCCTAATAGTAAATCTGGCTGTTTGTATGTTGAACATTGTTGAAACCGTCATGGCAATGTATACAGAGGCGGGTTTGGAAACATCATTTTTGGCCGTTTGGACGGCGGGTTTAGCCTTAGTAAATCCGGCGATGGCTAAACCGCCGCCAAATCCGCCGAAGGTCGGCGGGTTTACAAACACGCCTGATAGTAAATCTAGCCCATGGAATTTCAAAATGCAGCTGTGCTGGGGATAGCGCCAATCCTCACAAAATAAATAATCTAAAACAAAATAATGAACAACACAAAATAAGAAAATTCACAATGTGCTAATTTCTCAATAAATATTCTATTTAGTAACCTCATCCAAATCATCCATGGAAACTGCTAACATGCATTAAACCATTTATTAATAATCTTAAAACTAATGTGTCTAAAAATCAATAAATTCTTTACATGCATCAATAATTAGACATACAAAATTTCTAAAAGATCATAATTCGAATAATTCATAAATCTCAACTGGAATGTGCAATCCAAAAAATAAATGACTGAAATAGTATGAACCACAGTCTTTACTTATTTGATAATTATCATGATTCTTAATATCCAATATATATTATTAATATTAATGTTAGTTCATTAGTGTAAATAGAATCCGATTCCTGCAAAATTTGTTTTGGACATCCAGTATGTTGTTAGTTTGTTAATGCACATAGAACCCAAAATGATATTAAAGGATATAGAATTACATATAGATAGCCACAATTTTTTTTTTTTAAAAAAAAAATATTTTCAAACAAACTGATCTTTCTTCTGTGAGTTCCGCCTGGTACAAATAGGTTAAACAAACCAACGGAGAAATAAAGATTTTGAAGAACTTAGGATATAGATCCAAAATAGTGTCGGACTGATAAATTGTTTGGTTAGTAAATTGTTTGCACTTACAGTCTCCCCTCTGCCGATGGATAAGTCCATACACACTCTCTTGTCCCAGTTGCTTCACACATTGTTAAGTTGTGCACAAAATAGTGTGCAGATGGAAACCAGCAATCTTGTTACATTAGTTCCATGCACACAGAAAGTTCCCTCTGGCGGTTTAGACAGGAAAAGAGATTATAGATGTTCTGTTTGATCAAAGAATAATTAAGAAACCTATCATACCCTCGTTGCAAAACTGCACGCTCCCTCTCAAAATGGGTCTGTAACTGTGTTGAGGGTTAGCCAATGACATTCAAAATCATGTTCAAAGTTATTAGCATACACCTGCCAGTGATGAAAGTGATTGTGATTAACCTGTATAAAGATCAACTGTACCTGTAGGATTTCCTTGCAGTTATTTGTGGCATCATACTAGGACATCCATGGTAAGCAATGAGCTTTCAAAATAAAGGATGTCACCATTTGCCTCCAACTGCAGTACAGCATCTTCTCTGAGGATGCTGTTTTGCCTACTCCAGATCCTGCCTGCAAGGAGTTTAATTCTCATCATTGGACTGCCTGTTCCAGCAAACTGGGCCAGTTCATAATTTGCCTCTGCTGCTGGTCTCTCTGAGGAACTCCTGTGCTCTTGTTCTGATTGTTTTCTGACTCCTGTTTGTTTCTTCATCTTGCACATTTTTTTTTGTGACCCAGACCAAGGTTTCATGCTCACAAAGGTCTGAAAAAATGCCCGTGTGATCTGCTCAAATTGGTACCAACCCCCAAGATGCGCGGAGTCTAACATAGAGGGAGGTTTTTGCCAGGAGCTCCCGCAAGGCAGTTTGGATTTCGCGGCTCCCAAACCGCAGGTCCCGGTTCTCTTAAGAGGTGACGAGCGAGAACAAGATGACAACCAATGACATCAAAAGGAGTATCACGGATAAGAAGGATCAAATGACAGAGGAGCTTGGAGAGTGTTATCATGTAGACAATGGAGTAGTCACACAGAGTGGGATAGTCTGCAGACCAGTATGCTGGAGACTCAAGGGGCATGTGTGCAAACAAAAGCCAGAGTTCAGGACGTCTGAATAGGAGAGGAGACCTGAAAATCTGGCAACATACTAGAGGAAGATGTGTGTTTAAATAGGGGAAGCAGCTAGCCGATTGGCTGGCAAAAATGAGTTGGGAGAAATTCCGGTTCGCGCATGTGCACTTTACCTGGCAAGATGGTGTCCTTCCCAGAGGAGCACAGCCGCCATGGCAAAGGTAAATGACAGCGGGGAACCTGTCGATCAGCGTGTCTGATGAGTGACATCCGACATTGCTTGACTTTGCTCCTGTCTACTTCATGGTATTGATGTGGATCTTCTGACTTCTGACCCTGGCTTGCCTGACATTCCTCCTGTCTGATTCTTCCATGGATCATCCTGTGTCCCCAGCTCCTCAGCTAAACCTGGTAATTCTGGTATCCTTGTGCCTGCATTTCATTCATTGTACCTGGAAACCTACATCTCCAGCTTCAGAGATAAACCTTGTATATCCTGTCAGTTTCTAAAGTTTTCTCTCTGTACCTGGTATCCAGACTCTTCTGCTTCTGAGCAAGCCTGGTAATCCTTTTATCCTGCACCTGCAATTCATCAGGAAGACCAGATTAGAGTTTTGAAAACAACATCTAAAAAAGCTATTACAGTTCTGGAACAACATCCTATGGACAGATGAGACAAAGATCAACTTGTACCAGAGTGATGGGAAGAGAAGAGTATGGAGAAAGAAAGGACCAGCTCATGATCCAAAACATACCACCTCATCAGTGAAGCATGGTGGTTGTAGTGTCATGGCGTGGGCATGTATGGCTGCCAATGGAATTTGTTCCCTTGTATTTATTGATGATGTGACTGCTGACAAAAGCAGCAGAATGAATTCTGAAGGGTTTTGGGCAATATTATCTGCTCATATTCAGTCAAATGCTTCAGAATTCATTGGGCGGCGCTCACAGTGCAGATGGACAATGACCCGAAGCATACTGCAAAAGCAGCCAAAGAGTATTTTAAGGCTAACAAGTAGAATGTTATGCAATAGTCAAGTCAATCACCTGACCTGAATCCGATTGAGCATGCATTTCACTTGATGAAGACAAAACTGAAGGGAAAATGCCCCCAGAACAAGCAGGAACTGAAGACATTTGCAGTAGATGCCTGGCAGAGTATCACCAGGGATGAAACCCAGCGTCTGGTGATGTCTATGCGTTCCAGACTTCAGGCTGTAATTTACTGCAAAAGATGTGCAACAAAGTATTAAAAAGTGAAAGTTTGATGTAGGATTGTTTAGTTTGTCCCATTACTTTTGGTCCCTTAAAAAGTGGGAGGCACATACAGAAACCGTTGTAATTCCTACACCGTTCACCTGATTTGGATGTAAATTCCCTCAAATTAAAACTGAAAGTCTGCAGTTAAAGCACATCTTGTTTGTTTCATTTCAAATCCATTGTGGTGGTGTATAGAGCCCAAAATATGAGAATTGTGTTGATGTCCCAATATTTATGGACCTTACTGTATAAAGTAGGTAGGATTGGATATTGTAATATGATATGTGCAAAAGTAGTGATGCGAAGTAAAAGGTGTTTTAAAAAGATTGCAAAGTGGGAGAAGTGGGGTATGATAAGGTAGTGAAGTAGGTGGTTTGCAGATATATTAATATAGGATACTATAGGATAACCTGGATGAGTGAAATATATAAAAAAGTAAGTAGATAAATAGTAATTTCTATTATCTACATAAGGTTAGAGTTGCTTGTGTTTAGATATGGTTAAGGTACAGAGTAGACATGAACAAGTGGATGTGCTGTAACAAACAGATATATAGATAGGATTAAGTGAATGAATAGGCTAAACAGTCAAAATTCGAAACATAAGAAGATAAACATAAAAATATTACTGAAAATAGAACCCACTGAAAAAGCCACATATATCATGGTGAAACGAGTTTGGGCAAAGCCTACACTGTTAACAGTTTATAATCAACAACCAAAAAACTTTTTAGTACTGAGTACGATTATAGCGCAAAGTAAGCAGTTGCTGAGAATCTGCACTCCCCCATCACAAAATCTAGATGTCAATAAAGTGGTGTAACTGCTCTATCTGCACTATAGCAAAATTATATAGAGATTTGTGGATATTAATTTAAATACTTTTATAATATAATATATAAAACATCTAATAAAACATAAACATCAATTGCCATATGAGCTCATATAGTCGAAAAACTATTTATCCAAATTATCCGAATGAGACAAACACATGTGCAAATATAAATCAGAGCAAACAAAACTCTAATACATATATTAAAATATGTTAACCGCTTTAATGCTTCTAATTAGTCAGTGGCCAGCTGACTCAAAATTAGAGGAACTCTGTATAATCAAGATCAATCTTAATGATTTCCAAACGTTAAATATCAATCCACGGAAATATGTTTTTCCACATTGCTAGCAAAATTATAATTCCATGGAATACCTTGCACACAAACATTCCCCATTACAAAGGCATTTAAGTTGTTACAAAGATTTTGGCAAATAGAGGTGATCTTTCGGGAAGACACCAGAGGTTCATTATTGACTCCATTTATTTTGTCTCACAATTATTTTTTGTTTAATCACAAATATTATTTACAAATTATGGGCAAAACCATGGGATGCAGTTCACCCCGAGCTACGCCAATCTCTACGGGGGCAACTTTGAGTCAGCCCACAAGTTTTGGGCTAGATTTCACCCTCTATGGCTAGTATATAGATGATTTATTTATTATTTCGAAAGAGGGTAAGATACATGCACTTGATTTTATTAAGCACTTTTACACCAATAGTCACAATTTGAAATTACTTTTAATTATCACTGCACCTGCACAGAATTCCTAGACCTGTCCCTATTGGCTGAAGGCTCATCGATTGTTACTTCCACATACTTCAAACAGGTGGGTTGTAACAATTACTTGCACTTTAAGTGTGGACATTACTCGAGGTGGAAATATCCCAAACATCAATATCCCAAAGGGACAATTTATGTGGTTACGCCACAAATGTTCTGATAAAGCTGTGTTTTGAGAACAGACTTTTATAATGACAACTATTTTTTTAGATCCAGGTTATCCACCAGAATTGGTCCCACAAGCATTTAAACAAGTAGATTGGATAGATAGGGATAAGCTCTTATTTTCTAGTCAGAATGACTTACTTGAAGGTGCTACAGCTAGTGAATCTATGATTTCAAATAAGAAAGATCCAAGAACAATCATAGAGGTAATCCAGATTGTCTGAAATTAATTGGATTTACTGTCTTAATACACTTTTACCTGAAGGCTTAAATGAATCGCTCAAATTAAATTAGTCGGTGTAGTTCTATGATAGGTTTTGACTTTCATAAGCTAGTGGGTTTTATTCATTTTTAATGCAGCTTTTCAGTAACAACACACACACATACACACACACATAGATATATATGTATATGTAGGTTGTTGAAAACTAAATGATGGCTGGACACACTTGTGTACATCATGTTATATACACACGCAAAAAAAAAAATTGCTTTGTGGAAGAAACAGGTGGAGGCTGCATTTATGAAGTCATTGTCTGATTTGAGCATTTTTAATTGTGCACAATTGGAAAGGGAGTAAGTTGGAGTGGGAATAATGGGCAGCATGGTGGCTCAGTGGTTAACACTTCTGCCTCACAGCACTGGGGTCATGAGTTCAATCCCCGACCACGGCCTTATCTGTGAGGAGTTTGTATGTTCTCCCTGTGTTTGCGTGGTTTTCCTCCTGGTGCTCTGGTTTCCTCCCACTCTCCAAAAACATACTAGTAGGTTAACTGGCTGCTGTCAAAATTGACCCTAGTCTCTCTCTCTCTGTCTGTGTGTGTGTCTATTGGGGAATTTAGACTGTAAGCTCCAATGGGGCAGGGACTGATGTGAGTGAGGTCTCTGTACAGCACTGCGGAATCAGTGGCGCTATATAAATAAATGATGATGATGATCATGTGGGTCTCCATGGATTGATCACTCATCCTTTGAAAGTGCACACACTGGGCCATTCAGTTGGAATACCCCTCCAGGCTAAATGTTGCCAGCTATCCCCTGGGTAGTATTCATATGAAGGCTATGTTTTGAAAAATATTTAACAATATAGTCCATTGCTGACTTCAAATATATAGGTCTCCATTTTTGTGAACAGCATTTTAATTCTTAATTTCTTCAGCAGTATTGTTACACGGTGCTCAGAGAGAGATTGTGAATAGGCCAGAATGTCATAAGTCAGACAAATTTCCTGAGATATTCTCAGCAAATATCATTACTAAAGTACTGGAAAATGGTCTGTTCACAATGTTGCAAAATTACATGATCAAATACCCAGGGCCCATTTCTGATATTGATGTTGGTCTTCCATTGATTCTCTTAAGATTGCAAGTGTCACGAGCCACAGACCACTGCGGCTCGCTTCCCCTCGTGTCACTTCCTGTGTTTTCATCCTGGATGTCACCATGGCAACGGCCGGGATGCTCTACATCTATAGCCGCGATCCAGCCACCTGGCAGCTGGGTGCATGCGTATAACAATTTAAATAATTTAAAAGCCTGATCAGGCTGATTTTGGCCGCCAGAAGTGCACCAATCCAGCCTCCCTTCCAGTTATAGTGTCCTGTATGCTGCACATTTTGCTAACCTGTTCTGTTCCTGCGCATACTTTGCTACTTGACCTTATTCTTTGTTGTGACCCTTGGCTTTGTTTCCTGACCCTGCTTGCACTCTGTTTGCCCTGACCTTTGGCTTTGGCACCTGCTCCAGTCTTGGCTACTGCTTCCTATTCCAGCTGCACTATAGCCACCATAGATACAATTTTACTATGCTTAAGCTTAAGAACTGGGGGCATCCAAGTACTTGCGAGCACATAAAGCTCTACGGAAAAGGTTGCTGCTAAAGGTGAAGACCTCTATACCATCTGTTCTAAAAGTTTATCATAGTAGCCACTAGCCCTAATAGTAAGCACCTCTGAGGTTTAATTTTGTAAAGATAATGGCCCTTTAATTTGGTCAAACAATCCTGGAATTCATGCTAGAGGATACTTATACTTGATAATCATCATCATCACCATTTATTTATATAGTGCCAATGATTCCGCAGCATTGCACAGAGAACTCATTCACATCAGTCCCTGCCCCATTGGAGCTTACAGTCTAAATTCCCTAACATACACACACAGACAGACAGACAGACAAGTGTCAATTTTGACAGCAGCCATTAACCTACCAGTATGTTTTTTTGATGAAATTGTTTAACTTCTGAGAATCATTGCAAGAGTGCACAAAAAAAATCTGTCTTCTCTGGAGTATGTAGATAGTCTAACCTGCCCTTTTTAAAATGTCCTCAACATGCACTTTTAACACTATGGTTTCAGAGAGGGCATAGACAATCCCTTTTGGACAGTCATTTATAAAGCCATATAGTGTCTGCAGACTTCTTATTAAATATATAATCAAGTATGATAATATGTTAAATAAGCTCATAAGAACATGAAGGCAACTCAAAAAAGGGTTGTTAATGCAATTTTTATATCAAGCAGTATGTAAATAATATGTCACATGCCCAATTAATAACAGGGTTATGACATCAAAGCCAAGAATAGCCTAGAACCATTGGCAAACATTTTGAGTTTATTAAATAAAAATATATTTTTCAACATAAAAACCATCACCAACAAGAGTCACATTTGGAGTACAAGTGAAGAAGTGAATTATACCCCTAGGTAGGGGTCTACCATGTAAATATTAACTGCTGACTCTTGGAACAATTATATACCAAACCTGTCAGCAAAATAAGACTCTTCTATGTGCTGGAGTTTCCCTTATTCCTTGGGAAGTTTATGGCAAGATGCAACTTTCTCAGTGTATAAATAAAGTTCTTGAAAGTGACAACATTTTTTCTCCCCTGGTATTAGTTTTGATGTCAATTTTCTATCTATCATAATGGCCATTTGCTGTCATTATACATCTATTTTATTGATGATGTTTTATGCAAATATATTATTATTGTAGATATATTTTATAGTACTTCTTATGCAAATTAAGGCAACATTTCCCATTGACATTTCCTATAAGATATTTCAGTCACATATGCCATCACAATTTCAATACATATTGAGATAAGTGAGATAAATAAATGATTGGGCTACAAAAATATAAGTTGTATTACCCAAATATATTTTTACTGCTGTATCCTATGCTGTGATTCTTATTGCAATTTCCTTTACCACTTTTTTTTTCAATTAAGTCAGTTTTTAATGAGCCCATTTGAAATGTATCACTGAGGGCCAAAATGTCCTAGTTATACTATTATTAAAACATATATGGATAAAAAATAGATAAATAGATAAAGAATAGATTGATAATAATGATATGCATTCTTCAAGCATTAAAATATTGACAATCTTGGGAAAATTACATTTGAAAATTGCATAAGATCACATTTAATGACACGAACATGTCTCAACATAAAATAATAACGTTGTTTTGTTACTCTTGCCTAACTGGATTCAAAGTGACACTTGGCTTTACAGAAGTGAGATTTGGATCTTGTTGTGGAGTGGAAGGCTATATTTATCAGCAATACAATTTGTGAAGTTTATAGCATCATAATAACAATTTTTTAATTCACTGTAGAGAGAAAGCAATTGTTGTTTATTGAAACTGATTTTCTCCTGACAAGTCAGTCATTTTCTGTTTCAAGTAGAATTATGTTATTTCTAGAAATATTAATAGAGATCTTCGAGCCCCCCACCTGCACCTGCACACACACACACACACACACACACACATGCACACTCACAAATGCACACACACGCGTGCGATTAGCATAAAACAAAAACAAATCGACTCTCATTAGTTGGGATCCAGGCTGAGAACACAATGCAGTGCTCACCCACTTTCTGGATAAAGCTTCTTTTTTTTTTTAGGGGTATGAAATATACACCTTATTTCCAACTATTCATCAGGGACCACCGCAAGGGGCTTGAGCTGCACTGCTGGTAGGTTAGCAGGTTGAAATCCTCTGCCCTGACCCCAGGTGTGATGAGCTGGTGCTAAGTGGAAGTAAGGAACAGGTAAACATAGCCAGGACTACTACACCGACAGACTGCAAAGTGTCAAATGAATATCAGGAAGTAGTTAATCGGATACTGTGTCCGGTAAATGACAGGTGGAGTCTGGATCTGGCATGTCACATTCACTCTCTGATAAGTTGTGTACCTGTTATTTTGTTTGAACTTCACTTTGGCACCTACAACATTCACACATCCAACGCATCGTAGAGCTTATAGAAATATTCTGACAACTCTAGTGTTTGTGAAATGCTATCCTGCTACTGCGGCAAGTGGTAAGTTTAGAGGGAAAATAGCAGCGACTTGGCACATCGACTGACAGTGAGGGTCCCTTCAAAGGTGTAATGATCAAGTCTAATGTGACCTTCACCTTTAGCAGACCTCTTTCCCTTAAAGCTACATGTACTTACCAGTAATTGAATTTGTGTACAAGTCATTTGTGCTTATAATGGAGATAATGCTATTGCATGGAGAGAGACAGCAACATGGTCAAGAATAAAAGACAAAAGGTCACTAGCCAAATTTGTATATGTAACGTCAAGCAGGATCAAGTTGCTGGATTGTAGGCACTAGAGCACAATATTCTGGCATGTGGATGGCAGTTAGAGATGGTTGCATTTTAGCTCATCTTCTCACAAATATAAAACAGTTAAACATTGTGAGGGAAGTGAAATTATAAGGTGGTACTGAAAGTGGCATCACATCAAGGACAAGGTTGTTTTCAAGATCTATTAAAATACCATATCAGTTTAGCTGTTCAGAGAGTTCAACTATCATTGTTTTTGTCATCTCTGTTCTTCCATTGGTTATCTACGCTGCCTCCTTGGTGACAACTGAGACCACCACACCTTCTTGGTGACAACTGCGACCGCCACACCAGTACAACTTCTGTGAACATGGGGAACATGTGTAATGCTTCTGTGTCCACTATGAAGTATGATGCTAAAGAGAAATACTTTGCACATTGCCACTCCAAGCTTGCAGATGACCAGAAAAAGAAGTAGGTTCAATTAAGATGAATGGTGAAGGCCAGTCATAGTTCCAAGCAACTTACTGTCTTGACATAAAATAATAGTAATAAAGGAGAGCAATATAATAATCATAATCTGGCAAGGATACCATTCTCAAGGCTATCTTGATATAAATATGGATTTTAGGTTTGCCAGTTTTCCCAATTTCAGTTTGGTTGACTATAATAGGATCTGGCCACAGCATTGTCCTAAAGCAATATGGTGATGCATTATGGCCATGTTACCTACATGTTAAAACTTTTTCCAGTTTAACAAAACTCCATAATCCCAGCATCCCAGCAACCATGCAAAAACTGAGTAACTTAAGGAGAGCAAAGCATACGTATGGGGGAATCCAGTTGTTTTGTGAATGGGTAAAAGTGACTAGCACTCTGCAGAACTAACTTTTGTTCAAAATGGGGAGACGTATGTGGGGTTAGACGTGTGTGATTTCTGCACTAAGTGGGATTTTCTCACAAAGTGGACGAAATGCACAGTTAGACAACACAGCAACTAATCCTCATCTTTCTCTTCTCTTTTCATCTTCAGGTATGTTCATCCATGCTGCTACTACTACTACTCTGATCATTATTCTGTGAATTTCATCCCTGCAATCTGTGTTTAAGTATGTTCATCCATGCTGCTACTACTACTACTCTGATCATTATTCTGTGAATTTCATCCCTGCAATCTGTGTTTAAGTATGTTCATCCATGCTGCTACTACTACTACTCTGATCATTATTCTGTGAATTTCATCCCTGCAATCTGTGTTTAAGTATGTTCATCCATGCTGCTACTACTACTACTCTGATCATTATTCTGTGAATTTCATCCCTGCAATCTGTGTTTAAGTATGTTCATCCATGCTGCTACTACTACTACTCTGATCATTATTCTGTGAATTTCATCCCTGCAATCTGTGTTTAAGTATGTTCATCCATGCTGCTACTACTACTACTCTGATCATTATTCTGTGAATTTCATCCCTGCAATCTGTGTTTAAGTATGTTATAGGAAACTGTTATCTGTTTAAACTTAGGTTGGCACAGTCTTTTATTGCTGCCTAATTTATGATAGGTATCTGGCCTCTATCCTTTCCCACAAATGTTTTCTTTTCCTTTGATTAGCTGACCAATTAGCACATCTGTAGTGTATTCCTAAATTAGACTGACTACATCTTAGCTTCATTCTATGGGGAGACGTATGTGGGGTTAGACGTGTGTGATTTCTGCACTAAGTGGGATTTTCTCACAAAGTGGACGAAAATGCACAGTTAGACAACACAGTTGGACAAACATTGGACTACATTTGACTTGCTTTTACTCCCAGCAATAAGCAACATCTGCCACAGCCTATTTCTGCACTACTTGTCTATTTATATGGAATACTGCTAAGAGGTAATTCTTAAAATACCCTTGCTTTTTGCTTTTACCCCTTTTATCACAATGTTTCACAAATTGCTTTTCTTAGTCTCATTTCATGGCATGATCTTTAGGACTGTGTCATCTTTCACCCCTCCACCAACACACAAATTTGTTCATATTGCACCTGCATTACTCCACTCACCTCTATTTAACACCCATGAACTGTTGTCCTATTTATTATCTCTAACAAGTACAGCCTCCACCTGTCGCCAGAAAATAAAAGGCCACACATCTTACAATCCCCTTGCCTATCTTTCGCTCACTCTGCTTCTATTAGCTGGTGATATATCACCTAATCCAGGTCCCCCACACTCCTCACACACACATACATCAGAACACTACCGTTCTATAGCAAACCTCAAACACATCACCTGTCTACCCTCTCTTCCCAAGTCCTTTAAATGTGCCCTTTGGAATGCACGATCTGTTTGTAACAAACTTACCTCCGTTCATGATCTCTTCCTCTCAAAAAACCTCAACCTTCTGGCAATAACAGAAACATGGCTCATGCAATCAGACACTGCCTCACCTGCAGCACTTTCACATGGTGGCCTCCATCTCACCCACACCTCCAGACCTGAAGGCAGACAAGGAGGTGGGGTTGGACTACTTCTCTCCCCACAGTGCACATACACCGTTCTACCAAATGTCCCATCACTCACGTTCACATCTTTTGAAGTACATGCTATTCGCATTTTTAATCCATTCTCCCTACGTGTTGCGGTGATCTATCGTCCCCCTGGAGCACACCAACAATTTATTGAGGATTTCTCTGCATGGCTCCCTCACTTCTTATCTTCAGACATCCCCACCATCATCATGGGTGACTTCAACATCCCCATTGATAACCCACCTTCCAAAGCTGCTTCCAAACTACTCTCTCTAACATCCTCACTTGACCTCTCCCAGTGGATTGAATCATCTACTCATAAGGATGGCCACTGCCTTGATCTTGTTTTCTCTAGACTATGCTCAGTTTCTAATTTTATTAATACACCCTTCCCCCTCTCGGATCATCACCTTATCAGCTACACTCTCACCCCCACTGCTCTAACCTCTCTACTGTCTAACTCTACCAAGCCTCCTCATACTCATAGAAATCTTAATTCTATTAATCTTCAACAATTTTCCACCTCTCTCCAACACCTTCTCTCCCCTATCTCTACATTCTCATCCCCTGAGATGGCAGTACCTCATTTTCACCTAACCTTAGCAACGGCCCTTGATCAAGTGGCTCCAGCGACACTTCATACTACACGTCGACTTCGATGTCAACCGTGGCACACCAAAGCAACACGAAATCTTCAAAAACTGTCCCGTAAAGCAGAACGTCACTGGCGTAAATCTCGAAGCTCTAATGACTTCTTCACATATACTTCTGTCTACCACTCCTATCGAAATGTTTTGGACACTGCAAAACAAACATACTTTCAATCTCTTATCTATGCTCAGGCTTCTAACCCCAAACGCCTTTTCAATACATTTAATCATCTTCTCAATCCTCCCACCCCGAACCCTCCATCTACTATCAGTGCTCAGGATCTTGCTTCCTACTTCAAGGACAAGATTGACAAGATCAGACTAGAAATGGTATCCTCCTCCTCAACAAGCCATCAGCTCATTTCCTTCCCACTACCCTCTGACACCCTTTCTTCATTTGACCCCACAAATGAAGAGGAAATTTCTACGCTCTTCTTATCTTCCTACTCTACCTCCTGTCCTCTTGATCCTATTCCCTCGCAAATTGGTAGATCCCTGTCTTCTGTGCTCATTTCACCTCTAACTCAAATCTGTAATCTCTCACTCTCTACTGGCATCTTTCCATCACTATACAAGCATGCAGTGATTACTCCTATTCTAAAAAAACAAAACTCCGACCCAAACTCTCTCTCAAATTACCGTCCCATCTCTCAGCTCCCTTGCCCCTCCAAGCTTCTAGAGAGACTTGCCTACACTCGCCTCACACGCTTTCTTTCCGCAAACAACCTGTTGGATCCTCTTCAGTCTGGCTTTCGTTCTCAACACTCCACAGAGACTGCGCTGACCAAGGTTGTTAATGATCTGATCACTGCTAAGACTGAACGCCATTACTCTCTCCTAATTCTCCTTGATCTCTCGGCTGCATTTGACACCGTTGACCACTCTCTTCTCATACAAACGCTGCAATCCCTAGGTCTTCAAGACACAGTTCTATCCTGGTTCTCATCTTACCTCTCTAATCGCTCTTTCACTGTTAATTTCTCTGGAGCCACATCTGCTCCTCTTCCCCTATCAGTTGGAGTACCACAAGGCTCGGTGCTAGGTCCTCTGCTGTTCTCTATCTATACCGCTTCTCTTGGAAATCTAATAAGTTCCTTTGGCTTTCAGTATCATCTCTATGCGGATGATACCCAAATCTATCTATCCTCTCCTGATATCTCGACATCTGTGTTGTCCCGTGTAACTGACTGTCTTTCTGCCATTTCATCTTGGATGTCCTCTCGTCAACTCAAACTTAATCTTTCTAAAACAGAGTTAATAATATTCCCACCCGCCAACAAGAGCATACCTGACATTTCTATCTCTGTTGATAACATGACCATAAATCCCACCCCACAAGCTCGCTGCCTAGGTGTAATCCTTGATTCACGCCTATCCTTTGTTCCCCACATTGACTCTATATCTAAATCATGTTACATACATCTAAAGAACATTTCCAGAATCCGCACATATCTCACACAAGACACTGCTAAAACCTTAATTCATGCACTAATCATCTCCCGCATTGACTATTGCAATTCCCTCCTTACTGGTCTTCCCAAAAACAGACTCAAACCCCTAAAATCTATTTTGCATGCTTCGGCAAGACTGATTTTCCTTGCAAATAGCTATTCCTCTGTTGAATCACTCTGTATGTCTCTACACTGGCTGCCTGTCTTCTACCGAATCCAATATAAAATACTTTTACTAACCTACAAGGCCATCAACAAAGCTGCACCAACATACATCTCCTCTCTTGTCTCAAAATATCTCCCAACTCGGCAACTCCGTTCTGCAAAAGATCTGCGTCTCTCATCCACCCTCATTACATCCTCCCATTCCCGGTTACAGGACTTTTTTCGGGCTGCACCCACTCTATGGAACTCTCTCCCTCGCACAATAAGACTCTCCTCTGTTCTACAAACTTTCAAGCGTTCTCTGAAAACCTACCTATTCAGACAAGCTTATAATATTCCTCAACCACCATCTTAACCTCACTACCTTTAGCCTGTTACACAATTTCACACAAGACAACTACCCCCGGACCAACATTGTTGTGTGACAGGATCATTTAGCTTATGAGTCACCCTACCTTTGCAGTCTGGCTGGGCCAAGATGCAAAATGTATACTTAACCTCATGTGTCAATCTCCCATTGTCCCATAGATTGTAAGCTTGCGAGCAGGGCCTTCTCACCTCTTTGTCTGTTTTACCCAGTTTGTTTATTAGTTTATTACGTTTGTCCCCAATTGTAAAGCGCTACGGAATATGTTGGCGCTATATAAATAAATGATGATGATGATGATGATGATGAAAATGCATGAGCACCTTTAGGTGGTCCACATGGTCACACCTCCTAGGCTGCATGCTCAGGTTGGGTGAGCCCCCTAAGGAGAGGCCACACCACGGCCTGAGATTCTTCTTGCAAGCCCTGGTGACATACCAAAAGATTAAAGTGCTAGAGCTAATGGTTTTGAATTAAACTCCTAGAACAATAGAGGTCTTCACCTATAGCAGGCGCTTTTCCCATAGAAATTGTTATGCTCGCAGGTACTTGGATGCCCAAGGTCTTAACTCTAGCATAATAGGAGTTTATATACAGATACCATAGTACAGGTTGGTAGGAGGAGAAACCGGAAAACAGGAGACATTCCAGGACAATCCAAAGCAAATAGAATAGTTTGGGGAAGGCCAAAGGTCAGGGCAGGTTGCAAGCAAGGATAGTCCGGTATACAGGCAGAGGTCAGGGCAATTAACAAACAAGCTCACAAACAGGGTCTAAAACAAGCCAAGGGTCACAACAAATATTGTTCTGAATTTGGGCAGAGTATCCACAGGTAAACCTGGAGATGGTCAGCAAGTGTGGTGCACAGAAGTTATAACCATCAGGGAGGCTAAACCCTCCTTGCCATAAGTACAGAAGTGGTCTAATCAGAATGCAGGATCCGAGCCTACAGTAATTAGCCTCAGGGGACTGTTGATTAATTACAATAAGCTGTGCATGCGCGCCCAGCTGTTAAACAGCTTTCTGGGCACGGTGGCAGGAGAGAAGGCATTCCAGCCAGGACGCAGCTAGCAAAAGAAGGAAGCAAGCCATCATAACTAGCTAGGCAGGTCATTACAGTACCCACCCCTTGAGGAGGGATGAAGGAACCCCTATATCCAGTTTTCCTAGGAATCTGCTTAAAGAAGTCTTTGACAGGCTTGTCAGTGTGTAAGTGCCTTTCACGGAACCCAGGAGCATTGATCCGGATGGTAGTCCTTTCAAAGCAGTAGAAAATGAACCTGCCCTTGAAATCTCTCATAGTCAAGAATTTTTTCCACCAGAAACTCCTGACGTCCATCAACCTTCACAGGCCGAGGTCTATGTGGTCAATGATGTATAAACTTGCTTGTAGTGATAGCAGGTTTAAGAAGAGAGCAATAGAAGGTATTAGGTATTATTAAGGAACTAGAAAGCTTCAGTCTGAGCTACAGGATTGACTTGCTTCGTGATGACAAAGAGTCCAATAAACCTAGGCCCGTACATCCTGCAGGACTGCCGGAGTCTGATGTTCTGCGTAGAAAGCCACACTCTGTTAACAACTTTAAAAGAGCAAGGACTGCATTGTCGATCACCAAAAACTTTGAAATAATGTAGGGCAGCGTGAACTTTTTTCTACATCATTTTAAGGCATCCAGCAGTAAAGCAAACCTCAGGCAGACCTGTTGGAACGATATAGGACATGGAATTAGCCCTGGGGTGGAAACTGAAGTTGCTCCACTCCTGAGTGGAGGAGTGACAAGCATTGTTGTAGGCGATCTCTGCCCAAGGAAGTAGATGGCCCAGTCATCATGAAACTTCGAGACATACAGATTGAGAATTTGTTCAAGAGACTGATTAACCCTTTACATTTTCCTATTAGACTGAGAGTGGAATACTGAAGAAAGACTGAGGTTGATTCAAAGCAAGGTTACAGAAGGACCTTCGGAAGACAGCAACAAACTGGTGTCCGATCGAGAGTCTAAATCAGACACCACATCAATGTGAAGACCATGTGCTGGACAAATAAGGATGCCAGGGTCCAGGAACACGAAAGCTTGGTCATAGGGATGAAATGCACTATCTTGCTGAGCCAGTCAACATTTACCCAGATAGTATTGTTGCCTGATGACCAAGGTAACTCAACAATAAAGTCCATGGAAAGATGGTTCATGGTTTAACAGGAATGGGGAAGGGCCTTCATTTACATCTTCAGGAAGATTTATTTTTGGAGCATATGGCACAGGAGAATATGTATTCCCTGATGTTGTCAGACAAGGATGGCCACCACACAACACAAGACAAATTTTTGATGTTCTACGTAATACCAGGGTGTCCAGTAGATTTGCTATCATGAGACTCGGAGAGTACTGCCTTCCTTAGATGATCTGGGATGAAAAGTCTGTGAGTAGGAGTCTCTATAGGTGGTTGATCAAAAATTTCACAGAGAGTCTTTCCCAGGTCTTAGGCTAGGGCGGCAAGGATTGTAGAAGCAGGAATAATGGTAAGAGTTCCTTCAGCAGGAAACTGATTAGAGACAAAGTTGCGGAACAGTGCTTCAGCCTTGATGTTTCTTGAACCTGGTCGGAAAGTGATTATAAGCCTAAAGCGGGTAAAGAAGAATGCCCATTATGCCTGCCTGGAAATAAATTTCTTGGCAGACTCAAAATATGAGAGATTCTTATGGCCGGTAAATACTGAGATGACATGTGTTGCACCTTCAAGTCAGTGGTGCCACTCTTCGAAGGCCAACTTAACGGCCAAAAGCTCTAGATTGCCCACATTGAATAGGCTTCTGCAGGCGAGAACTTCCATGATAGGTTGGGACATGGGTGAAGGTAATGATTGCGAAGATCCTTTACTGACAGGATTTCTCCACACGCCTACATTGGAGGCATCCACTTTAACTACAAAGGACAGCCACGGGTTAGGGTGTCTGAGTACTGGAGCAGAAACAAAGGCACGTTTCAAGGCCTCTAAGGAAGCAACTGCCTAAGGAAGCCAAGTGGCAGTGTCTTTCCCCATTCTGGTTTGGGTGGTAATAGGTGCCACAAGAACAAAAAATGAACAAATAAACCTCCTATAGTAATTTGCAAAGCTGAAGAATCTTTGTATGACTTTCAGATTTGTTGGAAGCATCCAGTCCTGGATAGTTTGGACTTTCCTTGGATTCATTGAAAAAACAATGGTTGAGATGACATATCCGAGCAAGGTGACCTTATTGACCTCGAACTCGCATCGTCAAAATATCGTCAAGATAGACAATGACAAAAGTACCCCAGAAATTCACGAAGAACATTGTTTATTAAGTCCTGGAAGACAGCTGATGCATTGCAGTTACCAAATGGCATGACCAGGTATTCATAGTGGCCTGTTTGAGTGTTGAAGGCAGTATTCCACTTGTCGCTCTCTCTGATGTGGATAAGATTGTAGGCACAGTGAAGATGTTAGCCTCTTTAAGCTGATCAAAGATGACAGAGATGAGAGGAAGAGGGTAGGTGTTTTTGATAGTTATTTTATTAAGTCCTCGGTAGTTAATATATAGTCACAGGCTCCCATCATTTTTGGATACAAAGAAGAACCCAGCTTCTTGCTTACACTAGTAATTTTGAAGGCCTAATAAATCATTTTTTTAGTTTCTCATCCACTTATGATTCCATAGCTTTGGTTTCCAAAATGAAGAGATCATATAGTCTACTCTTAGGTAGTTTAGAACCAGGAACCAGGTCAATGGCGCAATTATACACTCGATGAGGATGAAGGGTATCTGTTTCATTCATAGAAAATACATCCTCTGTTACGATGCGGAGGACTAGGAGTGCCCAACTAGTTTGACCGGTTTAGCACTACCCTCTTTGAGATGTTGAGTCTAACGGCGAGGGAGGTTTCCACCACAAGGGAGTATGGTCTTGGCGGCTCCCTAACCGAAGGTCGCGGTCCTCTTAAAGGGCAATGCGAGGAACCTGTAGGAGAGCCTGAAATATTGAGGAACAGGGGGACAGAAGAAGATGTACTGCAGTAGTGATTACTGAAGAGGTCCAGTGGATCTAGGCAGCGCCTATGAGCCAGGATACAGTAGAAAGAGTTTCTGCAGCGGTGGCTGCGGATGAATCCTGTGGTGCTTGGTAGCGCCTTTGTATCAGGAACACTTGAGCAAAGAGGTTGTCACTAAAGCCAGATAGTGGGAGTGGTCTTGATCTCTGCTTGAGTGACAGCTTACCTCCAGAGAGGTGCGGAATCTAATGGAAGAGAGGTATTCACCAGGGATTCCCGCAAGGGAATATGGTCTTAGCTGATCTCAACCGCAGGTCGCAGTCCTCTAGGGGGCGCAGCAGATAATTCGGAGAATCACCAAGTAGTTCTAAGGCAGAATAGAATGTAGTCCAGGTATATGGAAATTCAGGAATTGGATGGATGCTGTGTGATGATCAGCAGTATAGCCACGAGTCTTGATAGCGTAATAGGCTGTGCAGGTAGTTCTGCAAAGCGAAGAGCTGCAGGACTCAGAAGGACTGAGGTATACACTAGTGTAGTAATTCAAGAACGGAACAGATGCTGAGCGAAGCACTATAGTCACAGGTCTAGTAGCGGATTAGGCTGTACAGACAGGAGTCAGAGGTAAAGCTTCCTATCAGGTAGGGAGACCTGATGATCTGACACTCATGGAAAGGAGGAGGATCCTTATAAAGGGAACTGGCTGGTTATCATCCAATCACTGCAGAACAGAGGTTTTGAAGGTTCCCGGGGTTCGAGCATGTGCAGAATACTTGTCAATGGCGTCTGAGGATAGAGGAACGCCAGGCTGTACAGCAGATAGCAGTAGCCAAAGGGAACCAATGTACATAAAGATCAGAATGGAACTAACCTGTGAGATGCGTTATAGAGGTTTTGCAGTAGCGGCTGCTGATGAATCCTGTAGAGCTTGGTAGCGCCTTTGTATCAGGAACACTTGAGTAAAGAGGTTCTGCAGCGGCGGCTGCTGATGAATCATGTGAAGCTTGGCAGCGCCTTTGTATCAGGAACACAAGAAATAAAGCAGAGATACAGGAGCCAGTACAGGGAGACGTCTAACCTGGAGGAGAGACCTGAAGATCTGGCAACTTGGTAGAGAAAGCAGGTGCTTTAAATAGACAGAGCTGACAGGCAATTAGCCAATCAAGAGAATGCAGAAAATAATGAGCAGACCAGGTGTGTGCATGCTCACTTCAGCCCAAGTGATTGCAGAAAGAGGAAAACAGGTGAGAACAGACCATAATGCAGGTTTAGCTATTGCAATGTGTGACAGTACACGCCCTTTTAAAGGTGGACGCTGGACACCTAAGATCCATTTTTTTTGGAATTTTTGGAATTAAATATTCTTACCAGGAGGTAAGTATTGACATCAGAAGAATCAATCCATGAGCGTTTCTCAGAGCCGAATCCTTTCCAGTCCACAAGGTATTTGAGTCTCCCATGGGAGCGTTTGGAATCAAGAATTTGCTTGATCTTGAATTCTTCACTATGTGAAACAGAGAGAGGAGATGTTAGCAATTTGTTGGAGGAAAATCGGTTGATAAGTGGCTTCAATAAGGACACATGGAAGGTAACTGAGATGTGAAGGGAAGTAGGGTGTTTGAGTCTAATTGATGCAGGATTAAAGACCCGAAGGATTTTAAAAGGAACGATGAATCGAGGTGCAAATTTCATGCATGGATATTTCTCGTGGACAGCCACACTCTATGTTCTACATTAAGCAGAGGAATTGCACAATGTTTTCTGTTGCTTATAATGAGAGGAGGATTGCTTGAGACACTTAAGGGTCAGGTCCAAATAGAACAAAAATTTTGATAGAGATTATCTACTGCTGGCAGTTGGGTGGGTGGGAGGGCAGTAAATCTGGGAAGATTAGGATGGACAATAAAGAAAGGAGTGGAAGAGGTTGACTCGTGATAAAGGTTGCTATAAGTGAATTCTGCAGGTTTAGCTAGTGCAATGTGTGACATCCTCAAAGTCTCAATATGGATAGGGTAACAGCTCACGGCATGTTCGTATAACCTGGAGAGGTAGGGTCAAACAAAAGGATGAACAAGAGAAACTCCACTGACTTATCTCCCCCTTACACTAGTCAGTTAGAGGGTTGTGGATTTGAAGCCATGGATAATCCAGAATTAACGGCACTGAGGAACAGTGTATCAAGAACAGAGTCAGGGTTTCTGAATGGAGTGTGTCCACCATGAGTTGTAGTGAAGGTGTTCAAAAAACAATCTTGCCACCCATCAAAGGATTTCTATCCAGATAATAATCAATAGCAACTGATTCCTGCTGGATGGGCTGGATGCCCAAATTCTTGGTTAATTCCAGGTCCAAGAAATTTCCAGCAGCCCCACTGTCCAGGAGGGTGGACACACAAACTGATTGTCCATTGAAAGGAATCTGAGTTGGGACCAATAACTGATTTTTGGAAGAGACTATTTGAAGGCCTATGTGAACCTCTTCCTCATTCACTAGGCCTGGTCTTTTCCCACCTTGTTGGGACAAGAGCGGAGGAGGTGCCCCCTAATGCCATAGCAATTGTGGTGCACAGAAAATATAACCGTCAGAGAGGTTAAGCCCTCCCTGCCTTAAGTACAGAATTGGCCCAATAAGAATACAGGATCTGAGCATGCAGTAATCAGCCTCAGTGGGCTGTTGATTATTTACACTAAACTGCATATACGCGCCCAGCTGTCAAACAGTTTGCCGGACACAGTGGCAGGGGAAAACGCGTCCTAGCTGGACTGGAGATGATGTCCGGCTGCCAGGGCAACAGCCGGACCGCAGCTAGCAAGAGAATGAAGTGAGCCGTGGCGGCTCGTTACATAAAGTAACTTTAGTTTCTATGGACATGTTAATGTATTGCTAAAGCTATGGCAATGTCTGGTACACAAGCCAATTTAAGTACATTTCTACTTTTCTGCAAGTGCAGACAACTGTTTAACATAATGTGGAACTCAGTACTAACACTATATATCACATTGAATTGGATATTTTTTGCGTTTAGCTCTACTTCCTGATATTTCACTTGGTCCATTGCACCACACTTTATTGTTCGAGTTTCTATAAAAGGAAGACATTCAGAATATGATATGTGAGTGTGCCACAGTATTTAAATTTAATAACGCAGAAAAACCATGCATGGTTTGCTAAAATAATTGCTTTTTTCAATGTGTCTCTGGATTTTCATGGTCATTTTGCTGAGGTCAGTGGCAGAATGTCAATAACATAAAAATGCATTATATGAAAATAACAATTAAATTTAATATGGTTAATTACTGCAAATATCCCAAGAATTGTGCTAATCCCCCCTTTCAAATATTTAATTATGTTTGGTAGATTGATTCATTTTATGTGAATTGACATTTTGGCAGCTGTGAGCTTATTACAATAACATTTTTATGCAGATCTGGTTCTATAGAACAACATACAGTTGGTTACACATCCATTTAGCTTGCACATATAATTCCATTTTCTTATTAAGAAGTGGGAACCATTTGCAGTTATAAATACTTGCCTATTACACTGTAGCCCAGGAAGCTATATATTCTATATACCATATGTGAAGGTAAGATTTACTTTTTTAATAGTTTAGAATGAGAATTGATTAAGGTAAATGCAAATATTCAATAAAGCAAACAACTAAAGATAGACTGCCTAAGGACTAAACAAATGTATGTGTAGTCATACAATGCTTGACACACAGAGCATATAATGTCACCTTTTAATATATTATGTATTAATCCTTTCATTATGCCTAAGGCTTAGAAACAGGATAGCAAAACAAGTACCATATGTAAACAAATCAAACAACAATAGAAACCAACTGTATAAGAAGGCAGGTATTTATTGGTAGCCATTATGAAATAAATAAAGCTTGATTTTAGCTGTGTGTGTGCACCTAATTGGTTATTTAATACCTGTGTTGACCAGCATATACAGAACTATTAGCTATACTATATATAACAAGTTATGTGCAGTATATCATATAGTGTAAAAGTTTTACAAATGTATATTGAAGATAGTACAGTTTAACAAATGATGAAGCTTTTAATTGATACCTTAGATTGTTACCAATATACTGTTAATATAGGTCAGATGAAACTCTTTAGGCAACTATAACACTAGAAGACGGAAGCTAAGCAGCAGTATACACAAATCAGAGTTTATATCCTGTAGGTTACTGTATGTTAAAATGGTTCCAGAGGACAAGGGAACAGTATTCTATGCTTCTATGCAGTTTACCACCTGTTTATAAGTTAATTCTAGTACAGTCTTCAATCAGGACACACAGAATATAATTGTACTCATTGTCCAAGGCAACTCATTTCTATTCAAGTGGTCTCTCTGCAAAAGTATCACATGGCTGAGTTTTTTTTTTACTCCTAGAGCTACCTGTATGATGGCATAGTGACAAAGAACTAATTATTAAAAACACACAAAGTACTACCTTTGGTACATTTTATACCTTCGCGAAAAAAAATTACCTTTTGCACAATATTTTTATATTTTTTAAATCATTACTATCAACCAGCAGTATGAAATAAATTCCATTCAATAACATAAAGGAAATCCATTTTGAAAACCTTAACTATAAAGCTTTATTTTGAATTAAGCCAATGAAGAAAACAGAATAGAATAAACCTATTGTAATGTATGTAATTTGTTTGTATCATGACCCCCTCAATGTACAGTGCTGCATAATATGTTGATGCTTTATAAATAAATGTTATTATTAATAATAATAATAATAATAATAATAATAATAATAAGAAGAAGAAGACGAAGAAGAAGAAGAAGAAGATCATCATCATCATCATCATCATCATCATCATATTCCATGTATAATAAAATAGGGGGTATTTTGTTAAAAAAAAAAGTAAATCCCATTGCAATATAAATATATTTTAATTATTTCATAAAATGAAACAAATGTTACCAAAATTCACATGTACATTTGAGAGGGTATTGACAAACAGCTGCTGTGAACAATTGATTACCCTTTTCTTAATTTATTCCTAATATATTTCCCTTTTTAAAATAATGTGCAATTTGATTTGGCTAATTGCAACAGCCATGACATTTTAAAAAATATACATAGTGAAAATGTACACAAAAATAATTAATTAACGAAAGTTCAATATTAGGTACTAATTTAAAATCCATCATTATTTTAATATTTTCCCTTTTAAATGTTTCTATTATTTTCACATAAGTAACTTAGTCAAATATGAAAACAATCTGCATTTAGGTAATAATTCCAAAATCATGTGACAATATCTGCAAATATGAGTAGTAATTTAACAAATTTTGCTACAAAAACTTGATGATAACAATAATAATAAACAATATAAAACATGAATAACCAGTATTAAATACTGAAGGCAATGTTTGCTTGTGACTTTGATACTGGCTTGTTATGTATTTCTAAACCATTCCCCTTAGACCTTGGTCTGTATATTGACTGTTACTCATCCTTTACTAGGGTCATTTTTTGATAGCAGCCAATTAACCTACTAGTATGTTTTTGGAGTGTGGGAGGAAACCGGAGCACCCAGAGGAAACCCGCGGAAACACACCGACAAGGTTGACAAACAGGAACTCCGACAAGGTTGACACCTACAAAAAAAATCTGACTGGCTAAAAACGAATACAATAAAAACAGACTTACCTGAAAACCGAAGCTCCAGATGTCCGATGGCAGCGGTATGCTGACAGCCAGGGATTCCGAAGACCCAGCTGTCTGTCACTTCTAGATGTATATATGTCAATCTAAAACAGTCAGAAATGTATGGTAATAAACAGAGATGGCATTGAGGGTGAGCAGGTTTACAGGAAGTCTAGATTAGATGGATAACCCCTGAACCACTGCCTAGATTTTTGATGTTCTAAATAGAGGCCTTTGTGGTTTATTGCCAAATCCAGGAATGTGAAGCAGGACTGACAAAAACTCTTCCGAGCCCATTATACTGATACAAAACACAATGGGATCCTCTTACTTACCTATTCACAGGAGACTAAAGAATTATAGCACTGCTCCCAAAATGGGATCAGCATTGTACGATTTAAATAAATAATCATTACTTATAATCATTCTTCACTATTCAGTCATACCAATGACCATACAAATACAAAGTAAGGTGACCCCGGGGAACAAACCACAATAATAATTGTTTAATTGTTTAATATAAAAAAAAATTGATATATATATATAAAAAAGAAAGAAAGATGGCAGGCCTCAACTGAAATACAAAAAAATCTTTATTTTAACCAATATTAAATAATGTGTGCTGTTATAATAAATAAATAAATATTAATATTATGAATAGAACAAATATACCAAATATATATATTTCTGAATGATTACATTCAAAATAATGCATAAAAGACTGACTCCATAAAAGGATGATAGTATACGTGTCTGATGTGAGCAGAAGCAAACTCAGTTCAAATAATAAATGTCTTATGATGAAATCTTTAATATAGAGACTGACACAACATTAAATTAAACAAAGTGTGTGGACACTACACTTTATAAAAAGGAATGTAGAATCCTGGATATACGCATAGTCTACCAGAAATGACAATCATAAATATAGGATCATAAAGCAGATGGTGGTGAAGAAATATAAAACAATTCGACAATATCAATACATACATTAGGCGCTGCCTTCACACACACTGGGAAAGATGGTACATGCACATATGAATTCTGTATTCAGATTTCAGGTCTCCGGGCTAGAAGGATATATAATACAAGAAAAAAACCAATAGTGCAGATCATAAGCACAAATTGTCCAATCTGTAATATCCCACTGGAATATGAACCCGTGTGTAGATAAAACTACTGCACACCACACAGAAATATAAAACAGTTTCTCCCAAGAAATGGCACCTATAGTTAGTGCTTATGTGCGCACTCTAATATCATTCTTCTATGTAGGACGGTAAGTGGCCTGCATATGTAGTGCTCCCCCTTAAATCTTGTTTTGATGGTACAAGGTAAGTGCGTACAGACTGTTAGGGAAAATCTTTCCGTTTGATGTTCCAACAACCGGAAAAAGTGTTTGTAGTCCCAATCAGGTTGGCTTCTGTTTCAATGAGTGGAGACAGGTTAAATATCTTACTTGAAAATAATTCTGATTTCCAAATGAGCATATAATACAATTTGATGCTCTAAGAAGATCTGCTTTTTCCAGACATGCAATAAAAATTATCCAACTGACACTGACGCGTTTCGTCTGCTCTGGACTGAGTTTTTCAAAGAAAAAGAGTCTTTGAAAATTTAGCCCGGAACAGAGAAAACGCGTCAGTGGTGCTTCTCGCCCCTTAATCGAGATAATCAACCTTTCAATCATGAATAAAGGGATTTAAAGCATCTGGAGGTTCTCCCGGTCTTATCTAAGCTTCTGGGGACTGAATAATAAGTGAGCAGAGGTGGCAATTAATCCAACACTTAGGGTTCCTGTTAAATGAACAATAAGTTCCCAAGGCCACTGTTTATTACATGTTTATTATACAAAATAAGTTTAAAGATTCAAAGTTGAAAAATAAAGACTGTCTAAAGTAAATATGATTAAACAAAATGTGAACATTTCATGCAGAACCCTGGTTCATTAAAAAGGAACATTAAAAGTTTCCTTTGGGATCTCACATAACGGTAGATTTATCAAACCTAATAAAAAGGAAAAGTGGAGATGTTGCTCATAGCAGATTCTAGCTATCAATTTCTAGAATGTACTAGAAAAATGTTAGCTACAATCCGATTGGTTGCTGTGGGAAACACTTCAACTGTTCCTTTTTAGAAGGTTTGTTAAATTTACCCCTTAATTATTTCCCATACCCATATGTTTTCAACAGTTAGTCTGGTAATCATGCTTAGAGTGAGTGTACAAATTGCAGGATTCTCCCATGGCATGATCATTAAGGGTGGGTTATTTGTTTATTACATTAATACATTCCTGTTCTTATTAAGGGATCAGCCTTTGGGCACCCAGGATTTAGCTGGACTAAAATTTCAGTTTTCACAAACAACACAAAAGCAGAGATTATTCCTCCGACACTCTTGACATCTTAATAAGATTACAGGATTGAAACTAGAGAGGGGCGGGCTCGGTTCCCCGAACTGTGCCTATCCGAGTATCGAGCTGAGTAGGCTCGGTACTCTCCCGCCCGCTCGGTTTCCAAATCGAGGCCGAACGTCATCGTGACGTCGTCGGATCTCGGGGCTCGGTTCTCGCGATACTTGAAACTTATAAATACCTGCCTCCACAGCAATCCATCGCAATTTAACAGAGGGAGAGAGCAGGGTGTAGTCACAGGCTGATTAGAGCAGGGATAGAGAATACAATTCTAAATACAATTCTGATTACAATTGATAGAGAAGAGAGGAGGATAGAGGAGTCTTTCTTTTCAATATTTGGCACTACAAGTGCTTTGGGGTGTCCCCCATTCTTTTGCATTAATATTTCTGGCTGTCAAAAGTCATATTTGTCAGCAATCCTAAAAATTATTTTTAGCACTCTCAAGTGCTTTTTGGGTGTCCCCCATTCTTTTGCATTAATATTTCTGGCTGTCAAAAGTCCTATCTGTCAGCAGACTTAAAATATAATTTTTAGCACTCCCAAGTGCTTTTGGGGGGGTCCCCCATTCTTTTGCATTAATATTTCTGGCTGTGAAAAGTACTATCTGTCAGCAGACTTAAGATATAATATTTAGCACTCCCAAGTGCTTTTGGGGTGTACCCCATTCTTTTGCATTAATATTTCATGCTGTCAAAAGTCATATTTGTCAGCAATCTTAAAAATAATTTTTAGCACTCTCAAGTGCTTTTGGGAGTATCCCCCATTCTTTTGCATTAATATTTCTGGCTGTCAAAAGTCCTATCTGTTAGCAGACTTAAAATATAATATTTAGCACTCCCAAGTGCTTTTGGGGTGTCCCCCATTCTTTTGCATTAATATTTTTGGCTGTTGAAATGTCCTGTTTGTCAGCAATCTTGAAAATTATTTTTAGCACTCTCAAGTGCTTTTGGGGTTTCCCCCATTCTTTTGCATTAATATATCTGGCTGTCAAAAGTCCTATCTGTCAGTAGACTTAAAATATAATTTTTAGCACTCCCAAGTGCTTTTGGGGTGTCCCCCATTCTTTTGCATTAATATTTCTGGCTGTCAAAAGTCATATTTGTCAGCAGTATCTAAAACAATTTGTAGCACTACAAGTGCTTTGGGCTCAGAATGGATTCAAAGCAGTCCACATATGAGCAGAATGAGCAACCAGGTTCTGTCACCAGTCCTGATGGTAGTGTTCCCAGTACGTCATCTGGGCAAGGTGATGTCAAACTACATAGTCTTTTGAAATCAGTCAAAAAAACACACCCCAAAATAAAATTTACTTTGTTGAAGCGAAAAAGAAGTGTAACTGAGGAAAAGTTAAGTGCCGATAAATTTTTTTTGTCAACATGCCATTCTACACATGCAGTGGCAAAGAGAGAATGAGGCCTTCACCTTTCTCTATTAGTGGCAGATCCAAAAATGTTACCGAGCCTACAAGTGGTGCACAACTACTGTTACGCGTCAAAGCGAGCTGCAAGATAACAGTAAGGCATTAGAGGACAATGTTTGCTATGAATCACAAATGACACCAATCCTTGTGGATACTCCATTCAACAGTGGGATGTCTAATCATGAGCATTCTGTTAGTGTACCCATAAAGAGTGACCCTTTCAGCAGTTCTGCTGATGTGTGCCTGAACAGCCCGAGTGTAGCCGGTGATACATAAATTGAGGATGCCACTATGGAAATAGAAGAGGATGAGGGAGAGATATGTGTAGGTGACAAGGGCGCTAATGAGGATGTTGATGAGGATGAGGTTGTTTGTGTAAGTCCTGCACCAGTGGCAGCAGTTCTGGCACGTGACAAGAAAAAGGGCATTGTCATGCCAGGCCATAAAACTAAAAAAAATCCACTTCTTATGTGTGGAATTTTTTCTACCCCAATCCAGACAACAACTGTATGGCCATTTGTAGTGTATGTCAAGCCACAGTCAGTCGAGGGAGGGACCTTAACCATCTTGGTACCTCTTCTATGTTACGCCATTTGACGAGAGTTCATGGCAAAGTGTTGGGAAAAGCTGAAAGTTCTTCCAAAAATTTACAAGCACTCCATCATCAGCTAGGACACTCCGGTCACCGACATCCCGACGGCTACAAAATACACCCACCACACAATCCTCATCAATATCCTCAGTAGCGCTCGGAGTTAGCCCTGCATCCCACTTATTAAGGCTGAATGACTCCTGCACTATTATTGATTCCTCTGAAGAAAGCGTTAGTCCCACTGCTGCTGCTGTTGCTGCTGCTGGGGGTGAATCATCAGCCAAGAGGAAGGCCCAGAAAAAGAGCAGCCCTACATTTCAACAATTAACTGTGAAACAATCATTTGCTAGGGGAAGCAAATATGACAGCAGTCACCCAGTCGTCAAGCATCACAGACGCCATGGCTGCCATGTTAGTGTTAGATCTGCGTCCAATATCCACAATAAACGCAGCTATTTTTTCACATTTAATTGAGGTTTTGTGTCCGCGTTACAGCATTCCATCGCGACACCATTTTTTCTGTAAAGCTATTCCACAACTGTACCAAAAAGTGTGTACAAATGTAGAGATTGCGCTGAAAAATGCCATTCTGCCCACTGTCCACTTAACCACAGATATGTGGACAAGTGGAAGTGGTCAAACCAAAGACTGGGTTGGTCATTCACCTTCACCAGCATCACAGGAGCAGCATGTACACCACTATGTAACATTTGTCACAGGCAGGCCACTCTTTGTATCACTGGCTTCACTAACAGGCATACAGCTGACAATTTGTTAGAGATGTGATTGATACATGGCTTATACCACTTGGACTCTCCCCAGGATATGCCATTTCTGATAACGCCAATAATATAGTGCGAGCATTACAGCTGGGTGATTTCCAGCACATTCCCTGTTTTGCTCACACCATCAACTTGGTGGTGCAGAGCTTCCTATGAAATAACCGTGAGGTGCAGGAGATGCTTACGGTGGCCCGTAAGATTTCAGGCCATTTCAGGCATTCGGCCACAGCATGTAGGAGATTGCAGCAGCTCCAAGAGCAGTTTAACTTGCCCTGCCACCAACTTAAGCAGGAGGTGGTAACTAGGTGGAATTCCACCCTGTACATGCTGCAGAGGATGGAGGAACAGCGCAAAGCCATCCAAGCGTATTGCACAAGCCATGACATTGGGAAAGGAGGGGGCATGTATTTCACTCTTGCACAGTGGGGAATCCTTTCAGTCCTGTGCAAGGTGCTGAAACCATTTGAAGTTGTGACGTGTGAAGTGAGTGCAGATTCTGCTAGTTTGAGCCAAGTCATTCCTTTAATTAGACTATTGGAAAAGCAGCTTGAGAAACTGAAGGAGGAGATGAAATCAAGCAATTCCGCAAAGTATGTTGGCCTTGTCGATCAAGTACTTCATTCGCTTCACAATGATCCTCGAGTTATTAAGATCTTGTGCTCGAATCAGTACGTTTTGGCCACTGTGCTTGATCCAAGGTTTAAGACCTACATTGAGTCTTTGCTTCAAAACGAACGAGATGTGAACTTTTGCAAGGAGCTATTGCTCAGCCAATTGGCCACTGAACTGGGCCTTGGCTTGATGACGTGTCCTCCTTCACTTTCTCAAGCTGCTGCTGCTCGTAAAAAATTAAATTTCCCAAAAAGAAGCAGGGAAGATGCAGGGGGCAAACCAGAACAATTTAACATCTGGGCTGGTTTGAAGGATTTTTCCAAAAAATGTGTCACCTTGCCCATAACTCCATCCAATACGAGTATAAACATGCAAAGGATGGTGGGGGATTATTTTCAAGAGGTAATTGATATGGAAATGTCAGACAGTCCCTTTCCTTACTGGGAGGAAAAGCAGGCCCTTTGGAAACCCATGTACAAACTTGCTTTGTAATACCTAAGCTGCCCACCCTCCAGTGTGTCGAAGTCGTATAATTGGATGAACGAAAGTATATTGGTTATATTGTTTTATTGGTCGATTGCACTCAGTATGCCACGCTACACGTGGAATACTGCGATCGCATGGTAAAATACGTACGTACACACTCGCATTACAACATTTAGTTATTTATATAATTCATACCAATAGAGCCATCCCATATCCCTCCTGCAGATGGGTTTTTCCAGGTAAAACAAATCCACGTCATCCAATTACCACCATGCAGAATCCTCAAGTATACACTGGTGTACCAATGAAATATGTCTGGGTAAAGGTGTATTGAAATGTGTCTAATGTATTACTGTGTCATACTCAAAGCTTTTGTTATTCAATGTGATAGCCCTAGAGTTATAATAGGTGATAGGGGTATTCATGTTATTGATAATAAATATATAATGTATGAGTAGTGGTAACAAATTACATACTTTCGATTAGACACAAACCAGTGTGAACATAAAGTAAAGGTACTAGGTAGAACGAATTGAATAGAATGAGAGTTGGAACTTGATTGAAGTGGTTAATAGCTACACGTCGCATACTGCGATCGCACAGTAAAATACTTACGTACACACTCGCATTACAACATTTAGTTATTTATATAATTCATATTCATATTGGTTCTGTTATACAGTAATTTATGAGCAGATAGTATTTAGTTTATTATTAATTTATATATTATGATTATATGTACACTTCAGTGTTATTTAAGGTTCAGGTTATATTAAATGTGTCATGTCTGATATCATTCTAATCCCCTATTCATCAGCAGCTGTCTGGTTCCATCGCCGAAGAGATCGCATATTGCATACTCTAGTTATTGATGTTAGGGAATAAATAGTCAGATTGATATCAGACTGTAAAATGCTAATGGACTAGCTATAACTGTTTTCTGGGCGGGAGAATCATCTGGAATGTTGTCCCTCAGCCTTTGAGGTGGTTGTTTGAACTAGCCTATGACCTGTTTACCCTGGACCCACCCAAAGTCTGGACCTATAGAAGCAAGCCACGTCATCTGCATTGTTCTCTCTGTAACACTGAATGTATATAATCATAGCTGCGCTACCAGTAGCTTCAGTCTTCTCTGACCACAGTATTCAAGGGTGAATTACTGTTCACTGGTACCCGTGGGAGCGCAGCATTATGTATGTATCTTTTGGTATTGGCTGTACTGTACTGTATTATATTATAATCATGTATTGAACTGTTAACTTTTTACATCTGCTAAAATAAATCACTTTGTGCGTTGGAAACACAATATAATCGCTTGGGCAATGCTTATTTGAAGAATTTGAAAACAATAAAATTACTTTAATAAGTGTGTACTCTGAACGAGTGTTTAGCACAGCCGGGAACTTAGTCAGTGATCGCCGTAGAAGGTTACTTCCCAAAAATGTGGAGAAAATGATGTTTATAAAAATGAACTACATCTTCCAAGAGGAAGGCCTTCACCATCAAAGACATCCAAGCACTGACTGTTCTCTAATGATGGATTCAAGCGGCGATGAATTGATAGTCTGTGATGATGACGTATACACTGATGAGGGTGAGGATGAAGCTCCAGATGATGACGATGACATCTTTTTAAAACTTTCTATTTAAGTCTAGGGTGCAATCGACCCCCAAAAAGGAAAGGGACTTGGGGCATTTCCATATCACGTACCGTCTTGAAAGGCTGCTGTTTGGGCAATTTATCCTTAAGGGTAGGGTGTCATACACACAGTGACCCCAAAATGGCTTTGTACATTTCTCTTAATATTGTACAGTCTGTAACGACTGAATTTTTTGGTATTTTATACAAGTGGAGGGGGGCCTAGAGAGACAGAAACCAAACTGGCTTTGTCCATTTCAATTAATATTGTACAGTCTATAACGGCTGAATTTTTTTGTATTTTCGACAAGTGGAGGGGGCCCTAGAGAGACAGAAACTAAACTGGCTTTGTCCATTTCAATTAATATTGTACAGTCTATAACGGCTGAATTTTTTTGTATTTTCGACAAGTGGAGGGGGGCCTAGAGAGACAGAAACCAAACTGGCTTTGTCCATTTTAGTTAATATTGTAAAGTCTATAACGGCTGAATTTATTTGTATTTTCTACAAGTGGAGGGGGGCCTAGAGAGACAAAAACCAAACTGCCTTTGTCTATTTATTTACATATTTAACTATAAGTGTAGGGTGTAATATACACCCAAAGACGATGACTGCATTGCAAATATGCATAGATGGAGAGGAAGACAATCTGGTTTGAGTGTAGAATTAATGAAGGCCTACCTACCAGTAATTAAACTGTTTTTTTGCTAATTTATTAGCTTTACAATTACATTACTTATCCAAGAAACAGGTGGAGCACTAAATTTGGGGTTTTTATGCACAAAAACATTGATTTTCCCACAAAATAGCAAAACAAAACCAAAACCAAAACCAAAACACGCAATGGCGGTTTTGCAAAACCAAAACACGACGGTAATCCAGATCCAAAACCAAAACCAAAACACGGGGGTCAGTGAGCATCTCTAATTTAAGCGCATCATACTTTTACAACCATTCCATTTATTTCTTACATATTTACACTGTTTACATAAACACTTCCAGGTTGCAACATGAGGGGAGTTACAAGGTGAATTAAAATGAAGAGGAAAACATAATAGGAAAGTAGTCATTGTAAAAAAAAAATTGCATTGTTTGTTCACGATACATAAATAACAAAATAGGTAAAAGTTTCTCTAGTTATATAAACTTTGTACTCAGTAAAGTTAAATAATTTATAAGGCTGCAAAAAAACTTTTCCTCTGGGACATTTGAAATAGCATTTTCTTTACACAGTATGAAACATTGATTCAGTGCTCTGTGACTAGTATTGTCTGTAAGTACAGGATTGAGAGATAATAGTATATTATCCCACTGACTGTGAACTATGTGTTTGCAAGTATATAAATATATGAGAGAGAACATCTTTTCAAAAAGTAGAACAAAATGCTGTCTTACTGGTATTTTTTACACTAGATATCCTTCCTACTACTACTGAAGTTTCAAGATATATTATGTTGTATACACTGGTTTATATAAAACTACTTTGTTATGAAAATAAGTATGAAACATAAATCATATTTATATCAACATTAATATATCACAGTTTGTGAGAGAGAGAGAGAGAGGGCTTTCTGTAATATTTGAAATTCTTTTCACTCCTCCTAATGGCACATTGCCTAGCCAAAGGCAAAACTGTGAGGGAGGCTGAAAATTTACACAACTGGATTCAAGTTCCAGAAATAGAAATAAAAAGTGCCCAAATTTTGAAGCATGCCAGTAAAAGGATACTACAAATAAATATAGTGAGTGGCTGTCTACACAACAAAATGGCACCAATTGCAGTGCTATAAATAGCTCTCACATGAGACTAAGACACTAGGAGGGGAAATAAAGGAGGGAGCAGAATAAACCTAAGGAGCATGGTGATGCCAATCAGGAGAGGAAAGCAGAAAAATAGGAGCTGTCCAGGAGGAGCAGTCATCATGGGGGGAGCGTGGAGAATCTGCAGGTGGAAAAGCGTGAGTCAGGAGTACTGGAGTAGAGCAGACAGATTAGTCAGTGAGAAGGGCTAGAGACAGACCCAGTGCTACAATTAGGCAGCTTTAGGCAGCTGCCTAGGGCACCAGGCTTTTGGGGGCGCCCCTGCCACCCAGAATGAAGATTTTTTTCCGTTGCTCATGGGTGAATGAGCGCACGAAGTGCCACTGGCATGGAGCACACTCCTTATCTGTCCCCAGCTGTCTGCTCACGCTGAGAGGCAGCTGTAAAACCTCTGGCCTGCACAGTGCGTTTGGGAGAGAAAGCACACAGAGGTGAACTGATGTGATCAGTTCCACTCTAATTATTACAGGGAGAACCGATCAGCAACAGATAAGTGGGGATGGAGGGAGACTTTAATATACTTGGTGGGAAGTTAATGTTGAGGGGGTTAGGCATAATAAGGGAGTTAAATATGAGTGAGAGGATTAATGATATTAATGGGGTATTTTTGATAAGGCTGAAGGGCTTAATAATTAAATATATATAAATATAACTTTGAGTCTTAAATAATATTGATGTAAACTATAATGATGAGGGAGTTAATGATTATAAAGGGGTTAATGTTGTTGAAGGGGTTGTAATGATGAGACTAAAGAATTTAATGACTATGAGGGGGATGTTGTAGGAGTTAATGGTTATCGGGGGTTAATTTGTAATGTTGGGGGTTAATTAATGATGGGAGATTAATGTTGATAATGTGATTATTATGATGATGAGAGATTTACTGATTTTGAGGAGGTTAATGGCAGGATTGAGAGAATTCATTTGAGGATTTGGGGTTTACTTATGAGGGACCGCTACTGTGTGATTGGCCCCCAGATTAAAATTTGCCAGCCAGCACCAGCATGTAATCTGTGGGGAGAGGGGTAGCGATGGTATTAGTGTAATGTGTCGGGAGAGGTGTTGAAGGTGGTATTAATGTAATGTGTGGGGAGAGGCATGGGAGTGGTTTTATTGTAATGTGTGGGTAGTGGTTGCCCCAGAACAGCATACTGCATCACACATCAGTGCACCTGAACTGTAAACCTCACCTGCCATTCAGGAGAAGGCAAGTTATTATTTTTAATTTACAAAAGTCTAGTGTAGGTATTGGAGGAGTAGGTTGATCATTTGCCTAGGGTACTGAGAAACGTTGCACCGGCCCTGCTTGGAAAGCACTACTTATGTAGGCATACAGCATATTCCACGGCCAAACACTGAGTTTTCTGGTCTGGGTAAACTGTGGGTGAGCAGAGAGTACTGCAAGCAAGAGGAGGGTTGGTCCCAGTGGAAAACTGCTGCAGCCTGTCCAGAGTCCTGTCTCCACAATGACATATAAATGTAACCATGCATCTTCACACATGCTGCAAGAAATTTGTAGTGTAATTTCCTATTATTCATAATTGGAGTGTCACGGTCACTAGGAGTCTCGACCCAGAATCTACCAATAGATGACTTTGCCCACCAGAGGCACGGAGACTAACACAGCGGCTGGTCTTCTCCAGGAACTCCCGCAAGGAAGTATGGGTTTTAGCGGTTTCCACTGTGCAGGTCGCGGCCCTCTGATGAGTAAGTTAGAGTTGACGTATAACAGCTATAGAAGATGGTTAGGTGCTAGCCAGGGCTAGATAGTAGAGAAGGCTCAGATGTAACGGAGAGTCTTGGGAGAGAAGAGGCGTGCTGTGGTCAGCGGGGGATGGAATTAGAACAAGAATGCTTCTGAGGGAGGCAGGTATAGTAGCAGGTCACACAAGAACGAACTGGGGTTGAGTGATATAAGTATTGCCACCAATGTGGAGACAAGGTCTTTCCAGGCTGCAGGTACGATACAAGTCTGCGGCTGACAAGTATTACCGCTAACGCAGAGATGATGTTTGTCCAGGCTGCAGGTTATGATACAAGGTAGCGTGGAGCTGTCTGCGGCTGACAGGTATTACCACTAAGGTGGAGATGAGGCTTGTCCAGTTTTCAGGTACGATACTAGGTAGCGTGGAGATGTCTGCGGTATTATATCCAGTAGGTGTGAACTCCTTGGTTGCCTCAGCAGAATGAGAACCAAAAACAGGCAAGGAAGGAAGGTCAGGGGAAGCCTTAAATAGGAAGAGACAATTGGAGAACCAATGAGGGAGAGGAAAAGGTTTTAACAGTCCTTCGGTCTGCACATGCGCAGAAGCATGGCTAAGATGGTGGATGACTGCAACATTGCACGGGCGCCGGCAGAGTAGTGAGTGGGCTGACTCTTGACCCAGAGGTACCTGAGGACCGGTGAGTGACTGTACCCCTTTAAAGGTGGTCTCAGAACACTTAGCACCAGGTTTACCTGGAAGTTTGGTGTAAAATCTGTTCAAAAGAGCAGGAGCATTGAGGTCAGCAGCACGAATCCAAGAGCGCTCCTCCAGACCGAAACCTATCCAATAAACCAAATAACGAAGGACCCCTCTGGAGACTTTGGAATGGAGAATGTGAGTGATCTCTAATTCTTCTTCTTCTTGAAGTTGAATTGGAGGTGTAGAGGAAGGAACAGAAAATCAATTAATGATGAGAGGCTTGAGCAGGGAGGCGTGGAAGTAGTTGGAAATACGAAGATTCTTAGGCAGTAGTAATTTGAAGCATACAGGATTTATCACCTGCGTAATCTTGTATGGCCCAATGAAACCTGGAGCAAATTTCATAGAAGGAACTCTCAGATGGATATTCATAGTGGACAGCCAGACACAATCTCCAACTTTAAATGCGGGTACTGGTCGCCTCTTCTTGTCGGCAACGAATTTATATCTGGAAGAAGCTTTCTTACGAGAGGACCGGACTTGGGACCAAATCAAGGAGAACCTCTGGCGTAAAGAATTAACTGCAGAAACCTGGGAGGGAGGGAGGGAAGGAAATTCTGGGAGAGAAGGATGGTGACCGTATACCACAAAAAATGAAGTATTAGATGAAGACTCATGGTATGTGTTGTTATGGGCAAATTCAGCCCACGGGAGTAATTCTGCCCAATCGTCCATGAACGTTTCAAGGTCTTGGCTGACTCTCTCGGTCTGGCCATTCGAATGAGGATGGTAAGATAAAGACAGACACATGCGAACACCCAAGATCTTGCATAAGGAACGCCAAAATCTGGAAACAAACTGTACTCCTCTATCCGAAACTATCTCAGACGTGCACCCATGAATTCTGAATATTTCTTTAATAAAGTGGTCTGCCAGTGGTCTGATGAAGGCAGGCCGACCAATGGGACAAAATGGGTCATCTTGGAGAACCTGTCCGCGATTACTCAAATGGTGTTAAATCTTTTGCTGGGAGGAAGATCGGTAATGAAATCCATGCTTATATGGGTCCATGGTTTAAAAGGTATGGGCAAAGGTTGAAGCAAACCAGCCAGAGCCTGATGGGACGACTTGAACTGGGTACAAATATCACAGGCAGAGACAAAATCTTTGATATCACTTCAGATAGGTAGACCACCAATAATTTTGAGAGAGCGTCTCCAAAGTTTTCCGTACTCCGACATGGCCAGCAAAACGGGAGGAATGATGCCAAGAGAGAATCTTCTTTCGAAGTTAGGGGGGGTAGGAAGGTCTTGCCAGGGAGTGGAGTGGTGGCTGAAGAAGCAGAAAGAATTACACATTTAGGATCAAGCACTGGACAATCCATACGGTCTTCAGAGTCTGAGGAATGAGCAACCGCTCGAGATAATGCATCCGCCTTTTTGTTCTTGGAGGCTGGTTTGAAGGTGATAACAAGATCAAAGCGGGAGAAAAATAGTGACCATCTGGTTTGTCGTGGATTCATACATTGGGCGGACTGTAGATAGAGAAGATTTTTGTGGTCGGTGAATATGGTTATAGAATGGCGAGCCCCCTCCAACAGATATCTCCATTCCTCTAAGGCCACTTTGATAGCTAAGAGTTCCTTGTCCCCAATAGTGTAGTTTCTCTCTGCAGGCAGAAGACTTCGAGAGTAAAAGGCACAGGGATGAAGTTTATTTTGCACTGAGTTTTGAGATAGGATGGCTCCTATTCCGAAGTTGGAGGTATCTACTTCGAGGAAGAACGGAAGAGTTATATTAGGTTGTTAGAGAATGGGAGCAGTGGTGAAGGCTTCTTTAAGAAACTGGAATGCCTGAAGGGCATCAGGAGACCATTGTTTGGTGTTGGCACCCTTGCGGGTAAGGGAGACTATGGGTGAAACAATGGAGGAGAATCCTTGAATAAAGCGCCGATAGTAATTGGAAAAGCCCAAGAAGCATTGGATAGCTTTGAGAGTTGTTGGCAGGGGCCAATGCAGAACCGCTTCCACTTTTTCAGGATCCATCTCCAAGTCCACTCCAGAGACGATGAACCCCAAGAAGGGAATTTGAGATAATTCAAAAGAACATTTTTGCAATTTACAGAATAATTGATTCTTACGAAGTCTTGAGAGAACCTCGGCAACATGTTGTCGGTGTGAGGAAAGGTCCTGAAAGAAAATCAGTATGTCGTCTAGGTACACAACGACACACACATAAAGCAGGTCCCAGAAGATCGCATTCACAAATCCTTGGAAGACAGCTGGGGTGTTACATAACCCAAGTGGCATGACAAGATATTCATAGTGTCCGTCCCTGGTGTTAAAAGCTGTCTTCATTCGTCTCTGGCCTTGATCCGAATTAGGTTTTAATCACTGCGGAGGTCTAGTTTGGTGAAAATTCGGGCTCCTTTGATACGTTCGAAGAGCTCAGTAATCAAAGGAATAGGGTAACGGTTCTTGATAGTAATAGCGTTAAGACCTCGATAATCGATACAAAGTCTTAATGAACCGTCCTTTTTTTTAACGAAGAAGAAACCCGCTCCTGCGGGTAAAGTAGATGTTCGTATGAAGCCTCGGTGAAGATTTTCTTTAACGTAGTCTGACATAGCCTGGGTGTCTGGTAGTGAAAGGGGATATACTCGACCCATAGGTGGCATTTTACCAGGCTGTGTTTCCACCGGACAGTCCCAGGAATGGTGAGGAGGAAGACGTTCAGACCGTATCTTGTCGAGTACATCAGAAAAGGAAGCATACTGTGGAGGAAGACCAGGCAGAGGAGGACTCAGCGAGGAGTTGGACATTTTCACTGGAAGGACCCGAGGAAGACATCGTTCATGACAGGCACAACCCCAGGATACAACTTGAGGTGAGTTCCAGTCTATTTGTGGAGAATGGAGTTGGAGCCAGGGAAGGCCCAAAACGAGAGGACTAGTAGTAGAAGGAAGGACCAAGAGGGAGATTTGTTCCTGATGCAGGACCCCGACTTGTAGAGATAGAGGGATGGTACGTTTAGTGATGATTCCGTTAGCAATCTGAGATCCATCAATAGCCGTGATGACAAAAGTCATGTCTAGTAGAATGACTGGTAGGGACCACTGAAGCACCAGAGAGTTTGAAATGAAGTTCCCCGCTGCTCCAGAATCCATGAGTGCCTGAGATGTAAAAGAACTGGTAGAAGTAGAGATGGTAACAGGAAAGGAGCAATTTTCTGAGGCTGTACAGAGTAGAGAGGATTGCAGAGACCCCAACCTAACCTCTCCGGAACAGGTTAGGGTCTTGCATTTCCCAATTTTTTGGGGCAAGAATTAAGAACATGACTTGGGTCAGCACGATAAATGCAAAGTTTGTTCTTCAGGCGTCTCTCCCTCTCTTCCGGTGTTAATCTAGAGCGTCCCAACTAAATGGGTTCTACTGGTGGAGAGGGGTTACGGTATTGAGGTGCCAAATGGATCGGTGCCCTTGAAGAGGGCTCTTTTTCGGAAGTTCTCTCCAGGAATCTCATGTCCACTCCGTTATATAGGGATATCAAGGCATCCAAGGAGGAGGGCAATTCTTAAGATGCTAACACGTCTTTAATTTTATCAGAAAGACTTTGCCAAAAAGCAGCTGTTAGGGCTTCATTATTCCATGGAGTTCAGAAGAGAATGTACGAAATTGGATCACATATTGTGCAACAGAGCGGTAGCCTTGTCACAACCGAAGGATGCTGGATGCGGCTGAAACGACTCGTCCGGGCTCGTCAAAGATTCTTCGAAATGTAGAAATGAAGGCAGCACTATCTTTTAGGAGAGGGTCATCCTTCTTCCAAAGGGGGGAGGCCCATGCCAGAGCCTGTCCAGAGAACAATGAGATCATATATGCTATCTTGCGTAGGGTAGGAAAATTTTGAGGTTGGAGTTCAAAATGAATGGAGCACTGATAGAGAAAGCCCCTGCAAGCTTTTGGGTCTCCATTGACCTGGAAAGGAGTAGGCAGGTGTAATGCAGAAGGTGTAAGGACTTGAGGTGGCTCAGAGGATTGAGACAACATAGGAGGATTTGGAATGGGAGACGATGTTGCTGGCTGCAAGGAGTCTACCCGAGACACTAGGGATTGGAAGCATTGAAGTAATTGACGCTGAATGGTATCTTGTTGTTCTACCCAAGTAACCAAGTTTTGTAATAGATTCTTAGATGTAGGTTCCGAACCTGGGTCCGTCATGGCCTGTTCTTACTGTCACAGTCACTAGGAGTCTCGACCCAGAATCTACCAATAGATGACTTTGCCCACCAGAGGCACGGAGACTAACACAGCGGCTGGTCTTCTCCAGGAACTCCCGCAAGGAAGTATGGGTTTTTAGCAGCTTCCACTGTGCAGGTTGCGGCCCTCTGATAAGTAAGGTAGAGTTGACGGATAACAGCTATAGAAGATGGTTAGGTGCTAGCCAGGGATAGATAGTAGAGAAGGCTCAGATGTAACGGAGAGTCTTGGGAGAGAAGAGGCGAGCTGTGGTCAGCGGAGGATGGAAGTAGAACGAGAATGCTTCTGAGGGAGGCAGGTATAGTAGCAGGTCACAAAGGAACGAACTGGGGTTGAGTGATATAAGTATTTCCACCAATGTGGAGACGAGGTCTGTCCACTGCAGGTACGATACAAGTCTGCGGCTGACAAGTATTACTGCTAACGTGGAGATGAGGCTTGTCCAGTTTGCAGGTAGGGTACTAGGTAGTGTGGAGATGTCTGCGGCTGACAGGTATTATATTCAGGAGGTGTGAACTCCTTGGTTGCCTCAGCACAATGAGAACCAAGAACAGGCAAGGAAGGAAAGTCAGGGGAAGCCTTAAATAGGAAGAGACAATTGGAGAACCAATGAGGGAGAGGAAAAGGTTTTAACAGTCCTTCGGTCTGCACATGCGCAGAAGCATGGCTAAGATGGTGGGTGACCGCGGCGTCGCACAGGCGCCGGCAGAGTAGTGAGTGGGCTGACTACTACCAGGGGAACCAGAGGACCGGTGAGTGACATGGAGTGCTATGGGGCCCTACAGATAAACATTAAGCCCTGTGGCACACACGGCGGGTCTGCAATTGCTCAGAGACAGAGAGCCAGCAGAATGAGTAAGGTGCATGGGTGGCTGCTGACTCCCGCATCACTGACGTGCATACATGATTTCAGGATGCTGTATAGACATGCCCTCATGGAAACAGGAAGAAGCAGAAAGAAGACAGAACAGGTGTCAGGCTTCAGCCGTAGACTAGAGAGCAGAGGCCACTAACCGTTATTAGCGCTACTGAACTAGCAGGTGCAGAGTCTAACATCCACTTGGTGTTCGCCAGGGACCCCTGCAAGGAGGTTTGGACTTCGCTGCTCCAGGCACGCAGGTCACGGTCCTAGTAGCCAGTTGTCGTTGTAGCGGTAAGGAGAGTCAGACGGCCCAGGTCAGAAGCCAATCGGTAATGCGAGGTATCAATAGGAAGATCCAAGCGGGTAGTCAAACCGGCCAAGGTCGCAGGAACAATATGGGGCAGAATTCAAGAGAGTGGTCGACAAGCCGGGTCACAACAGGAGAGCACAATACAGGTCAGGAACGCCGGGTCAGAATCCAAAATACACACTGGGAATTATGCTGGAGACAGGAACCTGTTACTCTGGCACCCTAATGGCGCCGGAGCCAGGTTTAAATAGTAGGAGGAGGCTAGGGATTGAAGGAGTCTGGAGGGAGGACGGAGAGGCACGCTGCATGCTGACAGAAGCATCCCGTTGCTAGGCAACGGAATAAGCCAGGGCGCATGCACCCAACAGCGGAGGCAAAGCGTAAGCCGCGTCGCGCCTGTTGCTAGGCAACAGGACACCCCGGTCGAGAACCACCAGGCGTCCGTCTCCGCATAGCGCAGGAACAGCGGGGAAGGTGCCTGACAACAGGAAGATGAAAAAGCAAGAAATGACAGAGCAAGAAGGAACAGGAAGAATATACTGCAAGAACAAAAAGATTCAGAAATAGGAAGAGAAGCTGAGGAGCCCTAAGTTAATTAAATTACTGTGGGAGCTAGAGAAAACAGGGGGGAGGGGCTTAAAAGAACAGGGGGGTGAAATGGCTGGAAAGAACAGGGGGAGAGCGGTCTGGAGAGAACATGGGAGATTGCTTGAGAGAAGGAGGGGGAGTCTGGAGAAAATAGATTCAGGGAGATATGCAGCACAGTTTTTAAGAACTAACAGATGAATTAAGTATGAGGCAAATTAAATGCTGAAGTTGTGTTCATAGCTAAGGTGCACCTCTCTAAAGGGTTAAGGAGCAAGCACAGGTGAGTATGCCCACTGGTAATGCTAATAGGGGAGGGCCAAAGGTCAGTCTATAAAAGTACTTGGCTGAGAAGTAATCTGCCTCCTGGATCCAGGAAATTGGGAGATAAGTCTTGTGTCCCTCTATTTCAACTTGCATTTACTTCTATTTCATTGCATTTCTTTTTATCTGCTCTGCCTTTCTGGGTTAGACTTCCTTTCTTCCTTCTGCCTAATTCTTGTTTTCTAGCCCAATTTTTCCCTTTACGCACCTGAGTATTGGTCTATTCCCCTTGGTACCTAGTTCCCATAGTTTGGTAAGACAATTTGCTTAATTTGTGGCTTGTCCCTAGTGTCCTAGTTGGTCCAATGGTGGGCCCAAGCGGCTGCTCCCAGGCCGCGTCTCTGGCTGTCACCAATAGCCAGACCGCAGTTAAATTTGGTCCGGCTAGCTGTGGGGTTCCGGTTAGCGGCGCTGCCCTGAGGTCCTCTGATTGGCTGACCGGGTTCCAAAAAGGCTGTCAAAAGATTTAATATGAATAAATATGTTACATGCAATAACATGTGAATTATATATCCAAACAAATAACAGGGAGCAAGCTGGCATAAGTAGTACGAAATTGCTGGGTCTAGTATGGGATCCCTTCTGGCACAATACACACGTACTGAATTGGGTACATTGCACTATGCGATGCGTTTCAGCTGGAATGGTGGGCCGGGCACACTTATATTTTCTCCTGAGGTCCTCTGATGGTGCACAATTATGCAATTTATCATGACAAAATGTGTTCAATGTGTATTTGTAATTTAATCGCTACAGTAATGAATGAACACATGATCACCGATATTAAGTTGCAGATGTTTGGAAATGTTTTCCTTTGACTGACTATTGTTTCTAAATTTTACTTTCTGTATGGATGATTCTCATGTACAAGACAGCAAATGGCTAAATAATAAATTTTGCAGTTTCTTTCATTGTACACAGCTTTTGAGTGGCTGTAATAACTATACTTTTATGATCTGCTCCATGTACATTGTAAGCGGCGATGTTAGATATTTAGTAGTAAAATAATGCAAAAGAAAAAAAAAATGCCCAGTCTATTATCATGCCTTCCAATTTGATATATTTCCTCTAATAATTATATGCTGTTGCTGTTTTTGTAGTGGATTGGTTTATAGAATAAGTCTTTCTTGGCCACTAGCGTCATAACTAATCCCGCCTGGACACTCTCGGAGGAAGTCTTTCTTAACAGCTTGACTGAACCTGGAGTGGAACCACAAGCTACTTTGATCGGAGTTCCTGGATAGACCAAGCAATTACCTACATATGGGTAGCTTTATGTCAGCCAACCCTATCTGCAGTTTTCATTTTCTGCAATTCAAAGGTGGAATGTTATTAAATGGATTTTAATTTTCCAAAGTAACAGCACTTATCGGGTAAATTGAGATACAAAATTGACAAGGGCTTCAATTATTTCTGCACTGTTTTCACCTTGTTCTGCCTTGCTCAGGCCCCGCCCCGCTGTAACATCACAGCAAGTAGTATGCTGGCCCTGGTGTCTTCACTAGTCACGATCTGGCACTGTCTGTCCTGCTCCAACGATGGTTCCGTCTGGTTGTGTGAGAATAACGTATTTTCTGTCCGTGCTGTTTTGACTGCTTCTCTGCTTGTCACATTTCTAGCATGCCCCAGTTAGCTGGTTGAAATTTGGTGCTAGTATATTGCCTCAAGAATTCGGCGGAGCGACTTTGGAATTCCATGGGGGCTGTCCTAGCATGCTGAATTCTAGCGGGGTGCATTTGTTGGTGAGGGATCAGCTCTCCAGGGGTCCTTACGGGGGCTTGTGCGCTTTACTGGGAGTGCTCAGCACGTGGTGTCCAGATGCATGGCCAGTCATAACTTGCTGGACGACGTATTTTTGCTGTGTCCTTTTCTTCAAACTAGCGCCTCACGAGTACATAGCAGTGTATACATCCCTACACATGATACATGTCAGGTATATATCACCCAGGTCTGGGACCTGGCTTTATTATGTAAAATGCACACACAAAAAAAAATATATATTTTCCCACGCTGTTGTGGGAAAATAGACCTAGCGCATTGACCTAAGTTCATTGTGTATTGGAGCTTCTACAGTGTAGAAGCTGGGTTTTTTTCAAGCAAGCATGTTGCAGAGTGGATCTTACAAGTCTGTGGCTCTCCTGGCTGAAGAGAAGAAGACTTCAAGCAACAAGGGGGGCCTCCTGGCCAATAAGAAATGAAGACTGCAAGCTTTTTGCCCAAGAAGAAGAGAAGACATTACAAGCAGGGACTTTTGCATACAAATCATTTTTAGACATTTCAAACCGGGTTTTGGAAATTACACATTTATTTTGGACTTGTTCAAGCCAGACTATTGGATACATATTTATTTGGAACTTGATTGACAGCCATTTTTGGATTAAAAGCTGCTGACAACAGATGAAAACATCAGTGGTGAGTATAAGGGCATTTATTAATTTTAATAAAAATATGTGGTATAAATGAGGGTGTTTACTGTCTTTATTGTGGGTTTATTATTTTTATTAAATGTTGTGGTTTTAATGAGGGTGTGATGGTTTATTTAACATTTTATTTTGTGGAACTACAGCTCCCAGCCAGCCGTGGGTGTCAGGGATGTTGGCACTTGTGGTTCTCCAAGTGCCAACATGCCCTGGCTGCCATGGGTATACTGGTGCTTATAGCTATACAAGCAGGCCCGGCGCTCCCATTAGGCAAGGTTAGGCAGTTGCCTAGGGCGCTGGGTTCTGGTGGGCGCCACAGAATTGAAAAGCATTTATTAGTGTAGTTTAAAACTGTGCGGCGACCACTGAGCATACCTTCCACGGCCGTCACACAGCTTCAGATAGATCCACGGGGAGGGGCTATGGAACACCACCGCCGCCCTCCCCTCCAACAGCTGATGGGGCGCTCCGTCTCCTCCCCTCCACTCACTGACTGTCGGGCGTGACATCATCATCACGGCCAGACAGTGTCAGTGAGAGATGGGACCCGGCAGAGAGGACCAGCTTTATGAAGCAAAGGTAAGGAAAGACGGGGGGGGGGGGGGGGGCGGATTTTTTTTACATTGTGCTGGGGGGGGGGGGGGGATTTTTTTTTACATTGTGCCTAGGGCGCCGAGGACCCTAGCACCGGCCCTGTATACAAGTATCAGCATGCCCACACTGTTTATGGCACCCTGACTGGCTGGGACTTGTTGTTCCACAAAACAAAATGGGCAAAATTCGCTCATGATGATGAGGAGCCTGCTAGCGGCGCTTTCAGGGAGTGCATGATGTATTTGACTTTGCAGTGTTTAGCTCAGCTTTGCTAATGTTGTTTTGGCAGCCTCCGGGTTAACAAACTTAAGGTCTTTTTTAGTGTGGCTCCATCCTCTCTCATGTTTGTTATGCGTTTAATTATTGCTAAAAGTCTTCCACCATAGTATGTAAGTTAAGCGCGCCCACACCTGATCCCATAGTTCAGGGACAGTGGGTCTTTTTGTTCCCTAGAAGGAGTGGGTCAGTTTGCCCAGTTTAAAGTTGTCACTGAGTTTGACCTTAGGCATCCCCATACGGCGGAATCATGGTTGGTGCATTACCTCAACCACCCCTTCCCGGCATACCTGTTTACGGTTGGTTTTCAGTGAACTTCAGGGGTGTAGATGACGTGCTGTTTGTCAAGTATTACTTTTTGGCGTGTCCGCAGCTGTAAATGGCATGTAATTCATTGCATACAAAAGTTGGGCAGGTGGAAGTGGAATGCTTTTATGTTTGTGTGTGGCTTCTCTGCTATCCTGAATGTATGTTCTTTCTTTCTGCTATTTCTTTCAGGTGACATAGGGCTTTGGTCACTTGCTGCTTTTGGAAGCAACGGCGCAAAGGCATTTTGCCTAATTTTTCTTCCACAAGTGGGCCTGATTGGCTGTTGGTGCCACGTGTTTTTTTTATGGTTTTACCTTCATTTGTGTCTCCTGTTCAATTTCTCTTGTTTCTTTCTCCATCCCTTTTTCCTTTTTTCCTGGCCATCTCCTTTTGTTGGCCATGGCTCCTGCTGCTCTCCGCTATGTGCCGGTGGTCCGGTGCTGTGTTGGACTCCTCTGTTCTGACATACCTTAATGCCTCTCTAATTAGATCTGACCTGTGTGGATACAATCTTTATGGGCTGACTTAGTCCTCTGCTGGTATTTTACTATTAGAGGTGACTAGAAAGGTACTGTGAACTGTTAATTTAGGTGGACAGGTTAGGATACCCCCCTTCCCTTTCTTTTGATTATGCTCACCTTTATGGGTCAGATGGAGTTCCTTTACCGATGAGGGTCTGATTTTGTAATGGGCACACTTTACATTGGTTTGGGGCATTCTAAAGAGTCGGCTATAGTTTCGGTACAAGTACCGCTCTTGGGGTCCGGCTTGTGGATGCGCTCCTTTCAGCCCAGAGGGGTTGTGTGTTCTGGATTGCCCAGGATAATTGATCCGCAAGTGAAGGTGAAGGATAATATGTGTGCCTGGGTGAAAATGTTACCCACGTTGATTGCCCCGCATTGGGATATCTAGTTTTTATTCAAGTTGATTATGTAAAAGATGTCATATGTGAGCACTTACTGATAGAGCAACATAATTGATTCCGCTCTAGTTAATATTGATAGAGGGAGAACAATCTCAGCATTTATCGCTCTTTTATTACCATTCATCCTGTGATATCTGAGTGATTTCTGCATTTATCTGACAAGTTGTTCCAAGTCATTTTGTCTTTGAGTCTATTTTCATTGTTAATCTAAAGTTTATTCAATTCTATTTGTGGCCGGGTCCCGAGTACCGGCCATCTTGAAATGTACTCCGACGCCGGGAGGGTTAAACCTTTCTGGCGCCGGGTATCACTCAATGGCGCTAGGCGCCACATGAAAAGTTGTTAATATAAATGTATTTTAACGTATTCGCTGCAGTGCTGGCTAAGTAGCACCCAGCGCTGCAGCATTTAAGGGGTTAAACCCCGGCGCCTATTGTGAAAGTGCAAATAATAAATGTATGATATAAAATGTATATGTGTAGGCGCTGCAACGCCGGTAAGGAACCGGTGCTCAGCGTTGAAAGGGTAAACTCCCGGCACCTAGCGCCGGGAGTGTAACTATGTGCATTAAGTGTAAAGCAGTGTGTATTTTAAATGGAAATGTGCATAAAGTGAACGTGTAAATGTATGTAAATAAAGAAAAAGTGCTTACCCTGTGCTGGGGCTGCAGCCCTGGATCCCCTTCAGTGGCTGCCGGAGGGACTTAGCAACCAGCCTCCTGGAAACAGATAAGTCCAGGAAGTGCAGCTTAAGTCCCTAGTTGGAGCTCAAAGAGCTTCAACTAGCGACAGGGCAGGGACTGCTGCCTCAGGATCTGGCTGCTCTCCCCTTGTACTATTTTCGGCCAGGGAGCAGAGCCAGACACCGAAGCAGGGTCCCTGGAAGTAACTTTGGAGCAGGAGATTTAAAAGATAAATCTCTCGCCCCAAACAGACAGACACCAGGGGAGGAGAGTGGGCTGAGCCCCCCTTTCCCTGCAGCTCGTGGACAGGGAGGAAGTATACTCCTCCCTGTCGCTAGCATGTTAAGAGTGTTAAACCTCTCTGGGTTGATTCACATGCAGACTGCATGAATCAGCCAAGATTGGTTAAAGAGACAGGAGGACTGATTACCTCCTGTTAAGACTAGTCTCCAAATGTGTATAAAAAAGGCTCTGTTTTGTATTAAAAGTTCTTCTCATCTCAGCTGACCTGATCACTGGTACCTTTAACCAGTGAAGAGCAAATAAACATCACTTGCTTCAAAGACCTTCTTGGAAACTTCTCTATGCGGATTCCTGTGACAGACTAGACCCAACTCTAATCCGTTATCCGGCTGTTCTGAGGTTTGGGTCCAGCACCCAGTACCACCGCTCTGTGAACTGTCTTTGTTAGGACTATTTGAGCTATTAAAACATAATTTTGCTTCAAGAACCTGCTTTGATGACTGCCCTCCTTTCAATTCCTGTGACCTACAGATTAGACACAAATGTAATCCATTCTACGGTTGTTATGAGGTGGACCCAGCATTCCAGTACCATCATTTTGCCCACTACCCAGAAGCTCTGGCCAGTGTGATAGGCCAGGGGGGATCCATCCACAGCAACCCTGATCCAGAGGAAGAGGTCAGGGGTACCAGCCCAGGTACACCAGTAACGGGGTACATCCGCAGCATCTGATACACAGAAGAAACCCGGTTCTGAATGCCGGTAAGGAGTCCAGTGGTTCCATCATTGTAAGTCCCTCCTACTGTGGCAGGAGGGCGCACTTGGGATAGCGAAAGGGAATCCTGTCACACTATTGTACAAATTTTTATTATTTGTCTATTTGGTTAAAGGCAGTCAGATGTAAGTGGGGCTTGACCAGTGTGTTCAGCCTGTAGGCATACACATTCTAAATGAGAGAAGTGTCTCTCAGAGGAGGAGATTTAGAGGTGCAGCTAAACTGTGATTGAGAATGACATTGGAAATTATACTGTCTACTGCATTTTATACAACATACCTGTTTACATTTTTCTACCTGCTAGATTTAAATTGATTTTTTATTCACCCTTCCCTTTAATAAATGTACCAAGGTGCTTTTTACATATATGCTCTGTTGTGTTATTCCTGAGAGGTTTGTGTGGATTCAAGGTGGTCTTCCAGGTTGGCCCCTGGTAATTCAATACCTATATCCACATAGAGATAACAGCTAGAAGACTTGGATGGAGGTACTGATGTAAGTACTACAAACACAGCATATCAGCAACACCCCATTTTAGAGTGATGCGATGGGGTGTTACACTGTGTACTTTCAATATGCTAAATACCTCATATGTGAGTCTTATTGCCGGTGTTCATTCTTATAAACATACAGAACAAACATACAGTAGGGTAGTATAATTGATTTTATATACATTTTTAATGTAAGTTAAAATGCACATACATAAAGATATATAAAGATAGTTAAAACAGATTATTTGGATGTATTAACAGTCCATTTCTAGAAAAAAGATCTATCAGTCCTTACTGTTTTCAGGAAAATTAAGTATTATTGCATTATTTAGTATTATAAATATTTTATATGTGTAGTTTGTTCAAATAATCATGTGTAAATAACCATGTGTTAGCCTTAGTAAAAAAACATTATACAGGCAACGGGTCCTTGCATCGCCCCCTTAATACTAGCAATGTAAATGTCACCCTTTTAAATGATGTCCATCTCCCTGGCAACTTGTTCGGCTATTTGCCATTATATGAACCATGCCGGAAAGGTTGTGTGTAAGTATTTCACTAAGTCTGCATTTTTGACAAGTCGCAATTACTACTTTCAGCATTATAATGTCACTCTGTTTCTTGTCAGAATTATACTAGTCACAATAGTGACTTCCACCATTATGGCAGGCCACAGGAACAGCCCCTGAATCAAGTAGTGACATGTAGCCGCCACACAGTCACCCCCGCCAGCAGCCACAGTGCAGTTGTTGCAGGATAGACTTTTAATGACGCCTCCTGGGCTCAAATGGACTACAAAAGTGTTGCCTTCGGGGGTCTCAGCAGGAAAAAAGGGGACTGATGCTCGGGATCTGGCTACTCACTCCATGGAGCTGACTATGGCTTCAGGGAAAAGGCAAACCCCAGAGCTGGTTTATTGGATGTATTATCGGCCAGATTTAAAAATTTAATTTCCTGCCCCAGAGGCTACAGGGATGGAGATGAGGTTGAGCTTTCTTCACAATGGCAGTGCATGGACAGAAGGGAGGTACATACCATAATGCCACTAACAACAATGTTTAAAGGTGTTAAATCTTTTCAGGCTGATTCACATGCAAGCTGCATGAATCAGCCTGGATTGGTTAAAGGGATTGAATATTTCCAGCACACACAGCAGCTAAAGTACACCCAGAAGTAAGCAGGTGCTGGTGAACGGGCCTGGTGGTTGCAATAGCTAATAACTTACAACCAGTTTGCACCTGGTACTAGCAGTTAGTTAGTGTCTGGTGTCCAAGAGCACAAATAGGAGTGGTAATAGCCGGGTTCTGGTGGTAAGAGGGAACCACAGATAAACTTAAAGAGATAACAGACAAGGTGACAGAGTAATCCCATTGTATTACAACATTTATCTGTCTGCCCAGGGCATTTTCTGGTATCTGTATTATAAATAACGCACATTTTTAAACTTGATGTCACCTGTGGCTTTAATATTAATTTTACAAATGATTTAATTAAGAATTTAGTTCTCCAAAAATATATGTTAGGGCACAGGGCTGTAGTGTTGGAACTCTGCCTTTATCTTGTCCCTGGCTGTAGTACCTTAATATCATCAGAGGTGCTGCTGTTCTACCATTTAACTTTTCCCCTCACTGGCAGAAGTTAATCTTCCTCTCCTGATAATTATTCACACCTGCCTCACTGACTATCTATGTTTTTATCATACTCCTGGCTCCATGGCTGTCATTGCAAAGATCTAGATTTTTTAACACAATTGTACATGCAGTGCAAGCATTTTCTCAATGACAGATTTTATGTGTATATATATGTTTTTTTGACAGTAGAGCATTTTTCATTTTAACAATCTAATTAACTTGAAGGATTTTCCATTAGTTTGAGAAAAATCACTAAAACCTAAGGTGTCCCTTCCACCATAGCCAGAGCATCAGGAGCTCCTTTGAGTAGCCTTTAATGTGGTTCTCACATCCCCGGTTGAAGACTGAACAAGTCATAATCTGCAATCAAAAGCCATAATCTCTTGTTATTCACGAACCTCCTCCTCCACTCAGAGCCGTAACTAAATATTTTAGTGTCCAGGGAAAGAGAGAGCATTGACTCCCCCCTAAACTCCGCTCTTATCTTAGTTTAAGTATATGCTTGCAATCAGGGCCGGACTGGGACTAAAAATCAGCCCTGGCATTTAAGGTACACAGGCCCACCCCAGTTCCAGCAGGAAAGAAAACATGTGCCGCCGCGCAGCAGCGGCGCCGAACAGGGCGTGACCTCATTGTGTTTTGGGTGTGGCCAACATGGGGCATTGATACATACATTATAAAGATACATTACATTTATCATTTCAGACAAATACACAGGCACTGCTGTTAGAAGCACACAGCTTTGCCTTCACAAGCAGCACTTTGTGAAGCGGGACATACCTCCCAACTGTCCTTGCAGTCGGACCAAATCCTGACTAAGGGAGACATTCACCCAAATTCAGGACTGCCCCACCAAATTCAGGGCAGTTCGCAGACTGTCTTGCTCTCTCCTACCTGTCTTGGTCACTTTCACCACTTGTAGCAGCTGATTTCTTTAGCTCAGTCTTGATCCTGGAAAATTGGATGCCCTATTTTGAAAAAAAATGGGTACATCAGATTTAGAAAACTCCCCGGTGTTAAAACAATAGCACTCACATTTTATAATTAGGCCTCCCTCCAGTCCCCACAATAATAATATTCACATTTAATAAGTAGACCTATTTCCCTCCAACCAGCCCCAACATTAAATTAAAAGTATACCCATTTACTCAAAACATATTTCCCTCCCTCCAAACAGTCCCAGCAATAAATTAAATAACATTAAAGTTTAATAAATATAGCCGTTTTCCACAACCATCCCTGACAATAAATAATTCATATTCACATTTAATAAATAGCCCTCCTCCCCAAAATCAGCCCCTTATTTAACTGATAGCCCTAAACCACCCCAGCATTAAATGAAAGGTTCCTTCACCTCACCTTAAATAATTACCCCCCCTGCACTCCACCATTAAATAGCATACCTCCCACACTATATTCCCTTCCCTCACATATTATATTAAAATACTGCACGCGCGCACACACACGCACACTATATGAACATGGCCAAATGCACACTATAGCAACATGGGGCCACACAGAAACACTATTAGCCACACAGCCACACTATTAGCCACACACACTATTTTCCACACAGCCACACACACTATTTGCCACACAGCCACACTATTAGCCACACAGACACGCTATTAGCCACACACACACACACACACACACACACACACTATTTTCCACACAGACACACTATTAGCCACACAGCCACACTATTAGCCACACTATTAGCCACACTATTAGCCACACTATTACCCACACAGACATGCTATTACCCACACAGACACACTATTAGCCACACACACTATTTGCTACACAGCCACACTAATAGCCCCACACACACTATTTGCCACACAGCCACGCTATTAGCCACACACACTATTTGCTATACAGCCACACTAATAGCCCCACACACACTATTTGCCACACAGGCACACTATTAGCCACACAATAGCCACACAGCCACAAACACTATTTGCTACACAGCCACACTAATAGCCCCACACACACTATTTGCCACTCAGCCACGCTATTAGCCACACACACTATTTGCTATACAGCCACACTAATAGCTCCACACACACTATTTGCCACACAGGCACACTATTAGCCACACAATAGCCACACAGCCACACACACTATTTGCTACACAGCCACACTAATAGCCCCACACACACTATTTGCCACACAGCCACGCTATTAGCCACACACACTATTTGCTATACAGCCACACTAATAGCCCCACACACACTATTTGCCACACAGGCACACTATTAGCCACACAATAGCCACACAGCCACAAACACTATTTGCTACACAGCCACATTAATAGCCCCCACACACACTATTTGCCACAAAGACATATTACAAAAACACACACAGACACTTATCTTACTTCCAGCAGCAGCACACTGCGCGCTGCCCAGCAGAAGGAGAATCAGTGTCAGCCGCCTATGCGAGCAATCACATGGGACAGCACCACGTGACAGGTGCCATCCCATGTGATTTCTCGCATGGGCGACTGTCACTGATTCTCCTTCTGCCGGGCAGCATGCAGAGTGCTGCTGCTCGGCGGACATGGGGACCGGCCCCTCTGGCCATCGGCCCTTCTGGCATTTGCCAGAAGTGCCAGATGGCCAGTCCGGCTCTGCTTGCTATATGCGGTGAGGCATAGTCATCCTACGAGGTGGACATGAATAGCCCTCTACAAGTGCAAGACCTTTTTACAACCCTGTACTGTGCTCCCCCACCTTTTCTTGCAGTTTTGGCTACCTGGTGCTGCTGCTGGTATTTTAGGCTTAGTTGCTGCTTGGCCCGATCCTGGATTGTAAGAGTCCTATTTGGAAAAGAGAGTTATTATTTACATTATGTAGAGCCTGGATCTAGGTGAACAATAGAGAGGGTGAATGAAATATGTGTTGGGGTGTTTTTACTTCAAATAAATTTATTTGTAAATCATGTGTGTGTGTCTTATTTACATTTACCCCTCAAGCACTACAGGTATCAGCAGGCCCTGGGTGCCAGGGCATGCTGGCACTTTTAGATTCCCAGGTGCCAGCTTGCCATGGCAGTCTTAGTATGCGTGTAGTACTACAAGTGCCAGCATGCCAAAACATTTAATGGCAACCTGGGCATGCTAGGACCTGTAGAGTACCATGAGCAAAATGATTTTTAACATTTAATTAATTACCCAACACCTACCATCCCAGTAGTGTGAGAAGAGCTTTAGCGCTTTACAGTACTGGGCTATTTAAACCTAAGGGGGTCCACATTGTTTTTGCTGGCTTGATCTCCCTAGGAAATCCAGCTTCATGATGACTAGCCTATGGTCGGCTTGGCATTATGGCAGGGGGACCCCACACTGCGTGTTTCTCTGCAATATTTCCACCAGCCAAGGCTCTCAAAGCCTGGTGCTGGTATTTGTAAATTCAGGGGAACCACATGCTTTTTGTCCACCAATTTTGCAAGTGCCAGTAAAAGGTTGGTTAAGCTGTTTGGGGGAAAGGCATTTTTTTTTTAATGTTTACTTCCATTTTTTTTACTCTATTACTAGTGATATCGCTGGTTTAAATTTAATGGTTTATGTCGACATTGTGACTGTCAACTTACAACCTGTCGACATTCACAATGTCCACAATTAACCCTGTCTACCTAATGAACAGGTCAGCATTTGGAATATTGACCTTTTAACCTTTTAACTGTGTCGACATTCCGGCTGTCAACATTATGGTGTCAACATTCTGAACATTTTCATTGTTGACATTTTGGGGCCGATTCAAATCTGCTGCGAATAACGTTAGAAGTATTACCGTTATTACGGTAAAACTGTGCATACTTACCACTAATACTAATTTCAACGCTGAATTTTTATTGCCTCGAGATGAAATCGAGGTTAATATTACCGTATTAACGGTATTACTGTTAACGCCGCATTATTTGCGGCAGAATTGAATTGGCCCCTTTGACTACATTGTGATCTGAGTGAGCCCTGGCAGTCATAAAGTGCTTGGATTACCACTAATTCAGTAATTTCAACGCTGGATTTTTATTGCCTCGAGATGAAATCGAGGTTAAAAATACTGTACTAACGGTATTACTGTTAACGCCGCATTATTTGCGGCAGAATTGAATTAGCCCCTTTGACCTCATTGTGATCTTAGTGAGCCCTGACAGTCATAAAGTGCTTGGATATGTTGGCACTTGTACAAAATAGCTATTATCATCAGCTAAAATGCACACATTACTTTCTAAGCACAGCTACAAGATCAAAAAGGAAAAGAACAGGGCCCAAAATTGATCTATGTGGTATACAATTAATAAATTTAGCCCAATCTGAAAATGTAATCATTTATCACTTTCATCTTATACATTTCAACTAGTTCTTAACCCATGTGCATACTTTTTTCCTGTAGACATGTGTAACACCCCCTCACATGAGGATAGGTGCAAAAATGTGTTTTATACTTGTGAGTGTGTCTCTCACTCACCATTCTCCAGATGCGGTGACTTCACCCAAACTCGATCAGCTGTTCTGCGGGGATGTGAATGTTAACCACCAGGGGTGACTTGGGAGAACCCTTGTACCAACCCAGACCTTATAAAAAGCACTGCCCACACATAAACTTGCTGCCGAATGTAGCCCTGTGTATTTATTAATTGGCAGTTAAAATCAAGAATGGTAATAGATGTAAGTTGATACTATATAACCATTGGAAGCAAACAACTAATAATTGGCAATAAATAAGTTAGAAATAAAAGCAACATTGGTAGGGTAATCAGTATTACAGCTATCTGTACATACATTTCCATAGATAATGATAGTGGTAAAAAATGAAGTATGCTTAATGTAACAGTTAATAACATTAACTAAAAATAAAAATTATAAGGTCTTAAATATAAATGTGAGTATAAGATAATTCAAATGACATAGCCAAGTCACATAATATAATCTATATATGTAGGGCCTGATTCATTAATGACAGTAAGGCAAAAAAGGAGTACATTTTCTCCAGGACATGTTACAATGCAAGAGTGCAAATTTATTTATTATTTTGTACATAAGGTAAATACTACCTTTTTTTCATGTAGCGCACAAATACTTGAACATTATTTTTACACCAAAATTAAAAGATGATCTAGGACATGCCCTATCGCAACTATAAATCTGTCCCCACATTTTAAATTTACCTCCCCCTCCAATGCAACATGGTTTTGCCGAGGTGCAAAGTTACTCCTTTTTTTTACTTTACTTTTCTTAATGATTTAGGCCTATAGAGTCATTTTCTATACTAAGCAGTATTTGACAATTGACCCCAACATATTTTGGTGCACTTGTTGGTTGGGAAGTAACCAGGGTTACTTTTTGTTAATGAAGTATAACTTGAATTTAGAAGTCTCAACACAGAAATCCTTATGAAGCTGAGGATATATATTGCGATTGCGTTAGGATCGAACAAGTAATAAATTAGTAACGCCACATGTCTGTCTTCCACAAAAGGGTAGTATTATACCTTTAAATAGAAAGGCTCAGGATTTGCAACCTAATGTAAAGTAAAAGCCCAAATGTCTCTTATTGCATCATTGACAATCTAACACTGAAATGCCCAATCCAAGACATGCCATGGGAATGTAGTACACTAGAAGGTATTGTTTAGTTTTGTGAGACCCAACCGAGGGTCTTCCACATGTGTAGTAATGACCCCCAGCTGCCTACTCACCATGGTCGATGAAACACTGTCGCATCCCACAGCAAGTGCCTGCGCACAGCTGAAAGGGGAGCTACATATAGTCTTGTCAAAATATTTACAAGTTTGTTATGTTAAACAGTTAACAAATAATTTTGCAAAGGCTAACTGTCTCACATAAATTGCCCAATCAAGATACAATTTGAAACTTACTTACTCATAGAAAAACAGTCATATTAATTTTGTGAGTCTAGTTGTTTAGGAAACTGTGCTGAAACTGTTATCAGATTATTAATCTACAATTTATTTCTTAATATCATCTCTTAGTATTTTACCCACTACTGATGTCAAGTTCCCAGGTCTATAGTTTCCAGGAGTGCAAATATACAAGAAATACTGGTCTATCAATTACTGAACTTGGTTTCTTGAATACAAGTGGCTAGAAACTATATGTGCCTTGTGCTTTATCTTAAACTTGCTAATATGTAACTGCATTCTATGTTGGACAAGGATTATTGCTAGATAACATAATTCCTAGAATTTTTTTCCCCTCATATATTTAATACATTAGCTTTTTCAATATTTTCTGCAACTACTATTTATCCTTTAGTAGCTTAATATTATCTTTTTTTATTTTTGTAAGTTTATGGATGTTTATGTACTCGAAAAACACTTTGAGATGAGTTTACTAAATTTAGCAGTCCATTTTTCAGTCTTTACTGATTTGCTGCTTTTAACAATTTTAATCATTTAGTTTTTCCTTATATTCCCTGAAACTTTATTATTTAGCCACATTGGCTTCTATTTATTCCAAGAAAACTCATTACCATAAGGTATGTACCTGCAATCATCTGGACACTTTTCTAGACTATACTTCAGTGTTTATCTGAGTTGATTACACTTTACCCTCTTAATTGTTTTTTGTAGTTTCTTTACAAAATTTTATTAAACATCTGATATGTTAGTTAATAGTGAAACCAATTTATTTGGTTATTCTACCAATTATGAAAGGTAGTTACATTTTAAAATAAATTGGACTATTTTTTTTAAAATACTATTAGTTTACATGTTCCATTTTATATATGGGTACTTTAAATTATTCCTTTTTCTATATTGCCCTTTAAATTTGCTACTAATAATTGCATTTCAGAACATTTGTTTAGACAAGGTGGCTAACAGCAAACTGCAATATGTGGGGGTGTTGTCTTTTTCTCCAAGGACCCTACACTGTTAAAGAGCCAACAAATATCATTCTACTGGGCAAGTCTAAAATGTGTTTTTACACATTGACAAACCATTCCCTGTTATTTTTTCGTAAACTTCCAAATGAACTGCTTAGTCATGTCTTTCACCCAGCCATGTCAGTTATAACCAATGTATCATAATTCTCTTCCAACATCATGAATTCTAACCTCATCTATTTTATTTGGATAGACACATAGTATTTTTTTACCATACATTTGTTGTTACTACAAGTTATAAATAGGTATATAGAAAGTATACTTAAACATCAGGCATAGCGAACATTTTCAGTAAAACAAATTTAACATGTGAGAAAACACAACTTTCAGTGAGGTCTAACCAAAGCATGATAATCATTAACCTGCAGAAAATGAAAATGTTTGTGTGAAAGGATGGAACTCCTATGCCACGCTGTCTGTTGTCGCATGGGACCGGTTGGGTTTACTTTGCCACTGTCCCCTTTCTTTATCCCAAATCCGTCCCTCCTGTTGCAATAGAAGGAACATACTGCCACCACTAGGCTCCTACACTGGCACCTAGGACAGCTTCATTCTGGGTAACTGTCGCTGCTAGTGTACCCCCTTGCTGGTAGACCTGGGCTAGTATGCCTGACCTCTTGGCTTCAGATCAGGGTTGCTGTGGATGGTCTCCCCTGGCCCATAACCCTGGCCAGAGCTGCAGGTAGTGGGCAAAACGATGGTACTGGAATGCTGGGTCCACCTCATAACAACCGGAGAACGGATTAGATTTGTGTCTAATCTGTAGGTCACAGGAATTTACAGCAGGGCAGTCATCAAAGCAGATTCTTGAAGCAAAATGATTTTTTAATAGCTCAAGTAGTCCTAACAAGGACAGGTCACAGTCAATAGTTGAAGGTACTAGTGTCATCCAGAAAGGTACAGGTGGTATGAACATTACATGCTCAAACAGCCCAGTTTTTATATAGTTCTTATGCCGCCTCCTGATCCTCCTCAGCCCAAACACATCTGAGTTATTTTTAGTATTAGGATACAATATGTTTTCCCAAGCATGGATTTACATGCAATGCAAAGTTAACAATATTTATACAACTCTGTTATATGTTAAAACTTGCTGCTTGCATTATCTAAGATGCAGTCACACCAGCCTGTATACGACCTCCTGCTGCGTATCCAGGCTAAACAGACGTGTTGATCACTGAGTGATGAACAGGGCTAATTAGCATGAGTTTACCTGTCTCTAGACAGTTTCAAAAACACATCCCCTCTATTCTATTGATAACTTGGGAATTCCCAAAGAAAAGTTACAACCAGAAACAATATCTTTCCATACAATAGACATCCCAATGTAACACGATAAGTGCATATGCAAATATATACATTGGTGTCTGCACCACTAATTAAAAAACATTTCTACAATAAATTACTTCCACATGATCCAGTCACATAAAAATAATAAGTGATCCGGCCAAAGTTAATTTATCTATTTAGTGTACCTATTTACATGTAAAGGTAGACATCAGCCAATTACTCATCAATGTCCACTTAGCTACATGTAGAGCATGTACTGTAACTTTTACATGAAGTGGGAGAAATTCACCAAACCAGATTAGTTAGAAGAGTTGGCAGCATATTACAAAGAAGTACAGGCAAGTGAAAAACAGCACATCAGTCCCCTACTTTATGAGGCCCAAATCGCGCATCCAGGGGGAGGAGCAAGGGATGGGGCGAGAGAGCGATGGAGCTCACAGTACTTTGATGAGCTCTTATCATTGTGGTGTGGCCAGAGCTGCTGTCAGTGTAAGCATAGAGGAATTCCCAAAGCAGGCTGTTGATTAAAGAACATCAAAGGGAAGATAATCAGTGTCATGGCAGGCAATGGGCCCCCTGTTGAGTCCTGCCCCCCCTGATGACTCAGGGCCCTTTACATCAGTAATCCCCATACTGCCCTGAAGGCAGCCCTACCTATAAGTATGTAGAATGGTTACAGGAATAACCTGGTTGAAAGCAGCAAAGCCTAAAAATATTGGTAGACAGAAATGGTTCAGAGAGATGTGGCATCCCAAATAAAAATATTGAGAAGATATATGGTCGCATAATATCACACGAAAATGGAAATTATATGTACATTAGGGGCCTGATTCATTAAGGAACTTAAATTAAGAAGTTTCTTATTTAAGTCTCCTGGACAAAACCATGTTACAATGCAAGGGGTGAAAATTAGTTTTCTGTTTTGCACATAAGTTAAATACTGGCTGTTTTTTCATGTAGCACACAAATACATGATAGATTATTTGTACAATGAAATGTAAAGTTGATATTTGTGTGCTACATGAAAAAAACAGTCAGTATTTTACTTATGTGCAGTTACATAATTTTCTTTAAACAAATTGTTCACTAATGCTACCGGGTACATTTCCAGTATTTTGAATAAAACGGTTTGTGAATCAATTCACTACAGATTTATTTATTCAAGAAATAATAATTTAATGCAATTATACATGTTTTAGTCTCAAGCCAGTTTGTCTTAAAACACAATTTAAAATACATTATAGAAATGTACACTTTTCTGAGGGACATTTTAGGGTATTTTGTACTGTAGACAAAATAGCTATATAATTTCTAGAGAGAAAAATAGCTTGCTTGAAATATAGTTCTGACATGTTGTCCACTGTTTATTTACCATGGTAAAATACTGCTTCCCTCTCTATTTGTTCTCATTGCAAGCCATGCCATTAGAAACCATTGATCAATATGAGGTATTGATTCAATCATATAGTTAATACATTACTCAAGGATATCACTAATGTTGCTTGATTTTCTGGTTACTAAACTTACAAAAAAAGCTTATATTCCATAGCAAGAGTGAGAATTGTTACATTTTTATATATTATAAAAAAAAAGTTGTACTTCTTATGCATTAAAGTCTAAAAAGGCCCAGAGGATTTTGTGGTTATACAAATGTTATCGAAATGATATACAGGCAGTATTTGCATTCTAGGTCCCTACTGCCTAGTGAGTAGACATCCATCAAGGTCAATACAATTACAGTAATACAAAAACTGCCTAGGGTTATTTGCATGTTTAAAATTTAATAAATTGGCTTTGGATAATCTCCAAAAAACTCGTAGTGGAAATATAGAGTAGAGTTAATCCCAAATAAAATAAATATGAACATTAACAAAAGGCAAAAGATTAAATATACACAACAAATAATTTTGAATTGCACATTATGAGGGTTATATACTAACACTGGAAATTGACCTTTATCTGTCTAATGCTGTTTGAACAAAAAAGTCTTTCAGCAATGTTGGTAAATATCCTTCTATTTCATAAGTAACCAAAAATTCAACATAATTATTCATCTTTACTGTGATGCAGTACAATAGATAACAATAGCAATAGAAAACCCTCCTGCAAAAGAAAACATTACTTTATCTATATATTCCCCCAGAGTAAGTATCTTCTATTCTTACAAATGAAGGTGCATATTGGCTTTGCTAAATAGAAATTTTGACCTATTACTGGTGGATAAAGCTCAGTTACTTTTCTACGGCTATTTTTAAAACTTTTTGGACATTGTAACAGAGACATATTACATAACTGCAGTTTTAGTGGTTGCTAATGTAGAGAAATTAAAGATGCTCAGTCTCAGTTTTCTAAAATCCGAGCCCATCCGAACTTAGAGGATCCGAGTAGGCTCGCGAGCCGGCTCGTTACTTTCGTGCGTCCTCTGATCTGAATCGAGGCAAAACGTCATGCTTGCATTGTCGATTCTCGTGGATTTTGGATTCAATAAGTACCTCCCTCCCCAGGAGATCCAGCGCCATTGCAACAGGAGAAGTAGCAGTGTTCTTGTCACTTCACAAAAAGTGACAGGAAATGATAGGAATTTAATGTTATTGAGGCTAATAATAATGTAGGGATAAATAAAGAGCCAAATTTTGTGATTTTGGCAATAAAAAAAGGGTTTTTAGAAAAAAAATCAGGATCCAAACCCAAAACACGCAAGGATGGTTTTGAAAAAAAACAAAACACGAAGTTAATCCAGATCCAACACCAAAACCAAAACACGGGGGTCGGTGAGCATCTGTAAGAGAAACCCTGCAGAGGGCACTGCTCCAAAGCTTACAATAACATAAGAGTTTGATACATGAGTTTAAGTGCCATTTGCTGCATGTTGGAACAGCCAGAATGCATTTGGAGAAGTACTTAATGGGGCCATCCTTTACCACTCTGACCCCTGATCCAATCAGGGGTCAGAGAGATTTTTTTAATTTAAAAGAAGAATAAATGTAAGCTTGTGTGAACTGTATAGGGTGTTGCTAAATACGTATAATACACCGTACACATTTTTATACATTATATATATATATATATATATATATATATATATATATATTTATATATATATATATATATATATATATATATATATATATATATATGTATAAAATATATATATATTTATCCTCCACCCAAGCACTACAACAAATCACAGCAAAGCAAAACCGATTACACCCACATGGAACACCTGTGTGTGTAGGTGCTGAAAGAGGAACCTAGGGAAAACTTAACCCTGTCTGCAGCCTGCTACTACAGACTAACTGTGTTCCTATCAGATCCCTTATCAGGGAACTGTGGCAAAGAGGCATATTTGATACAAACCCCTCCCCTTAGCTTCGTCACCCTTGGTGACGCTGACGCTGCGGAGAGCGCATCCCGACGGGAAAGGGCATCTGCATTTGTGTGCAGACTTCCTGGCCTATGCTCCACTGTGAAGTGGTAGGGCTGCAGCGCCAGGAACCACCTAGTTACTCGGGCATTCACCTCCTTGTTCCTGTGCATACACTTCAGTGGTGCATGGTCAGTGACCAAGATGAATTCCCTGCCCAGAGGTAGAACCTGAGAGCCTCTGCAGCTCATTTGATGGTCAGGCACTCCTGCTCCACCGTGGAGTATTTCTTCTCCCTGGGCAGAAGTTTGCGGCTCAGATAAAGGATGGGTTTCTCTGTTCCATGAAATCTCTGCGACAGCACAGCACCCAAACCTACTCCAGAGGCATCCGTTTGGAGATACAATCTCCTGCTGAAATCTGGCGCTTGAGTATTGGTGCCGAACACAGAGCCACCCGAAGATCCCGCCAGGCCGCCTCTGCTGATTCCGACCAGACCAACTTGTCTGGGCAAGTTATTTTTAGAAGCTATGTAAGAGGAGCAGCCCTAGTGGCAAAATTAGCCATAAACCGGCGATAGTAGCCCACTAGGCCCAGAAAGGTTCTTAGCTGGGTCTTCCGCACAGGCTTGGGCCAATCTCTGACAGCCTTTATTTTATCGACTTGGGGTTTGACCTGACCCTGTCTCACAACATACCCCAAGTATTTGGCCTCACGCATGGCCAATGCGCATTTCTAAGTATTGGCGATTAGACCCGCCTCCCTGAGTGAGGCTAATACTGCCTCCACTTTGGGTAGATGGATCTCCCAGTCCTGGGAGTGGATGACTATATCGTCTAAGTATGCAGCTGCATAGTCCTGGTGTGGTTTTAAGACACGATTCATGGCTCTTTGGAAGGTGGCGGGAATCTTGTATTGGAATAACCCATCTGGGGTTGAAAAGGTTGTCTTAGCCTTTGCAGATGGTGTTAGGGGAATTTGCCAGTAGCCTTTGGTTAGATCTAATGTCATGAGGTACCGACTATTGGCTAAAGTTTCTGTCACGGGCACTAGGAGTCTTTACCCAGGGATCACCAGATGGTAGGCTTACCAGAGCAATGTAGATGGTAATAGGGTACTCTGGTAGCTGGGTGATCACGGAACATGAAATGATGGCCGATGAGATGCTCAGGAAAGTCTATGACTAGCAACACTGGTAATAATGAGGTAATGATACACAAGGAACTGTATGGACAAGGACACGTGAAGGTAGTCAGTGGTCTGCGGTAGCAAGTTGTACCACTGCTATAGTGAGGAGGAATGTCCAACAGAAACAAGGAGGTGATGAGAGTCAGCGGTCTGCGGGTAGCAAGTTGTACCGCTGTCTGAGTAAAGGAATGGAATCCAAGTGGAGGTATCCAAGTAGTCAGTGGTCTGCGGTAGCAAGTTGTACCACTGCATATATATGTGAGGAGGTGCACGGGGGAAGACTGCAACACAGGATATACACAGGCACCTTATACACGATCCACAGTAATATGCACAATATAGGTATATATATATGTAAATGACTGATCAGGTCTGCAATCTAGAAAGTCTCTTGAAGTAGTCCAGCACAATGATAACACAGTCAATGATGGCAATAGACTCAGCGGATAGCAGACTCCAGAGAGAACCAAACACAGTCCAGCAAGATATGCAATACACAGCACAGTCAATGAGAAGTATGCATACCGTGGTTCAGCAGTAGCAGTCAGATGGGATTGCAGCGGTACCTGAGCGGCTGGAGGCCGACTGGATAGGAAGTCCCTGGATAGGAGAAGCAGCGGTCTAGCAGGTGCAGCGCACAGGTGAGTAGACCGACAGGGACACGAATCCACAGGAGTCAGCAACACGTGGAACTGGACTCATAGGAAACCCAGGAGAATGGAGATGATCCAGCAGAGGGTAGTAGAAGAGATACAAATCCAATGCTGACAGGAGGGTAGAGGCCAGTGGAACACGTGAAGGCGTGGAGAGTGGATCAGCAGGAGATGGACGATAGCGCTGACCACAGCGACAGGACTCAGCGGCACACGGAGGTAACCAGTAGCAACCACAGGAACCAACAGCGATGGGAAACAGGAGTGCAGCGCAGGGCAGGAGCTGTAGATCACGAAGTGTAGCAGATGGTAATGAAAAGTGGCAGTCTCGAGGAAGTCACAGCAAAGATGAGATGAGAGTGTAGTGCACGGAGGCAGCGGATAGTAATCAGCTGGCAGTCACGATGTTGAACAGAGGCGAGTTCCAAGCAGGAGACTGTAGTGCACAGAGGCAGCGGATAGTAGTCAGCTGGCAGTCACGATGTTGAACACAGGCGAGTTGCAAGCAGGAGACTGTAGTGCACAGAGGCAGCGGATAGAAATCAGCAAACAGACTTGATGAGAAGCAGGTGAGTGAGGTAAAAGCTGGAGTGCACGGAGGCAGCGGATAGCAATGAGCAAACAGTCACATTGATATAAAATAACGTTGAAGTGGTGTAGAAGACTGTAGTGCACGGAGGCAGCGGATAGGAATCAGCAAACAGTCATGATGATACAGTTGATGGTAGAAGTGGTATGGAACCACAGTAGTAGAAGTGGTTTGGAAACCACAGGAATCAGCAGCACTGAATACACAAGAAATACAGGAACACCTTCAGAGACTCATGAGGAATGAGACTCCAAGATCAGGCAACGTGGTAGTGACCACAGGTGCTTAATATAGGGAGGTTGCCTGATCTGCCAATTAAGTTAAAGGGGTATACACTGAAGTATAGAAAAGGGCTGCGCATGCGCAGACCCTCAGGATGGTGGACGGCCACGGTTCCTAAATGTCCGGGAAGAGGCACTCACGGTCCGGTGAGTGACAGTACCCCCCCTTTTAAAGGTGGGCACAGAACGCCTGGAACCGGGCTTGTCCGGATTTTTGGAGTAAAACTTCTTCAAAAGGGCAGGAGCATTAAGATCTTCAGCTTTGATCCAAGAGCGCTCCTCAGGACCAAAGCCCTTCCAATGAACGAGGAAGTGGAGGACTCCTCGCGAAATTTTTGCATCTAGTACCTCGGTAATCTCAAAATCCTCCTCCTGATGGACTTGAACTGGCTGCGGAGCTGAGGGAGGAGTTGAAAAACGGTTGATAATAAGAGGTTTGAGCAAAGATACATGGAAGGCATTAGAAATCCGAAGACTCTTAGGAAGAAGGAGTTTCACACATACTGGATTGATAACTTGAATGATCCTATATGGACCAATAAAACGAGGGGCGAATTTCATGGATGGAACCTTCAAACGAATATTTTTTGTGGATAACCAGACACGATCTCCAATTTTTAGTGGTGGAATGGCCCGCCTCTTCTTATCAGCGAAAGATTTATATTTGACAGATGTCTTCTTTAAACAGGTTCTAACCTGAGACCAGATATTTTTAAAGGTCTGACAAACAGTCTCCACCGCAGGAACTTGGGTGGGCGGGAGGGCAGGAAATTCCGGAAAAGACGGATGGTGACCGTAGACCACAAAGAATGGAGTTTTGGATGATGACTCATGGTACATGTTGTTATGGGCGAACTCAGCCCAAGGGAGTAACTCTACCCAGTTGTCTTGATTGGCTGATGAAAATATCCTTATAAAAGTCTCAAGATCTTGATTGACACGTTCGGTTTGTCCATTGGATTGTGGATGGTAAGAAGATGAGAGTGCTAATCGTATGCCCAAGGTTTTACAAAGGGCTCGCCAGAATCTGGACACGAATTGTACTCCTCTATCAGACACAATCTCAGATGGACATCCATGGATACGGAAGATCTCTTTAATGAAATGTTCAGCCAGGATAGACGAGGAAGGCAAACCAGACAGAGGGATGAAATGAGCCATCTTCGAAAATCTGTCCACTACCACCCAAATAGTGTTATGGTTCTTACTAGGTGGTAAGTCAGTAACGAAATCCATACTAATATGGGTCCATGGTTTGGACGGAATGGGTAGTGGTCGCAGCAACCCTGCTGGGGTTCTGCGGGAGGATTTGAATTGCGAACATAATTCACAGGAAGCAATGAACTCTTTGACGTCTCTCCTCATTGAAGGCCACCAGTAACTTCGAGAGAGGATCTCAAAGGTCTTATGTTCACCGGCGTGTCCAGAAAAACGAGAGGCATGGAACCACGAAAGGATTTTCCTCCTTAGAGTAGAAGGCACGAGGGTCTTCCCAAATGGTAGCGTTTTGGTGGATGAAGCAGCCAGTGAGATACATTTGGGGTCTAGAATGGTATGGTTGGAAACCTCTTCTATATCAGAGGACGTAGCAAAGGCTCTAGATAAGGCATCAGCTTTTTTGTTCTTGGCAGCTGGTTTGAAGGTAATTATTAATTCAAAACGGGAAAAGAAAAGAGACCATCTTGCTTGACGAGGGTTCAAGCATTGGGCAGACTGAAGATATGACAAGTTCTTATGATCCGTGAAGATCGTCACCGGATGGCGAGCTCCCTCCAACAAGTATCTCCATTCCTCTAATGCGGCTTTGATAGCCAGTAATTCCTTGTCTCCGATGGTATAATTCTTCTCTGCGGGTAGGAGACCCCGAGAATAGAAGGCACAAGGGTGGAATTTTTGCTGTTCCGAGCGTTGGGAGAGAATAGCTCCTAAGCCCACATTAGAGGCATCTACTTCTAGGAAAAAGGGGAGTGTCACATCAGGCTGACGAAGGATTGGAGCCGAAGAGAAGGACTCTTTTAATGTTTGAAAGGCTTGAATAGCCTCAGTAGACCATTGCTTAGGATTAGCCCCTTTACGAGTCAGGGCCACAATAGGAGATGCAATGGAAGAAAAATCTTGAATGAAGCGTCTATAGTAATTGGCAAAACCTAAAAAACGCTGGATGGCACGAAGAGTAGTTGGCTGGGGCCAATGTAGTACAGCATTTACTTTGTCAGGATCCATCTTCAGACCAACTCCGGAAACAATATACCCCAAGAATGGAATCTGGGGTAATTCGAATGAACATTTTTCTAATTTACAGAACAATGAATTTTTCCGTAGCCTGGAGAGGACTTCTGCCACATGTTGGTGGTGAGAAGGCAGGTCCTGTGAAAAAATCAATATGTCGTCCAGGTAGACGACGACACATACATATAATAAGTCCCGAAAAATCTCATTAATGAAGCCCTGAAAAACAGCGGGGGCATTACATAGCCCGAAAGGCATTACCAGATATTCGTAATGCCCGTCTCTGGTGTTAAACGCCGTCTTCCATTCGTCACCGGAACGGATTCTGATTAAATTGTAAGCACCACGAAGATCCAACTTAGTAAAAATACGGGCTCCCTTGATGCGGTCAAATAGCTCAGTGATCAACGGAATGGGATACCGGTTCTTGATAGTAATGGCATTGAGTCCACGAAAATCTATACAAGGGCGTAATGATCCATCCTTCTTTTTGACAAAGAAGAACCCAGCTCCAGCGGGCGAGGTGGAAGGTCGAATGAACCCACGCTGGAGGTTCTCCCGTATATATTCAGATGTAGCTTGAGTTTCAGGTAACGAGAGTGGATAGACCCGGCCTCTGGGAGGAGTCTTGCCAGGAAGAAGATCAATCGGACAATCCCAAGAACGATGAGGAGGAAGACGTTCAGACTGAGCTTTATCAAAAACATCGGTAAATGAAGCATATTGAGGAGGGAGTCCCGGTGAAATAGCTGAAATGGAAGCTTGCTGTACCTTGAGAGGAATGACTTGGGAAAGGCAATGATGGTGACATTCAGGCCCCCAAGACGTGACTTGAGGGGTGCGCCAGTCAATCTGGGGAGAGTGACACTGAAGCCATGGAAGGCCTAGGACAATCGGACTTGTCGTAACAGGAAGAATTAAAAACGATATCTCTTCATGATGCAGAGCACCAATCTGAAGGGTTACTGGAGGCGTACTCTGGGTGATGAGACCGTTGATGAGACGTGATCCATCGATAGCCGTCACAGTAATGGGAGTTTTTAAGGTAATCATTGGTAGAGACCATTGATTAACTAACGATTTGGAAATAAAATTTCCTGCTGCTCCGGAATCAATCAATGCCTGTGACTCAAAGGTCTTGGTAGCAAAGGAAATAGTCACATCAAAAGCGCAGACTTTAGATTTCATAGACGATGGAGAGGACTCCAGGGACCCTAACTTCACCTCTCCAGAACTAGTTAGGGCCTGGCATTTCCCGATCTCTTAGGGCAGGAGCTGAGGACATGAGTGGAATCAGCACAATAGATACAGAGTCTATTCTTAACTCTTCGTTTCCTCTCCTCAGAAGATAACTTGGAACGTCCAATCTCCATGGGAATCACAGCGGGTGACACTGGACGAAATTGAGGGTTAGAGCGAAAAGGTGCTTTAGCAGAAGTCGTTTTCTCAGCCTCTCTTTCACGAAATCTCATATCAACACGATGGCATAGGGAGATCAAATCTTCAAGTGACGAAGGAAGCTCTTGGGTAGTCAGTGCATCTTTAATTTTATCGGAAAGCCCCTGCCAGAAGGCGGCAACTAGGGCTTCAGTGTTCCACTGAAGTTCAGAGGCTAAGATCCTAAATTGAATGACGTACTGGCCTACAGTATGAGATCCTTGTCGCAGACGGAGGATGCTGGAAGCAGCGGAGGTCACACGACCTGGTTCATCGAACACACTTCGGAATGTAGAAATGAATTTGGCACTATCTTGTAATATTGGATCGTTCCTCTCCCACAGAGGGGAGGCCCAAGCCAGGGCTTGTCCTGAAAACAAAGAGATAAGATAGGCCACTCTGGAACGATGGGTAGAAAAATTTTGAGGTTGGAGCTCAAAATGGACTGAACATTGGTTAAGGAAACCCCTACAAGTTTTGGGGTCTCCATCGTACTTTGACGGAGTAGGCAGGTGAAGCGTGGAAGCTATAGACACCTGGGATGGCAATGGGGAAACGGAGGAAAGCACAGGAGCTTCAGTAGTAGCTGTCACAGTCTGTCCAGATGTTCCTTGGGAGGTTAATGACTGATAACACTGAAGTAACAGCTGTTGGCGGGCATCCTGTTGCTCCACACGGCTAACCAGATGTTGCAGCATCTCTTTGGCGGTAGGTTCCACATCTGGGTCTGTCATGGCCTGATCTTACTGTCACGGGCACTAGGAGTCTTTACCCAGGGATCACCAGATGGTAGGCTTACCAGAGCAATGTAGATGGTAATAGGGTACTCTGGTAGCTGGGTGATCACGGAACATGAAATGATGGCCGATGAGATGCTCAGGAAAGTCTATGACTAGCAACACTGGTAATAATGAGGTAATGATACACAAGGAACTGTATGGACAAGGACACGTGAAGGTAGTCAGTGGTCTGCGGTAGCAAGTTGTACCACTGCTATAGTGAGGAGGAATGTCCAACAGAAACAAGGAGGTGATGAGAGTCAGCGGTCTGCGGGTAGCAAGTTGTACCGCTGTCTGAGTAAAGGAATGGAATCCAAGTGGAGGTATCCAGGTAGTCAGTGGTCTGCGGTAGCAAGTTGTACCACTGCATATATATGTGAGGAGGTGCACGGGGGAAGACTGCAACACAGGATATACACAGGCACCTTATACACGATCCACAGTAATATGCACAATATAGGTATATATATATGTAAATGACTGATCAGGTCTGCAATCTAGAAAGTCTCTTGAAGTAGTCCAGCACAATGATAACACAGTCAATGATGGCAATAGACTCAGCGGATAGCAGACTCCAGAGAGAACCAAACACAGTCCAGCAAGATATGCAATACACAGCACAGTCAATGAGAAGTATGCATACCGTGGTTCAGCAGTAGCAGTCAGATGGGATTGCAGCGGTACCTGAGCGGCTGGAGGCCGACTGGATAGGAAGTCCCTGGATAGGAGAAGCAGCGGTCTAGCAGGTGCAGCGCACAGGTGAGTAGACCGACAGGGACACGAATCCACAGGAGTCAGCAACACGTGGAACTGGACTCATAGGAAACCCAGGAGAATGGAGATGATCCAGCAGAGGGTAGTAGAAGAGATACAAATCCAATGCTGACAGGAGGGTAGAGGCCAGTGGAACACGTGAAGGCGTGGAGAGTGGATCAGCAGGAGATGGACGATAGCGCTGACCACAGCGACAGGACTCAGCGGCACACGGAGGTAACCAGTAGCAACCACAGGAACCAACAGCGATGGGAAACAGGAGTGCAGCGCAGGGCAGGAGCTGTAGATCACGAAGTGTAGCAGATGGTAATGAAAAGTGGCAGTCTCGAGGAAGTCACAGCAAAGATGAGATGAGAGTGTAGTGCACGGAGGCAGCGGATAGTAATCAGCTGGCAGTCACGATGTTGAACAGAGGCGAGTTCCAAGCAGGAGACTGTAGTGCACAGAGGCAGCGGATAGTAGTCAGCTGGCAGTCACGATGTTGAACACAGGCGAGTTGCAAGCAGGAGACTGTAGTGCACAGAGGCAGCGGATAGAAATCAGCAAACAGACTTGATGAGAAGCAGGTGAGTGAGGTAAAAGCTGGAGTGCACGGAGGCAGCGGATAGCAATGAGCAAACAGTCACATTGATATAAAATAACGTTGAAGTGGTGTAGAAGACTGTAGTGCACGGAGGCAGCGGATAGGAATCAGCAAACAGTCATGATGATACAGTTGATGGTAGAAGTGGTATGGAACCACAGTAGTAGAAGTGGTTTGGAAACCACAGGAATCAGCAGCACTGAATACACAAGAAATACAGGAACACCTTCAGAGACTCATGAGGAATGAGACTCCAAGATCAGGCAACGTGGTAGTGACCACAGGTGCTTAATATAGGGAGGTTGCCTGATCTGCCAATTAAGTTAAAGGGGTATACACTGAAGTATAGAAAAGGGCTGCGCATGCGCAGACCCTCAGGATGGTGGACGGCCACGGTTCCTAAATGTCCGGGAAGAGGCACTCACGGTCCGGTGAGTGACAGTTTCCACTAATTCATCAATGCGAGGCATCGGATATATGTCAAAATGGGAGACTTCGTATAACTTCCTAAAGTGGTTGCAAAAACGAATACTCCCATTTGGCTTGGCCACTGACACAAAGGGGCTATTCCAGTTTCTATTTGATTCCTCAATGACATCAAGAACCAACATTTTTCTAATCTCCTGTTTCACAGCTACATGTCTAGCTTCAGGAATGCGGTATGGTCTTACTCTCACCACCACCCCTGGAAGTGTTACTATGTCGTGTTCTATGAGTGTGGTACGGCCTGGCACCTCAGAAAACACATCAAGGTTCCTCTGAACCATTTCCTCAGTCAGTTGTCTCCACCCTGGGGACAGATCGTCCCTCATGGGAACTTTGTTTTCCTGCACAACTGTGTTTATCAACGCGGCTTGTGGCTCCTCCCTATCATGCCAAGGTTTCAGCAAGTTGACATGATATGTCTGAATAGGTTTTCTCCTGCCTTCCTGCCTGACTTTATAATTAACAGGCCCCACAGCCTCAATCACCTCATATAGCCCCTGCCAATGGGTGAAGAGCTTACTCTCTTATGTGTGTACCAGGACCAGAACTTTGTCACCTGGTTGGGAAAGCCCTAACTACAGCTGACTTATTGTAGTTTCTTTTTGTCTCTTTTGTGCCTCATGCATATGTTGTTGTACCAAAGGGGTGATCCTGTCATACAACTGGGACACAAACTGGATCACATTGGGTTCTTTTGGACTCTGTTGCTCTTAGCCCTCTATGAGAACATCCAAAATGCCCCTTGGCTGCCTGCCATACAACAATTCGAAGGGGCTGAACCCGGTAGATGCTTGAGGCACTTCCCTCACTCAAACATTAAATAGGATAATAGCACATCCCAGACCCAGATGATATAGCCTCGGGATACCTGGTGTCATAGTCCACATTAGCTAAGGCAAGTTCGTCTCGGCCAAAGTCTCTTAGTGTATACAAGTTAGACAATCCTGCCCAGTCTGAGTCCTCATTCGGAGGCGTAGCCCCTTCACCCGAGGTCTCGCCAACGAACAACGCCAGGGTCTGGTTCTGCGTTGGTACTTGTACAGCTCTCCTTTGTCTATGCTCCCCCCTCTTAGGAAGTGTATTTTTCTGAATTGTTTGATTTAGGTTTCGTAGTAGATCCTGGCACTTCCCATTTTCTTTTCCCTCAAGCTCCTTCATCAAGGCTGGACTTTCGGTCAGTGCTTCAATATCCGACATGTCCGGCTGGATTCGCACCTGGAGGATTTGCTTGAACACTGGAAAGTCTCTGCCCAGGATTAAAGGGTATGGCAGTTTTGGGGCAATAGCTGCTACCACTGTTACTGTCTGTCCATTCACAGTAACAGACAAAAGAGTCCTGTCATATTCCTCGGCAGTCCCATGGACACAGAGTACTGTCACTTTGGGCAGATTATGCGTAATTTTCTCTGGAAATATGGAGCTGTAAACCAAGGACAGGTCACTACCCGAATCTACCAGAGCTAGCACCAGATGGTGATTCCCAAACACAGTCACGCAGAGCAAGCAGGACTTCCTGGTAACCAGACTCATTGTACAGCAGCTCGGGTCGGTTGGTTGTGTGTGTGCTAGTGAACAATCCATAGGCTCTACTAACACTGGGCAGTGAGTCCTCAAGTGTCCAGGCTCTTTGCACTCGAAGCAAATTGGACTCAATGCAGGTTTGGCTGCTTTTTTATCAAGCAATCTCTCCTCACCAATATTCGGTCCACTGTTCCATATGCCAGATTTTGACCGAGGCACAAACTGTGGAGCGGGTAACGGAGGTTTGGGCATATGCTGTAAGGCGCTGTATCTCTCCACTACAGCAGCCAATTCCTCATACAACTGAGAATCCACCTGCAGTGCCCACCTTTGAATCCCTCGGTCCATACCTCGGATACAGTGGTCAATGGCCAGAATTTCAATCATTCTGCCTGCAGTGTTCTTTTCTGGCTGCAACCACTTATTTAGTGTTCTACCAAGTTCAGCAAGCTGAGCCCGAACCGGTAAATCTTTGGAGAGCCTTCAGTCATTATATCGTTGGGCCTCCCCTGCTCTGGTGAGTCCAACCCTAGCTAAGATGGTGGTTTTCAGCCGCTGATAATCGCCAGCCTGGTCCTCATCTAGGTCTATATAGGTTCGCTGTGCTTCACTTGAAAGATAGAGAGCCAGGTGTTCGGACCAAGACCCAGGTGGCCACTTGGCTCGGGTGGTGGCACACTCAAAGGCTATTAGTAACATAGTAACATAGTTGATGAGGTTGAAATAAGACACCAGTCCATCAAGTTCAACCATATTAGATATGACTCCACGTCATCATCAGAAGTTAATTTCTGTAGTATGGCGGTAGCTGGAGCCCCTCTGCCCCGTCTTCCCTGAGCAATCTTCTCACGGAGAAGTCAGGTATTTTTCTCCTGCACTGCGGCCACATTCACTAGTGTTCTTAAATTGTCTTCCATTCCCACAGGAGTTTGTGCTGGGAAATGAAACCTAGCTTTTCTCAACATTCAGGTAAACAATAAAAGTTTCTTGACCACACCCAATTCACAACTGAGTGACCCACAAGGCATATAGAAACTGTTGTAATTCCTATACCTTTCACCTGATTTGGATGTAAATACCCTCAAATTAAAGCTGAAAATCTGCAGTTAAAGCACATCTTGTTTGTTTCATTTCAAATTCATTGTGGTGGTGTATAGAGCCTAAAATATGAGAATTGTGTCGATGTCCCAATATTTATGGACCTGACTGTATATGCTACATTATATACGATCTATTACAAAAGTGGGTTTGTATTTTTCAGCAGTGACATATAGCCGGTAGTTCTATATATAGGTCTAAATATATAGGTCTAAATACCGTAACTAATACTGAATAGATTGCTTATGGATATAGTTAAAGGATCGGTGAGGTTCATACTACAAGATCTCTACTATAAATCATTTGTGATCCCTAATAATATTATGCAATAGAGTTGGATTCCCTAAGATAGTGATCACATGGAAGGACTTTCTTATTAAGAAATGATGGTCTAAATTACAAAGCAGTAATGTAGTCAATCTTCTTAAATTGATGAGAATCTATCTACTGAACCTGGCACACAGACTCCTGTCCTAAAACCTGAAATTAATCATAGGTATCGAGTGAATGACGGGACTTAGGGTTCCGATATTATCTCATCAATTGAGACTATAAGGAGTGCAAACATATACTGTATACCATCTATTACAAAAGCGGGTTTGCATTTTTCAGCAATGACATATAGCCGGTAGTTCTAAGAAATGAATAGGTCTAAATCCTGTGACTAATACTGAGTAGATTGCTTATGGATATAGTTAATTAAATGATCGGTGAGATTCATACTGCAAGATCTCTACTATAAATCATTCATTCTTTGGGTTGATAACCCCAAAATCTCCACATCTCTACAAATTCATTACATAGTTACATATGTTAATCCGCATTCTTCATAGACAGGTAAATAATGGCTATTTGCCTTCCCAACCTCAGCCTTCGTGGATTTGAGCTCTGCTGGAAACTTTATTTCGGCCTCTCTTGCTTTACAGCTCCATTTGCCTGTTCAGACCTTGTCCCAACCGCTTTCTCTCATCGCTGTGGATGGCAATTGCATTAGCAACAGTTCCATATCCAGTATTACCTCTCCATTGTGGTTGCTGGTAGGAACATTGCATCAAGAGTGGAACCAGTTTTTAATAGTACCTCAGTCTGTGAATGCTCTAATTTAAAGGCCTACTTTGGCTACGTGATCATACCCCTCAGTTTGACTGGGGACGGGTAGAGATCATTTCCTGGGGTTCTCATTGTCGCAAGCATTGCCACATCCTGCCAAGACGGAGCCCTCTCTCCCTCTTGCTTATAGGGTTTTCAAAGATGTCTTCAGCAAGATCAAATCTGAAGTACTTCCCCCTCATCACCCCTGGAATTGACTGATTGAATTGGTTCCTGATAAGCAAGTTCCTAGAGGAAGAATTGATCCCCTCTCTCTTCCTGAGACTCATGTCCCAGTATATTTCTGAAAATCTGTCACGCAGTTTCATCAGGAAGTCCTCATCTCTTGCTGGTGCTGTTTTTTTTCTTTGTAAAAAAGAGGGACGGTTCTCTTCATCCATTCATTGACTGTCATCAGCTGAAGTAGATTACCATCAAGAATTGCTACCCCTTGCAACTGATCTCAGATCTTTTTTGACAGGATTAGTGGTGCCCAGATTTTTTCTAAATTGGACCTCCGCAGGGCTTACAATCTTATTCGTATCCGTGAGGGTGATGAATGGATGACCGCATTCAACACCCGTGATGGGCATTACAGCCACCTTGTAATGCCTTTTGGTCTTCGTAATGGCCCAGCTGTTGTTCAATCATTTGTCAATGAGATTTTCCTGGATCTCCTGTATGTGTTAGTTGGGGTTTACCTCAATGTCATTTTGATTTTTTCACAGGACCTTCCTTCCCATCGAATTCATGTCATGGAAGTATTCTCTTGACTTCACACCCATCAACTGTTTTGCAAGCCAGAGAAGTGCATCTTCGAGGTCACTCAAGTTGCAGTTCTTGGTTTCATAGTGTCCGGTTCTAGGTTGCAGATGGACCCTGAGAAGGTAGCAGCTATCAACAACTGGCCACAGCCACATGGTCTCAAAGCTATTCAGAGATTTGTTGGGTTTGCCAGTTACTATCAACAGTTCATCAAAGGGGTTTCTACCATCATTGCTCCAATTACGGCCCTTACCCAGAAATCTGCTAATCTTAGGATTGGTTTCCTGAGGCTGTGACAGCCTTTAATCTACTAAAGAGGGTCTTCTCTTCTGTACCTGTTCTCTCTCAGCCTGATCAGCAAAGGCCTTTCTTCCTAGTGGTTGACGCCTCTTTTGTCAGAGTAGGAGCAGTTCTCTTCCAAAAGAGCTATTCCTGGGTCTGGCAGCGATGGTTCACGTCCCCATGCTTCAGCGTTTGGAAGTACTGTTTACAAGCTTCCTGTTGCTTCCTGTGTATGATCTCGGCTTCCTCCTGACCTGCTCTTGTTTATTCCTCCTAGCTTGTTATCCATCTCCAGTATCCTCCTTTGGTACCTATTGTCTCCTTGGTTCTGACCCGGCTTGTCTGACCTCCCTTGAATTCTACTGGTGCTTATTTTCTGTCCCTACAGCTTGACCCAGATCGCCTGACCATCCTTACCATCTTCTGCTGCGCTGTTTACTGTCTTAGACAGGGGTGGGCAAACCTGTCCTCAAGGGCCATATCCAGTTCATGTTTTTAGGATTTCTTTAATCATGTACAGCTGAGTTAATCTATTTGGCTGGGTCAGTAATTATCCCACCTGTTTCTACAGACAGAAATCCTAAAAACATGAACTGGATATGGCCCTTGAGGACAGGTTTGCCCACCCCTGGTCTTAGAGGACCGCGACCTACGTGCCTCCCTCAGCTAGGTCCAAACTTTCTTGCAGGGGTCCCTGGCGAAGACTGTAGGTATGTTAGACTCTGCAGCTTTTTGCTGATAAGAGCCAAAACCAGCAAGCGGTCCTCCACTTTCACTAGTACATGACAGAGGCCTCTTTGCCACGCCTTTCCTGCACAGGGACAGGTGAGGTCTCAGGGAATCTTCAGAGAAAGGCTGCATACAGGGTTAAATCCTTGCAGAGTCAGACTTCTAGCCTGCACACACAGGTGGTATAATGAACTAATTAGACCAGAGGAAGAAGACTTGTGTATTTCATCCTGAATTGTGCATTTGTTAGAGGTGACTGATGCTGAATTAGTTGGTCAGTTTTGAGAGAGCTGAACTATGTTTAGTTAGCATGAGGGTCACCAGGAGGTGTAAGCGAAAGGTATTGCTTATTGGTGTCATCCTGCCAAGAAGTGTTCCCATTTATTGTGATACACACAATAAATATACGTTTGATTTACAACAAGAAGTTGTCTGTGTTTCTGATGTCTGCAGGGTGTTCTTGCAACGAGTGGTATCAGAAGGTGTCAAAAGTGCTATAAGAATGGCACTTTTGTTACAGTATATATATAAAATTATTATCATTATTATTATTATTATTATTATTATTATTATTATTATTATTATTATATGTTAAATCCTGATATCCTGGTACCCTGTTTCCGGGTCTATTCAGGGTCCTCTCCACCTATTGGTACTATCTATAAAATAATGCTTGGACACCGCTCCAAGTGACGTAGAACTTTTGCTTTGATTTTGTGCGATAGATACTGTATTATTTGTCATAAAATAAACATATTTTTACCTTCGATATTTTCCAGGACTTCATTTTATGGGAATAATATTTTCCAACAGAAGTGGGAACACGAGATCCATAAGGGACAGCAAATGATTGCCTCATTTGTACAGCGCTGCGGAATTAGTGGTGCTATATAAATAGATGGTAATAATAATAATTTGGATACATAGCACCAAGACGCCACGGTAAGAATGCTTATTATGTTGGATGAATCGTCCAGATATAGGTAATCTAGTTCCCTTATTTTACCTTATCATCACATCAGAAGCTGTTTGGGTTCCCAAGAAAAATATGAATGTCTAGGCTATGTCATTATATTGTATAATGTTAATTGGGGTAATGGTTGTCATTACACCATTGTTTATCACCAACTTCATCTGGTGTTGTATGGAGATATATTTGTGAGATATTGAATTTGCTGTAAGCTGTAAAGTAGAGTTTATGCAGCTTCCAGGTTTCTTGTTCACCAGTGGTTTATGTCCCTGCTTTATTTCATAATCAGAAGATAAAAGTTATACGAGCTGTATATAAGTGTATAAGACACACACTTCTAAACTACTTACATGTTATTTCTATTTTTCAGACTGTTTTGTATACAAGCTGTGCATACACGTGATAATCAATATTATATAGGCTGGTTATATAGCAATGGAAAAGAGCAAAAGGTGGCTGTTCAGAAGCCAAATTTGATGAGGGGATCTCCCAGGAGGAGAATGAGCAATAGACATGGCAATACATGCAGTTTTGTTGAGAAATGGAACCATGGGGTAAATGTATGAATGTGCGGGTTCTTCAACACCCGCGTGTTCAGCGTGTTTGGCGATTAAATTTCAAGCGGCGCTGCATTGTAAAGGGAAACTTCCCTTTACAATGCAGCGCCGCTTGAAATTTAATCGCCGAACACGCTGAACACGCAGGTGTTGAAGAACCCGCATGTTCATACATTTACCCCCATGTGTCATCTGACAATCCTATTAAACTATTTTATTAAGAAGGTTCATTTGAAGTAGATAAGTTAGAATATTTGCAATATAGTTATGAATAATGCAAAACTTGCAGAGAGGGGTTGCTATTTTACAGGGGTGACAGAAGGTAGTATGTGTGCAACAAAACAACAATAAAAAAAAATCACTCACATTATGAACAGTCAAAATAATGTAAAATTTGTAAAAAGGACAGATTGAAAAATAACTGAATTCTTATTTTTGTATGTTTAAACTTCAAAAGCACTTATGTCTAATTTTTGTGATAAACTTGTGTGAAAAATATGAAAAGAAGTGAAAAGGTTTCATAGTGCTAGTAAGATTATCAGGGGCACTAGGAGGGGGTGGCTCTTCTGTATGTTAGGAAAATATTTATATGTTTGCCTTGTTTGTGTCCTTTTAAGAGACAGAAAAGAGACAGTAGCACATTTTTCTAAAGTTATTATTTTCACTACAGCTAGTGTGTTGTAGCTGTGAAGCTGTCAAATCTTTTGTGGCTAGCAAGGGAAAAATAGAGAAAGTTACATTTAATAATTTTCTACTGAATTAGAGATTCTATAACATTGCATTTTTCTGTGCAAAGTGAAAACATTTTTGTTTAATATAACTGATAACGATATAACGGCTGCTAAGTTGATGGAAGCCACATTATTGTCAAAGAAAGACAGATACTACAGCCAGATAATAAAAGCAGTAAATAAATGGGAGTATTTGCTTTCAATACAAAAGAACAAAGATATTAGTAGTAGCACCAGTAGTTTTTTAGGGAACATGGCCAATCAATCATGGACTGGTCACAATCACTGGGTGCCCGGGCAGCTACTAACTTTGATCTTGCTTATACCGTAATAAAGGAACCAATAATAAAATAAAGGTCCTAAATTTTGCAAAGAAAAACAAAATAACAGAAGTAACAGTGTCTCCTTGGCAGACCAAGTAGGCTTTATAAACAACAGCTAAGGGAGAATTCACAATCATGCCAGTGTCAGAATTAAATTAAGAACCGACTTTGGTTTGTGGTGTACATCAAAATCAAATTCCTTTCTTGATTGATATTGGAGATGCAAAACTATTAATTAGAAATTTAGACATAGCAAACACTCCTACCAATGGTAAAATTGTGAATGCTGTTGGTATAGGGAAAACACTCATACCACACCAGGACTCTGAGCCCCTTGACATCAATATTGACCAGAGCACTAAGGAATACAGCTTTCTCCTTTATCCTTCAGCTCCAGTGAACTTAATAGGAAAAAATGTATTATTAAAACTAGGATGTAACATATTATGCACCCTGAATAGGGAATTCCTCTATAAACCAGAATGCCGTCATGGAATGTGGAAACAATGTTGTAAAATGTCACTAATTAAAGGACCAGGACCTCCTCAACACCTTGCCACCCTCATTATGGCCAGAATGACCCAAAGAAATCTGAAAACTTATTGCTGCAGATCTAGTGGTGATCAAGGTGAACCCTACTAAGAAGACATCCTGGTTGTCTTAAAGCTGTTGACACATCAGCTGTGCGTGTTAAAAAAAACCTGCCAATATTGTACCTTATGGTATAGCTGCTCTTAACTTGAAGCAAATACACAACACATATCAGTACAGCGATGCACATAGTATGACTTAACTTTGTTAAATCCTAACATCACTATACAAAGGTGTAATGTGCTTAACCCAGCTACAGTTTTACCTGCTCCTGGTTAAGGCACAGACCGCAATTTTGAAGCAGTGATTTAGTTCTTAAATCCAGAGTTTATCAGACATCCCTATCAATAATGCCATACTCACACTGTACACTGATGGCAGTTGCCTCAGGGAAGAAGTAGGCAGCTTAAGGGTTGCATATGTTAATATTACAGAGAAAAATATATTAGAGAAGCAGCAAGTTTACCCAAAGTAACCTCTGCACGAGTGACAGAACTTGTTGCCCTGAACAGCATGTAATTATACTGAGGGTCAAACTGCAAATGTCTACGCAGACTCAAGGTATGCCTATGGAGTTGCACATTATTATGCCACTATCTGGAAGGAGAGGCAATTTTTAACTGCCGCAGGTACTCCAATTAAGATCAATACTTATGGTGATCAGCGCGTGGCTGCTATTCAGCTCCCATATAAAGGGTCCGATTCGAGTCTAGACATACACTCAATTGCCTCAATAGTGTATATTGCCTGATTTCATGCTGCTCATGGCCAGAAAACAAACTTATGCAGCTGTAAATAATTGCACGTAATTCATATCCACATTTAGCTGTCATGACCCCTTATAACTTAACAGATGAAACAGGGGGTGGAAAGGTGGGCTATCATATGTACAGTAGGACATTTTCATGTAGATTCGGCTAATTCAAATCTGTTTAGCATACGTGTGCTTGTTATCAGTATACGTCTCACTAGCTATCACAGAACAACGGTGTACATTGAAGATTTATTGTCAATACACAATGTTTGCCGTGTAAGCATTGAAGAGTTATTTAGTTCATTATTTTAAAATAATAGATTAAATTTAAAAAATATTCTCAAATACATGGATTATACGGAAAAAAAATAAAAAAAATTCTTCGTTTATTTGTTATTTTATGGTAACCAGTCATTATTTTAATTTATGATCATATAAAAGTTATTTGCATTCTGATGTGAATTCATTGTAAATACAAATGTAGGAAACATAATGCAAATAAAAATTACTTCAGCCTGCATATGGCTATTCTTACGGAAACTATGCCCTATTTATACAGAGCATCTTAAGAAATGATGCACACTCTTTTCGAACAAGAAAAGTACACTCAATTTGCACTCTGACTTGAATTAAGCCAAAGGTGTCTACAATTAAGTGCTAAACTTACACAAAAGAAAGTACCAGACTTTACATTGGCAACTAAAGAGCTAATTTGACTGCACGGGCTTCAGCCTTGCAAAACTTAAGCACATTGGACGCAACTTGCATGTAAGTTGTGCGTTTAAAAGGATCATGGAAATTGTGCATCTGTGTCCTGTGCGTAAATACAGTAGTAAGCCACATACAATATGTAATTCTGCCGTAAGCGTAATTACGTACACTTTTTATTTTGTTTTTGGAGCAACTGTACTTTATTGCTTCATGGATACTTAATAATAATTCACATCAGAATGCACCTATGTGCATTTCCTTAATTACCTTTATAAGTCATGAAACACTGCTGGCTCCAGACAATTAATTAACGTTAACCCTTTCACTGCATTACCTCATTAACCTGCACTATTCCATGATATCAATTACCACTTCATCATAGCCTTTATTAGCAAATATGTCTCATTATTACACATTTGCTTCCCATTAATAAAAAAAACTTTATTATTATTAAATACAATTGTTATGTAACAACACCATCAACAAAAAACAAACTCATAACATTAACATAATCATGTACAATGAAACATAAACATTTTTAATGTGCTGTATATATATATATATTTTTTCAATTTGTTGCATTTTCTTATTATTTTGTCTAAAAGTAAGCAGAAGGATCATTTGCTCCTGCACTTCATAATGTAGTTGTGCTGGGGGAAAAAAAGTTACTGTAGTTAAACAGCACTACATGATATATTAGAAACATAATTTTCCTATATGCGTTATATTAGCAGATATATACAGAGCCAGATTTAGGGGCCATAGGCAAGATCCTGGTTTGGGGCCCCCATCTGTGAAACAATCCATAGAACTATTTACATTTACATTATTACAATAGAGATAATTACATTTTAATAATAGGAGTTTTTTCAATAATCTTTAATAATGATTATTTTTCATTACTCACATTTGCTGATGAAAAGAAAGGTTATTTCAATGCTAGTTGCTATTATTGGTCCAACTGTGCATAGTCTACCTCGATCCTCCGTATGATGTCACTTCATTCCTTGCACACCCAGTCCAAGCGCACTGAGCCTGCGCAAGCACTCACAGCTCTCTCCTACAAAAAATGTATTTTGGCAAATTAGTTGGAGAAGTTTTGCTCCTCCTTCACACTGTTTCCTCTTTAATACACTGTACCCCCTTCATCATCACACTGTGCCCTCCATCATGCTTTTTCCCTTTTATCATCACACTGTGCACCCTTCACCATCACAATGTGCCCTCAATATTTTTGCTCCCCTTGTTTATTTTCCCTCACACAGCACCCTCCATAATTTCACTCCCCTTGTTTATTTCCCCTCACACTGTGCCCTCCATATTTTTGCTCCCCTTCTTTATTTCCCCTCACACTGCCATCCATGCTTTTGTTCCACATGTCTCTTATTTCCCTAACCCTATGTGCCCTCCATTCTTGTTCCACATTTCTCTCATCCCTTCTGTGCCCTCCTTGCTTGTTCCACATTTCTCTCATGCTCCTCACCCTATGTGCTCCTGTTATTTATCATACCTTTCTATTGCCTTTTTCTCTTTTCTGTTCTGTTCTATTCTGTTCTGTTCTTGTCTTGCATTCTTCTTTCTTGTATGTCGCGCTGCCGCTGCTCCTCTCTGCTCCTCTCTGCTCCGGCAGTGCTACTCAACGAATCCTCGCTGAACATAACGTCGAGCGTGATGACGTCACGCCCGACATTCAGTGGGAGAGAAGAGGAGGCAGCCGCCGTGCAGTCAGATGACTTACTTTTTTTTTTTATTAAATCCATTTTCGGGCGTAATTCATCTTCACTATGCCAGTGGACAGAGGGGGATGGCAGGCGGAGGGATCGCCCCTCTGCCTTGCTTACCCCACTCACCGTCAGCTCTGGGAAGGTCCTCTGGGGACCGCTGGGCCCTAGGCAGTCGCCTAGGTTGCGTAGCGGTAAATCCGGCCTTGGATGAATGATGTGGACACTACTCTTACATTACAGTGTTTCTGGGTTACTGCAGTTTGGTCCCACATTTTTCAAGCTCTGCAAATTTGAGAAGTGACACATTACTATAGATTACCCTAAATATTAATCTTATTGTTAACACAGCAATAGCCAGAGGACTGCATTTTGGAGGCACTTTCAGATGTAGTTGTGGTGGGTTTGTGTAACTTACACCTGTATAATAGAATCATTGGTCTAGGCTACTAAGCAATTGCCAAAAATAAACTTTATGTGATATATACTGTATTACCCATACAACAAACTAAAATATACTACAAAATTATTACATAAACATTCTTACATTCTTGTTCAGGGCTTTGGGATTAGTATCCCCGCCTCCTTAATGCCTTCCTGCTGACTTTTTCTTGGTCTCCCAGTGAATGCACCAATGGTGGCATTCTGTTTGAAAGAAAAAAGTTACACATTATCATTTTAATAAATATTATCTCTTTCTCATCGATAGATATAATGTTTTATAAAAGTTTTTACAAAAAGTAAAATTTTTTAAATGTGATTTTGTTACACTCATTCACATTTTTTTGTATGGTTACAAACAAACACCACACATAAATCATTACTCAATTATTTCCCCCTTATGTATGGAATTGGGTGTCAGCCACCCAATTCCATGTAAAATTTCATACCTACCCTGTACATCCACCCTCCAGTCCCAACCGGATCAATAAAGATCCACTTAGTGCACCTCTCCATTTCCAACCAGAAATCATGCCACATCTCATATGATTTAAACCTCAACTTATCACGATCCCATCCCCATTTCAGTTACACTGCACAGAAAAAACAGCCAAGATAATCGACCACTGCTTAAATCACTACCATGAGTACTAATCAACTTTAGCACCCTTATCCAGGCAGCACCCACCCTCACACACTTAGTGCACTTTATACTTATCTTGCACCATACCCAGTTAAAAACCAAATATTAACAGGACGCACAATCATTATTAATCCTATATTTTTATTTTTATTTCATTTTGGCACCTTTTATTACACATTCCTTGGACCCTATACCTTAAACTAAATTAGGCAATCATGCAGTTGATAGATAAAGCCCTGCCCCCTTTCATGATCATCTGCCCAGAGTTCCTTTCCTTCAATCTATCCTACGTCCACACACCCTCCACCCCCATCCCAAAGGTCACTTCACACACTCCACATAAAATACCCAGCAAACTACTTACTCTTATTCTTCATGTACCTTATGAAGTCATCACGAATAGGACAAAATGTATCAGAAAAAAGACACCAAAACCCAACTCAAGAATTCCACTGAATCCCCTGCTGTTCATTGATGCCTACTCGCTTCAAAATTCAACATGTGGAATGCATTGGTGCCTGCCACCAAACAAGTAGTGGACGGTGGAGAGCTTCTTGCATTTTACAGATGGAGTAAGACTATGTGAATTACCAGCGATTAAGTAAACAGCACAAGCACATCAAGAACAAGTGCTCTTGTAAGACACATAAAAGAAAAAAGGGGGAAGTGAAGCCACGCTACCCAAACATAGGATACCACACATCAAAAGCTTCAAAAAACATACAATATATTATTAAACATAGAAAGTTCAATATAATTAAATACAATAATGAAACCAATGTAATAACACAGGACTGCGAAATTTAAGGTATTGAAAGCTTTTTTTAATAATACTTTTATATTCTTAATTATACTCCTGTGTACATCAAGAAATAGTGTATAAAAAAATTACCACATCACATTTACCTATAAGGGGGTTACATACATTTTTAAGAAAAAACATACATTTTTAAGAAAAAACATTTATTTATTGTGAAATACAAAGAAGTGTAGATGATATCACTGTGTTTTTATCTTAATTACATAATATAATATCAATAAAATCAAACAATTCTAGAAACAAAACCATAATTATTGAAAAAATCGGTAATATCTTGTTTTTGTTTTGTTTCGTCGCTTTTTGCTTATAAGTTTTTTCTATGTCATCTCTGTGTATCATCCAGCAGTAGTCAGCCATCATGCTGACTGCAAATACAATAATACAAGAATTAGCGCTAATGTATTTCCAAACAGCAGCCTGAGGTACACAAAAGGAGTCACCTACTCCTTAAATGAACAATATGGAACAGAAAATGTAACTCATGGCGCTAGAGGGATCACATACAATGGAATGCCAGCATCCGTGGATAGCTGTAACACATAGAATAATACACATATAGAGCAGTAAAATTCCAACAGATGGATAGGTATCTAGAGTGCCTTTAAGTGATTAGTCCCTCTTCCAATTGTGATCTGAGTGGCCAGCTGATATAAATAACCACGTGAGGGGATCCCCGCAGGGTGGAAGCTTACAAGATAATTTCTTGAGGCACAGCACATCAAAAACCCATCTGGTAGTGAATCCAAGATTATCTTCCACAAAGGACTCCAACAATATAAAATATATATACGGAAAAAAGATTATAGCGTAATACCATTTTATTAAAATGTTAAAACAATATAGAAATATTGATGTGCTTCTAGGAGCGTACCACAATAAAAGATTCAGACAGCATATCGAATGGGAATAGGAGTGGGTTTACCCGATGCCAATCCGCTCCCAAACAGCAGCAGTGAATCCTAGGGTAGTCCTGGAAAAAGGTCTTCCTATTGATCCAACGCGTTTCGAATATAAAATATTCTTTGTCAAGGTAACAGGAAGTCCAAAGGAGTATCCTTTTAAGCTTGCACAGTCCGGTCAAAACAGCGATCATGTGATGATTGTCCGAAAGCGTCAATGTAAACCAGAACGAGGCTTGGATAATTCTCATCTTTCAAATGCGCAGATGGAAGTTAACTTTATACCACTCGTGCCTCAGAGTCAGTCGTCAGAGTGGAAGCCAATCTTATTGCTCTCATGCTCCCGATACATAGATATAAATTAAAGATGGGGTCAGTAGTTATACATATAAATATATCTGAAGTAATGAATTACACCAGATATATATAAAAAAGGAAACAAAGCAATCAATAACCGATACAAGACATATAGATATAGTTACATGCTCCATCATGCTGACGTTCCAACGACCCTGGTATCTTCTTTCTACAGCTTAAACGTCTTGGTGGAACCGTTCACCCTGTTCCTCACTGTATTCGGGAAATGCTCAATATGGGAATTCAAAAAAGGTACCTTTAAACTCATATTGCAGCCAAGGTTTCTGTAACTATTAAGCATTTCCCTGACAATTTATTTAAAGTTTGAATCCTTGACATTGCCTCAAAATTTTGAAATCGCTTGTTTGAAAGAAAATTCCACAATATTCATTACACGCCCGAAATGTTCATTTTTTATTATCTTTCTAATGTCAGGGCCTGTAAAAATGCCTTCCTTCAGTTTAGCATCGGATATGTTAGGGAATTTAGTGCAAATATATTTGAAAGTTTCTCCATCTTTAGGCAGTGCTTTTACAAATAGTTTCATCAGTCCTAATTGTATATGTAAAGGTGGAAGTAAAACTTTATTTGGATCTACTAAACTGGATTTGCTGACATTATTTTTTCCAATTGCTAAACTTTTTTGAGCTGGCTAATTGTTTTTTTGCCAATGTAAATTTTTAGCTCTGCTATCCCATTCACAGAGAAAACATGGGAATTTGTTGTAACCTTGTTGCTGGCCAAGTACAATGCATACAATTTTAAGATCTTCACATATTAACCAGTTGTGTCTTGCATATCCAATCAGTTCCAAAACAGTTCTCAAATTTTCATATATTTCTTTAAGATAGACTGAATGTGCTAATGGTATTGATGCATATGTAATAAAACAGATTTTAAACTTCTGTTTTAAGAATCTATGAATGTATATTTACTGTGTGTGTAGTGTCTACTGTGTGTGTGTGTGTGTGTGTGTGTGTGTGTGTGTGTATGTGGTGGTAGTCAGGGGTTAAAATGATCCAGCACAGGTCTGTTGCATCTGTTGTATTTGGTTCCACCTTTGCCAGCTCACCTTGTACTTGTTGTGTGCGTGCAATGTTCGTTTAAACAGTATGGGGTTTAAGCCCTTTGTAAATTTCAGCTCCAGGCCCATGTGGACCTTAATCTGGCACCGGGCGGGGGAAGTTTTATGATGAGAACTGAATTGCAACGTTATATACTACTGACTGAATTCATTTAAGACAATGTTTTATAATAAATGTAGGCAGAATACATTTATTATTTTAAAGAATACGAAAAAATGACTTATTCATAAATACACGTTTTGCAGAAAAACGTGATATGACATGATATATGCAAAATCGGGAGTCATTTTTGCATTCAGAAGCCAAAAATCTATAAGTATCACATAAATTTGTGAAAAAAGCTTTTTCATCGCAGACCTGTGTAATTGTTATAAAGCCAGAAGCGAAAACACAATCACGATAGTGCACATAACAGGATTTATCTTAAATGTGTAAAACTCATATAACATAACCAGAATAGTAATCACTAGTGCTCTAAGACAAGTCCATTAGATAGAAATCATACATATTCCTCGTAGGAGCTTATGGAGGTCAATTCACCTTCCTTTTCAGTAAAGAGGCATAAACAGTTCTCATGTCAACATTTATTTGCAGGTGCTAATCAGGATCAGGGGCTGATACAGTCTGCGGCTGGGGGTATGCTAAGCCGCTCGTCACAGCAATCACTCAAGTCTCTCCCCAACAGTTAAAATTACAGCTTCCCTTCAGTTACCTCTCAAAGTTTTTTAAGCTCCCGATTGTATTCACAGGCTTTGGGACCTGGGTCTCTTCACTGTGGCTTGTCTCCTTGCGGGGTTTTCCACACAGTACTGTTGTGGTTTCCTCTGAGGAAAACATGCAAATATGATATCAAAGCCCTGTATAGAGGAGCCAGCACAGAAACAATTAGAAGCAGGAAGAAGACAGAACAAGAAAATGACAGAGCAAGAAGAAGCAGGAAGAAGATGCAGAAATAGGAGAAGCTGAGGAGCCCTAAGTTTATTGTAAGGACTAGTGAAAACAGGGGAGGAAGGGGCTATAAAGAAAAAGTGGGAGAGGGAACTGTAATAAACTAAGGGGATAAGAGGCTGGATAGAACAATGTGGGGAGAGGGGGCTCTACAGAACAGGGTAAAGAGGGACCTGTAAAGAATTTTGGAGAGGGGGGCTGTAAAGAAGTGGGGGGGGGGTCTGTAAAGAATCGGGAAAAAAGGGTGTGATAAAAAAATGTGGTGGAGGGGGCTGTAAAGAACAGGGGGTAGAGGGGGCTGGTGAGAACAAGGGGGTGAGGGGACTGGAGAGAACAAGGTGGGGAGATGGGGATGGATGGAACTGGTGGCTGTAAAGACCGGGGGGAAAAGGGAACTATAAAGAACAGGGGGAGCGAGTGGGGGCTGTAAAGAACAGCAGTAGAAGGGGCTGTAAAGAACATGGGGGAGAGGGTGCTATATATAACAGGAGGGTGGGAAGGGTCTATATACAACAGTTGGAGACGTGGCTGGGAACAACATGGGGGAGAGGGGGCTGGAAAGAGCAGAGGGGAGAGGGGAGCACAAAGAACCGGAAGGGAGAGGAGGCTATAAAGATCAGGGAGGAGGGAGGGGTCTGTAAAGAACATGGGGAGAAGGGGCTGGAAAAACAGGGGGGAAAGGGGCAGTAAAAAACAGGGGGTTGGAATGAACAGGGGTTAAAGGGGCATGGAGAAAACAGGAGGAATAGTGGGCAAACAATAATAATAAAACATAAAACATAATAATTAATTTATTAATTAATTATCTTTATTAAATGTGGTAGAAAATTGTAAGCCATTAATTTGATTGTAGGGCTGGTGGGGGAAGAGGTCTTTGTATTGAGGAGAAATCAATGGGTGGGGGTATGTCTGTTTTCTAAATGTGAATGCTATTAATTTAATGTTGGGGTTGGTTGGGGAAGAAATCAGCCGGTTTATTATATGTGTATGTTATTAATTTAATTTTTGGGTTGGTGAGGGGGGGATATGTCTCTTAATGAAATGGGAATGCAACTAATTATAGTATGTTTACTAAAGTGGATTGCTATTTACTTATTATTGGGCCTGGTTGGGAGATATATAGGTCTTCTAATTAAATGGGAATACTATTAATTTTATGTCTGGGCTGGTTGAGGACATGGAGGCTTATTTATTAACCATAAACACTATTTAATGTTGGACTGGTTAGTTGAAGGAGGCCTAAATATAAAATGTGGGTGCTATTAATTTAATTTAATGTTGGGGCTATATGAGGGAAAAATAATTATATTTATTAAATGTGAATGCTAATAATTAAATTCTGGGGCTGATTGGGTGTAAGGAGGACTGTTTATTGAACAATAAAAAACTAATGATTTAATGTCGGGCTGGATGGGGATAGTTTGGCCTAGAGTTTAGCCATTACTCAACTTCCCAGGAGGTTAACAGTAGCCCACTTTTCCAAACAGGGTCCCGATGCTCTAGGTTCTGGCCAAGTAGAACTGAGCTTAAGACACTAGCAGCAGCACCAGATAGGCATGCCCACTCTGGTTGTGAGTTGCATGACATTTCAACATTTTTATCTCTTACACTAAAAAAATGTTATTGTTTAATTTTTCTAATGGGCTTGCCTTAGTTGGTCACATATCATTATAAAAAGGGGGAGACATAGGTTGCATATCGAAGCACTCCAGTCCTATACAAATATCTTGTTGGTCTAGGACTGTAGTGCTTCGATATTCAACCCTTGTCTCCCCCTTTTTATAATGAAAATCTACATGTTGCATGAAGCACTCCCTCATAATACAGTAATATTAATATATTAATAGTAAGGAAGGTCCATAACCTGGTGTGGAGCTGACTTTTTTTCTTCAGTTGATGATATGTCAGATAACATTATTTTTGCAGCTGTTGCAATGTTCTACATGTGGTCGCTGAATGTCGAAAATGCCCAAATAAAACCCTCACATGAAAACAGAATTTTAGATGTCACTGAATGACCCATCCCTTTCCAAACTGACAAGTATTGAAAAATAGAAAAAAAATTTGAATATATAGCTTTTTTTGGGTGTGTGCAGTTGCGCTGACCCTCACACGCAAACACCCTTTTTTAAATATAGATGTGATCAATTATTTGTGTGCTACATGAAATAAGAGCCAGAACTTTCCTTATGTGCAAAATAATAAACTGATTTGCACACTTTGCATTTAAAATGAATTGTCCAGGAGCAAATTTACTCATTTTTGATGCTTTACTTTCCTTAAAGAATCAGGCTCATAGCATTTTTTGGGGTGTGCAGCTGCATGGCCCTCACATGAAAACACCCTTTCTTAAATATAGATGTCACTGAATGACCCTTACCTTTTAAAATTGACAAGTATTGATAAATAAAAAAAAATAGAATATATAGGGCCTGATTCATTAAAGAAAGTAAAGTAAACAAAGTAGTAACTTTACACCTTGGCAAAACTATGTTGCATTGGATGGGGATGTAAATTTAAAATATGGGGACAGATTTATAGTTGGGGTAGGACATGTTCTATATCAACTTTAAAATTCACTGTAAAAATAATGCTATCAAGTATTTGTGTGCTACATGACAAAACAGCCAGAATTTCCCTTCCCCTTAAATATAGATGTCACTGAATGACTCTTTCAAAATTTACAAGTATTGAAAAATAGAAAAGATTAGAATATATAGCATCTTTTGGGTTTTGCAGCTGATTTTACCCTCACACATAAACACCCTTTTTTAAATATAGATGTCACTGAATGACCCTTTCAAAATTGACACATATTGAAAAGCAGAAAAGATTAGAATTATTTTTTTTTGGGGGGGAGGGTGTAGCTATTTTGACACTAACACGCAAACACCAGTTTTTTTATAAATTAATTCAGGTGCCACTGCCCCACATAAGATCACTTTCACTAGAACAACTTTTAAAAGAAAAAATCAAAAATAAATTAAATGATTTTTTTGGGATTATACTGCTAATAGTCATATAGCAAAAGCACACTGTTTTTCACCACTAAATATTCTACTTTGTTTAGAATGATATCTAACTCAGTCTATATACTAGTACTAGAATTATATATGCATTATTAACAGCCAGTAACCACTAGTCTGACTAAATTCTCTGAAAGATTGAAATAAAAAACCAATTGATCAGCATTGGGCCTATTTATTAATCTATTTTTACAGCAAAATCCCAAAGCCACATTTTAAAGTAAAATTGTCATTTATTATTAGGGCATATGGTATATATCTGCCCTATCAATATATCAATTCAAATCATATGGTATATATCTGCCCTATCAATATATCAATTACAAATCAGTCCCCATAAATGTCTATGGGGACTGCTATTTTGCACTATTTCAATATATATATATATATATATATATATATATATATACATACATTCAATATATATTTGCAATGTTAATGATTTTCCGAACTTGGGCACAATGGCTAACGCCAGCTTGAGCTGGATTGAAAGGGATGACAATTTTTCCGAATCCTGGAAGTCGAGTCAAGGGCACCAAATGGCAAAGTATTCACTTGTGGATAATGTCAATTCATCTATGATTTTATAAAGTTCTAGTCTCCAGAAACCAATCTCGGATTGATGGGGGCATGGGTGATTTCCAGTGGATTGGTATTACTGCTTTGGCCGGTGAAATAAAGCTTTCCAAATAGATTTTTTGAATTGGGATGTTAGTCTTGTTGAGTAGTGAAAAGGCAAGGTTATCAGGTACTTTGTCCCTCAATATTTCGATTGAGATTTCAATAATTTAAAATCCAGAAGGGACAAAGTATTGCATAATCCCACCAAATGTGTAAAGGGTTGCCAGAAGCATTCTGGCATCTCCAGCAAGAATTAGGTATTTCTTGGTAATTTTTTTCTAGTAAGTACTTTATAATGGCATTCTACTATGGATACACTGCCGGAACTTGCATATGTGGTCTCAAAAATAGCTGGCCAGTCTCCTTTATGACTTAGATCTCCTGGGTCCTGTTCCCAAGTTGTGGTAAATCTGGGCATGGAGTTAAATAAGTTTTCTATAACAAGTTATAAATATTTGAGAGTAAATGTGGAGTGTAGCTTGTGGCTGAGCACATCATTTCAAATTCTGTGAGGTTTCTGGTTGTAGCCATATGGGGAGACCCGAGACCAGGAACTGTTTAATTTCCAGATTTCGGTAAGTCCCTTTTAGACTGGACTTCCTCAAAATGAGACACACGAGCAATTAATCAGCTGGCTTACACTTATGATCCCTGCCTGAACCCACACCTTAAATGCACTATCCAGGCGATCCTGAAGGGAATGAGGAGTCATCAAAGATAGGAGATATGGGTGAGATGGGTGAAGAGATATGGATGAGTGTTCGGAGTTTTGACCACCTAGTGATGGTGGGGTCAATTGTGGGGTGTTTAATAGAAGGCAATTTATTCAGCCAAGGGTGTGTCTGGTCAAAGAGGGTAGGTGTGACCCCTCTATCATAGCCCATTGTTTATCACAATTGGGATTTGCCCACTCCAGAATCCTACCCAACATGACTGCATCATGGCATGAAGGAAAGTGTTGAAGTTCTAAACCTTCCAAGTGACTCCATCTGTATAGGATTTCGTGTTTGAAATGGGGCCTCTTCCTCCTCCCCCACATAAAGTCTCTTAGTAATCTTTGTAGGTCTAGGAACCACCTGTCAGGTATGTAAATTGGGAGAGTCTGTAGGAGACATAGAATTTGCGGGAAAATGTTCATTTTTACTATGTTGATCTGCCCTCTCCAGGTGAAGCCCCTGTCTCACCACTCCCACAAGTCCATTCAGATCCAGACTATGAGAGGACTAAAGTTGTGCTCATATAATTTGACTAGATCTTTAGAGATGAGCACTCCAAAATACTTAATATGGAAGGGGTGCCATTGAAAATCAAATGCCTATTGGAGTCCTTCCATCACATGAGGAGTTGAGGAGAGATTAAGCTACCAATTTAGAATAATTGATTTTAAAATTGGAAAGGGAACTGAAAATATGAAATTATGCTAAAGTTGGTACCCCCACAGTACAAAGAAAATGTTTAAGGAATTTGTAAGTAGATTTGGCATACTTGCTGTTAACTCTGACCAAGGAAAACACTTTGCAGGATAAATAATGAAAAAGCTTTCTGAGGATTTAAACATCAAACAACAATTTCATATGCTCTTTCACCAACAAGCAAGTGGCAAAGTAAAGAGATCAAATGTCACATTGAAAAATGAAATTGCCAAAATATGCACAGAGACTAACCTTAAATGGTCAGTTCATTTACCTTCAGTCCTAATGTCCATGAGATATGCTTATTTTAGAATTTGTGTCACTGCTTTATCACTAATTTTAGGCAGACAACTTGCTGTTGACTTTGGCTTCTATTGTTCAAAATTTTGACAATTGGGAAGAAGTCATTAGACAATAGACTGTAAATTACTGTAAATGAATGTTAATGCTATAAATAGTAATATAGGAGCATAAACAGCTAAAAATCACGCCATTTTACCTATTTTTCACAATTTTTAAATTAAATCCAAAAATACATGTCAGTTTCCTAAAAGATACAATCAGCATTTCTGCTTTCATTTTCTTTTAATTCAATTTCATACCTCACATTATATGTCAACTTTTTGTTCCTTCATTTGTCAAGACAACCATGTAGAACAGATAAGACATATATTAAAAAAAACATGTAGTTATCTGACTTCTTATGTGACTCCAGATTGTCTTCATGATTCATAAACGGTGATAGTCTTCATTTCATTGCAAAATATATGAGGCAATGGCTTCCTTATATTCTCTATGAGGCACTTCAAACAATATACATTCCACCCTGGGACACATAAACCAGAAGTAACAAACCCGGAAGTACATAAACGGGTTTTCACTATAACAACCAAATACAGCAATTCCTAAATGAGTCACTGAGACACCTGCCTAGCAGCTGTGTATTCCCAATGAGTACTTAAGACATGTTCCAAGGAGGTTAAATAATGCACCTCCACTATTAAATGCACACTCTGATAGTATGAGTTTCAGCTTGGAACACATTAACCGGAAGTGCAATGACACACTTCATGTATAACAAGCGTTGCCCTATTACCACCCTCTACACAGCTAACACAAGACAACAATCCTCTGATCAACATTGCTGTGTAACTGATCCCACAGCCCACTCAATACTTTTACCTTTGCATTCTAGATTGTCCAGTGTGCAATATGATGTAGCACGTGCCCCTGTGTTTCAAACTCCCATTGTCCCATAGATTGTAAGCTTGTGAGCAGGGTTCTCTTACCTCTCTGTCTGTATGTATGTATTACCCAGTCGCCCCTTTGGTTGAACAGTGGTTCTACAGGCAGGATGCAGATATATATATATATATACTAAGGTCCAACATAGTTCCTGGCAGACAGGAGCTGCAGGATGCAGACTGTGACAATTACTACTTGTTGTAAAATAACCTTAATATGTTACTATGTGAAATATATCCATAAAATAATGTCTCAGCAATGATGGAAGTGCTGTAGAACTTCTGCTTTGATCAGTCATACAGGCTGTATTCTTTTTATAAAAGTAAAAGTCTTCTACGATGATGTTATTCTCACCTCCAGGTGACTGAATTCAGTAGAACCCGAAGGAGAGACACAAGGGACCATGGCTTGACACCACAAGGCTTGGATGAGATGACTACAACAGAAGCAGTTGAGAGTGGCAGTGGAGAGAGGCAGTTGAGAGTATCAGTTGGGACAAAAGGCAGTTTAAGTGATCAGTAGTCAGGAGCAGATGTTCAGTGACAGCTGGAAAATTGGAACAGAGGGCAGGAGGTCCAGGGATACCGACATCAGGTGATACCTACTGGCACCAGAGTCAAAGTACATTATGACAGAGAGAATGTAAGTGAAATGTTCTGTGGAGAAAATAATAGAAAGCATAGAATAAAGAATAAGAGCAGTGAGAAACAAATGGGAGAGAGACACAGTTTTAAAAATAGAAACAGATTTAAAAGTACAATACTACAGGGATATCATAGAACAAGGGAAAGAGCGGTCGGAGAGACAGAATAGACATTGTTGGTTAATTTGTCAACATGCGGGGTTGAAAAAATGGAGATGTTGCCTTCAGCAACCAATCAGATTCTAGTTATCATTTATTTAGTACATTCTGCAAAATGACAGCTAGAATCTGATTGGTAGCTATAGGCAACATCTCCACGTTTACAAATCTGCAGCTTGATGAATTTACTCCTAGGAGTCAGATAGAGATAGGTAAAAGAGAGACTGACAGAGGAGTGCAATGGGACATATTGGAGAAATCATCTCAGTTAGTAAGTGGAGAATATGCTAAATTACCTCAGACTATAATTGTATGATGGATAAGTGAGCTCAGTCATGGGAGAATATATTGATTGACCTGAGAGTATAACTGTCTGTTAGAGAGGTGAGTTCAGTCAGGGAAATAGAGAAGTCAGGAACAGTGATGTTGGTGGGCTAATGAGAGATATAGCAACTAAAGTGATATATATGTTTCTGAAAAGGAAGAGTCCCTATAGTTACAGATAGAAGGGGAAGCACAGACAGTAACAGCATAGAGCATCAACTGCGCCTCAATTCATGAAGCCTGCATAAAAAAGATTGAGAGAGAGAGAGACTATGAATAAGTGTGTGCTGGTGGTGGGCATAGATGCAGCATTGTGTATATTGACAGGGCTGAGAGCTACACTGGAGGAAATATCATAGCCAAAGTAAATGGAGAGGCGTAGATGCGCACCAGAAACAATGCCAGAGCCAAGTGAGTGATATTACCAGTGAAAAAGTGCATTACAGCTGAGAGTACATTAGAAACAGTGCCCGAGCTAAGGGTGTGATACCATCCGTGTAGAGGAGGCGTGATTTGCAGCTGAAAGTGCACCACAGATAGTGCCAGACTCTATTAAATGGAATATTACCGCAACAGAGATGGGGTGAGTGAAAACAGCCTGAGAGCAAGCCTGCTGTAGAGAGCATGGAAAGGTTTTGCTACAGACCGCGGTTTTGCTGCAGACCGCGTCTGTAACTCCTGAACCCAACCACTACAGTTGTGAGGCATCTAGGAGATTAAGTGTAGAGTATTAACCAATTAAGTACCATGCAGGAGGAGTAAGGAGTATATGAACTATTATAATAGCAACTGAACAACAGTCTGACATCTGTGCAGGAGGAGATGAGAGATGCACATTTGTAACCATATTCGTTTTGACTACCTAAGAACTGTTCAAGGGGAGACAGGAGATGTATATACTTGTTTTACTGTTAGCAAACCAAGTATTGTGCTGTAGTGGATAGGGTGTGAAATAGAGTTTCTATTTTGCTATTCTAGTTTTTCTATTTTTATATAGATGGTCTGGCGCCCAGCTTAGTATGACAGCTATTGCACTGAGCCACCACACAACACATGTATCCACACGCAAAAATTGCTGTACAACACATGTGCGTGAACCCTCTGGTTACTTATGTCCACACCCAAGAGCCAGCTAGAGCATAGGTGTATTACCCACCTATGCTCCACAGGGCTACAATCACAGTGGGTTACATAAAATAAAGAAAATATCTTTACCTTCATTTATATTTTCATTGGACTTCATGCATTGGTGAAAATATTCCATAACATGATAAACTAGTGCTTCAAATCACACTACTAGAGTTTTCTTGAAGCTCTTAGGCAGCATAATTCATAATGTGTTCAGTATGATAAAAAATGGCATTAGATAGCTGTATAATGCGCCATGCTCATGGTATAAAGGTCCCTCCCCTACTTGCCATCAGAAAATTCAATGTCGGCATTAACACAACTGTTCTTATTACAGACAATTAAAACTCATATTGGATAAAGCAAAAAGTGGTTTTATGCAGATAACAGTTTCAGAAATGGTATAGTATTGACCATGCATTATACTTAAGTAAGTAAACCTTATTCTTACTCAACTCTTCGCATTTCTGATGGCAAGCAAGATGAATCTTAATAAAAACTTCCTGTCAGTGGTAGAAAACCATATAGACTCATGCACAAAATTAAGTGCTTACCCAGTGCGATACTTAACTCTTTGTATGCATATTATTCTATTGTAAAGTGTAGCTCATGGAAAGCATAGTTAGCTCTTTGCAAGCAATATACCACTGAAGCATGGGGCCCTGTGTCACCCTGTATACCTCAGCTCTGCGCCCTGGACACCGGCACCTCTATTTATGGCTGTATACTGTATATATTTTGACAAGAGAGGCCATAAACTAAAGGCTCTTAAAATCATGTGTGTGTTTAACATCATGCACTTATCCATTTGGGGTTAAGTCTCCTGAGTAACCAGCCAATAAGATCCAGAGGGAGGGTCACAGGCTTCCCTATATTAATCCCCCACCCCAAAGTGAATGCTGGGCATCTTGTTTCTTGCACCTAATAAGGAGGCAGTCATGTCATCATCATCATCATCATCATCATTTTATTTATATAGCGCCACTAATTCCGCAGCGCTGTACAGAGAACTCATTCACATCAGTCCCTGCCCCATTGGAGCTTACAGTCTAAATTCCTAATATAGACACTCACACACAGACAGACAGAGAGGGAGAGACTAGGGTCAATTTTTGTTAGAAGCCAATTAACCTACTAGTATGTTTTTGGAGTGTGAGAGGAAACCGGAGCACCCGGAGGAAACCCACACAAACACAGGGAGAACATACAAACTCCACACAGATAAGGCCATGGTCGGGAATTGAACTCATGACCCCAGTGCTGTGAGGCAGAAGTGCTAACCATTAGGCCACTGTGCTGCCAGGCTCAGAATCATAGCTGTGTTTTCAGGCTCAGAATCATATATGATTCATACAGTTTTCTTTATTCATATTCTGTAATTGTGTGCTCTTTCCTTTTACCTGCATATTTTCCTGCACTATCTCTCTTCTCCTCCCTCTAACTCTCAGCTTTCTTTCTTTTCACCTTTCCTGTCCCGTCCAGCCATCTGTCCCAAACAATCCGGCCACCATACACCACTGTAATTGCTTCTTTTTCCCAGACTCTTAAGTCTCCACCCCTCCATCTCATGTGTCACCACAGGTGTTTAACTGCCCCCCCGCCAAATTTTCGCATGGTTCCCAGCCCCAATGTGGGAGCCATTGCTCTGCCACCCCCCCCCTGTCCTATTGATGTAGGCATCTGCCGCCCCCAGGTCAGTCTCGGCAGGTGCCATCGCTCAGGAAGCAGCTGCTCCACTAATGCTTCCTGCCCCCATTCCTCTCCTCACAGACCCCACCCACACTTCCTTTGGTTGGTTCCTGCTATAGCCCCAGCCTGCACCTCAGGTAGGGTTACTTTTTCAGGCCCAGTGGGCAGCACTGTACCCCACCAGCACAGCACATGCCCCACTCATACCCCGGCTACTCTTCTTCATGGCCTTGTCCCTCCCCTCCCGGATCCCAGTCTCCACCCCCAACCCCTTATGCCTAGGGTCATCCTGGGCCCCTCACCCTCAAGTGGTGCACCCAGGTCAGCCCCGCGTCACCTATGATTGTCAGGCGTCTTGACAGTGTCTAACATGTCCTTTTATTCAGTACTGCAGGTGCGTCACAGCCAAGGTGCTGTTACCGACCAGTGCATAACAAAGGCAGCTGAACACTCCATTGGTTGGTTAGGGCAACACGGAACTCACATGGACGATGTCAGAGGATACATGTATTGCTACATGCATAACCTTGAACACACATCCCACCCATTTCCATCACTAGCAAGGAATCGATCGAAGCGGAACGAGTCCCATGCAAGCTTTTAAAATGATTGCACACACATTTCGGAGGAAGTAAGATCCCTAGAGCAGCGGATTCTTCAGTCCTGCGCCCTGAGGCAGCAGGTGGCGAGATGGTTCCTTGCTCCAATACTGAGTTCCTGTCCAGCATTCAAAACAGTGCTAAAGATAAGATTAACAAGGGTATATACAGGGACATGTTCTCCCTTACTGAAATGGCTAAAAAAAGTTCTTCTTGCAAAGGAGGGATCAGCAAAGAGGCATACCTGTCTTCCCCTAACTGGTTTACTGGTTATTGTATCTCTGCAGCCTCTTACTTGGAGACCAGACCTGGAACCCTCATCAATGTTTGGCGCATCCTCTACCTGATCAACAAGATGTTTATCAGTGATGAGATATGGATTTTGTCGCGGTTACGTGAACGTTTTAGATGTAAAACTAATGGACAAATGAGTATTCCTTTCAGGTTTAAAGATGTGGAGACATGATTGGTGCTGATGTGCCCAAGCTGGATAGCCGGGGGTTCTAGGTTTCCAGGATCAGGGAGGTGTAGCGCTCCCCTCCCAACTAGGAATTGTTGGTTCTCTTAAAACAACACGGCATGCGGTTGCTGGGAGTCCAGTTACTATACCTCTGCTCCAACTGGTGTGACCCTCGGTGCGAGAATGTCCCAAGAGACTGGAGGGTTCCTGTAGGGGCCGGTAATCTGTGGGATGCATGGCTTAAGGGCCCTTCTCCAGTTAACTTGCACTTGGTGTGCACAGAGCGTTGTCTTTTCCCTGATGCCTCCCAGGCTCTTTTTCTTGAGTAGGGTTTTTTACCGCAGCTTCCGTCTTCCCATTAGTGGGGTGGTGCATTCAGTCGCCCAGGAAAACCTGTGTTCAGCCTTCCTGCTTCCAGAGGTGTTGGCGGACAAGGTTAGCAATGAGGTTGGCCTGGGACACATGATTGGCCCTTTCCCTTCCCTACCCATTTCAAATTCAGTTATTTCCCTGGTAGGGGTGGTCAAGAAAAAGGTGGAGATCAAATACCATTTGATACAAGACTTGTCCCATCCTCCCGGTTGTTCAATGAACGACACCATTGAAATGAGCCATAGCTCTATGGTATATCTGTCCTTCGAGAACACACTGTCTCTGTTCAGAACATACGGATAGGGGTGGTAAAACTCAATATAAAATCTGCCTTCTGGCTACTCCTGTTACAACCAGAATCCTTTAGGTTCATGGTTGTTCGCTTGCAGGATGAGTTCTATGTTGATAGGTGCCTCCCGATGGGTTGCATGGTATCGTGCGCCTATTTGGAATCTTTAATCTCCTACCTGCATTGGTGTGTACAAGCTGGAATGGGCCATCCAGGGATCATCCACTATATGGACAATTTCTTGTTCAAAAGTCCTGCTGCATCCATGGCTCTTGATGGGGGATCCTGTTGCTCACGAAAGGACCAAAGGGCCCTTAGCCTGTTTGTTATTCCTGGGCATTGAGATCAACACTGTCATTGGATGTTGTCAGCTGCCTGATGACAAAATTAGAAAGCTGAAGTCCTTAATTATAGTTGCGGTTTGCTCACCCACTAACTCTCTACATCTGGGTCAGTCACTGTTAGAATCCTTCAAATTTGCGTGTCGTGTTATACCCATGGGTAGGATATTCTTCCAGGGGAAATAGTGCACTGAGCCTTGGGCAGTCTCGAGGCAGCATAACGGTTTAGTACGGAATTATTCCCCATAGTCATGTACGTTGAGCTGTGGTCCCACCGACTGCTAGGCTGGAATGTTGAATTCTGGTGCGATAACTTGGGGATGGTTCAGGCGATCAACTGCCAGAGCGCCAGCTCCCTACCTGCAGTCAACCTATTACATTGGTTGTTGTTGTGCTGCCTATTCCAGGATATAACTTTCCAAATACGTTACATACCTGGCACAGGGCAACAAGTTGCCCGACTCACTCTCACAATTTAATTAGTGCCGCTTTTGGGGAACTTGCCCCTTCTGCTTAACTCATTATAAATTCCCTGTTTCTCTTATGTTTGGCAGATTATATTTTACCATCCTTTGGGTAACAGTCCCCCACACCCACCATTGCTCTTGTATGGGCTGTGTTTTTTAATGCCCGGCCCACTGTTTATTTTGATGCGACCCACTGTTCTGGAAGGGGTCTGCTTATTGTTGTGCAACCCACTTTTCTGGCAATGGTCTGCTTATTGGTGTATGGCCCACTCTTCTGTCAAGGGTCTGGTTATAGATGTGAAGTCCACTATTCTGGCAGGGTCTGTTTATTTCGCTATAGCCCACTGTTCTGACTGTGGCTCCCTATATCATGCATCACTTTACCTGCCTTTAACTGGACGTCATCTTCTTTGCCCTAGGTTTCCCCAGCAAGAGAATTTGGATTTGTGTAATGGGCTATTAATTTGTGTACTGGGCCTCTAGACACCGTTTAGCCAATGACTGGTCCTCTTTTCCCGGCCACAGGGATGTTACGTGGGTGGGGAAGAGAGGATAGGATGGTCGGCCCTTATGCCCCTATTGTCGGCCAAGGTATCTTTGTCGGGCCCCCCTTATATACTGGTCTTACACCTTGAGGGTAGCGACTTAGTCAAGATCAAGACATTGCACTTCATTAGGAAACAACTGCATGCTAGTCAGACGCGGTGGCCAGCAATAAGGTTGTGCCGATCCAACGCTATTCCTCGGCTCTCTTGGAGGATCAACATCTCTGCCCCCATTTTATGCGCCCTTCTTAGAAAAGTTGACAGGTCCGTGGGGCGTGTAATCAGCTCACTAGGTGATATTGTCATTGACCACCTCTTGAGTATGGTGGAACAGAAACACCTGTTTAGGCCCGATGGTGTGCATCTAACAGATGAAGGAATATGGATATTTATACAGCAGATTTATTGGCAATTGAGGTCACTTTGTGACAGCCTGTGATCACAGCTTTTGGGCAGAAGAGCACTGCAGTCAGTAACCAATTAGTATAGTGCTACCACTGATTAGCCATGTCACTGCCCCTTTCGAAGCAACCTGACTCTTGGGGGCAAATGTATCAAGCTGAAAGTTTTCCGTCGGGTTTGAAAAGTGGAGATGTTGTCTATAGCAACCAATCAGATTCTAGCTATAATTTTGTAGAATGTGCTAAATAAATGATAGCTAGAATCTGATTGGTTTTTCAAACCCGCCGGAAAACTCTCAGCTTGATACATTTACCCCCTGGTCTTTTTGTGTGGGGGATCCCTTGACTTGCTCTGCAAAGGCACGTTATTGTGTCAAACGTTCTTAAAGTCCTGTGTGTGTGTGTGTGTGTGTGTGTGTGTGTGTGTGTGTGTATGTGTGTGTGTGTGTGTGTGTGTGTGTGTGTGTGTATGTCATGCACTTACCCTTTCAGGTTTAAGTCTCTTGCATAAACAGCAAATAATATCCACAGGTAGGGTCCCAGGCTTCCCTATATATTCTCCCCATAATGGATGCTGGGTCTCTTGTTTCCTGCACTAAATACCTCCCTCCCAGCCTGCTACTATGAAGATTGTCTTGCATTAATGTACTATTAACCATTATTTCTTTTCCTGTCACAGAGGAGACACAGTTGGTGGGAGAGCATTGCAGTCAGCAACTAATTAGTACAATGGTACCACTGATTGGCTCGGTCACTGCCCGTTTCAAAGCAAATTGATCATTTTTACATAATGCTGGACACATTGGTACGTTCTTTTAACTGCTCTTTAGCACAAAGCATATGTTTATACAATGGCCATTTGGTATTTTATATTCTGGTTGCTATCCAATTTTATCACTTTCCATTTGCTGACAGTACATATGTGCTGGTTCATCAGTAGATGCAATATTTTCCCACTTTAGCACACGTAGTCCTGTAGTGGGGAATTCTATACACATGATTGGGTATACTACATTAGAACCTTTGTAGGTGAAATGTCCCTGCAGTTTATGCCCATACCTATTCTGACAAGGATAGTTAACAATTACAAAAATGTATGTTTAGTTTCACATCTCTTCTGCAGACAAGAAAATAATACAGTTTCTGTTGGGTTACTTAGGAAGCTTTAAATAGTTAATTGTTTCAGTTGGAGTGCTTTAGAATTTATGGGAAAGCTATACTAAGCTGCTAGTCATGTTTGTTTAGCAATTCAAATGGCAAATTGTCTTTTTCATCACACAGCAGTAAGGTCACCACATTATTTTGCAGGAATCATAACCCACTGCACTACAAGAGAATGCTTTTTTGTCTTACAGGTTTGTATGTTTTCAGCTTACCAATTGATTTCTATCATGCTGAGAGATGGATAAAGGCTCCATATATAGATATATACAGGGGTTGTATTAATTATCTAGGCCAAATTACATTAATGCAATCCCATAGATGACACATTAATACACCACCCCCAGAAAACTATATGTACCCCCAAAGACACTTAGCAATACCTGAAGAAACTGCTGTGGCCTCTGCACCAGCTAGAGTGCACAGAGGAGGAGTGGGTTGGAGATCAAATTAAGAGGAGGAGGCAGGGGCAGAAAAGTGAGTTGAAATAAGGGGCAGTCAGATGAGATGAAGGAATGCTTGTCTGGTTGGTCCCAGGGGAGGTCCAGTCACCAGGAACCAGAGAAGTATCAAGGCCGGTCCCCTTTAGGCCAGAGCTGACCATGATTATCCCTGTAATGTGGATTACCCACTAGGTGAGTTAGGGCCCCCATTGTGGTCCACCGGCACTGGCAGCAGATGAACCTTTCAGGGTCTGGTGGGCCCTACACATGCCCAGGCAAGGTGCTGAACAAGAAAGTGTCAGGGGAAGACTAAATGAGTGTCCACAAGATAGAGTAGATCTGGTTGTATTAGGGTTAGGGTAGAAGAGCTGAGATAGCTGTGTCAGTTGCCTGTGGTGCATATGCTGTTGAAGATACATCACAACTTCTACTGCTGTTTTAATTGTGTAGCTTGATTTAGTGGAATGAACAGTAGGATCTTTAGAAGCAGCTGTACACCACATTGCCCCCTTAAGGTGTGTCACTTTTGTGTAAACAGAACACCTAAGGTAAGACATATAATTTCTACTCTTTTTCTGACTGAAAATATTTTTGACATTGATGCCATTATCTGGGTAATATTTTAACTTGTATTTTGTAAAAGCTTTATGAAATGGGTAGTTATTCCTGGCACATTGGAGTCTGCCATCTCCATTCAGAAAGTGAAGACTGTTATGGGTGCAGAAGCTTGATTATTTTGATGAGAGGACCTATTTGACAATGGCATGCTTAGCTAAATGCAGATTAGGTGCATGAATGCTCCGCATATTTTACCTAGTTGTAAAATGTGATTTTTCTTTGATTGATTGTTTTCCTATAAAGTGCAAGCATGCAAGCAGACAGACACTTACTTATTTGACTTTTTGTTAATACAAGTCTTGGTTCATGACCTTTTGTTTCCAATTGTAAAGCATTGTAGATTATGCTGGTGCTATGTAAATAAAAGTTTGATAGTTACTCTAGCTTCTAAATGAAAGTAAAACTTTTATAGGTAGGATAAAGAAAAATGATAATGATAATAGTCAAAAGCTGATTGGAACTACCCTCCATTATTACTATGTCATTAGGGTGTCTATTATTCATTAAAAAAAAAATTAAACTCTGGTGAAAAGGTCAGCTTTAATTGCAAAGGCTTTTTTTACCACTTCACCCTATTTATCTAAGGGCTATCGCCAGGGAGATCACTAATTTTTCCAGCATTAACCCTGTTTACACGAATTATCGCCATACCCATAGAGCACTATGGGGAATGTCAAAGGTGTCAAGTTAACAAACAGTGAAAAGCTTAAGTGTTCCAAAGGCAGACCCTCTGTGGTCTGTCCAGGGTGCCGAATCTAGGGGAATCACCATATGTGGGTAAGACCATTAGCCTCAGTGTTATCAGATGCAGAACATCAGGAAGTCAGGACAGCAATAGCTTTCACAGTTGGAGATACAGTACAGCTTGCCAGGACCACCACTGTTTGCTGATGCTTAGATTGATCTTAGATTGTAAAATAGTGGTGAAAACATATTTTTTTATTGATGGGATAAGTGGTGAAAAAAGTATTACTTTTCTCTAGTTCAAGGCTCTCAATGCTAAATAATCCTATATGTCTTTGAAGGGGTAACCAAATAACTAATTCAATCCCTTATCTATGTACATAATTCTTTTAGTCCTTAGCCAGAGGCAGAACTATAGCCATTGAAGGGTGTTCAAAGACCTAAGCCCTGAGGAGAGGGGGCCTGGTGATATCAATCCAATCGCTACGCTGGCCTGCGCTATGCTCTACTGAGCATCATCATCATCACCATTTATTTATATAGCGCCACTAATTCCACAGCGCTGTACAGAGATCTCACTCACATCAGTCCCTGCCCCATTGGGGCTTACAATATAAATTCCCTAACACACACACACACACACACAGACTAGGGTCAATTTGTTAGCAGCCAGTTAACCTACCAGTATGTCTTTGGAGTGTGGGAGGAAACCGGAGCACCCGGAGGAAACCCACGCAAACACGAGGAGAACATACAAACTCTTCACACATAAGGCCATGGCCGGGAATTGAACTCATGACCCCAGTGCTGTAAGGCAGAAGTGCTAACCACTTAGCCACCTACGGAAGTCCCATTTGGGCTTTCCGTTCCACTACTGAAAACTCCAGCAAGTCTTCACTGCAGATATGTCAACCAATGCATATTCTCTGTGGAGCAGAGCAGGGGCCGTTGTAATGGTTTGACATTGCTGAGGCCTCTCAAAACTTTTACTATGATGTCCAGTAATTTTCTGTTACACCATTACCCTTAGCTTCTCCATGCAGGCTAGTTTAACATTTAATTTAAAATCAGCTGTGCATACATACAACTATCTTAATTGTGTTCATTCCTTTTAATTTATGGTGTATTATTAAATATTACTGCAATTTTGTACATTGTTACATTTAGGTTAGGAACATTTGCTTTATGAATACTTGATTCATTTGTTGGCAAATCCTGCTGAAACAATGTCCTAGATAAAGCTGTTTGCAGTGCAATAAAGGGATACAAGAGGTTTAGATTTATTATTTTTGTATGTAACTAATATTTAATTGACTGTTGGAATGCAATCTTTATAAAATTACATTAGTGTAGTACTTAATAATTTGTTTTGTATAGTACTTTACAACAGTTCTGCAAAAAATATATAGCTGTTTACACACTACATAATAACTTAACAACCCTTAGCTAGAAAAGAAAAACAATGTTATTAAAATAAAGTCTTGCTGCATTTACCAGCAGAAACACAGATTTAGTAAATATTGCTGTGCACTGTGGCAAAAATGAAAGCTGCATTAACCCATTTTTTTCATGTCTTGCTAATAAATTATTGATGCTTTCAGCACCCAGTAAATGATTAAGCATATTGCTTTTAAAGAGGCCTCAAGGTTTAATAATATTTGAACTTTCTGTATATCCAATAACACACATAATGAAACATGATCTTATAAAAAGCTTTAAGAGGACATGTAATATTAATGTCATATTGTCTTTTGTTTACATGACCTTGAAAGTAACAAAATTTGCAAAATGTATATACACCTGCTATGCTTGGTTACCCCACAGCAATAGGTTGTGTCTGTAAAACCACATTATTCATTCAGTATTGCAGTTTACTGATATACAAACCACAACTTAATGAAAATATACAGTATGTTATGCCACACAATTTTTTTTATTTTGTTTCATTTTTTTTTTATATATTTTTATTTGCAAAGAAATACAACACATATCAACATTCAAAGATAAAATGACAAAACAATGCAATAGAAAAAGAGAAGAAAAGAGAATGTGAGTAGTAGATTACCTAGAGCAGTGATGGGCAACCTGATATACTTAAAGGGCCACCCACCTTCAAAGGGCCGTACATTACTCACAATTGCAAGAATGTAAACAAAGATTGTAGTAAAACTTGACACACCCACAACACTCATTCCAATATTTAAAAAAGCAGAGAATAAGTCAAAGCAGGGGATAAAACTGAGGGCTTCCTGTTGGCTCCCTACAACCCATTACTGACACAGAGAATGTAATAGGAATGGAAATTGCTGGAGTCTCATTGAATCCACATGTGGTGAAATATGAGCCTTGTTCAAATTAAATCAATATCCAAACACAGAAATTGGGCCTAAGTCATTAAGAAACATATCTGGAATTTTGTGCTTATTGTCCACAAAATCAGTCTACGCATGACCAAGCCGATACGCAACAGAACACAGCCACGCCCAAGTCATCTTCACGCACAAACGTCAATTACTACAGCCTACAATTTCGGGAAGGAAATGGGGTTGGCAATGAGTGGATGCACATAGGCAATGTACAGTAAGGATGTTCCAGTGCAGCAACGTCAGACTCGGGCACACAAAAGTATGCTGGTTTTCTGCCATATCTCTTGCACCAGCTAGAGGTTTAGTCTAAGTCCTGAGTCCTAGTTATGTCAGTTTCATATGCATACAACAACGTGTTTGCAATCAGGAGCTGTAAAATGTCTCATATGTACAGTAGACATTAATTACACCCTAATAAATGCTTTTTAAACACTAAAATATTGACAAATAGAATTAATTGAATATAAATTTTTTTCTATGCGTTCTTTTGAGATTTTATATTCCACATAGGTATTGTAGGTGTCCTGCAGTGTCTGGACTAGTAGAACAGTATAAACCTACACTCTTAGTCATCACCGCACGTATTTTGAGATCTGTTCCTTGTTGAATTTGGCAGTATGCATAGTCGAGTTACGTGCAGTTTAAAACAAATGCATGCTGCACTCAGTGTGAATGTGTTAATCACTCAGGCCCATTATTCCTTTCTAGCACTAACCAGTATAACAAAATTTGAGCTTTTCAGCTTGAAGCCAAATCTTGACACACAACAAGGAAGTGATTTGTATCTAGAGTTTGAAAATGTAAAATAGTGAGGATCCTTCAAACATCCATTGAGAAAAAAATTATCAAAGAGTGTTTACTCTAAGCCAAACTTGGTATGTATTGGGGCAAATCTACTAAATATACATTGTTGTGCCCACAAATTTCAAGGAACATCTTAAGTTTAACAGTGGCCATATATCAATATAAGACCATTTTGAGGACTTGCTCATGTTTTGTGTTACTAATTATTTTACAAACATCCTTAAAGAGAGAAACAGTTTTAGGGAAAAATGTTTACTAACTGAAATTTATGCAGGAGGGGGAGCACAAAGAGATCTAGATAAAAAGTGGAAACTTAAATGTGGTTACCCAATGACACGAGAAATAATGCTAGTGACACCGCATTTTACATGTGGTGATAACCAATCCTATGCAGAGCAGCTATGGTCCAAAACTGCAGCCACGTTGTAACCACTCCTGACTACGAAAGCACTTGCAACTGAATATGGGGTTATTGGAAGCAATGGGTTCTGTTAACCTTTTATGTTTATGGGTAAGGGTCCCTAACTCCTTCCAAAACCACCTGTAAATTCAAAAAGCTGCAGAAAATATATACTCCTCAAACGCATAAACTGACAAAGCAAAGTAAAAACCCTGAAGTAAATAAATTATACATAAGGTATTGGCATAAATATCCATTACTAAATTAATATATTTATTCTATCACAGAGAGATTAAATTAAATTAATAGAAATTAGATCATGTGTTAACTTGCTATTATCCCATAGTTAAAGCATACATTTAATAAAGGGAAATTAAGGGCAAACTAGTATTTAAGTCAAGGCAAAAAGGTCTGAAGACAGTAAAATTATGGTAAACGTTTCATGAATAGCGCTCAAGGATAAAGGTTTGAATTTTGCGGCTGCTGCCTGTTACCCTAAATTTGGAGAGTTGTCCTTTCATCTTATAGTACAACATTCAAAAATGAAAATATATAGCGGGTTGGAGCTGCCTTAGCAATGCTACTAGTGAAAAGATAATAAATAATATAAAATAGGATGCATGTCTCTCAGCAGTAGTGCATGGTGATATCAACTGGTCTGAATACTGTGCCTCTGATTTCCTAGAGAATATATTACTGGATAAGTAGGGTCAAAGGGTATAAGAGAACAAAATTGTGCTAATAAAACATATATCCTCACTTGCTGGTGGTATTGCCTAGTCCACTTTTGGCAACCCACTAATTATATCTTTGGTTGCATAGCATCCTTTGGTATTAAATGTTTTTAAAATTGTCCCCTCAGCCTGTGAGGGTCAGTTCTATCAGTGAAGTCAATCAATATAATCCTACGTGTTTCGTAGGTAGTGCCGACTTCCTCATGGGATACTGTGGTGTGCACTTGCTCACTTTTGTAGGTTCTGAAACACTTAATGCAAGCACTGTATCACTCTCCTATTACAGTGCTCTATCTTAAATACACATGTCCTTTTTTACATACAGTGATGACAATTTTATTCATGTTGCTGTATATTGTGGTTTAATAAATACTCCTACCAAAGGGGCTTTTTTACCAAATCCCACCTCATCCCTTTACACCCCCTACTTCATCTTGGTAATAAAAAATGCATACCTACTGCATATTATATAACATGACATCTCCCCTAATGATGTAATTCTACCTATGCCATGTGATACAGGTTTCATTTTTCCTAGGGGGCCTATTTATATATATATATTCGTCTGGCTGCCTCCATTCTCTTGCCCCTTTTAAAGAGATTTCTAGACGCTTTCTATCCCGCTGCTTTACCCATCCTATTGCAGGTGCAGGCACAGTGACAATACTTCTAATTTCCCAGATCAGCATCCAGGGGTCTAAATGTACATTCCTTATACAGATGTTCATTATAAAAATACTGCTAGTTCTATATTTATATTCAGACCCTTAGGGGTTAATGTCTCTAATTCATATACAGTAAATTCTGTGCCATTACATGACTGCTTCAAGAGGAGGCCCAGGACCCGTTAATTCGTACCCCCCTCTTGGCACCCCTGCAGAAAGGGAGAGGTCAGGGGAGAGAGATTGGTTCGGGTGTCATCAGCGTAAAGGTGGTACTGGAGGCTGAATGAGCAAATTAGTTATCCAAGAGAAGATGTGAACAATTCAAAAAATGAAGGGTCAAGAACAGATAGTTGGAGTATAGAGGAGCATGTGCCATGGGTAGAAGGAATGGTACAATAGGTAGGAAGCGAACCAGGAAAAATCTGTGTCACAAAGGCCAATGGAGTGAAGGCTGTGTCAGAGAAGAGGGTGACCAACAGTGTCAAAAGCAGCATAGAGGTCCAGGAAGATGAGAATGGAGAAATTACACTTAGCCTTTGCTGTAAGTAGATCATTGATAACTTTTGTGAAAACAGTTTCAGTAGAATGTTGATGACCGAAGCCTAATTGCAGAAAGTCAAGAATGGAGTGAGAGGAAAGAAAGTGAGATAGGAGAATGTACACTAGTTGCTCAAGTACAGTCATGGCCAAAAGTTTTGAGAATGACACAAATATTGGTTTTCACAAAGTTTGCTGCTTTAGTGTTTTTAGACCTTTTTGTCAAATGTTGCTATGGTATACTGAAGTAAAATTGCAAGCATTTCATAGATGTCAAAGACTTTTATTGACAATTACATTAAGTTTATGCAAAGAGTCAATATTTGCAGTGTTGACCTATCTTTTTAAAGACCTCTGCAATTCAACCGGGCATGCTGTCAATCAACTTCTGGGCCACATACTGACTGAAGGCCGCCCATTCTTGCCTAATCAATGCTTGGAGTTTGTCAGAATTTGTGGGTATTTGTTTGTCCACCCACCTCTTGAGGATTGACCACTAGTTCTCAATGGGATTAAGGTCTGGGGAGTTTCCTGGCCATAGACCCAAAATTATGATGTTTTGATCCCCGAGCCAGTTAGTTATCACTTTTGTCTCATGACAAGGTTCTCCATCATGCTGGAAAAGGAAGTGTTCATCACCAAACTGTTCTTGGATGCTTGGGAGAAGTTGCTCTTGGAGGATGTTTTGGTACCATTCTTTATTCATGACTGTGTTCTTAGGCAAAATTGTGAGTGATCCAACTCCCACTAGTGCAGAGCTTTCTTAGAAATGGCAGCAGGCAGGTGTGAGTGCATCTGCAAGCACAGTGAGGCAAAGACTTTTGGAGGATGGCCTGGCGTCAAAAAGGCAAGCAAAGAAGCCACTTCTCTCCATGAAAAACATCAGGGACAGACTGATATTCAGCACAATGTACAGGGATTGGACTGCTGAGAACTGGGTAAAGTCATTTTCTCTGATGAATCCCCTTTCAGATTGTTTGGGGCATCTGGAAAATCGCTTGTCCGGAGCAGGAAAGGTGAATGCTACCATCAGTCCTGTGTCATGTCAATGATAAAGTATCCTGAGACCATTCATGTGTAGGGTTGCTTCTCTGCCAAGGGAGTGGGCTCACTCACAATTTTGCCTAAGAGCACAGCCATGAATAAAGAATGGTACCAAAATATCCTTCAAGAGCAACTTCTCCCAACCATCCAAGAACAGTTTGGTAATGAACAATGCCTTTTCTAGCATGATGGAGCACTGTGTCATAAGGCAAAAGTGATAATTAAGTGGCTCGGGGATCAAAACATCAAAATTTTGGGTCCATGGTCAGGAAACTCCCCAGATCTTAATCCCAAACTCCAAGCATTGATTAGGCAAGAATGGTCGGCCATCAAACCAGATGAGAAAGTAAATGAAATAAGTTTGGTATCAGAAGAGATAGTGGCATTATCAATGGAAATGTTAAAATTACCATGTATGAGAGAGTAGACTGGTCAAAGGCTAGGTAATAAGTGGGCCAGGCAAGATTAAGGTGGGGAGAATAAAACAGATGGATGGTGTGGACTTCAAAGGAAGAGAACAAGAGGAAGTATTCAGATGGTGTGACTTATGAAGGGTCAGCATATGCTTATAATCAATTTACAGTAAAGGCGTGTCAAACTCATTCTCATGCAGCAGCGGCAGATTCAAGCTTTGGGCATCGTAAAGGTACGTGTCTTTTTGTCGTATCACTTGTGCTAGTGATGACGGTCACGTATGCAAGCTAGAACATGTGTTTGCAATCAGAAGCAACTGTTAAAATGCATTTTATGTGCAGTAAACATTAATATCATCCTAATAAATGTGTAATTAATGTTTTACATGTACAGCATATGAGGCATATATGAGACTGGTGAATGTCTAAAATGATTATAACGAACGTCATACAGATTCGATGAAAGTCAAACAAGCTGAAACAGGTTTGCGACTTTTCGAACAGCCTTCAACTTGTTTGAAAGGATTTGAACTATGGTTGAATTTTTTAAACTACTGAAAACAGACAAAAACCAGGGTTGGATCTTTTAAACTTGCAAAAGTAGGAGAATCTTTTTCTTTTACATAGATTCGACAAACTAGTTTAAGAACATATTTCAAACTGGTTCTAGCATCTCTACTGGTGGAGTACATCTACAGCAAAGAAATGATTTTACAATTTTGTAATAATTTAACAAGTGTGGACCCCTTACATAATCAGACTTCTGAAATTTCAAACTGGAGCATGAAGGGCCCACCAGGAAAATACAATGATAGAAGTCAATCAAATAGTGGTGTAGCATTACTTATATAATATATATGAATTTTATGACATATTATAAAGGAGGATTTCAAATTGTGATTTATTGTATTTCTGTCATTCATTTTTATGAGTAGAATATATATGGTATAACTGATTTAATGCTTATTTATTAAATGTTGTATGTTTACTATTAATTAGCTTATTAGCTGAGAAGATTAAATAATTAGGTTTCTAAAGTGCCAATGTTTTTCTAACCAAATTGTTCTCCCACCTTCATATCTCCAGCCTATCCAAAACACTTGTCTCTTTCCCTGGTTCTCTCCAAAGTGTGATTTGAAACTTAACAATAATTTTATTTAGCAACTCTAAATATTTTGATATTTTTTTCTTTTTTTTCCAAGTAAGATGTGTGCAGTGCTATAGTTTCTGTACCTAAAAAAAAAGACATTTTAACATCACAACATTATGACATTCTGCAAACATATCTTTGCTCCATGGGTGTAAATTTGGCCCACATTTTTCAAGCTCTGCAGAGTTCAGATAAGGAACATTAATAGAAATTCTCTGAAACATTCCTCTTAGTGTGAACATAGTACTAGCCAGAGGACTGTATTTTGGAGGCACATGCAGATTAAGTTAGACATCTGTAGAATAACAATCTTTTCCCTAGGCCTAAGTAAAGACACATTGGGGGCAGATTCAATTCGGCCAAGTTAGTCTAGGATTAACGTGGCGTTAGTACTATTACCTTTAATACGGTAATTTTTACTTGCGGCCCCGAGAGGTGCAAGCAAAAATCAGCATTAAAATTACCATACTAATGGTAATACTACACACTTTTACAGAACTATTGGTAATAGTACGCAAGACGCATTATTCCTAGAATAACGCGGCCGAACTGAATCGGCCCCATAGAGCAAAGAAATTATATCTGAGGAGTACACTTTTATGTTGTTGAGGCGAGGATCTGTTTGAAGAAATTTGACACATTAATGTTTTAATACATTTTTCTCTCACTCCTAAAATATAGGTAGATACATAGATATAATGTTAGGTTTTGATATTCAAAATGATCAAATACCACACATGGAGCATTATCCCTCCATTGACCAAACACAAACAGCTCTACACTTGCATATGGACTTGACAAAGGAGGTTTATGAAAACATATTCATCCTAAAGTGAATGTAATCACATACTGCTACTGAAACATCACTAATATATAGCAGCCTTGTACATTGTTCAAATAAGGCTATTACAAGCCACATTTCTTTAAACAATACTTTTTCTTCTACAATGGAATATACACTACATCCTCTGCAGCTCTCTCCCATGGAGGACTTTCCCTCAGCCACACTCCCAGACCTGGAAACAGACAGGGTGGTGGAATAGGCATTCTGCTCTCTCCAAACAGCACCTTCCAAGTCATATCCTCTGAACCCAGCCTCTCATTCTCTTCTTTTGAAGTCCACACTGTCAGTCTATTTTATCCTCCCCACCTTCATGTTGCTGTCATTTAACATCCCCCAGGTCCAGATTCCCAATTCCTTGACAACTTTGCAACCTGGCTCATTTATTTCCTATCCTTTGACCTGCCTACACTATTACTAGGTGATTTCAACATTCCCATTGATACTCCCACTGTCTCTTCTGCCACTAAACTTCTTTTGTTTACTTCCTCCATTGGTCTTTCCCAATGGACCTCATCTCCCACCCACTGTGATGTGCACTCCCTTGACCTTTTCTTCTCCCGCTACTACTCCATCTTTAGTTTCTCCAATTTAGCCTACCCACTTTATGACCACAACCTTTCCTTCAGCCCCACCCTACCTCATGCCCTTCCCCCTGAACCCAAATGCACACGTATACAACTAAACCTAAACACTCTTAGTCCAATGCAATTCTCATTTTTACTAAAACAATTATTTTCTCCAATGACTGCATTGTCCTGTCCTAATCAGGCTTCCTCTTTTTATAATAAAACAGTCACTTCAGCCCTAGACAATGCAGCTCCAACTACTACTCATAGTTTCCGATGATCCAAAACCCAGCCATGGCACAACAAACAGACTTGCTACCTGCAAAAGTGTTCCAGCACTGCAGAGAGGAAATCTTGTTGCTATCCCAATTTCCTCCACTATAAATTCATCCTACCATCTTACAGCACTGCACTGTCAATTTCCAAACAAGCATTCTTCAAATCTCTAATATCCATCTAGTCTTCTAACCCACGTCGCCTCTTTGCCACCTCCAACTCCCTTCTCTGCCCACCTGCACCTCCTCCTCCACCCTACCTCAATGCCTATGATTTTGCTACCTATTTCAAGGACAAAATTTACACCATTCGACAAGATATTTCCTCACACCAAATTCCACTCACTCCACTCATTATACACACCTTTACCCACTCTCCCCACACCACACTTAATTCTTTCTCTCCAGTAACTGAAGACAAATTCTCTGCACTCATCTAAACATCTCACCCTACAACCTATCCATTTAACCCTATTCCCTCCCAACTACTCTGCTCCCTCTCCTCCACTGTATGCCCAACTCTATCTCACCTCTTTAACCTGTCTCTCTCCACTAGCACATTTCCATCCTCCTTTTAACTTGCGCTCATTTTACCTATTCTAAAGAAACCATCTCTGAATCCAGCCTCTCTCTGCAACTAACCCCTATTTCTCTCTCCCCCTTTGCATCCAAACTACTTGAGGGAATATTGTACAAACATCTGTCTCACTTTCTCTCTTCTCATTCCATTCTCAACAATCTACTGCTCTTACAAAAGTGATCAATGATCTACTTATTGCAAAATATAGTGGTAATTTCTCCATACTGATTCTACTGGACCTCACTGCTGCTTTTGATACTGTTGATAACCCTCTTCTCCTACACACCCTTCACTACATTTGCCTTTGTGACACAGTTCTTTCCTGGTTCACTTCCCACCTATCCTTTAGTGTTTCTACCTCTGGCACATCCCCCTTTCCACTCCCACTATCTGTTGGGGTCCCACAAGACTATGTTCTTGGCCCTTTATTATTTTCATTGTACACCTCTTCTCTTGGAGCACTAATTCACTCATTCGGCCTCCAATACCACCTCTACGCTGATGACACCCAAATCTATATCTCTTCCCCTGACCTCTCTCCTTCTATACTATCTTGTGTAACTAACTGTCTTTCTGCTATCTCCACATGGATGTCCCAACGCTACCTAAATGCTCAACATGTCAAAAACAGAGCTTATTATCTTCCCTCCTGCCAGAGTCACCACCTGTACTCAAATCTCCCTCATTGTCAATAACACCACAATTTCCTAAGTCTCCCAAGCCCGCTGCCTTGGTGTTAGACTTGACTCTGCCCACTGCTTTATTCCTCATATCCAGACTCTCTCCCAGTCCTGTCGACTCCATGTTAAAAACATTGCCGTTTTCATACTCTACATGCTACCAAAACTCTTATGCATTCTCTCATCATCTCCTGTCTTGACTATTGCAACCTCTTGCTATCTGGCATATCTGACACCCATATTCCACACTTCAATCCATCCTAAATGCTGCTGCAAGACTGATCTTCCTCTCTCACCACTCCACATCTGCTGCACCTCTTTGTAAATCACTACACTGGCTCCCTGTGTACTCCATAATCAAATTCAAATTACTCTCCCTTACCTACAAATCCCTCAACAACACTACCACTGCAAACATCTCAAATCTCATATCAAAATACTCTTCATCCCGCCCTCTTAGATCTACCTCTGACCTGCTCCTGGTCTCGTCTCCGGTAACCACTTCTCACTCCCACCTACAAGACTTCTGCTGCTTCCCACTTATGTAATTCCCTACCATGCTCAATCAGACTTTCCCACAGCCTTCAAATCTTTAGTTGCTCTTTGAAAACCCATCTCTTTTTAGAGGTGACCTTATCCTCGATAACACTATTCACACTAATCCACCCTCACAACTATCCCAATCTCCACTCTGAAACACATTTGCTCCTGTTGTTTCAGCTGTGCCCTCTTCCACTTAAAATGTAAACTCTCTAATAAGCAGGGCTCTCCATACCCTTTGTTTTTATGTCTGCATTTATTTTGTCTGCCTTGTCTTTTCTTGTTTTACATATGTCTTCTTTTATGTATGTACTGTTTTCCCTACAGTACGGTGCTGCAGAGCACTGTGTCGCCTTACAAATCTACAATAATAATAATAATAATAATAATAATAATAATAACTACATGAGCTAGATCATACTCTAATTAGTTTATTCAAATTATTTATTTTTAAGTTTGAACTTGGGCCTTGCTATTTCACCCCTAACATTTCCAAGGAATTGGGGTTGCTTTCTCCGTAGGTCACTCCAGCATTGCTGCAATTGCACTATTGTGTGCCTACCTACAATACAGGCACAGCTTTGCAGTCCTGTAGGTTGCACTTGTTACATAACTAGTGAGCAGCAGGACCCAAAGAATGTTCCATTAATGACTCCCAACTCAGTATGCATAAAGGTTACTGCCCTCATGTTTGCAAACGAATGATAGTTTTCAATGTTCTCCTCACTGATTTGCATTCAGGCCATGCATGGTCATATGCATGTAAGTCACAGAACCCTTCCATATCATATCTAAAATAAAGGATTTCCTTTAATGTCCCAAATTTAGTACCTGTCATTCATTCACAATAGTGGGCCATACCGTGGCAAATAGTGGCATTCACACACATAACAATTGGCGGGAGAATCCATGTCTGCAGACACTATATAAACCTGGAGAGGCAAAAATTGTTCCTTGCATTTTGTGTTTTATGCAATTCAGGCTGTATATTGTCATTCTAAGCTATACAATACACATTGCTTTGGAAATATGTCAAATTCTGAGGAAGAGACAAAGCCAATCCTCCACCAAGTTTAGGCAGCCCAATTTTGCCCACAAAGAAGTGGAGATTCTGGTGGAGTTTGTGGTGGACAAACAAACAAATGTTGGCATGGGAATAACAAACCCAAAAACTTTTCAAAATATAACAATTTAATCGTTTGCACATTTATATTGTGGCCTCTTTTCCGTGTCTGTGATTATTGTGTGACATTAATATCTATATGTATGTCTACAACAATCTTTTGAACTGCTTTTTGCCAGTATACATCACAATTTTCTTCAGTTTGGACATTTAACACCGGTGGCAGGGCTTTAACCACCGTCTAAATGGCAAACTTAGAGACCAATACAGATATGCCTGGGGGACAAGAGGTGGTCCCGTGGTGTCCTTAGACATCAATCATCTGAAGCACATGGCATTGGCCTGAATTGATGACCAATTTTTGCAAGGTATGGGGCACATGGATACTGGCTGAGCCCTCCCACAATCACACAACAATCCCCTACAGGTAAATTTCATATCAGAATACAAGCATTAACTATGTAAATGACTATAATGTTGTGACTAAATATATATTAACACTCTCTATAACAATGTAAACATACCAGTGTTTTCTAAATTAATCGATACTTGCCTTTTTACAAAAGAGATTTTCAATTTTTCAGCTCCATGAACAACCACCTGGGGACAGTGGCCATCAGTACATTTATCAAGTATTTTTTCACAAAATGTATGAAAGCAACGCAAGATTAGAACAAAAACTGTATCACATCAGAAACACACTTACCATTATCCATACCAGCATACCACCATGGAGAGATTGACTAATGCCATTGTATATTGGGCATCCACTTATTACCCCTCCTGCCCCAGTGCCACCTGCTTTCCCTCTTGCCCCAGTGCCACCTGTTGCCCCTCCTGCCCCAGTGACACCAGTTGCCCCTCCTGCCCCAGTGCCACCTGTTGCCCCCTCTGTCCCTGTGACATCTGCTGGCCCTTTTACCCCTGTGGCATTTGCTACTTGGATGACCCAGAGGTAGCTAATATTACGTAGCACAGGGAATGTTGGCCCAGGGAGCAAGGGAGGGCACAATTCAAAATTAATTTGTTTACTTTTATTTGTATTTGTTTTGAGTCAAGATTTTTGCTTTTTGTTCATCGAGATACACAATTTTGAAAAACAAAAGGTTTCCTTTGTTATTTGTCTATTCTTGTACGCATTGCATTTTAATTAAACCCAAAGGGTAATTACATTAACGTAAAATGAAATCACATATGCCTTCAAGGCTGAATAATCTTTTGAATCTGTAGGACTACGATCTACCTCCTGGTCAGCAAACTCGCCTCTTCCACCAAATTAACCCCACTTCTTATGGCAATATTGTGAATAAATTCTCTTATGCTTTTCAGATTTTGGGATCCCAGTTGAAATTACAGATTATGGACAAAACATGCTTACAGCTAACAAAGCTAGGCCCATCCAAATATTCAAACTTTTTTATGTTGTGTCAAAAAAATAAATATTTAAAAAATCAGTATGAAAAAGTATGAAATGTAATTTTTTTTAAAAAAAGAAAAAGATATTTTATGCAATTAAGTATAAACTGCATCATATGGGTAAAACAGTCCTAACAATTTCAAGCATAAAACCGCATTGCCTAATGTCTAAACATTTGAAACCATATATTGCAATGCTAATTGTTAATTTATTACGTATATTTTGAAGTCTAACATTAAACAACATTTTAGAAAAGTGTCGGTAAGACAATTTAAAACATGCTAACGTATGCCATGTTTTCAGTATACAATAAATACTTTTGTTGGTATTGTAACGCACATGTTAAAGTTTTACCTACCTCTATTTAGTAAGCAGCCAGCAGTTTTTTTGCGTTTTCCTTTTTATTTTGAAATTAAGTGGCACAATGACAACCATCTGCAGTGAACTTATAACGTCCTCAAATGAGATGAGTGGTGGCAGGTGTGCAGGTAATTAGATTGTGAAAGTGACATACATTACTACTCTTTCTTGCCATTCTGCTCCCACCATGCACTTTTCCGCCACTTTCCTTCTCCATGCTGTTATACCTTGGTTTGGATGTTAGTACTCTGAAATCTCAATCAATTTAAATTGATAAAACATGGTAATATCTCCTCTGCTTTGAGTAGGAATAAAGTTTTTTTAAAACTCTCTTATTCATCTCTTATTCATCTCTTGACAAATTGTCTGAGGTAAGGATTAAAATTGCCTTATAATATGGTTGGAACTCATCTCTAGACAGGGATGGACTGGCCCGCCAGGGAGCCGGGGTATTCCCCAGTGAGCCCCGATGCCTGATAGCTCTGCACCGCGATGAGGTAAAAATACTTACTTTATCGCAGCTTCGGCGCCCCTCCTTCCTCCTCCCTGTTCTGTTCGCACTGAATGTCGGACTCGACATCATCACGTTATGCCTGACATTCAGTGAGGAGCGGCGCAGAGAGGAACCAGCACGCAGCAAAGAAGTCAGAAGACAGAAAACAAGGAGAGAAGAAAAGAGTTAAAAAAAAAAGCCAATAGGAAGTTAAGTATAGGAATGGAGGCAAGGAGAGGAAAGCTGGATGAGACAAACTGATGAAGCAGAGGGGGGGCAGAAAGGCACAGAGCAATGAAGAAGGGGGGAGCAGAAAAGCGCAGTGTGATGAAGAAGGAGGGAGGACCAGAAAGGCACAGAGTGATGAAGAAAGGGGGGCAGAAAGGCACAGAATGATGAATATGGGGGAAGCAGAAAGGCACAGAGTGATAAAGAGGGGGGGAAGCAGAAAGGCACAGAGTGATGAAGAAGGGGGGAACAGAAAGGAACATAGTGATGAAGAGGGGGAGAGCAGAAAGGCACATAGTGATGAAGAGGGGGCAGAAAGGCATAGAGTAAGGAAGAAGGGGTGGCAATGTCACAGAGTGATGAAGAAGGGGGGGCAGAAAGGCACAGAGGGATGAAGAATGGGGGCTGAAAGGCACAGAGTGATGAAAGAAGAGGGGAACAGAAAGGCAGATAGTGATAAAGAAGGAGGGGCAGAAGGGCACAGAGTGCTGAAGAGGGGGGAGCTGCATGGCACAGAGTGATGAATGGGGTGCAGCATGTCACAGAGTGATGAAGAGAGGGAGAGTAGCATTGCACAGTATGATTAAGGGGGGCCAGGTAAAGGGGGAAAAGCAGCATGGAGGGCGCAGTGTGATCATAAGGGGCACAGCGTGGTGATCATTTGGGGGCAGAGTGGGATTATAAGGAGGCACAGTGTGGTCAGTATGAAGAGTCACAGTAATATGTGTGCGATGGCACAGGGTTCTTGTAGCAATGCAATGTGTTGGTGGCACATGGGGCTTGGGGCAATGTAGTGTGTGATGGCACAGTGGACTTGTGGCAATGTAGTGTGTGTGTGTGTGTGCAATGGCACAGGAGGCTTGTGGCAATGTAATGTTTGGTGTATGTATGTGAGAGCTTGTTGCAATGTAATATGTGTGTGGTAGGTGGTGCCTAATTAATGAGAGCTCTTTTGTTTGTGGGGTGATGGTGGGGCAATTTAAATTAATAGTGGGGACTATTACTTTAAGATTGGGTGGTTTGGGAGTTATTAATTGAATGTGGTGATGAGTTTGGGGAGAATGAGGTCGATTTATTAAATGTGAATATGAATTATATAATGGAAAACCATGGTTGCGGGAAATAGGTTTATTTATTGAATGAGAATACTATTATTCTAATGTTGGGGCTGGAGGAAGGTTTAATTATTAATCATGGGTGCTATTGATTTAATGCCGGGGTTAGGTGGTATTTTCTAAATGTGCCCATTGTTTTTTCAAATATGATCCCCGACATTCCAGGATCCAGACAAGTCGCAACTAAAGAAACCAGCAGCCACAGGTGATGAAAGTGACAAGAACAGGTGGGAGAGAGCAGGACAGTCTGCCAGCTGTTCTGATTCTAGTGGGAGAATCCCAATTTTTGGTGACTGTTCTGCTTAATCTAACGGGAAGGCCAATACTGTGTACTCTTTATATACACACTGCATTCTTTATATACTACACTATGATGCTAGCTATCCTTCGTGGGCTTGCCATACCCACTCTAGTAGTTTGCTTGCACCTCTCTAGTGGCTGGCCACACCCGCTCTGGTGGGCCTCTACCATTGTATTCTCCCTGTGGGCCCTTCATGCCACAGTCTGACACTGTCTCTACATATCACCAAATCTGTCTCAAGTTTTCATATTTTTCTAATAAAATTTTTGTCATAATTAATTCAACCTCTTTTACAGATCACCTCATGTAAGTCACAAATTGCTCTATTTTGTACATAGATAATCAATTCATCAATTTTCTTATGGAGAAACCAAAACTTTTTATTCCATCTTTTTGACCATCTGGGATATTTTCATGATATTTTTATCCACTAATTATCTCTAAATTCAAATATTGAACCTTTGTTTTGCTATTAAAATGTGAGATTTCTGACCACAATTATCTGTGTAATGTGAATGACAAGAAACTATGGGGGGGGTATTCAATTGTCCAAGTAATAGTGAATTTTAATGCCATTACGGAGTTAGGTACATGTTGCAACAATTCTTGGTGAGGCAAATGTAGGTATTCAATTACAAAATACATTCCACCCCTTTATTGCGATATCCAGTACTCGGGCGAATCAGGATTTAACGAGTTTTCCCGTTTTCGCAATTGCCCACCTCCATTTCTATAAAGGTTTAACTCACCCATTCAGAGATTCTGATGACTTGTGACTTGAATTGCTCTTTGCTCTAATCATTTCATTTTTCACTTGCACTCACATCATTTAATTAATTTATTCATTCTATTTTAGTTATATTACATTTTATCTTATTTTAATACTATTTTAACACAGTAATCCACCCACATTTCACACACTACATATACACTATATTACACAGTACACTGCATTACACACCTCACCACATGACACATATTTTTTTATTATTATATTTTATTATATTGCATTGCTTTGTACTAACCTTAGATAATTTTTCAATTTAATTATTTAGATCATATTGATTTATATAGAAAAAATAGAAATAGAGTTATTTTTGTTTTTAGATTAATTAGCTTGAGATATTGTAAACTGGATAATAGGATTTTTCTTTCATTTTAAAATAGTTTAGCTATTTTTGCAGTTGTGGTAGCAGTTGTTAGTGAACAGTTTAATTCTGCTAGATTTTAGATGATTTAATTTTTTTATACAGCTATTTAAATATATATCAGGATGTCCTGGGAGCGTAGGGAAATTCTTTCTGGACAGGTTCACCAGGATGAAGAAGAAGAAGAAATCAGCAGTGGAAAAGAATGACATCAAGAAACAGAAGAGAAAGACAGAGAAGAAGAAAGAAGATGGCAGAGATTCATCCAGAGTGTGTCAAGTGGACCCACATAGCAAGCAACAGGGGCTGAAGAAGAGGAGGATGATGAGGATGATCCTGATGAGGGCAGCAGCAGTTCAACCAGAACTCCCAGATTCACAGTTGAGCAGAACAACATCTTGGTGGAGAGGATCATCGAGAACAACGATGCACTGTATGGCAAACGGGCACATGTGGCCAGTCACCAACATAAGAACAACATTTGGTGTTTAATTTCTGGCTAAGTGAGTTCTGTTGGAGTAGCCCTAAAATCCGTGGAGAACTGCAGAAAAAGGTTCTTGGACTGTAAACGCATTGTGAAGAAGAAAAAGACGGCATCCAAGAAGCACGTGTGAAAATGCAGAGGGGGGGGGGATGTGAAAATGCAGGGGCGGGAGAGAGTGTGAAAATGCAGGGAGGGGGTAGAGTATGAAAATACAGGGGGGACAGTGTGAAAAAGCAGGGGGAAGAAAGTATGAAAATGCAGGGGGGGAGAAAGAGTGTGAAAATGCAGGGGGGGAGAAAGAGTGTGAAAATGCAGGGGCGGGAGAGAGTGTGAAAATGCAGGGAGGGGGTAGAGTATGAAAATACAGGGGGGACAGTGTGAAAAAGCAGGGGGAAGAAAGTATGAAAATGCAGGGGGGGAGAAAGAGTGTGAAAATGCAGGGGGGGAGAAAGAGTGTGAAAATGCAGAGGGGGATGTGAAAATGCAGGGGGCATTGTGTGAAAATGCAGGGGGGGGACAGTGTGAAAAAGCAGGGAAGGAGAAACAGTGTGAAAATGCAGGGGTGAGAGTGAAAATGCAGGGGGGATGAAAGAGTGTGAAAATGCAAGGGGTGAGAGAGCATTAAAATGCAGGGGTGAGGGCAGTGTGAACATGCAGAGGGGAGGGGAGCAATGTGAAAATGCTGGAGGGGAGAAACCGTCTGAAAATTCGGGGGGCGGGGGGGCGTGAAAATGCAGGGGGTGGAGAAAATTTGAAAATGCAGGGGGGACGAGTGTGAAAATGAAGGGGAGGGGGAACAGTGTGAAAATGCAGGGGAGGAAGCAGTGTGAAAATGCAAGGGGAACAGTGTGAAAATGCCGAGGGGAGAGTGTTAAAATGCAGTGGGGAGAGTGTTAAAATGCAGGGGGGGGGGAAGTGTGAAAATGCAGGGGTGGGGATAGTGAAAAGGCAGGGGGATAAAGTGTGAAAATGCAGTGAGGAAGAAACAGCATGAAAATGCAGGGGTGGGAAGAGTGTGAAATGCAGGGGGAAGCGTGAAAATGCAGAGGGGCAGAAAATGTGAAAATGCAGTGGGGGGATACTGTGAAAATGCAGGGGGGGCAGTGTGAAATTGCCAGGGGGATTTGACCATGTGAAAATGCAGGGGAGGGGGAACAGTGTAAAAATCCAGGGCGGGGGGAGTGTTAAAATGCAGGGGGGGGGGGGGGGAGTGTGAAAATGCAGGGGTGGGGATAGTGTGAAAATGCAGGAGGGGAGAAACAGTGTAAAAATTCAGGGGTGGGAGGCGTGAAAAGGCAGGGGGATAAAGTGTGAAAATGCAGTAAGGAAGAAACAGCATGAAAATGCAGGGGTGGGAAGAGTGTGAAATGCAGGGGGAAGCGTGTAAATGCAGAGGGGCAGAAAATGTGAAAATGCAGTGGGGGGGATACTGAGAAAATGCAGGGGGGGGCAGTGTGAAATTGCCGGGGGGATTTGACCATGTGAAAATGCAGGGGAGGGGGAACAGTGTAAAAATCCAGGGGGGGGGGGAGTGTTAAAATGCAGGGGCGAAACAGCGTGAAAATGCAGGGGGAAAGAGTTTGAAAATGCAGAGGGGGAGCGGAAGAGTGTGAAAATGCAGGGGGGAGCAAAGTCTGAATATGCAGGGGAGCAGAGAGTGTGAAAATGCAGCGGGGAGATAGTGTGAAAATGCAGGGGGGCAGTGTGAAATTGCAAGGGGGCAGTGTGAAAATGCATGGGGAGGGGAACAGTGTGAAAATGCAGGGGGGGAGACAGTGTGAAAATACATGGGGTGGACAGTGTGAAAATGTAGTGGGGAAAGAGTGTGATAATGCAGGGGGGCACCGTTGGATAATGAAGGAGGGGGCGCAGTGTGGCAAAGTAGTTCACAGTGTGATAAAGGGGGCATTTTTTCTCTTCTATATTTCTCACCAAATTAATTTGTTAAAAATGTAAAATTGTATTGCAAGGAATACATATTCTTCATTTTGATTATTTATATAACAATAAATGTATTCTGCTTAATTTACTTATTTGTATTACTCTCTTTTTGAAAGTTTATAATATAATTTGTATTAAAAGAAGAAAAGCATTAGTGAATGAATAAATAATTTGTAAACGAGGAGGGTGCAAATTTATTTTTTGCAGGGGGGCATCAGACATACTAGCACTGGCCCTGTCTGTACATACAATAAACAGGGGTGTGTATGTACAATAGACAGGAGTGTGAATTAACAGTAGGCAGGTGTGTGAATATACAGTAGATAGGGGTGTTTTTGTAAGTGTGTGTTTAATATTTTACATTATTTTCCATAAAATTAATAATAATTTATTTTTACACAGGTCAAGAATCAGGATTGTGTCCTCAAAGAAAGACTACAAAGAAGGTCTCTGAAGATGGTGGTTGGTGTTTAAAGACATACACTAAATCGCATGGTCAAGATTAAATAGTAGGTTAAACATTTGCATACCATACACATATTTGGCCATGAAGGTCAGTTTGAATCAAGTCATTTTTTGTAAAGGACAATTTTGATGTAATTAATGTAGTGTTTCCAAAACTCAGTCCTCTGGAACCCCTAAGACTGCATGTTTTCCAATTATCTCAACTGGTGTACATTTCTTTTGAACATCAACATGTTAAAGGTAACAAATATACCTGTGCATATAAATTTTTACAAGAATATCCATGGATGGTATTATTTATTTAACTTGTGAACTGTAAACCCTGCACTGCTAGGGGTCCCTGAGTACTGTGTTTGGGAAGCATTAGTGTATATGGTTTGGATTTTCTATTTGCACCTCTCTGTGCTAGTAGAGTTTGAAAAGGGTAAGAAATAGCTATCTATCTCAAAGTCTACCCTATTATCTTCATGTGAAAGCTTTCATAAGCATCATTTTTGTTTTGTTTTATTTTTTTTTAGTTCCTACACACAAAGACAGGCCTCCATCCCAAAGAAAAGTACCTTCTGTATCAGGTACAGGTATGTATGAAAAGGATAAAGCAAAAAAAAAAATTAATATACCTCAATCATCCATTAACTACCCAGAAAATAGCATTGGAATCCACACATTCCAGCACTTCAAAGTGCCAGAAAAGGGAAGAGAAGCTATTTATTAAAATAAGTAAAACAAATCTAAAAAAATAAACATTACACAAATGTATCTTACATTGTCAGTGACAGAGGAAGAAGAACTTCCACAGACCATCCGGTCAGAAGTTGAGGAAGTTTATAACATTACAGATTCTGAAGAAGGTAAAGGTTATATTTATATATAAAGATAAAGCAAAATACTATATCCATCTCCCACATTTTTTAAAATATATAAAACATAACAATTTTTAATCAATGTACTTAAGATTTGTCAAGCTATTTGAGGAATGTCATCCATGTAATTTCATGGCAACATGTTACTTTGGGTACATTCATTGTAAAGGCTGATGTTCTTTATATTAGTTTGCCAAAATAGCATGTATTGAACATCATCAGTCATCAATATTACGTTTGTCACAAAATAACCCATAAATATTGCAATTTCCAATGTAATTTTTATTGTTCGTGATATTATTGTTAAACTACTGCTTTAAATTTTATTTAGAGAGAACAGAGAAGTGACCTGCTGAGAGGACAAAGAAGCGACCCACTGAGGGGACAATGATGCAACACAGCGAGAGGACAGAGAAGCGATACCTCTTGAAGACAGTCAATACAGTCTTGTGGCGTGTTATGGTTAGTAAGGAAGCTTTTTAAATATGTTTATCTTGTGTAAGTAACTACATTTTTTATTATTAAATAATAATTAAAATATATAATTCTCTGTATAGAATCAGATCAGTTTGTTTTAGCACAGGTGTCATCGAGACTTCCTGTAGCCCACTGTAAGTACAGTTTATGTGAAATTCAAAACCAATTTATATATATATATATATATATATATATATATATATATATGATCTTATATATAGTCCTTTTTTATACATACCACAACAGATTTCAAAGTACTTGAAGAAACATTTGCTGGTTTGGAAGACGTTGCAAGAGCCAGAGTGGAAACTGGACAAAATCACCGGTTTTGCAAGAGAAATGGAAGACTCACAGGAGGCGTTCAGAAGAACAATGGAAGAAAATATGAGGGGGATCAGAGATGCCATGGTACAACTAACAGATGAATTGAGACAAAAGAGGCAACTGCAGATGGACACCAACAAAGACATTGCCACCATTCTTGAAGGAAATATAGCGACACAAGACAGAGCAGAAATGAATCAAGTGCCGATTGTAAATGTTCTGGAACAAATTGCTCTCCGCCAGCAACAATCTTTCGCCACATCACTCCTGATTGCAAAAAACCTGCAAAAGTTGACTGAAGACTCCATATTGAAGAATAAGGTGCGCACCTCTCAGAGTTCTGGATAGCAACAAGAGACTACAGATAGATGTTCCACTTAAGTAAAACTTTTCAGTCGATCAGGCTAAGGTCTTTCCAAAAGAGGTCTGTCTGCTACACAGGTCAGTATATCGGCGATATATCTGTTGTCTCTTGTTGCTATATGGCATTCTGAGAAGTGCGCACCTTATTCTTCAATACAGAGTCTATCGGCTGAGCTGTAACAAAGACGGGGACAAGAGTTGGAAACCCCACATGTGGAGATTGAGAGTGCAAGACACTTGCTTAAACCCACGGAAAATTGTTTATCAGCTGAACGGCAGCGATGAAGGAGACAAAAGGCTGAAAATCTATATTTGGAGATAGCAAGAAATTTGCAAAAACTCCCTTCCAGTAGTCACCTTAATAGATTGCTTATTTGAGATTTGTTAGCTTAATTGATGATCTATCCATTGTTTTGGAGGTTATCAAAGCAAGAGATGGTCTAATATTGTGTCTATTGGCTCTAGATGTTTATGTGGACTAATATTCGTTGGATTGGAAGTGTCCCAATATATCTATATAAATATATTAAGAGGATCTGGCTCACTGTTGATTTAAGCATATTATTATTATTGATTTTATATTTTTTATGTATGCATTTTTCATTTGTTTATACATTATGTTTTTATATTGTTCTATTTTATCAATCTAGATAAATATTTATTTTTCTTTGCAATCCTTTTGGATATTGTATCTTTATCTGTCCTCCACCCAGATCTCTCTCCCTATAACATTATACACCCCGTTGTCTCTTTTCTGCACTGTATATTTTACATTTTGTGGATTACTAATTTAAATGATGGCATAATTAAGTTTAATATGCTTTCTGAATTAATATAATGATATTTCTATTATAAGACAAAATGAAGAAGAAAACTTTTGGCTGAAGTTGTGTCATCATTGAGAAATGATGGTTATGAGAACATTGATAATCTTAAAATAGGTAAACATATATTTATATATTGTGAATCAGAATTCTTTATTTTTATGCAATATTTTTTTTTAATCTTTTTTTTTCCAGATAGCAGAAGAATATATCCAAAGAAATGTGCAAGAAAAGGCAAGAATTAAAGGCATCAAATTATTTTTTTTTTAATAAACAAGAAGCTATACCTAATAATTATAAAAACATTTATTTCAATAAAAAAAATATTTTTCCTTACAATTATTGTTTGAATGTTTCTCTATTTACATGTGTAACATACACATATATATATATATATATATATATATAAAACATATTTATCTACCATATAGGGAGTACGTTTTGAAGGTAGGATAAGCTACTAGATCTTTTTTTATAGTTGGCACCTGTATGTACATCTTATCCTACCTTCAAAACTTAACTATGTCGCCAATCCTATAGCGGACACCTATACCATTCCTTAGAGATTTAACCTGACATCCAAGAAGATGGAAAGAATTGCATTTAAATATATTTGGTTTTATAAAAAAAAATTGTAACATAATTGAACAGAATTACAGATATATAAAAAAATGTATACATGCAGAATGTATACATCCAATTAACAGATTCTGTGTTTCTCACACAGAAACAGGGGTATCAGGCAGTGTTCTTGTCACTCTCCAGTCTCCAGTGGCATTGCTCAGTGCCATTGCTCACACAGAAACAGGGGTTGCAAACAGTGTACTTTTCACTCTCCAGTCTCCAGTAACATAGTCTGTGCCATTGCTCACACAGAAACAGGAGAGGTAGCAGTGTTCTTGTCACTCTCCAGTCTCCAATGCCATTGATTGCAGAAAAACAGTATTATTAGGTCGCCAATTCACATGATGGACAGTATGATTAGGTAGACTTTTCAAATGTGGAAAGTATTAATATAAGGATAGGGATATGGTTAAGGACAGGCCTAGGGCCAGGGATAGGGACAGGGACAGGTCTAGGGAAAGGTTAAGAGTTAGGGATAATACTGCCTTTTGGAATTATTTTGGAATATATAATATATAATATACACTGAACCAAAACGGCTTAGGCTGTACCACTTATTAATGTGAAATTAAACAATAATGCTCCTACACACAGGCGCTGCAAACTGTTCACTAAACCATTTAGAAAAAATGGTATAACAATGTAGCAAAGTGTAAAACGGCATTCCACATACAAGTTATATATTACAACTGGAAAAATGGTAGTTTCTTAGTAATAATAATTCAGCTTATTTAACTCTGCTGGGAATTTTACACTATCACAAATTCTACACATACATATAGCAGTTAAGAACAAGTATTTTATTTAAAAGTTTTTTATTGTTAGTTGGGTTATTTTATGAATAGATATGTAAATGAACAACAGAGACTTATTCAGTTAGCAAATAAGAAACAAAATATGCTAATACTGTATAATTCAAGGTTATTTCAGATATCTAATAAGTGGTTCGCATACAATACCATAAGGATTATATGTTAGAACAACAGATGGTATACTTATTGGTTTTACAATACCACACTATGGTTTCAATTAACACAAAAGCACATGCATTGCATCACAGGCTTCTATTTACATTTCTAAACATTAACATGAGTCACAACCACTTAAAAGTATGGATGGATTAGGCTTCAAGGTGGTATGAAAACATAACGTAAAATGATTGAGATTGCATAGTAAGCATTGCATGGGATCTTTTCTGTTGGATCAGGAAATATAAATAGTTTGTTTATAAATATACACTTACGATTTTGACTGCAAAAATGTAAATGTGTCCTTATGAAGTTAAATATATGTCAAAGTTGGAATGTGCAAGAACAGAGGTTGTAATACATTAAAAAAAAAAACCTTCATAAACACATATATAAAAGTAATACTATTTTAGTTCAATCTGTTCGGAACGTCCTATTGATCTGAAAGAAAGTATATACCATGAATGTTATGCTATGTTATTGTGCATAACTACACACTGTAGAGCTAGACTGGCACACTTATCCATTGGTCACAATTTCATAGGTTCTCATAATGATGTCATTGTAACAATTTGATGTGGTACCAAATTTTCATAGCACCAAGCCAGGTGTGAGATGGTAGCTGCTTGCCAGTAGTTAACACAACTGGACAAAGAGGTGCAGAGTGTAACACCCCCCCTGGTGTTCACCAGGGACCCCCGCAAAGATGTATGGGCTTCACTGCGTGGGACGTCAGTCACTGGCGAAGCTGGTAGGCAAAAAAAACAGTCCAGACAGTCAAAGGGCAAGAGCCAATTGGGATCGTAGTGTCAAATCGAGATCTGGAGAGAAGTCAGAGGAAGTCAAAGGTCAAGCCATACGAGTACTACAGAAAAAAATCAGGATCTAGGAGAATAGTCAGGTGTTTAGCAAAAGTCACAAGCCAAAGACCCAGCCAAAGTTGGGAACAAGGTGCTGGAAAGAGGAACAGACAAGTGGAATGCTGGAGCTAGATAGACCCAATACTCTGCCACCCTAAGGGTGCCACAGTCTTCCTTAAATAGGAAAGCTAATCAATTAGAGTCTTGGTGGTCAGTAATATCACTGACCACCGTCACTGGGAGCAGAATCAAGTCACATTGCGTAGCACAGGAAGACAGCTGGGAAAGTCGCATCCCGTTAACATACCCGGCCATCAGAGAGAGACATCCGTTACTGCGCGGTGTGGAAGATATAGGGATGACTCCTGACAGTATTTCCTCACTTCCTTCTCGTCTGAGTCCTGGAGGTATATTTACTAAATTGCAGGTTTGAAAAAGTGGAGATGTTGTCTATAGCAAACAATCAGATTCTAGATATCATTTATTTATTACATTTTAAAAATGACAGCTAGAAACTGATTGGTTGCTATAGGCAACATCTCCACTTTTTCAAACACTCAGTTTAGTAAATATACCCCCTAGAATCTTTTTTTCTTGAATTTAGATATTTGAACAGAGAGTTGTGATAAATGGAACATTTTCTAATTGGACAATTGTTTTAAGTGGTGTACCTCAAGGTTCTGTGCTGGGGCCTCTCCTTTTTAATATATTTGTTAATGACTTTGGTGATGGATTAGAGAGCAAAGTTTAAATTTTTGCAGATGACACAAAAACTTTATAAGGTAATAAAATCAGAGCAGATGTAATATCACTACAGAGGGACTTGAATAAACTGGAGGATTGGGCGACCAATTAGAAGATGAAGTTTAACATAGATAAATGTAAGACTATGCATTTAGGGATCAAAAACAAGCATGCAGTCTTTAAGTTAAATCGGATAAATTTATGGGAATCGGTAATGGATAAGGATTTGGGAGTGCCCATAGACAGTAAACTTAGCAATAGTGCTCAATTTCAAGCAGCATTTGCATGGGCCAAAAGAAGTATTGGCATGCTTAAAAAGGGGTATTGATGCAAGGAAAGATGGTGTAATTTTTCCACTATATAAATCATTGGTAAGACCTTATCTTGAATACAGAGTACAGTTCTGGGTACCACTCTATAACAAACATCTTGGCGCTAGAAAGGGTTCAGAGAAGGATGACAAAATTGATCAAGGGTGGCAGCACGGTGACCAAGTGGTTAGCACTTCTGCCTTACAGCACTGGGGGTCATGAGTTCAAATCCCAACCATGGCCTTATCTGTGTGGAGTTTGTATGTTCTCCCAGTGTTTGTGTGGATTTCCTCTGAGGGTGCTCCAGTTTCCTCCCACACTCTAAAAACATACTAGTAGGTTTATTGGCTGCTATCAAAATTGACCCTAGTCTCTCTCTCTCTCTCTCTGTCTGTGTATGTTAGGGAATTTAGCCTGTAAGCTCCAATGGGGCAGGGACTGATGTGAATGAGTTCTCTGTACAGCGCTGCGGAATCAGTGGCGCTATATAAATAAATGATGATGATGATGATGATGAAGGGTATGAAGTGATTAAGGCAAGGTACACACTACAACAAAACTCTAACAATATGATATTTTTACCAACTTTATGACAGAAGAAAAAAAAAGTACGGATAAGCATGCTGATTCATGTGTACACACTACACTAACCTTCAAATCTATGCTCTTCATCTGTCACAAAGTCGACGGCAACTCAGTGCATTTACAAGTCTGGTGAAGCAAGATCAGTGACAGGTGGTCACACAAATCCCATGTCATTGGCAATGTAGGAGTTAATTATAGCGACCCCCATGCTCCACCCCCCTTCCTCTGCAGAAAGTGTGTTGGGAAGACTAGGAATGGGCAGGTCATGGAGGAAAGATCTGTGTCATGTATAAATGTCAGTTTGATTAGTTCAGAGCATAATGTCAATCTCGTACACACAGGAACATTGTCTACAAGTCAAACATTGCCATAGCAGCTGTTTCAATAACTTGTAGTTCTACAAGTCACAGGTTCTGCTAGACGTGACTGGTATGTGCAGCATGTATGTGTTCAGGACCGGAGCCATGGACTTGGCTGCTGAGGTTCCATTGAGGTTACAGGGTGGATAGACACAGGGAAAGGAAGGAATGTAGTGAGTGGGGGAGGGGGGGGGGGGGTTGGGGATGGCAGGAGAAAAACAGGGAAAGAAAGAAAAGGAGGGGGAGATTAAAATATAAGAGGAGGGTAAAAATATAGGAAAGGTGGTATCCTAAGAGACAGAGGGAAGAGATTTACCTTGAGGACCATTAACTTAAAGACGGGACATGTGCAAGCTGCTGACAGGTTCCGTACTCACACTGACAGCTGACAGATTTGTGACTCGGCTGCAAAGAGCTTAACTCCAGATTTCGGTCCAATTCTGCAGAGTGCATACACACTGCAGAATTGTACAGACATTGTTCATAATTTAATGACATGTTTTAAGCAAACCGACCAGTCAGATGAAACAATAATCTGTGCATTGGAACGATGATGGTTTATCGTTCCACATTGCTGTGATATCGGGCCAATCAGTCATTTATCGTCTGATTGCCCCGATAATCTGCTGAAAACAGAGTAGCGTGTACCCAGCTTAAGTTATGAGAAAAGGTTAGCCAGTTTAGGCATGTTTACTTTAGAACAGAGGCGTCTAAGAAGGGATATGATTACTGTGTATAAATTCATTAAGGATCAATACAGAGAATTTTCATAGGAACTTTTTTACCCCAAGGACTGTACACACAGTCACCCGCTAAGGCTAGAAGAGAGAAAGTTTCACAACCAATAAAGAAAAGGGTTCTTTACAGTAAGGGCAGTCAATATATGGAACTCACTGCCAGGGAATTTTGTGATGGCAGATTTAATTGATATGTTAGACAAATGTTTAGCGGAAAAGGGTATCCTGGGTTATGACTGTTATTTAAAATGAAGGATAGATAGAACTGAAATTTTGGGTGAGGAAGGGAATTTTTTCCTGATTGAAACAGATTGGTGGGTACTTCATCTGGATCAATTTCAAATAAGAGAGGGATCGCAGGACATCCAAAATAGGTTGAACTTGATGGACTAGTATCTTTTTTCAACCTACTATGTAAGGCAGTCTACCATTTATTTCTTTGATGACTGCGAATGAGGTTGTAGGCTCCCATAAGGTTGAGTTTGGATAAAATCTTGGCCCTACGAATGTAATCAAACAGATCTGACATGAGTGGTAACGGGTTACGGTTCTTGATCGTGATAGCATTTAACTATCAATAGTCAATACACGGTCTCAAAGAAGAGTCCCACGACAGCAGGAGAAGAACATTTAAAAATAAACCCCTATTGCAAATTCTCAAGATATATTCTGACAGGTATAAAGGATAAGTTCATCCTCTGAGATTGTTCTTACCTGGGGTGAGGTCAATAGGACAATACCAAGAAGAGATTGGGGGCCGAATATCTGAAGTCTACCAGCTGAATACATCTGGAAAGGAAGTATAGACCGAAGGTAAGACTAGCTTCGAGGAGAGGGTATGACAAAACATGTAGGTCTCGGTGGGGGATAAAGGAGATAGACACTGCTTGCTGCAGAAAGGTCCCCAGGAAGTAACTTGCATGAAATATTAATTGAACTGTGGGAAATTAAAAAAATTTCCCTAAAAAAAAGAGTGTTGTTCAGATCTAAAGTTACTGTATGTGACTGAGGAAGTGGAGGTGCCCATTATGTCATTAGTCCTTCCACTTCTGTGAAGTAGAAAAAAAACTGGAGATTGAGGGCCTGATTCCCTAAGGCACCTATTCTGTGTGCAGCCTGCGCTCAGTATTATTCACACCTATCTAGGGATTACGTGCTCCCGAATTCATTAAGGCATGGAACTCAAGCTCTGTGGTCTATTGTATTCAGGTACAGGGCTACTATTCTCTACAACGCAGGATGCTGCAGTACATATATACCTGTTAGCGTCTGCATAGCTGGCAGTTCGGACTTTGGCTGTCATCCACTAGACCATCAACCACTGTGACACTAGTGTATTACGTGTTAAAAAAATGCTTTTTAATGTATTTATTTAGAAGGGATATTTTGAGTGCTCTCTGATTTACAACTTTTTTTCTTGCCTGTAACAGCTTTTTCTTATGCCATTCTTGCTTATGCACATATTGATTGGCCTTTTAATTCAGTGTTCACAAAATTTTGCACTACAAGAGCTATTCTTCCCTCCCAGTCGGATGACCTTTTTCTTGAATTGACTCGAAGGTTGCACTGGTATTTTAGACAGCTGTTGCAGGAAAATAGTGTTAAGATGTGCAGATGACTTTTCATCCCAGGATGTGGTAGAGTAATAGGAAAGAGATAAGGCAATTCATGACTGTAGCTGGATCTTCTGGTCTGCTACCCTTTTTTTTATTATTTGCGCACTAGCTTTTTTATTGCGTCAGAACTCTCCCACCCCCATTAACAGTATATAGTGTTATGTTTACTAGCAGGGCTTCTTTATGTCAGACTTTTGAGGAGTGAAACAAGTGCACACAGGTTCTGAATACAAGTCAATGCAGAGTGTGAAAGAGAGAGCTTTGGTGAGTTGACTATAGAGGAGTTATAGTGCATGGCCCGGCAACCTTTTCTATCAGTGCGCTGACTGTCAAACCCAGGTCCAGGTGTTTACATATTGTTAGGAACCCCTCTAGCTGATACAGCACAACCAGGAGTTTACTCCGCCAGTCAGGTGTTCACTGGAGCCCCTGGTGGTGGGGACAGACTTGGCTGCAGACTGACAGAGGGTCGTGAAGTGTGTACTGATTGGGGAGAACCCAGGCAAGCGAAGTGAAGTCCAGGCAATGGTCAAGGTTCGGCAACAGATAGCAAATCCAATTAACAAGCCGAGGTCAAGGGTCACGAACGAACAGGAAGGTCGGTAAACACGCCAGGGGCGGGGGTCACAAGAAACACAGGCAGGGTCCAAATCCAGGCAAGGGGTCATACACAGGCAATCCAACAGAATATCCAAAGGACAGAAGCAAGGAGCAGAGCAGGTCAGCAGACTGGTAACAGAAACTATAACCGGCAGTGAGGCTGCAGACCTCACTGCCTTAAATACAGACATAGACCAATCAGGGCTTGCCCCTGGGGAATACACACCTGCAGGCTAATTGCCTGCTATACCGACAGGCCAATCAGGGCTTGTCCCTGAAGTGTACAGTTGCAGGCTAATGCCTGTAAATTCAGTACCAGCTGAAACTAATTGCTGGTCTCATGGATGCACGTGCACGCCCGGCTTCCTATACTGCCGGGGCGCCGCGCTGCAGAAGCTTCCGGCCGATGCCTTGGCCGGGGAGTACAGGAAGCGAGCCGCGGTGGCTGTGAGTACCGCCGCGGCTCATGACACATATGTAATATTTATTATTTTATGCTGCTAATATCAAGATAACATTAATAGTAATGAGACCAAAAATAAGCTTCCATGTTATGCCACACAGTATTGCCCCTAATTCATATTACATCACACAGTAATGCCCCCAATTCATTTTTTGCCAAACAGTAGTGTCCTCAAATCCTATTATGCCACAGAGTAATGTTCCCAATTCATATTATGTCACAGAATAATTCCCCCAATTCATATTATGCCACAGAGTAATGCCCCCAAATCATATTATGTCACAGAGACCAACCTAGGAGTTATGGGTACAACTCCCTGTTCCCCAAACTTCCCAGACTTTCTGATGCCAGTCACCCATGTCACTCCTAGTGGGCTTACTGTGATCTCCGTCGTTATGGATTCAGGATCAGACGGAAACTTTGTCTCTGCCCCTCTGTTGTCCCAATTCCATCGGCCAATGCAGTTCTTGCCACAGCCGTTGTCTTTAACTGCTGTTGGTGTCAACCGTGTGTCTAACATTCTATCACTAGCATTACCTATCTGGTACAGCTGCTGATAGGAGTCATACATGCTGAGTGGACAGGGCCTGATCAACCACTAGACTGACCAGGCTGCAGCCTGGGGAGCTGGGTCCCGGGGGGCGCGGCGCTGCGGGTATTTATTTATTTTTTTCATTCTTTTTTTTTTCTTCATTCATTTTTTTTTTCGGGGTGGGGGAGGGTGGGGTCGCCGCGGGGGGGTGGAGGGCTCGATGATCAAAAGCATTGGTGGTCAGTGGTTAGCAACACACAGCCAATCGCCAGGCTGCCTGTTGCTGTGCAGCAGACAGGAAGCAGGACGTCTTCACTTCCTATCTGCTGATCTGAGGAGAGGAGCGACGCTGGCACAACTACAGGTAAGTGAAGGGGGGAACTGCCCTGCATATCTATAGTGAGGGGGAGAACTGCCCTGCATATCTATAGGGAGGGGGGGGAACTGCCCTGCATATCTATAGGGAGGGGGGAACTGCCCTGCATATCTATAGGGGGGGGAGGGGGAACTGTCCTGCATATCTATAGGGAGGGGGGGGGAACTGCCCTGCATATCTATAGGGAGGGGGGGAACTGCCCTGCATATCTATAGGGAGGGGGGGGAACTACCCTGCATATCTATAGGGAGGGGGGGAACTGCCCTGCATATCTATAGGGAGGGGGGGAACTGCCCTGCATATCTATAGGGAGGGGGGGAACTGCCCTGCATATCTATAGGGAGGGGGGGACTGCCCTGCATATCTATAGGGAGGGGGGGAACTGCCCTGCATATCTATAGGGAGGGGGGGACTGCCCTGCATATCTATAGGGAGGGGGGACTGCCCTGCATATCTATAGGGAGGGGAGGGGAACTGCCCTGCATATCTATAGGGGGGGGACTGCCCTGCATATCTATAGGGAGGGGGGGGGAACTGCCCTGCATATCTATAGGGAGGGGGAACTGCCCTGCATATCTATAGGGAGGGGGGAACTGCCCTGCATATCTATAGGGAGGGGGGGAACTGCCTTGCATATCTATAGGGAGGGGGGGAACTGCCCTGCATATCTATAGGGAGGGGGGAACTGCCCTGCATATCTATAGGGAGGGGGGGAACTGCCCTGCATATCTATAGGGAGGGGGGGAACTGCCCTGCATATCTATAAGGAGGGGGGAAACTGCCCTGCATATCTATAGGGAGGGGGAGAACTGCCCTGCATATCTATAGGGAGGGGGAGAACTGCCCTGCATATCTATAGGGAGGGGGAGAACTGCCATGCATATCTATAGAGAGGGGGAACTGCCCTGCATATCTATAGGAAGGGGGGGGAACTACCCTGCATATCTATAGGGAGGGGGGGAACTACCCTGCATATATATAGGGAGGGGGGAACTACACTGCATATCTATAGGGAGGGGGGGGAACTACCCTGCATATCTATAGGGAGGGGGAGAACTGCCCTGCATATCTATAGGGAGGGGGAGAACTGCCATGCATATCTATAGAGAGGGGGAACTGCCCTGCATATCTATAGGAAGGGGGGAACTACCCTGCATATCTATAGGGAGGGGGGGAACTACCCTGCATATATATAGGGAGGGGGGAACTACACTGCATATCTATAGGGAGGGGGGGAACTACCCTGCATATCTATAGGGAGGGGGGGACTACCCTGCATATCTATAGGGAGGGAGAGGGGGGACTGTCATGCATATGTTTAGGGAGGAAGAGGGGGACTGTCATACAAATCTATAGGGTGGGAGGGGGGGGGCTGCCATGAAAATCTATAGGGAGGGAGAGAGGTTGATATGTATGAAGGAGGGCAGAGGAGGGGGGGCTGATATATGTGACTGGGGGAGTTTTGATGTGACGGGGGGGGGATAGCTACAGAGTGGAGGTAAGGAAAATAGCTTCAAGGGGGATGGATGCAGGGTGGGAGGTAAAGAAAATGGCTGCAGCAGGGGTTAAGGAAAATGGCTGTGGGGGGGGTTGTGGTTAAGGAAAATGGCTGCAGGGGGTATTTAAAAAATAGAGCAGCTTTGGGGGGCAGAATCTCATGATTGTGTGGTGGTCACATGGGTGGTCTCAACAATCACTAGAATACTAAATATTACTGAGATGGGGCTGGTAGAGGTTTGTATTTGATTGACAACAAATATTCAGATATTGCTTATATATGCCTGTCCAATGGGGTACTTTTAGCTGGCCATAATGGAGTGTTTTGTTTTAACTAAAGGGCCTAATCATTCAGAGTTTGCAATATAATCCATTTTTGCATTTTCAAAACAGGACGCCAACTTTCCAGAAGCCAGCGAGAGGATAACAAAGTTGCAAGAGAGAAGAGCAAGAACAGGTAAGAGACAATGTCACAATCTGTCTAAATTTGAATGCTGGAGAATACACCTGAACATTCATATTCAGGAGTGTTCCTATACACCTAAATATATTCGGAGGAGGGGGGGAGGCGCTGCGGCCGTATTAGGCTAGGGCGGCCAGAACCCTTAATCAGGCCCTGCGAGTGGATCAAGATCCTGGTTTTAATGCAGTCCATCAATCCCATCATTCTGGGGTTGCCTTGGTTCAGAGTTCATTCACCATAGTTCGACTGGCACAGTGCACATGTCACCTCTTGGGGACCTCAATGCAACAAACAATGTCTTTCTTCAGTTGCCCACCGACTATGAATCTTTCTGTGATGTATTCAGCAAATCGGCCTCTGAAAAACTGCCACCTCATTGTCCCTGAGTCTTTCCTATTGATCTCATCCCTGGAAAGAATATTACTAGCGGAAAAATATACCCCTTATCTCTCCCAGAGACTCATTTGATGTCACAGAATATTTCTGAAAACTTACAACAGTGCTTTATTTGTGAGTTTTCCTCACCTGCTAGGGCAGGTTTCTTCTTCTTTAAAAAGAAGGATGGTTCTTTTCGACCCTGCATTGATTACCGACAGTTGAATGCTATCACCATCAAGAACCACTACCCATTAACACTCATCTCTAAAAAAGTTTGATCGAATCAGTGGGGCCAAGGTTTTCTCCAAACTTGACCTCGGGGGAGCCTATAACCCCATCTGCATTCATCAAGGGGATGAATGGAAAGCTGCCTTTATTACTCGGGAAAGACATGACCAGTACCTAGTAATACCCTTTAGCCTATGTAATGCCCTGGCAATTTTTTAAGCCTTCACTAAAGAAGTCTTCCGGGACTTGCTTCCAGAGTGGTATATCTTGAGGATATCCTGATATTATTTCAAGAATTACAGTCACACCGGATTAAACTGGCCACAACCCCAGGGTTGAAAGCCGTCCAGCTCTTTATTGGTTTCACCAATTATTACCATCAATTTACCAAAGGCTTCTCAACCCATTATCAGCCTTACGCGTAAAGGAGCTCAGCTGAAGTCCTGGCCACCTAAAGCCGTAGCTACCTTTAGATCTTTGAAAAAAGCTTTCTCCTCTGAGCCAGTTCTTACTCAGCTGCATCAATGCAAGCCTTTCTTCATGGAGATAAATTCCTCTTCAGTGGGGGTAGGCGGATCCTATCCCAAGAGTCCTCCCCATGGAAGTCCCATCCTTGTGGGTTCTGCTCCAAAAATTCACCCCCCAGTGAAAAAACTTACAGCATTGGAGACAAGGAGTTACTCACCATAAAAACTGCATAGGAGGCATGGGGTCACCTGCTTGCGGTAGCTGAGCATCCTGTTACTGTTTTCACAGACCACAAGGACCTTACCTAACTTCAAACCACGCAGAATCTTATCCCACACCAGTCCAAGTCGTCATTATTTTTCTAGCGTTTTAAATCGACTCTAACCTTCTGCCTTGGTTCAAGGAATTCCTGAGCTGACGCCCTCTCTCTGTCTTTTGACAGTTACAATATTCTGTCTACTCCCAGACCGCAGCCTATTATCGATTCCACGAACATCGTTGCCTTGACAGGAGTTTCTACCAGAACTATTCATGTTGGTTATTCTTCCTTGGATCCTCATCTTTGTCCCAAGGCTCTAAGGTGGGCTCAGAATTGTAAGTTTGCATGCCATGCTGGGCTGGAGTCAAAAAGACCTTTACACCCTTTTCCCAGCACTACTGGTGGCCCACACTCTTCCTTAATGTCTGCAAGTATGTTCTAGCCTGCTACTTTTGTGTTCGGCACAAGGGGCCTGATTCATTAAGGATCTAACTTGAGAAACTTCTTATTTCCATCTCCTGGACAAAACCATGTTACAATGTTACAATCCAAGGGGTGCAAATTAGTATTCTGTTTTGCACACAAGTTAAATACTGACTGTTTTTTCATGTAGCACACAAATATTTCATAGCTTATTTGTAGACTGAAATTTAAAGTTGATATTTATGTGCTACATGAAAAAACAGTCAGTATTTAACTTATGTGCAAAACAGAATAATAATTTGCACCCCTTGCATTGTAACATGGTTGTGTCCAGGAATCTGAAATAACAAGTTTCTTAAGTTAAGATCCTTAATGAATCAGGCCCAAGATTTCTAGACTACCTTCAGGATTACTTCTTCCTGTTCCCATTCCTGATTGCCTCTGGGTTAGCATCTCCATGATATTAAAAATTCCCATTTTGTCCCTTTAAAAGGTCTACCATCCACTGCTATGTTGGCCTTCATATTAAAAAAATAAATCTTCCGGCTTCACTGAATCAAGTTATGTTATCCACCCTCATCAGGATGATATGGTGGATTTGTGGAGTCACCAGGTGGATGGTTAACTCTCAGTCCCGTGCAGCTTCAATTGATCTGACCTGGACTGTAGTGAAAATACTATGATGATGTCATCAAGCTAAAAGTTCACTAGATATCACTGTATAATGTTTATAGCGACATAGGCAGATAGATGTTAGTTAGATTAAATGTTAAATATGTTATTTGTATGTTGTAGCTAAAAAAATCTCAATAAAAATACTTGCCTGGTGATGAGTATGAGGTTAGTCACTTTCTAGACTTCCGCATCTTTTGGGGACGGCCTCAATATCTGGTCCACTGGAAAGTATTCGGTACAGAGGAGAAGTCTAGGGTGAGCAAGAAAGACCTACATGCCCCTCATCTCCTGGCTAAATTTAAAAATAGATTCCAAGATTCCTCTCAGATGAGAAGGAAGGGAGGGAGTATTGTTCCTGGATTCTCATCTGCAGCACAGGAGCCTGCTTCTACTGTTCGGGCCACATCTGGTTGCTCGGCAACCGGATGCTCTTTCTACACCCATGCTGCCAGCTGCTTTGTGTATGCGCATCCTGTTGCTAGTCAATGGGACGTGATTCTGAGATTGCTTCCCCTCAGCCCCTCTAAGGGAGATTCTGGCACCATTAGGTTGATAGAATATTAGGTATACACCTTGCTTCAGCGTTCTCTTCAGTTCCTGTCTCATGCCCTGCCTCCTGTTCCCTGCCTCTATGTTCCCCCTGGCTCCTGATTCAGCTTGGTTTATGATTACTCTTTTGGATAGCAATTAGGCTTTATCCTTACTCTCTGGCATCTGAACTTTGGCTTCCCTGACCATTCTTTAGACCACATTTTGTACCTTGCATCCCAGCTGGGTTGAACTCTGACCGTCTGACCATTTTTGTTCACCAACTACTTTGCTGGTAACTAACTTGGAGATCCGTGATCTGCATGTCCCTTGCAGCAAAGTCCATGCCTTCTTTCAGGAGTCCCTGACGAAAACCAGGGGAATGCTATACTCTGCACCTCCTAGCTCAGTAGAGCTAATCCTGACAAATAGTCACCATCCCTCACCTGCTTCCATGATAGCTACAAAAACAACAATGAATAAAAGTCTATGGCAGGCATATATTATTGGGCAGACAGTGCCAACTTTAAGGTGAGTAAATAAGAGATATATTAATGAAATTACACCAGAGTTTGGAGCCCAACTCTGCAACCTTGAAAATTGAGGTTTGTTCATACTGAAACTGAATTTAAAATGTCTTATATGAATATGAGGTCATCCTCTAAATGTTTAGATTCACATGTTCATGTTAATGTAGCCATCCATATATGGTCAGAGCAATTTCAAATAGCAGGTATATGGTATATGTGAAGGGCACTAAATGCCAAATATGACAGGGGTAAATTAAACCCTTTATGTATATAACAGTATCTACTCTGACAAGCAATTTTTACATTTTTACATATGTATATTTTCTGACTAGCATTTTAAAAAATGCTGTGTGTATTCTAGATGTTAAATGTACAATAGCATATTGTGTGAGGATACCAAGTTTTTAGAACCGAAGTTCACTAGGTTACCCAGCCCTTAGGTTCAGGAACCACACAGGCAAAGAAGAAAACGAAATATATAAAAAATATCCTATACTATTTATACAGTAAAACAACAGGATATATTCAAGCACACTTTAAACAATAGGTCAACAGATCACCAGAGTTAATATGAGTCCCAGCAAGATTTCCTACCCACTTTAGCCACACAAAAGTTCCACAGCCAAAAGAGTCTGTTAGCAGAGGCATCCAGGGGGCCTTGATATCTTGCTGTTCCTGGCCAACTCTCCACCAGCACAGTGGAGCTCTGAGTATCAGTCTCCTCTTTCCTGTAGGCACTCCAATTTTCCCAGAACCAGGCGAGTATCTCCTGATGGAATGAGGTAATGACAAGTTCCAAGGTGCAGCAGCAGCCAGCTGTTCAGGATACAGGGTAGTGATGATCACCGTGACTTCTGGGAAGGAAAAAATTAAAATCATGAATATCCCCTCCCTCACTGGTCTGGCTTCTTATTTACAGTGTCAAATTTCCACAGTAATTTCCCCTCCCCAGGCAAACCCCTGAGTCTTTCCTTCTTGAACATTGGTGGGTGCTGGACCTACCAATGTTGCAATGGGAGTGTAGATGAGCTGTCTTTCCACAGTGAATCCCCTGATGTGTCCCTGCCCAAATGTCTGGGCTAGGCTTGTGCAAGACAATAGATACTAATTGGCCTTCACCACCTCCAGATCTAGGATATCACTCAAGCCCTCCTGGAATTAACCCCTTCCACGCTTTTATGACATATCAGGGCTTCCAGCTGTCGAGTACTTCCTCCCCCTTCTTTATTAATTCTCCATGGGTCCACAAAATTCCTTCCCTGGGCCACTGGGTGAAATTTGAGGACTGGCCCTGGGGTGACAGTACATTTAACGCAGACAGGCCTGGTCCCATCACACATGGAAGCTATTTAGAGTTCGTTCTTGACTGTATCACATTCATTTTGACTCACAATTATTTTTTATTTGAAGCACAATATTATCTTCATGTGTTGGAAGCAGTCATGGGCAATAGGTTATCTCAGAGTTTTGCAAACCTTAAATGGGTACGTTCGAGCACGACTATATTTTGAATATTCCTTTCCTGGGGAACTTAGTGCTTATGGCTGTTGCATAGATGATAAATTATAATTTGGAAAGTGGACCACAGTTCAGCACATGAGTTTGTCACTTTTTAACACAAATGACCGGAATCTTAGATTTACACACTCCCTCTCTATATTCTAAAATTGCATCCACCAATTTCAGAAAGTCTGTTTATTCAGATAATTACCTGCATTCAGGGGCGGACTGGGACTAAAAATCAGCCCTGGCATTTAAAGTACACCGGCCCACCTCAGTTCCAGCAGGAAATAAGCTTTGTGCCGAAAAGGGCGTGACTACATTGTGTTGTGGGTGTGGCCAACATGTGGCCTTGTTACATAAATTATAATTAAACATTACATTTATCACACCCTGCCAGCCACATCACGCCATCCCCCAGCCAACTGTACTTATCTATGCTTCTGGTGCTGCTAACATCCATCAGGATGGGAACTTCCTGTAGAGTGAGCAGGGACGCTCTTAGTCTAACGAGATTACCAAATCTTGTGAGGTTTAGAGCTCCTCGGCTTGCTCTGAAGTCTGTGTCCTGTCCGGAATTTGGGAGCAGCTATCAGTTCCTTTCCCGTTCCCAGAGGTGGATTAAGGCTCAGGTGGTCCAGGGTATTTAAGACAGCAGGGCCCCTATTATGTAACATGGTTATCATTTTAGACAAATAAATAGGCACTACTGTTAGAAGACCAAATCCTGACTGAGACAGTCACCCAAATTCAGGACTGCCCCACCGGATTCAGGACAGTTGGCAGACAGTCCTGCTCTCTCCTACCTGTCTTGGTCACTTTCACCACTTGTAGCATCTGGTTTCTTTAGCTCAGTTCCTTTTTGTCTTGATCCTGGAATATTGGATGACCTATTTTGAAAAAAAATGGGTACACGAGAATTAGAAAACTCCAACCAGCCCCGGTGTTAAAACAATAGCACTCAAGTTTTATAATTAGGCCTCCCTCTAATCCCCACAATAATAATATTCACATTTAATAAGTAGACCTATTTCCCTCCAGCTAGCCCCAATATTAAATTAACAGTATGCCCATTTACTCAAAGCATATTTCCCTCCCTCTTAACAGTTCCAGCAATAAATTAAATAGCATTACAATTTAATAAATATAGCCATTTTCCACAACCATCCCGGCAATAAATATTTCATATTCACATTTAATAATTAGCCCTCCTCCCCAAAATCAGCCCCATATTCAATTGATAGCCCTAAACCACCCTAGCATTAAATTCGAGGTTCCTGCCACACTATAGCCACACAATAGCCACACTGACACAGTATAGCCACACAGACACACTATAGCCACACAATAGCCACACAGGCTCCCTATAGCCACACTATAGCCCCACTATAGCCATACCATAGCCACACAGACACACTATAGCCACAAAGACACACTATAGCCACACAATAGCCACACAGACACACTATACCCACACAATAGCCACACAGACACATAATAGCCACACAGACACTCTTTAGCCACACAGACACACTATAGCCACACAAAAGCCAAACAGACACACTATAGCCACACAATAGCCACAAAAACACACAATAGTCACACAGACACAGTATAGCCACACAGACACATTAAAGCCACACAGACAAACTATAGCCACACAATAGCCACACAGACACACTATACCCACACAATAGCCACACAGACACACAATAGCCACACAGAAACACTATAGCCACACAGACACACTATAGCCACACTATAGCCCCACTATAGCCACACAATAGCCACGCAGACACACAATAGCCACAAAGTTACACTATAGTCACACAATAGCCAAACAGACACACTATACCCACACAATAGCCAAACAGACACACAATAGCCACACAGAAACACTATAGCCACACAGACACACTATAGCCACATAATAGCCACGCCGACACACAATAGTCACACAGACACACTATAGTCACACAATAGCCAAACAGACACACTATAGCCACACAATAGCCACACAGACACACTATAGCCACACAAAAGTCACACAGACACACTATAGCCACACAATAGCCCAGTGAAGGCTAACCTTTTCAGCTTGGTGTGTCGAAAAATCGTAAAAAAGTGTAGCCTTCCTTGGGTCACGTGTCATTTCAAGAAATATTCATAATTTGGTTATATTTGCAGCCCTAATAAAGAAAGAGTTATATTTTTAACTAGATTTTATCTTACTCTCCCCTGCAGATATTTACATTACCCCTCCTACAGTCATTGTCCACCCTGCGGGTATTTCTTTACCCCCCCACAGCCAGTTTTTAGTTGCTACCCCTGCAGATATTTTCTTCCCCCCCTCCTACAGCCATGGACCCCCCACCAGTCATTTTTACTTAGCCCCCTCCTACAGTCGTTGCCTTGCCTGCAGTAATTTTTACTTATCCCCCCACAGGTATTTTCTTTTCTTTCCTCCTCCCTCCTACAGCCGTTGCCCAGTATTGTTTACTCATTGACCCCCCCCCCCTGCAGGTATTTCCTTACTTGGTATTTGCTAAGACTGCCAGCATTCACTCTGCACCTCCAGAAGAAAGACCACACAGCCTCCTACGCGGCTGCACGTGACGTCATGACGTCACATCGGAAGCTCCGGGAGCGCTGGGAGCCACAATAAGATGGAGGAGAAGCGCCATGGACAGCTCAGAGCCAGGAGCCAGAAGCGCCGGGGGCAGGTGGGAGTCGGAAGTCGGACCAGCCCATCTAGCTATCGGCCCTTCTGGCAAATGCCAGTGCCAGATGGACAGTTCGGCCCTGCGTGTCAGTCTAACTGCCTCGGCTTGTCACGAGTGACACGCGTGTCATAGGTTCGCCATCACGGCAATAGCCACACAGACACACAATAGCCACACAGACACACTATAGCCACACAGACACATTATAGCCACACAGACACACTATAGCCACACAGACACACTACAGCCACACAGACACTTACCTTGTTAGATCCGAGCAGCAGCACCTCCTTCCTGCGCGCTGGTCAGCGAACGGTGAGTCAGTGAAGTGCCGCCTATGCAAGTAATCACATGGGACGGCACCTGTCACGTGATGCCATCCCAGGTGATTACTTGCATAGGCGGCACTTCACTGACTCTCCGTCCGCTGAGCAGCACGCAGGGTGCTGCTGCTCGGCGGGCATGCGGACCGGCCCATCTGGCCATCGGCCCTTCGGACATTTGCCAGAAGTGCTAGATGGCCAGTCTGGCCCTGCATTACATAAGTGGCCACTTCAAAAAAATGGTTAAGGAATATTCCTAAAGATCAATTTAATAGATTTAGGCATAACTTGATATCCAGGCAGACATTATGTCTGAGGATTTCAGAAAAAGGGAATGCCCAGATAACCCTTTGACTGAAGCCAAAATACAAGCAAAGAAAGTTGATAATTACTGTTACATCTAAAAAGAAAGAACTTAATTATAAAATTAAAACATTCTGAGATAATTTTATACAATTTATTTCTAAATAAAATAACACATCCCTACAGATTAGGGGAATTATCAAGAAGAATTGGGCACCCTAACTTGAACACTATATTAAAGGATAAACCTATTGTTATTTTTAAGAATAAAAATCTTAATAGTGTCCTGGTTCACAGTTGTTTAAAGAACACTAGACAGAAGCAATAAGGGACCACATGACTACACCATAAAACCACAAGGGTATTTAAAATGCAACCAAGAGTACTGCTTGTGGTTCTGTGTTATGAGTAATTTATATTGATATTATTATAAAATATAACATATATTCATTTTTTATGGATTTGTTTTGTTAATATTATGATAATGATACATATTTTGATTATATTAACTTTTTAGTTATTTGGAGAGCTTTATGAAGTATGAAAATCATTTGACAATAAATTCAAATATTTGTTTAAGCTTTTGATATATGTGCTCCAAATTTTTCAACTTTTCAGGGACATTTTGTGGGTCGATTGAAAGCAACTCAGCAAGCTGGCTATACAACATACTATAGGTAGCTATATTATATTCCCCATAAGGGAAGCACAAAGTGCCACAGTTTGTTTGAATGAAAAGTATATAGTTATTAAACATATCAGAGTGAGAATACGTTTTAATTTATCGTTCATTAAATGTTTTGGCATTTAGATTGTGATTTTGCAATGTTATTATGTTTGATACATAAGACACTGAGAAACCATAAATTGGCACAGCTGATCACTAATTAAAGAGGTCTGCAGGAAAAAGGATCAGGAACGCTACTGGTTGCCAGCCTAAATAAAAGACCTTACAGGAGTCAGTAACATTGTCTTTGAAAAAGTCTCACCATAAGAGATGAAACGTGTCAAAACCACTGATAAACTGCCCAAAAACTGCTTTTTCATCCAGCAAAGTTTTTGACTACAAACTGTTGAACGTACGAAGCGACATTTTCACAAACTGCAGAAAAATTGCCCTAAAAAGCTGCTGATCTAAAGAGGTGATTGCTACAGTTTAGTAAAACTAGTTTCTATTGGCTTAAACCTAGCAGTGATGACTATAAAAAGGGCCCAAATCCTGTATGTCTGCCTGGATGGTTAATATTGCAGATGTGGATAATGGAGTGCTTATTACATGTATGCTGTTATTGTAGTCCATGAGGCAGAAATTGCAGAGGAGGAGGAGCACAAGCCCCTGCTGTGACGGTTGCTCTAGTATTGGCGCTTGCTCAGATGTTGGAGAGTTGACATCATATAAGTTCAATGTGATTAATGGTTCCTCTCTCTTTCACTGGGTTCCTCTACTTCAGTCCTAATATGTAAACTGGACTGTAGTGTTCGGACATAACCCATTTATAGGTGGTCGCCGACAGTGGAAAGTACTTTGCGGTTATGTTATTTTATTATGGAACAAAACTTGCTGACGGAGGGAGAAAGCTAAAGAACTCGAATTCAAAGGTCTGGAAGTATAAGGGGGTAAGTGTATCAATCGTTGGTGTTGCAAAATTGCTGATTTTCTGCAATTTTGCCTGCTGGATTTAAGACATTATTTTAATTAAAGGCAAAACCTTTAATTGTTGGATTGGAAAACATATATTTACCACAACAGGTGATATATTTCCCCATGGAGATATTCCTAATTAGACTGTTTTAAAACTGAGATTCTATATCCTATATTTTGCATGCAATATAGGAAAAGCCATAGTTCTAGACTGTAGAACTCTAATTGTAGTGTTGTAAAAGATGTTTTAATATGTGTTATTTGATTTATGAATACATATATGTTTTTGTCTGCTATACTTGCTCCATTCAGTACTGTTCTGTTATAGTGTTGTTTTTGTATATATTAAGTGTGATAAATCATATCCCTATTGGAATAGCTGCTATTTTCATACTAAAGGAGTCAGGGCCTGATTAAGGGTTCTAACTGCCCAAGGCTAATACAACAGCAGTGTCCCCTATGCCTCCCCCCTCCCCCCCCACTGGGAGCAGAGGAATACTCAGAGCCGGTGCTAGGGTTGTCAGTATTTCAGAAAATACTACCTTGGAGATCATTCTTTTCGGTTTACAGGCTAAAGTGCTGGAATAATTTGAGGACTGTCTATACACATCTAACTTTGTCATTGGTACCAATATGTACCAGTACCGCTAGTTCCATCAGAGCGCCTCCCTCTCTCCTGATGCCTGGTCACACTTCAACCACCACATCAGGTTCTCCTCTGGTTCCTTCCCCTCCTCCTTCAAAAAAGCCCTGGTCTCCGCCATTCTAAAGAATTCCTCTCTTGATCGTGCCTCTCTCTCTAACTACCATCCATTTCCCTCCTCCCTTTCACCTCCAAGCTTCTTTTTAACAAACACCTCACTACTTTTCTCTTCTCCTACTCCTTCCTTGACCTGCTTCAAATTGGCTTTTGATCTCACAATTCCATTGAAACTGCCCCACCTACTTTACCAACTGCTTCTTCTCTTTAGTTATCCATGCCTTCTAATCCTTCTCCCATTCCTGACATCATTTGTCAAAGGTCTGTTCTCAGGCCCCGGTTCTTCTCCCTCTATACTTCTTCCCTTGGTGATCTTATTCGATCCTTTGGCCTCTAATACTCTATATCGACAACCACCATATCTACTTGTCCTCACCAGATGTCTTCCCTTTAGTAAAATGTTATGTAACTAACTGTCTCTCTGCTATTTCTACATGACTGTTCCAATGCTACCAAAAGTTAAACATATCCAAAACAGGTCTTATCATGTTCCTCCTCACAGAGTTATCACCTCCCTGGAAAACTCCCTCAACATCAACAACTCCACAATTTCCTCAGTTTGCTAAGCTCACTTGGTGTCGCACTTGACTCCACCCTATGCTTTACTCCTTGCATCCAGTCTCTTTCCTAGTCCTGTCACCACCATCTTATAATATTTCAAATAAATACCCTTTTCTTACCCAAGATGCTACCAAGACTCTTATCTACATCTCTCAACCATCTTAAAAGCTTCAACAAGTCTGATCTTCCTCTCCTGTCCATCAATATCTGCAGCACTATTTTGCTAATCCCTACAGTGGCTTCCCATGTCCTCCAGAATCCAATTCAAATAACTCACCCTTATCTACAAAGCCCTCAGCAACTGCACCTATTCATACATTTCAAATATAATCTCAATATACTCTTCCACTCGCACTCTAACTTTGATCTGCACTCTCACTCCTGCCTACACAACTTATCAAGTGTGCTTACACCCAGTGATTTACTGGAACCATGTTATTTAAAGAAACTTCAGATATTAGGATTGATCATGCCCACATTAATATATTATTATTTTCATATATATGTTGATTAGACTATAATAATGATATGTATTATATAATAATAATAATAATAATAATAATAATTCATTTAGCTAGGACTCCAAAAATAAGGGATGAGATATTCATTGCGTTTTAAAGTGTGTCAGAGTGTATTAAAGTGCTGTTTTGTTAATCATCTTAATCTCTGGTACATATGTGTGACCTCCAGTAGCTAATTATGTATTTAGGATTATCACCGCAGCACATAGTATTTCAGAAAATATATTACAGCTGATCTTTTAGGGAGGAAATTACCTGCACATTAATGAAGTTATACAAATTAGGACATGGCTGTATCTTACATGGGTAGTCTTAAGATATGATGAGGAAAGTGGAGGCAAGCAGGAATCCATAGAAAAATTGTTTTTAGGTTCTTATACTACTTTTTTCTCATTATAAGCTCTTACAGACAAATACATCTGTGCTATTTTTTTCTGACTTTGCTTTGCCAGTATATAGAAAGAATCTATCTAATTGCTAGATCTCATTGTTATCATATAGAAAAGGTGAATATGAAAACTATACAGCTTTGCCAAAATATTCTCAGCGTACAATATCTTTATACATTGACTTTCCACACATTTGTATAATATGGATGTTAACAGACTGATTGCAAGCAGTGTGTGGGCTGTTACTTTTATCTTTTTATTGTAATTACAGTACTGTACACGATAAATTTTATTGTCACCATATGTTTTTGATGCAGCCCAAACATTGCTTTAAATCTGGCTATTATAAACTACTGTATCATGAAACAAAAAGCAATATTGCACTAATTGTCTGAACTATCTTTGATGCATCTTTTGAAACTGCAACAGCTCATAGCACAATAAGGATGAATTAAGGGCAATTTAATATACATGTAGAGACATCAAGACAAAGTGTGTTCTTGACAAACTAATGGATGTTTCTGCTGGTTTCTGCCATTTACTGTAGGCAAGGATGAATAACCTCCTTTTTGTTGGAAAATTAACTTAGCAGCTGCAGGGAAAAAATAAATTAAAAAATCTGTGCTTGTAAAGTCTGCCTTGTGTCAGGAAACATATCACACAAAATCAAACTCTTATTTAAAATGTGTGTGGTGAGTTTTTAAATATAACTTAAGAAGGTACAAGACAAAAAATTTACAAAATTTTGTTTTGTTTACAACATTTCATTTTCTTTTGCACAAATACACGATCAGTGCAATAGGGAATACACAGATTTACACTGGTGCACACTATTCCACAATTTGATATTCATCCACACTGACTACACAAAACTTGTCAGGATTGTGGTCTGTTATTTAAATTCATTCATTGGCAAAAGTAGAATGGCACTTTTTTCTGCCAACTACCACTGTAATTAATTACAACTTTTTTTACTTCTAAAAAAGGTAGCCTCATTTAAGTCTTAATGAAGTCTTGAGTCTAAGGGCGCATTGGGACTGTCTTTATTTTACATGTCACATTTGAATGTTTTAATGGTTTCATTAAGTTTCTTTATGTGCACATATAAATATTCTTCCCCATATAAATTGTGCCAATGTTGTGCAAAAGTTATATCACTGAAACATAATCATCAAAACCTCATTGATTATTCAAAATATCAAGCTGATTTGTGCATCCAAAAAGGCTCAATGGTACCTGTTAAACACCATTTGAAATGTACAAATTCCAGCATTTCAATATCAGTATAACATCAAATCTCACAACATTCATTTTTGTTTAGCACTTGAGAACAGGATTTGTTGTGTAACTGCAGCTAACCCACATTAACATTTAGTGATGTTGAAAGGACACAGGTCCATCAAGTTCCACCTTTCACAAATTGAGCTACTTCGGAGGAAGGCAAAACAAAACCCCCAGTGTGACAATTGCCAAATTAGTATCACAGGGGAAAAAATAGTTCCCAAAAATGATAATCTGATAAATTATCCATATCAATTTACCCAATAATGTCCTATGCCAATTGTAGCAAAACATACTATTTTGTGTCAGAAAGTCATCCAATCTATTTTTAAATGATGTCAGTTTAACCGCCCTTTGAGAAAATAACTCTTTCATATACTGATGGTGACATCTTCTATCTTGCATTCCCAATTGATTACCCCATGTCTTTTCTATGGTAAAATTAGATGTGAATTAGATAACTATTTGTATGGATATTCAATATACAGTATTTATATATTTTTCTTAGTTTACCTCTAAGACACTTTTACAAAACCTAACCTCTTTTTATAAATAACCTTTTCATTCCACTTACTAATTAGATGTCCCATCTCGGAATCCTATGACCTTCTTAGCCAGTATACCTAAGTAAATTTCCAGCTCAGTTTTGTATTTCATTTAATGCATAAGAATCAAAGTTATTATCACAGAGTATGTGCATAATCCTACATTATCTGCTATTGAGGCACTCTTCAATGTGGTTGCCCATAAATGCAGGCACAAAGGTGCAAACATAAGTTCATGTCACAAATGAGTACAGAACATAAATAACCTTTTATGATTATATTGGGATCAGTAAATAGTGCATATAGCTCAATGCAGTCATTGTGGAAAAAAACTTGCACCAAATTAACATTAATTCATAAGTATTAATTGGTCACAATCAAGACACTATCTGAAAAGAGGGACTGCATATGAAGTCATAAGGGTCCCATCAGCAAGTCCATTTATATGACCGCTGTTCTTTCCACATTCTCAAATTATCATTTGGAAACAAACACAGTTTTTCAAACTTACAGTATTTGTGTTATTTTAGCTAAATTATTTGGCACACTTAAATAGTAGTTGGAGATCATTTGTGTCCATTCCATTGATCCCTTTTAGGGGGTATATGATTTCTGTGGGTCAGCCAAGTGACAAAAAAATGTAAATTAATGATTTTGATGGAAGGTGAAGGAAAAATATATTATTTGTGTTTGCAACGAAGAATGATGTCTACAAAATGACATCCAAATGCCTTAAAGTAGCTTTTTAGTGTTTAGTTTTCAGTTTTGAGCCTAGTAAATATAGATGCTAAATAGGATATTATAAGGATTTCCTTAAACAATTTAAATTAAAAATATAAATTAAAAATATAAATTCCATAAACGTTATATATGTATGTGTTTTGTCTTTTGAGGCATACTCAAGGAAAGAGATAAGTAAATGAAAAAAAAGGTTAATAATGCCAAATAATATCATTCAACTTCAGTCTGCAATTGGATAGCTGCAGGCTGTACAATTATGTAAACTATTATGGTTAATTATTATCATGCTTAAATCACAAATCTTAAGGATAAAATTTGGAAATAGTTGTATAATATGTTTTTACTGAGTATTTAATGTGAGTCAAATTATTTAGTTACAGGATGATGCTGTCCAAACCCATAACATTCATCTGCCAATGCCACCAGAACAGCAGTAAAAAAGTGCTTTTTTTACCTTAAATAAACACCCTTATTTTTAAGTACTGTTGTCTCTGCTATTCAGGTGTTACCAGATCAAGCGGTATTCCCATGAAATTCTGACTGACATCAAAGAAAAGTGAGCAAGAAAGACGTATATGAAAGATCGAGAACTAGGATTTGCTCAATGCCTCATACAGAAACAGAATACAAAACATTAGTGTGGAACAAGCAAATGGTTACTTACAGGCATTGATGTGTAATAAATAAGGGGGTACAGTGTGGTGAAGAAGAATGGGGCACAGTGTGGTGATGAAGCAGGGGACACAGTGATGGAGGGGCAGTGTGAGGAATGAGGGGGGCAGTGTGATAAAAGTGGGGTGCAGTGAGATGAAGGAGTAGAGCAGTGTTATGAAGGAGAGGAACAGTGTGAAAGTTCCGATTTAACAAAATAAAATTTTATAAAATTAGGTGCTGTTTTAAGATGCTGATAACATGTTTATATCTACTGTGGTCTGTAATCATAATACAACCCTGTAGTGGCAATACAAATGAGCTTGTCATGAAGTGTACCATCACCTAAATATATTGAATGCAGCCATTTAATAGACTGAGCCAATATTGCAGCCTATCCACTCATTTCATCAAGTGCATCCCATTTTAGGGATTTCCCTTGCCTGCACCAGTCTCTGCTCTTCGCTTCTTCCACAACCAGGGCCATCTTTTCCATTGGGCACAATGGGCAGCTGCAAGGGGGCCCCATAGGCACGGCTCTTAATGAGAATAAATAATCCTGCAAAAGAAAAAAACCTGCAAAAAAAACCTTCAAGGGTCACTGAGCAAGTACATCTGTCTATCTCTATCTCTATATATATCTATATCTGTATCTGTATACATCTATATATCTATATCTAGGGGCCCCGGTGCACTGCTTTGCCTGGGGCCCATAATGTTGTTAAGATGGCCCTGTCCACAACCCTTTAATTTACCAATGGATCAGTCTGTGGCCCCCGATAGTTTATTTGCAATAAGAAAATAGAGTGGTATTATGATATTATGCCCTCCTTATGAAAATATGTATACATTGTAGTTTATTGCATAAATAGACTATCAAATATATATATATGCTAATTAAAATATACTATTTAAGATTTTTTTTCATATAATATTTTATACTTTTTATATAATATGGCATTCTGGTGGGTTCTGCATACCTCATGCCAACTGTATCTAACATTTAAGATTTAATATGGGTGATGGTTGCTTGGAAGAAAGCCAAGGGACACCTAGGAACTCCACCTAGGCTACTATTGCTTGTGTAGGAGTTGCCTTTAAAAGCTGTGTGTAGGTAAGTTTCAACCCAAATAAAAGGCATAGCAATTGATCATGTTAGGACTGGCAAGAAGGGGTATACTTTGGAGAGAGTTTGTCAGCATAACATATATGGAAAAGTAGTTAAAACAGCAACAGTTGTATATTTAGTCAGTGCAGAGTATCAATTTGTTTTGTTTATACAATGTGGGCATATCATCATCATCATTACCATTTATTTATATAGCGCCACTAATTCCGCAGTGCTGTACAGAGAACTCATTCACATTGGTTCCTGTCCCATTGGGGTGTACAGTTTAACACACACACACACACAGACAGACACAGACTAGGGTCAATTTGTTAGCAGCCAATTAACCTACTAGTATGTTTTTGGAGTGTGGGAGGAAACTGGAGCACCCGGAGGAAACCCATGCAAACACGGAGAGAACATACAAACTCCTCACAGATAAGGCCATGGTTGGGAATTGAACTCATGACCCCAGTGTTGTAAGGCAGAAGTGCTAACCACTACACCACCGTGCTGCCCCTTTTGCACCACTGTTTGTATGTGGTGAGTGCAGAGGATCAATGTCTTGTTTATATATTTTTTTTCAATGTAAACTAATATAATAAAAAGCTTTTTGCATCACAGCTCTGAATCCAAGCATAAGATATTCACAAAACATCTTAAATATTGGCACATAATCCTTCCCTTTGTGCAGAATGAGTAATGATATGTAAAGCTTTTCATGGAAACATTATAATAAAGTAGAGGTTCTTAGAGCACATGATGCAATCAATATATGTATAACAATTAACTAATTTAGATAACCAAGTGAAAAAATCTGTCAGAGACAGATATTAATTTCAGGGGATATTTAGCTAATATAAGTGCATAAGTATAGATAAAGTGTCAGGGAGATTTATTAGACACCAGCCAATAGTCAATTGATTTCTTTTTGTGTAATGAGTTTGTTTTACATGTTCTCATATATTTAGTTAACTTTCCTTTAATTAAGTGCACAAAACTATCTATTACAATGCAAATCATACCAGCCGTTCTCTTATTTTATTTTTCCTTTTTATTGTGGGCATATCATCACTCTGCACAATCCACCAACATATCATGAAAAAACACTCCTAAAGAGACACAAAATACAGCGTATGGTGTTCTGGACACTGCAGGGCACCAACCTGCACATCAACACAGAAGTGGAAATGTCACAGTAGAGTTAACTGGTCATCATTTATAACAGGCACATCACATTGGAACAGTTGACATTGTCGTCTTTATATAAGTGTAACTGCATTTGTTCATTTCGATCGATTATGCAGGCCAACATGGTCTCTTTATGAGGAGTTTGCAAACATGAGCAGGGATTGGCAGTACAGTTGGTGACATAGGACTTGTACACACATGTTAAAATCAAGCACTGAAAGTGCATTTAACCACAAAGTCTAAAAAATGCTTTATGATACCAGAATGGACCTGTATATAAGCTTTCTAACAAATATTCACTTTGCATTGCCTCCTGTCAATTTTGACTTTGCAGCATTCACAATTGTTAACGCTGGGCAAAATATAAAGTAGTTCTATATAAATACTCATTTAGCATATTTGGATACACTACAGAATATTATGCTGCAGCACAACTTTGAAATATGTTAATAAATGCATTCTAAAGCTCCCTTGAATTAAGGTCAAATTATCTGTCTATGCTTAAATTAACAATGATTGTCTGATTCCCTTGTGCTCAGTGGATGTCAATAGCTTTGTTCATACTTTGCACCTAGCTCAGTGCAAAACAAAATGTGAACATTTAATATTTTAATGTACTAAAAAAGAAAAATGACAGAGCAAACTTGGAGACTATTGTTTTTTGTGGGATAGTTCACAGGGCTTTTAGATAAAGTGCAAACAGGCTGATTTTTTAATTCTGGTCTGAAGGTGTCATTAAGTAAGATTATAGTAAACCTTATTTGTTCTTGGTAAATAAATTTCACTTTAGCTACAAGTACAAAACAGTCAAATAATGTGGCAATGTTTCACACACAAATTGCTTTCTAAAGCTCTGTGGCTGTAAACATAATGTGAACCAAGCTCTATTCTACTCCTCCCAAAGGCATGTAACACATACCATTTAATTTTTTGTGGTTCCTTTGAGATGTAAAAGATTACTACAGTTGCAGAGTCAATATTGTTTAGATTTTAAGAGATGTGGTCACACATGTGCAATTTACATTTTTCCTATGGAAACCAAGCTAGTTACCTCCTACATCACAGATTAACACATTTATCACCCATGGATTCTTAGCAATCACAATGGTGTTGCGGTTTTTATTTACATTCTGATGAACTGGCTAAAAACACATTTCTATGTTATGTGATTGTATTTTATTATATTTGTAGCCAGGCTCATTTATTTTAATTTATTCACCAAATGGAGTGTGGCTCTTCTGTTTTACATAGTGAAATGCAGAAAATGGTCACAACTCATGGCATCGTTTGTATGTACAGGTACAGAGTTCGCTAGAGCTTAACTGAAGGTATCAAGACAGAGTTTATTATGGAACGTGGATGTTATTACCTCACAGACACATGATAAGGCTAAACACTAGTATTACACACCATTCTGAAACTTGGAGCTCATTTAGAATTCTATGCATTATTGCACCAAACATAGGTTGAGTGGGATGGATTTCTCCAGCTCAAAAACAGCATCATTTCCATTAAACATTAGGCATACCGGACCACATTTACATCCAATGATAGCGTAAAGATGTGGCTTTAGTGAGTTAGTAGTAAATGCTAATATAATAAAGTATCCTATACACAGGAGGAAATATTGAAGTGAGAGTTATTAATAAATGATAAAGTGACGTTTTTGGTGTAAAATGTAGTTAAACACAAGCACATTTATATCTGTTGTTTTCCTCTTTAAAAGCAAACGGGAATCTTCTTTTCTGCAGTAGTCCAAATGGAAATTTCAATATGTTTTGCAAATAAATGGCTGCAACTTAATATAATATAGCCACAATGTTAATTAATTATTATTATTATTATTATTATTATTATTATATGTGATATTAGCTGGATAATTTAAAATGCAGTCAGCCAATCAGAAGCAACTAAATATGCAGTATACCTCGAATACTATGATTATGGTGATTTAAGACAGTGAATGACCAAAATGATACAGGAAAGGTTGACCTACAACATGAGAGATATGTACCAAAGTGATTTGCAATACCATCGCTGACAGCCAGCAGTCATGGGTAGCTTTATGAACATTTTTGCACATTTGTGCACTGAGTGCAAAAATAGGTATCAAAAGCACAAAAAGAGACTTACAATCCTGTATTCTTTCTTTCCAGAATAAATAACCGGCAATGTGTTTTATTTATAATCATCAACTTTTGTTGTTTATGTGCCACAAAACTCCACAGCACAAAACTGTCAGAATGACATATCATGCAAAATGCAAATCAGACATAAAAGCAGAAATACATTTCTCATATATTGCCATAGTTTTAGAACACACAAAAAGAAAACAAAAGGAAAAACATGAAATGGCTAATCGAACCCTAATATTACTTTAAGAACTATATGCTTACTGATTTTTACTTTGAGTGCAATAACACAATGTATTGTTTTATTGTTCTTGTAGCTGTCATTTACTGGCAATCCTTTATTTCCACCAACGTTCAGGCATTCCAACAATTTTCAACAAAAGATGTTTTCTGTAAGTGTAACACTCCAATATCCTATAAATATTATACAATAGCAAAAATAAAAATGACTTGCTTTGCGAGTATTCAATGCTGTGGAAGTGTTTAGCATTATTCATTGATTCCCAAGAGATGCAGTGTATCCAAAAATATCCACAATATTTTTCTATGGATTTTAGTTAGGGGCTCTCCTTTGGGACCTGGGAGGATTTCCTTCAGGACTATTCAACACAATTCAGAAGTGTTATGCTTGGAAATTGTAAAACAAAAACCCAGCCAATGCTTGTGTTGTATTTTGAGAACCAACGCTGGATTATAAAGCACCTTTTAATAATGTCTCTTATCTTTTTTCATACCATGCCTGCAGGAATTGTAAAAATATTTTTTAATCAATCATATTTGATACAAAATTATTTTTGACTACCTGATTAGTAATCAATTTACACTTTTTGCATGAAAATATCGTTGGTTTTTTTTTTTTTTTGAAAAGCTGAGAAATTTTGGGGTCATCCATAATAACTCAATATCCTGTGTTTTTAGTTTTAGACAGAATTTAACTTTTAACAATGATGTTTTCAAATAATTTCCCACTTTTTCCCTAACTTGAAAATATAAGAAAAATAGTTTATAAAAACAGCATTACTTTAACAATTTTTCAGTTTAAATCACACATAATCTGTTTCTTGTCTAGAAAGCTGAACAATGCCCTTTTCACCTGCAAGTGTAATGGTGAAGGTAGTCACAAAAACAACTACTTTAGCACTGAACAGTGCAGGGACCCTCCCTAGCCACACTGGTGTAGTTATGGCTATATAAAAAAGTAAAACCCAAGAAGTGGAAGCTACAGTATGTCACCTTTCTATAGTCTATATGTACTCTTATTTTCTTCTCTCTTTTTTCACTTTCTTCTTTCTTTGCTTTCTTCATCTCCTATTTTCTGCTCTTTTTCTGCAACATTCTAGTGCACACTTAGGGCCTTATGTCAGACGGGTGGGGTACGGCTCGCTGATGATGGTCACACCGACACAGAGGACACCAACAATAAAAGAACGATTTAAGGAAAAAGCGACAGGTACAATGACAGACTTACCTGAAAAATGACTCTGCAGATCTCCAATGCCAGCAGAAGGATGACAGCACCTCCTTCCGACTGTCCAGGTCTCCGGCAGCACTGTGTGACGTCAGTGCGCCCTTCATGCCTTTACATTTAAAGTGGCAACGTCAAGACCCCACAGGGACACTGTTTAAACAGTGTCGCCGCAGGGACACTACATTGCCGCTTTAAATTTAAAGGCATGAAGGGCGCACTGATGTCACACAGTGCTGCCGGAGACCTGGGCAATCGGAAGGAGGTGCTGTCATCCTTCTACTGGCATCGGAGATCTGCAGAGTCGTTTTTCAGGTAAGTCTGTCATTGTACCTGTCGCTTTTTCCTTAAATCGTTCTTTTATTGTTGGTCTCCTCTAGGGCATGTCCTAGATCAACTTTAAATTTCAATGTAAAAATAAAGCTATCAAGTATTTGTGTGCTGAATGAAAAAACAGCCAATATTTAACTTATATATAAACTAATTTGCAACCCTTGCATTGAAACATGGTTTGTCCCGGAAAACATTTACTCCTTTTTTTGCCTTACTTTCCTTAATGGCTCAGATCCAATGTGCATTTTTATGGCAGTATTTTAAGTTGCATGTAATTAAAATTATGTGCAATCTGAAATAAAGTGCATAGATGTATCCAGAGCAAAGATACAGCAGTCACCATTAACTTGTAAATTTGCACATGGCTTATGAAAGCACAAAGATACACCTCCTAAAAGGTGTAGCTAACAATATGTGTACAAGAAGATAGGACAAATCTCAAGGGCTTGGTTAACTTGAATCTACACATATTTATGCACTGAACTTTCATGAAGACGCATCTGATCCGGCCCTGTAAGTGCAAGGATTAGTGCAACTCAAAATAAAGGCACAGACAGTGCTCATGTGCACAAATTTTCTACAAAATGAAAAGTTATGACAAGCAAATGCACTTACATGTAGTTCGAAATGAGGACCAAGGTATGTGTGAAATTGCAGGGATCTATGCATCAAAAATACACATAAACACATAGAACATTTTGATGCTTATTTAAGCATTTTTTCTGCTTACAAATATGCTAGATTGCATTTCTCTCCTGATCCTTCTGGGTGAGAATCTTTCAGGTATGCTGCAACAGTATGCAAAAAAAAGTCCATGATAATTGAAAAATTCACATTCCTGTACTATATTTTTCACTGCTTATCAAAGCTAATGATGCATAAAAACATTGCGCAACACTTTTATAGCTATTGAGAGAAAATATCTGAAACCATCAGGAGTGTGCCAATGTCAATTAAATTTAAATGATCTGACTGTCCTAATTGCCCAGAATATCAAGGGTAAAAAAAACATTGCCAATAAAAAAGTGTAAAAATAGCAATTGATAGAGAGTTGCAAGAATGACTGAATCCTGTAAATCTACTAATCTACCACACAAGTTGTGCATAACTTCATTATAATTATGCACAAATGGACAACAACCTAGTCCTATTCCTATAGAGATTGTGAAGATTATATTATTTGTCACAGATCCCAGTTTCAAAATTATTATTACCCTTTCAACTTTGTTAGCTAGTTCCTGAGATTTATAGGCACATATCCTGTTTCTAATTTGCTGTTTATTAGAACACATAGAGCATTGGTTTATTCATTATATGCAAGGTCAGTTTTGCTTTTAATTATTCTGACTTGCTATGCTAGTCCATTCACATCTCATATAATTGATAATGTATTCCAAGGATGGTGAATCCCTCTGCAGCAATATTCACAACAGTGACAGTCTATTTGCATATGGAACAGGCTCCTAGCCACTTTTGACCTTTAAAGGCAATGAAAAATGCATTCCATACCCCCGTTATTTAGAAGCAGAAGCTGATTGTGATACAGTAAATTTAGTTAACATTTATCATGGTTTGAAGAATGTAACATTTTTTCATCCTTCAAACTTTTATTTAGCTTATTGTAAAGTACATATATTACAGAGATTGCAATAAAAATACAAAAACCCACTTTGATGATATTACATAATTTATTAGACAAAAGTCCATTTTAGAAACTGATTTTATTTTTAAATATGTCACATATATTGAAACTAATTAATCTACCTTCAGAATTAGGCCAGGAAATGTGTGTACAAAGTCACTTTGACCTAGTTTTGTCCAAGGCAAATAAATGGGACATAATTATCTAATAGGCTGACTAGACTGCAGCCTAGGGTACAAGATTTTTTTGCGGGTATATAACTGTAACAGAGAGAGGAATTAACCGAAATGTATTTTAAAACACAACAGAATAATTGCTCTTGTCTCGATCCGGAGACTGGATAGGAGCCCAGTGGCAGGGAGGAAGGCTGGCCAACAGGAGATTAGATGGTAAGAATGGTCAAATGTAGCCGGGTGCGGTACACAGTGAGGCGAGGAGATCCAAAGGTTCAGGCGGAGTGGAGGGCAAGCCGAGGTTGGTGCACGAGTAGTTAATGCTTGGAACCAGGAAGAAAAACAGGAGCAGGAGCTTGATCACAGGCAAAGAGCACAACAATCAGGAACTGGAGACAGGGACTGGCCAGGCATTTAAAGGAAGTCAAGGGATGGAGCTAAGGCATGCTGGAACATCAGGAGATCACAGGGACTGATCTGGAACACAGAATAAAGGAAAAGAACTGTCCAGCAGCCAGAATAGCTCAGTCAGTAGAGCAGCAGTCCATAGAGGCAGAAGCCCTGGGTTCAAATCCTGACAGTTCTCCAAAGTAGAAATAAAAATGTAGTAAGGTAGTAATCTTGACATATTCACATGGTAAAGGGTGAAAACAATGAGTCATCCTTGGGTGAGGGCTTGATGATAAGCTAATAGGAGAGACAAGGATGGCAATAGGTAAGACAGCTCCTCCACCATCACACTTTTATCCTCAGTAGAGCTCATTTACATCTTCATTCTGTTATACAGTTCTGATTTTAATGAAAACTAAATGAGTGACAAAGATTGCAGTGAAACTTTTAAAAAGCCCAATGACGCTGAGAATAATAACTTCATTTTTTCCTATATTGATATTGGTCTGGCATGGAAGTCAAGGGTGTGGTACGAACATATTTGCCTTGGGCGACCTACATTTTTGAAGGTATGTTTGATTACTTTTTCCTATCCCCGATAAAATAATATCAACTGTGAGAGAAGGAAAGGAGGTTAAACCATTTCAATCATAAAGGATTCTTCAATGCAAGTTCAGTCAGTTGGTGGAATTTCATACCACATAAAAATCACTTATTAACAGTGTGTCTGGATCACTATTAAATAACTTTTGGTAAAAATGTATTTAAAGCGAATAGCGCAGGGCACTTATTTATGTAATTGCATTTGCACTTATTTTCTTGTATTGTATGTATTCTGAGATAGGAAATCTTTATTACTGAGACCAGGCTAGAAAATGTTTTCACCTGGCTATAGGATATGTGAGGTGGGTGGTAGAGACCCTCTTGGGAGGGCTTACCTTGGACGTCTGCTCTTGGTTTTGTTGATTTGAGGGTTGGTGCTGCCGTGACGGTTGTTCCGGGTGTTCTAGTTCCGGTTGTTGTTGGTCGTTGTCTTGTTTTTTCCGTGGCGCAACCTGTGATGGAAATAAGATGGGGAGTGGGGGGGGGAGGGAGGAGAGAACAGGCGAGAAAGTATACACAATATCAGCTAGAGCGGTGGCTCTGCTGCAGTGGGAAATGTTTATATCTTGTTTTGCAGTTTTTGTTTATAGCTCTTTTGCTTTGGTTTATTGCTCTAATGCCATGTATACTATGGTGATCTATGGAGTTCTCTGAGTTAGTAGCTCTATGGGGAGTGGCGGGCAGGGGGGGTAGGTTTGCCCTGAATGGGTTTGGGGTTTATATATAGCAGGTGTTGTCTTATCCAACGCGTGCCATCCCTGACGAAGTCTCCGGACGAAACGCGTTGTATAAGACAATACACAAAGATTTCTTCATACAGATCAAAAGGAACCTAAACGCGGAGAAGCCCCACTACAAAACAAGCTCACCGACGAGAGGTCCAAGCACTCCAGAGGCAAGCATTACAAACGAGGAGATTACAACACTGCAGTGGAACGCACAGGCACCTGTGCGTTCCACAACAAAACAGGAAGTGAGGCTTTTGGAACGCTTTAGCGTTCCTGGAACAACGGAAGTAAGCCGCTAGGCCGCAGCCACCCTGACCGCTCGTCCAGCGCTACACATTCCAAAGCCAACCTACAGCAGACACCCGCCTACCCGAGGTAACCTGCCCAGAGAAGACATCCCACACCAAGCAACACAAGAACTGCCCTTTTAAGAGCAAATAAGCAGAAACGCTATTACAACCTCCATCTGCACTACATTGAGCCTTAAGCCACACATATCCCCCTCACTATTAGCATCTATATCCCCACACATAGCCAAGCCCAGAATTTACCTTTAGCACATTACCACCACACATATCCCATAACACCCACACTATTTACATTAAGCTCATTCACCACATCGTTATTTCAGATTTATAAACACCATCTCACTTGCTCCACTAGGTCACCCATTTGCTGTATTTTAAACTAAATACAGAGAGCAAGCCTCCACACAAGATAGCAGTACACCTGCTATATATAAACCCCAAACCCATTCAGGGCAAACCTACCCCCCTGCCCGCCACACCCCATAGAGCTACTAATTCAGAGAACTCCATAGATCACCATAGTATACACGGCATTAGAGCTATAAACCAAAGCAAAAAAGCTATAAACAAAAACCGCAAAACAAGCTATAAACATTTCCCACTGCAGCAGAGCCACCGCTCTAGCTGATATCGTGTATACTTTCTCGCCTGTTCTCTCCTCCCTCCCCCCCCCACTCCCCATCTTATTTCCATCACAGGTTACGCCAGGGAAAAAACAAGACAATGGCTATAGGATATGCCTATTTCTGATGCATATATCTGATACAATGAGCCTGTGTTTACCAAACCTTTAGTGTATTGGGGTTTGGGAAACTGGCTTGTTGTGGGTCCTTTTGTTGTTCTGTGTGAATATGAATTCCGAACAGTCTGATGAAAGGCCAAGTGTTAATTAGATCTTTTGATGTGTGAGGTTTAACTTGGAGACAGGAAGGTTTAATTTAAAACGTGCTGCCACATTTCCTGCATCTCAAAGATGCAGGAAATCACAGCAAGGTTTTTAAGAATTTCATAGCTAAGTATAAATACTAGTGGTTTTGCAATGCATGTAAATCAATGTTTGTGTGAATAAAGTATATCCTGATTCTAAAAATAGACTTTTTCTGAACTGTATAAAAGATGAGCTCTGTGAGCATGTAAGTGTTCTTCTGAATTTTCATCTGACCTGATCACACTGGTATCTTCCACCAGTGTGTGTGAGCAAATAAACCATCTTGCTTCAAAGACATGGACGTAAATGTATCAAGGTCCGATTTTGCCAGCGTGTTAAAATCGCGGCAAATCGCGGGTGTTAATTGCGATTTTAGTTAAAAACTCTGCAAATGTATCAAGGTGCGATTTTTACCCTGAAGTTCAAAATTGCTGGTCATCTCCGGCAATTCGCAGCGAGTTAAAACACTCCCATGTTTGGCAAACTCTCCTGTGTTGTAGCAGCGTGTTTTAAACACATCACTGTTACACTGGCCTGTCAAGAATGGATTAAAGTAAAAAAAAAAAAGAAAGCGTGGGGTCCACACTCTATTCCTGCTTAACCCTAGTGCTGCCTGACTACTGCTGGTTCCGTGAAAATCAAGGAAAAATTTAGCGTGGGGTCCCACCAATTTTCACTTAACCAGCACTAGGCAAACCAGCCGGGGTTGGCGGCACTATAGCAGAGGGACACGCAGCAGGGGTCACCCTGCCATAATGACTAACCAACCACAGGCTGTTCAGCGCTGGGCTGGATTCCCTAGGGAGTGAGGTCCGCCGAAAAAAACAAGCAGCCCCCCCCCTAGAGACACCCAGCCCAGTGCTGATAGCACCCCTGGGCAGTGGGTGTAGGGTAATAACGGCGAAAAAAGGTTTAAAAAAACAAACAGACGCCATTTTGTTTTGTGGAACTACAAGTCCCAGTCAGCCAGGTTGCACAAAATATTGTGGCCATGCTGCTGCTTGTATAACTACAAGCACCAGCATACCCACGGCAGCCAGGGCATGTTGGCACTTGGGAAACCACAAGTGCCAACATGCCCTGACATCCATGGCTGGCTGGGACCTGTAGTTACACAAAAGAAAGTGTTTAAAAACCACCACACCCTCGTAAAAACCACTAACATGTAATAAAAATAAAAAACCCACAATAAACACAGTAAGCACCCTCCTTTACACCATATATTTTTATTATAAAATAATAAATTCCCTGATACTCACCGATGAAGTCTTATTTCTTTTGTCAGCAGCTTTCAATCCAAAAATGGCTGTCATAAATGTCCCAAATAAATTTGTAGATCCAAAAGTCCGGCTTGCCTCAGTCCCCAAGTTATTTATACTTCAAAAGTCCTGGCTTGTAATCTCTTCTTTTCTTTGCCCAAGAGGGGCCCATTGTTGATAGTAGTCTTCATTTCTTCGGTCAGGGGGGCCCCATATTTGTACATCCCTGAAACCTTTGTTCTTGATTGCAGAAAAATAAAAAAGACAAGAGCCCCCGCAAACAGCTCCTAGCAGCTGAAATAGCGCACTACTAAACATAACTGCTTTACTGCAGAGATGTCTGCACTTTCATCAATGACAAGAGAATAACAGGACTGACCAATATCTGTAATAAGTTCAGACAGCATGCAGGGACCAATTACATTGTTTATCAATGATGTACACTTGGTTTGATGTAGATGTAATTCTTTTTCAAAAGTAGATCCTACAAGCTCCCCAAGGTGATCCACAGACTGTGTAGCAGAATGGCATGCGATGTAACAAGCCAGTCTCAGTTCTGCTGTGTGGCTTGTTGCTGAGGGCTTAGCAACTGTAAATCCCAGATTTGTCAATCGCATCCCAGATAGTTGTTTGCAGTTGGTCTTGTGCTTGTCTGAGCTGGCATGCTGCACGAGGTCTGCATGCTGGGCACGGATCATGGTTTTTTCAAAACTTGCAGGCAGACATATGCGCCCTATAGCAGCTGGCGCATGTAAAATCCCCTCGCTCCCGGTCTGAACTACAGAAGATATGCAATTATGGAGCAAAACCTGACTGGGGGTAACCCAATATGTGCCTTAAAAGCACACAAGAACCCTGCATCGGTGCAGGCTCAACTGTGCACCATATAGAAAAAAAAAAAGAGGAAGAAAAGTCTTATTGTGGGTGCACCAGCTGAGTTTATTAAAAAAAAATGCATTACTATTAGCACCGGACACAGTAAGCATATTAAATAGATTAAGTTAGCGGTTCCCAAAGGGTGCACAGGGGCTCCCTGTGGTGCCGCGGCGCTGTCACAGGGGTGCCGCGATCACCCTAGCAATGAAAAGGAAGAAAAAAAAACAAAACAAAAAAAAATAATTACCAATCATCCAGCGCCGGATCCTCCTCCTCACTGACTGCCGGGTGTGATGTCATCACGTCCATCAGCCTCAGTGAGGAGCAGCAGCAGAGAGGACTTCAGGAAAGAAGGTAAGTAAAGGAAGTGAAGGGGGACAGAGAGAGACGCTGAAGGAGGGGGACAGAGAGAGACGCTGAAGGAGGGGTACAGAGAGAGACGCTGAAGAAGGGGGACAGAGAGACGCTGAAGAAGGGGACACAGAGTGTGAGATGGCAAAGAGGGGGGCAGAGTAATATGGTGAAGGGGCGCAGTGATATGATGAAGGGGCACAATGTGATGGTGAAGGGGCCTAAATACATCTTACGTCATTTTGACCCAACTACTTAAAAAACGGAACTACCAAGTAATTATTTTGGCTTAGGGGTGCCTTGGAAAGATTATGGTGACCCTAAGGGTGCCTCGAACTGAGAAAGTTTGGGAACCACTGGATTAGGTAATACACATAAGTAGTACAGAGGAGTGAGAGTAGTGCAATATGGACTCACACAGAGTGTAACAAAAGACATGGCAGCAGGAAGTACAACAGGGGTTCAGACAATAGACCATAGGAAGAGAGGACCGTGCCCATGAGAGCTTACATTCTACACTATCCGTAACGCTATAAAAATCTAGAAAGAAAAAAGGACAGCATTTTTTTCATTTTAACTGGTGGAAAGTTGGTCCGTACAGACAAGAGTAAGTAAAAATGTGTAAAAACTAACATACAATATAAACGTAATAGCTGCATAGCACATGTAGCTGGCACCAATACTGTAAACAAAACCAATTGCTATAGTGTACCTTAACCACAAAAATTATGTACACTGCAGCTAAATATCAATATTTTTACTTTTTCATTATTATTAGGTTATAAAACATGTAAGTATTGCACAAAATTCATATATATCATAAATATTGCCACTGATGTAATATAATGCAGCCCATGAATGTTCATACATTCATGTGCACACTTGATTATATACATGGAGAGCAGTCTTTTAATATGTTAAAACGTCTTCCAGAAACAAAGGTATTTGGAGCAGCATTTTTCGCAAAAGCATGAAGAAGTTCCTGCCACCAAAGTTGTAAAGTCTCACTGGCAGCAAGACATCATCATCATTTATTTATATAGCGCCAGCAAATTCCGTAGCGCTTTACAATTGGGAACAAGCATTAATAAGACAATACTGGGTAATACAGACATCTTCTCTGGGCCCACTCCTGGAGACTGTACATAAACTGCTTACAGTTAAAGGGCACAGTATAGGCCTGCATGTTAGGACAATGGGGAATAATGAGCAATGAAAAAAATCACTAGCAGCCACCCCCAGCTACACATGAGCTGATATAATACCAGCACAGGACCCTTGGGGACTATAAGGGCAGGGAAAGGGGTCTAGGGGTGCAGGCTCCCTCATATACTCTCATATATCCAGTTACCCACTCACCGTTAATAAAGCTGTTGGAGAGATGAGCTGCTGCTGGTCTGTTAGGGGCACACAGCTCTGCCTTCACATGCAGTACAGTGTGAAGCAGGACATACCTCCCAACTGTCCTTGTAGTCGGACCCAATCCTGACTACGCGAGACAGTCACCCAAATTCCTGATTGCCCGACCAGATTCAGGACAGTTAGCAGACTGTCCTGCTCTCTCCTACCTGTTCTTATCACTGTCCCCACCTGTGGCTGCTGGTGTCTTTAGCTCAGTTGCTGCTTGTCTGGATTCTGGAATGTTGGAGGCCCTATTTGGAAAAAAAAATGGGTACATGAAATTTAGAAAATTCCAACCAGCCCCAGCATTAAAACAATAGTATTCCCATTTAATATATAAACATATTTCCCTCCCTCCAAACAGCCCCAGCAATAAATTAAATGGTGTTTAAAATATATAACCATTTCCCACATCCACGGCATTAAATAATTCATATTTAATAAAAAGACCTAATTTTCCCCAAAACAGCCCCACATTCATTTATGAACTTCCAAATTACCCTAGCATTAAATTTTAATGTCCAGTCACCCCATCTTAAATCAAATTGCCCCACCATCACCCCACAATAAAATAGCACCCATTAAATAATTAGCATCCACCTGCAATCAATCCACCATTAAATAATAACCTACCTCCCACATTATATTAGGAACACCCTCTCCCTCACACATTTTATTAACATACTTCCACTTCTCCCTCACACATTATATTAACATACTACCGCCGCTCGCACACACATTATATTAACATGCTACCCTCTCCCCCACACATTATATTAACATACTGCCCCAACTAACTTTGTTCTATTCGCGCACTGTATGGCCTTGTTTCTCTTCACACATGATACAGCACCTGTCATGTGGTGCAGGTCCCATGTGACACCAATAGCAGGCCACACATAGGGGAAGGGGGGGGATGGATCGTAAGGATCCGTGGCCAATGATAGAAGGTGGCTGGTCTCGGAGGAGGGGCCAGCCACCAAGTAATAGAGACTTGGGCCAGTGCAGGGACCGGCCCAAAATAGTCATTTTTTTTCTGTCCGGCCCAGCGGGCATATGCCCCCCAGCTCCCCGTCCCAGCCCGTCCCTGAAACTAGCATTGATACTGCACATTAAAAAAAAGAAACACTGATAAAATGACATCAGTTTTGACTATCTTTCTATCTATCTATCTATATGTAAATATATATATTTCAAAATTGGTGTCACAGTCGGATCTTGCGAGATCCGACGGTGTGATGACGAGGTTTTATTTATCCCGAGTGTGAATGACAGGGGGGTGAGAACTAGAAGGGAGGAGACAAAAGCCAGCCCTTGCCCAAAGCTGACAGATCAGTGCACACCGGTACAGAAGCTGCCGCAGTGAAAGTGACAGTCTCCTATGGGCACAGGGGAAAGAAGGAGTCTGCTCTGAACGCCTGCACACTGGATACTGAAGAACAACTGGCTGCTCCTGACCACCGTAGTGGCAGTGGTTTTAGGTCAGTCCTCGTATTATCCAATCTCTGCCTATGTAAAGCATCCATATGATGTGCAGAATTCTACCCTATCTATCTATGTAGCGTTGACACTACCATCCTCAGTGTGCTCATTTTAAACTGCAGAAATCTGGTATTTGTATTCCTGCCTAGTACCATTTCTGCAGCCTAAACTGAGCAGTAAGCAGTACATTATATGTAATTGGGGTGGGGGTGGGGGATTAGGGGGTTATTAATTGCAATAATTGTTTTTTGTTTTAATTGCTGGGTGGATGGTGACAATTTGCTAACAAATATGAGATAAATGAACATCATAAATATCCTATTCTTATACAGTGTCTTAGGAGACTTGTGTCTATCTACCTAGTTTATTTGTAAAACGTGTTGAAGGAGCTGTGAAATTTGCGTTACCTAGGAGACTGCAAGCAAGGCACTGATCCTGCTGTATAAGTCCAGTGGTACTGCTGTTTAAGTCCACTGATCCTGCCACGTGTTGGGCCACGTGTTTGTGCCTCCCACTTGTGTCGCTTAGCTTAGTCATCCAGCTACCTCGGTGCAACCTTTTGGCCTAAAAACAATATTGTGAGGTGTGAGGTGTTCAGAATAGACTGGAAATTAGTGGAAATAAATGTTATTGAGGTTAATAATAGTGTAGGAGTAAAAAAAAATAAAAAAAAAATGGTTTTTAGCACTCTTTATGCTTTTTTTAAAAAAAAAATCAGAACCCAAAACCCAAAATCAGAACCAAAACGTTTTGTGGGGTGTTTTGGCAAAACAAAACAATGTATAATATATATATATATATATATAATAATGATTAGATGATCACCCACAGACACCCAGAACCACTCCTATCACCCACAGACCCTCCTCCCGTGTTCAGTCACCTTTGGTCAGGCCTCTGGCTGGCAGGTTTAGCTGGTCACTCTTCATGGCCGCCTTGATCAGCCCCTTGGGGCACCGCCGGCTCTCTGGTCTATGAAGCTGTCCTGGGATTAGGAGCTGCTGCAGATGCACATGCGCAGCAGCTCCTTTCAGTCCATCTCAGAATGTACAGCAGCCGCGGTGCTGCTGTACATCATGCCGACGCCAGCTGTTAAATTCTGCTAGGGGGAGGTGTGCCTGTGTCACATGGAGAAGAATCAGATCAGATCAGCTTGCAGCCAGCGGCGGGGGGTCCTCAGAGAGAGGGGGACACGGGGCACGTGCCCCCTGTGCCCCCCCCTTAATCCGGCCCTGTCCCAACCAATCACTAAATGAAAACATACCAAAGAAAAAAAAATATGCAGTATGAGGACGTGGTCACGTGGAGACCGTGTGTGGGCAGTGTGCCAAGCCCAAAAACAAGCGACCCGCGGCAGCCCTAAAAAACCTGCACCTCCAGAAAAAAAGAAGCCCAATTTCGCTTGTTATAGGCGGAATTGGCAACTATGCAAGTTAGGTGTTTGTGGAAAGTGACACAAACTGGTTGGTATGGTGATAACCCAGCCCAGTCTGCTAGAAACAGAGTGAGAGGAAGGATCGGCTGTCAGCAAGGGGGTAGAGAGACATCCAGAGAGAGGGACACACAGACAGAGAAGAGATAAACACAGGACCAGCAGAGATGATGTGAAAGCTGGGGACCCTGACGCAGTAGAGATGGATGTCCTAGGTTCTCCTGTCATTGCCGAGGATTGGGTGAGTGGCGGCTGCTGCGTAGAGACAATCACCACTGTCCCCTAAAAAAGAGTGGGGTAGCCCATAAGGGGAAGGACCCCAAAAGTGAAATGGACATAAGCTACACTGTGATTCTGACTGAACTGTGAGTAGTTGTGAAACTACTGTGACCAGGAGAACCTGGTATGTACTGTGATAAAACCAGTAGTGTGCCTGCATATACAGAAGGGAGGAGTCCATAATACCAGAGAGGGGGACAACCCCATATATCACTAAAGAAAACCCCAAGAGATAGAGGGGGACATTTTGCATGGAAAAGACCCTGGAGTCAGGGTTGCTGCGAGAGGCATGGTAGCTGAAGTGTCAGACCCAGGGGCTGTGCGTACACAGAGAGAAATGTTGAAGCCCAAAGGAGAAACCATCCCCGCAGAGGAGCAGTGAGCTGCAGTTGAGAGTTACACAGTGTGTGTGTCAGAAATGCATTGAGGAGAAACTGCCTGCCTGTAAGCATCCATGTGAATGCTCCTACAGAGAAGGGGTGAACTGCAGTGAAGTGTGGAGTATTGGAGTGTAAGAGACATGTGAACTATATCTTACAACAGGTAGATACCATTAAGAACTGTGTAGGAGGTGTAAGGAGATATATTTGCAACCATTTTCATATTACTCATTAAGAACTGTGCTGGAGAGAGCTGTGTATGTATATTTCTTTATTGCTGCATTATGATTATCGTGCTGGAGGAAGAGGAGTGTAAATAAAGAGTTCAGTTTGTCATAGAGATGGTCTGCCGCCAGGGGAGGGCTGGCAGACTTTAGCCCGGGGGCAAGCAGACAGCAGTGGCCCATAAGTAGCGCGGCCCAGCCTTAAAGCTGTTTTTCGATACAATATATACTTCATAAGATAAAAAGAGGCTGTTTTATTGTTACTTAATCAACGGTACTTTATTATTATAAATTATAAATACTGAAAATTAAATAATGTAACCAAAAACATATATATGCATAAACAAACTTTACAAAAATGCACATAATGAAAAATGTTATGTACACATACAACATATGCAAACTTAAGTCAGATTGATCAGAAATCAAACATATTAACAGTTGAAAAGAGACAAAACTGCTGCCAAATTAAATGTCTTAAAACAATGAGGATTGCTTACACAGTTAACAGAGACGTCATCAGTGGTGAACTTTCACGGACAATTTCCAGCACATCTTGAAATTGAACTAGTTCCAAAAGGTCTCACTCTACAGACATGATCATAAATGCTTCCAGCAGGTCTTGTCCCATTGTAACTCGCAGTCTTGTTTTTATGATTTTCAGTTTGCTGAATGCTCTTTCACATGCCACTTGTGTGAAAGACAGAGTCAGCAGGTACTCATATGCCACAGAGAGATTCTCATAAGCAGCTGAATAAAGATTGTACTTTAGAAGTAATCTGTGACAGCAGAGGAAGCAATTTCTACACGATTTGCACTTTGTTTTGTCATCCTCTATATCAGCAGATACACCCCATTCAGCTTCATCCCCTCCACCTTCTTCTGGAATTATCTCTTGTCTTCTTGTTTCATCCAAGTGTCCTGTCAGCTTAGGAAAGAGGTTAGCAAAACTTATAAGTTCACTAATAAGAGACTCTTCATTAATTTTAGCCAATTCAGAAATCCTTTTTAGAGTGCCCTCTTCAAGAAATGTTGGATCATTTCGAATATTTTCAAAGAATCTAGGATCCAAATACTGGGTGTCCAGCACCAACTGTTTATTTTCAGAAAATCTCTCTGTAAGACTTGCTAAAATTTGGTCACAAATTGGTCTGTACACTTCCCCACGAAAACTTAAGTTTAAGTTTATCGGTTGGACGTTCATCAACTGAGATCTCGCCTGCCATTCGTTTCTTTCTGCCAACCCTTCTCACTGGGATCTCAGTTTGAATCTCAAGGAAAGAGATTGTTTCACAATTGGCTATAAGGTCATTCATTTTTGATGCAAAATGTGTAGCCTTTTCTGTAATATTCTCAAAATCAATTTTCTTTAGCTGGTCAATGGCATTCTCAACCATTCTCAACCATTTTCCATGCCACCAGAAAGTCAAGACCACTTGTTTGTAAGTATTTTGAAACTGGTCCAATCACATCAAAAATGGCAAGGAATACATTTGCTGTTAAAATGGTCTTGAACTCGCACAGTTTTTCATATAAAGTTGTGGCCCTTGAATCACAATTTCCCAACTGTGATATTGAAAATAAAACTTCAATAGCATCCAAATAAAGGGACTGCCTCTCTCCAAATACCCAATTAAGGGCCTTCTCCTTTGCCCACCATCTTGTCTCGCCAATTTTCTGCAATCTTAAAAGCTTTTCTTGTCCTTGTCTTTTATGAAGTTGTTCGGCCCATATGTGCATACGTTTGTGGGTATCTCCAATAAAAGATGCCATGCGGTTTAACAGACCAATGAAATTTTTTGCTTCACGGACCAAATGTAAATGGAATCAGGCACTACTTTAGCGATCTGTGCTCGTAAGCCTACATATGAACTCCTCATGTTTGCTGCACCATCAAATGACTCACCAGCAATTTTATGGTAGTCAAGCCCAAGCACTTGAAAATTAGCCATCAATAGTTCATTGAATCCTCGGCCTGATGCATCAGTAACCGGGAGAACAGAAATGAGTCGTTCTTCGATCGCTTCTTTTTTCACATACCTAATGACAACTGTTGCTTGATCTACAATTCCTGCATCTTATGTGGAATCAACTTGTATGCTAAATCTCTTTGCACCAATTTCTGAAACGATTAATTGCTTAATACAATTCTCAATTGCCATAATCACTTTAATTACGGTCTTGTATGATAAAAATGTCACTAGACTTCCACGACCAACTGCTCCTGCTTTTCCTCTTTCCTGCAAACGTGTTTTTCTTTTTTCACTCTCTCGAATACATTTTTCAGGGTGATTTTTTAATGGGACATCATATTGGGATAACATCAAAATCATTTCTAAAAAATTACCATGATTAATCTCGCTGTTATTAAGATTGTAGAGTGATTCATTAGTTCCATCAGCACGAAATGGCAAGCCTTGTTTCCCAATAAGTTTTACCACATCAAATATGCGTTTCATGACTTCAATGTTTTGAAGTATCTCTTTTTTTCGTCTTGAAGCTTGATCCCTATTTATTAATGTGTCAATGCTTCTGTTCTTCCTTACAATAAAGTATGCATTAGCAGCATCACAATGACTTTTTGAAGATTCATGCTTATTTACAGCTTGATAGCAGTGTCTGAGATTTGTACAGCCACTAACAAACGGTGATACGGCATCTAAAAAAGCGATACATATACTGCAGAAAAATGCATCAATTTTTCGATTTTGTACCCGAAATGTTAGCCAAAAGCGCCTAACAAGCTCTCCATTTTGTTGTTTCCGATAATAGAAATCTGCCTCTTTAAATGGAATGTTGTCACAATCCATGGTAGTTGGCTGATAAGGGTGTTGCTCAACAAATGCAATTTTTTTCTGCAATAGAGCTTGTTGGAGAAAGCACATATGACAGACTTGTAGATTTTACAACCACGTCCAAGTCATGGCTCTCTTCTACTATGATGCACTCTATCTCAGGAGGGCTCCTAGGTTCTTCCTGGGAATGACTGTGTAGCTGTAGTTGAGAGCTCAGCTGAGAGGTACTTTCAGGGAAAACCACCAAATCACTGACATTGGCTTCTGAATCCTCTTCCGTCTCATATAACACTGCTGGAGGGTTTGTATTATCACTTGTGCCAGCAATAATCTCTTCGGTATGGCTTGTATGTGGTACATCAGTTGCCTGAAATAAACTTTGTGTTAAGGAAGCCCCAGATCTTTAAGTTATGTAGCATTAAAGTTGCACTACCACCAAGACCTTTGTAGGACCACCGCCTTCAACACAGTCATGGGGACTAGTTAGTGCAGAATATATTTCCCAGAGCTAGTGAGTTTTTTCTGGATGAAAACTGGGCTGCGTGATACTTTGCAGTGAGTAAGAGGGGGAGAACCAATGATAATCTGCAATTGTGAACATTGCGGCTTTTGATCGATAGATTCTGGTCCTCTCACTCACTCCGCCTTCCCCAACCAACTGCAGCCATTTTAAAGCTGTGAACAAAATGTTTACCACTTTAGATGTTAGTGCAGCTTTAAATATTCAGCAGAAACAAAAGGAACATCAACAAAGTATATCAATTTATAAATATGTATCTGAAACTCGAAAAAATGAACACATGCTCACTCATGAAAATTCATGCACTAAAACAACGTAAAACGTTTTCATGCAAACTTTTGTGTGTTGTATATTCACTCATACAAATACCACCACCTTTTATTAATTAATACTTTGCATAATGCATAATATTTTCAATACTTGTAGCATAATCAGTCCGTTAAGGATGCTAAAACATAGCCGTCTAAATTTTAGAGCAGACAGCTCACAAAACTTGACTTAACTATTTTGTAATGTATTGTAGATAATTACTTGTATTTTCTGTTTGATAAACAAGTAAGAGTGAATGCACACTTAGGCCTCGGACCCACTGGCATTTTTGGTATGCATTGTATTACCATTTTTAATGCTAGTAAAAGGCATGTAATTGGTGTGACATTAGAAACTACTGTTTCTAGTGTCACTGTACCCATAGCACTTTTACTGCTAATGTTAATTTCCAGGAACACGTTGTGTTTTATTGTTCGGTTACAGTGGGTAAATGTATTAGGCAATCCCTCCAAATGCTGTGGAAAATGCTAGTAACAAACGTGTTAAACGCATTTTCACTTTCAGTATTAAACACCTAAAATAACAGTGGGTACCTATCCAAAACCAGTTGAGTCGGTATTCTTAAACAGATAACTTCTAACACACCCCTGTAAAAGACAGTTTCATTTGTTTGGGATCCTTTCCAGCCAAATCAAGCTCTTTTGTTCTTTTTTTCTAGCTTTCTGAGCACCTCCTTTCACTTTTGTTTTTGATTTGGAGCTCTCCATATTTATTAATCTGGAATCAACTATCATTTGGTAAACACCAAAAAATGTTGTGAGTGGCAGACCAGTATAAAAATATAGCTCCAAATAACAGATTGTAATAATAGGTTATGGAAATAAGAGTAAACAACATTATACGGCTTCACACTTGCAATCTTTGACAATACAATACACTGCATTGTACTTAAACACACACTCAGACTCAAGATCAGGCCCATATATATAGGGCAAATGCAGAATTGTTAAGGGGGGGTTCCAAATGTTGGAAATCAGAACAAAGCCAAAAAAAAATTTCCACAATAAACCTTCAACATACACTTTTTAGTCTAGACAAATTGTTACCGCACATCAAAATAGCATTGATAACGCACATCAAAACTAGCAATGATACTGCACATCAAAATAGCATTGATACCGCACATCAAAATAGCATTGATACCGCACATCAAAACTAGCAATGATACTGCACATCAAAATAGCATTGATGCCGCACATCAAAATAGCATTGATACCGCACATCAAAATAGCATTGATAACGGACATCAAAGTAGCATTAATAACGCACATCAAAATAGCATTGATAACGGACATCAAAGTAGCATTGATAACGCACATCAAAATAGCATTGATAACGCACATCAAAACTAGCAATGATACTGCACATCAAAATAGAATTGATAAAGCACATTACAAATACAATTGATATCCTACATTAAAAATAATTTTGATAACGCACATTTAAAATATGATCAATAAAAGAAATAAACAACCAAAAACATTGACACTATGACACCAGTTTTTGATTACATTACATACATGTTTACATGCTTTTGCCTGCTCGTCCGTGAAGGGGGGAGGGGGTTTAGCAATAAATTATATAATAATGTTCTATTACAGTACTGAACCCAGGGGCTGATTTATCAAAGTGCAATAAGCCATTTTGCTTTAAAAAACTGATGTTTTTGCGAGCAAAATGGCTTGGTTTTGTTCAGTAAAATACTAAAGGGGTTATCGCTAGGGATGAGCGCACTCGGATTTATGAAATCCGAGCCCACCCGAACGTTGCGGATCCGAGTCGGATCCGAGACAGATCCGGGTATTGGCGCCAAATTCAAAAGTGAAACTGAGGCTCTGACTCATAATCCCGTTGTCGGATCTCGCGATACTCGGATCCTATAAATTCCCCGCTAGTCGCCGCAATCTTCACTCGGGCATTGATCAGGGTAGAGGGAGGGTGTGTTAGGTGGTCCTCTGTGCTGTTTAGTTCTGTGCTGTTTAGTTCTGTGCTGTTTAGTTCTGTGCTGTTTAGTGCTGTGCTGTGCTGTGCTGTTTAGTGCTGTGCTGTGCTGTGCTGTGCTGTGCTGTGTTCTGCAGTATCAGTCCAGTGGTGCTGTGTGCTGTGCTCTGTCCTTCTGAGGTCAGTGGTGCTGCTGGGTCCTGTGCTGTGTCCTGTTCAGTCCAGTGGTGCTGTGTCCTGTGCTCTGTGCTTCTAAGGGCATAGTTATTTCCCCAATATTCCCCTGTGTTTAAAAAAATAAAAAAAGTTTTTTTAAAAAATACCAAAAACTACTTTAATATTTTTTAATTACCACAAAATTTTCACAACCAATCCTGCAGTATAAGCCCATTGGTACTGCAATATTACCAAGTTCACACATTCAGCAGTAAAAGTCCAGTGGTACTGCAATATTACAAAGTTTACACATTCTGCAGTATCAGTCCAGTGGTGCTGTGTCCTGTGCTCTGTCCTGCTGAGTTCCGTAGTGCTGCTGGGTCCTGTGCCGTGTCCTGTTCAGTCCAGTGGTGCTGTGTCCTGTGCTCTGTGCTTCTAAGGGCATAGTTATTTCCCCATTATTCCCAAGTTTTTAAAAAATAAAAAAAAAGTAAAAAAAAATAAAAAATGTAAAAAAAAAAAAATATATAATAATTATAACCAAATTTGCAAAACCAATCCAGCATTATAAGTCCATTGGTACTGCAATATTACCAAGTTCACACATTCTGCAGTATCAGTCCAGTGGTGCTGTGTCCTGTGCTCTGTCCTGCTGAGTTCCGTAGTGCTGCTGGGTCCTGTGCCGTGTCCTGTTCAGTCCAGTGGTGCTGTGTCCTGTGCTCTGTGCTTCTAAGGGCATAGTTATTTCCCCACTATTCCCAAGTTTTTTAAAAATAAGAAAAAAGTAAAAAAAAATAAAAAATTTAAAAAAAAAATAAAAAATAATAATTATAACCAAATTTGCAAAACCAATCCAGCAGTATAAGTCCATTGGTACTGCAATATTACCAAGTTCACACATTCTGCAGTATCTTGTGCTACATATAATGGAGACCAAAAATTTGGAGGATAAAGTAGGGAAAGATCAAGACCCACTTCCTCCTAATGCTGAAGCTGCTGCCACTAGTCATGACATAGACGATGAAATGCCATCAACGTCGTCTTCCAAGCCCGATGCCCAATCTCGTAGTACCGGGCATGTAAAATCCAAAAAGCCCAAGTTAAGAAAAAGTAGCAAAAAGAGAAACTTAAAATCATCTGAGGAGAAACGTAAAGTTGCCAATATGCCATTTACGACACGGAGTGGCAAGGAACGGCTTAGGCCCTGGCCCGTGTTCATGACTAGTGGTTCAGCTTCACCCACGGATCTTAGCCCTCCTCCTCCTCCCCCCCCCTACAAAAAATTGAAGAGAGTTATGCTGTCAGCAACAAAACAGCAAACAACTCTGCCTTCTAAAGAGAAATTATCACAAATCCCCAAGGCGAGTCCAAGGGTGTTGGTGGTTGTCAAGCCTGACCTTCCCATCACTGTACGGGAAGAGGTGGCTCGGGAGGAGGCTATTGATGATGTAGCTGGCGCTGTGGAGGAACTTGATGATGAGGATGGTGATGTGGTTATTGTAAATGAGGCACCAGGGGGGGAAACAGCTGATGTCCATGGGATGAAAAAGCCCATCGTCATGCCTGGTCAGAAGACCAAAAAATGCACCTCTTCGGTCTGGAGTTATTTTTATCCAAATCCAGACAACCAATGTATGGCAATATGTAGCTTATGTAAAGCTCAAATAAGCAGGGGTAAGGATCTTGCCCACCTAGGAACATCCTCCCTTATACGTCACCTGAATAACCTTCATAGTTCAGTGGTTAGTTCAGGAACTGGGGCTAGGACCCTCATCGGTACAGGGACACCTAAATCCCGTGGTCCAGTTGGATACACACCAGCAACACCCTCCTCGTCAACTTCCTCCACAATCTCCATCAGATTCAGTCCTGCAGCCCAAGTCAGCAGCCAGACTGAGTCCTCCTCAATACGGGATTCATCCGAGGAATCCTGCAGCGGTACGCCTACTACTGCCACTGCTGCTGTTGCTGCTGTTAGTCGGTCATCTTCCCAGAGGGGAAGTCGTAAGACCGCTAAGTCTTTCACCAAACAATTGACCGTCCAACAGTCGTTTGCCATGACCACCAAATACGATAGTAGTCACCCTATTGCAAAGCGTATAACTGCGGCTGTAACTGCAATGTTGGTGTTAGACGTGCGCCCGGTGTCCGCCATCAGTGGAGTGGGATTTAGAGGGTTGATGGAGGTATTGTGTCCCCGGTACCAAATTGTGTACCGGGGCCACCACACTACGCAGTCAAGATACTTGTTTGGTGGAATTCAGACCAGTTGAGGGTTTTATTATTATATTGTGTGGACCACTCTATCTATACCACACTACAACTCTATACCACTCTATTTCCTACTTTAATTCTATTTAATTCTATTTCCTACTTTAATTCTATTACTAATTAATTACCATAAAGAGGAACAAAATAAACCAATTTTACCAAAAGTATAATATGACTTAGACTTACAAACACTACACTTTAAAGATCGTGCCTTTAAATGAAAAAGTCAGTCTTCATTGCACGACTATGTGCAACAGGGACACTTTTTTGGGTTTACAAAGTCAAACAATAACACTTCGACCCTGTCTGTCTGGGGTCTCTCAATGACGAATTGTCTGTAGCATGTTTGGAGGAGGTATTGTGGCCCCGGTATCAAATTGGGTACCGGGGCCACCCCACTATGCAGTCCAGATACTTGTTTGGTGGAATTCCGACACGTGGAGGGTTTTTTAATTATATTGTGGCCTCGGTACCAAATTGTGTACCGGGGCCACCACACTACGCAGTCAAGATAGATAGATGCGTATTGCGTATCATAGATAAAGTACATTCAGTGGTGTGGGGCAAATTGAAAAATATTCCAAATGCACTGACATTATCAAAAACAAGAGGTTGTCACACGCTAAAACTCCAACATGTATATGATGGAGAGGATGGAGGAGCAGCCGTATGTGTAGTGTAATGCAGATCTGTTGAAGGTTTTTTATATATTTTATTGTGGTGCCCAGTGCCCACTCCTCTACGCAGTCCAGATACATTTATTGGTGCGAATCATAAAAGTTCAGGGTTTTTAATATATCTTGTGGTGACCCACTCCTCTACGCAGTCCAGGTACATTTATTGGTGCGATTCATAAAAGTTCAGGGTTTTTAATAGATATTGTGGTGACCCACTCCTCTACGCAGTCCAGGTACATTTATTGGTGCGAATCATAAAAGTTCAGGGTTTTTAAGATATCTTGTGGTGACCCACTCCTATACGCAGTCCAGGTACATTTATTGGTGCGATTCATAAAAGTTCAGGGTTTTTAATATATTGTGGTGACCCACTCCTCTACGCAGTCCAGGTACAATTATTGGTGCGAATCATAAAAGTTCAGGGTTTTTAATATATTGTGGTGACCCACTCCTCTACGCAGTCCAGGTACAATTATTGGTGCGAATCATAAAAGTTCAGGGTTTTTAATATATTGTGGTGACCCACTCCTCTACGCAGTCCAGGTACAATTATTGGTGCGAATCATAAAAGTTCAGGGTTTTTAAGATATTGTGGTGACCCACTCCTATACGCAGTCCAGGTACATTTATTGGTGCGATTCATAAAAGTTCAGGGTTTTTAATATATTGTGGTGACCCACTCCTCTACGCAGTCCAGGTACATTTATTGGTGCGATTCATAAAAGTTCGGGGTTTTTAAGATATTGTGGTGACCCACTCCTCTACGCAGTCCAGGTACATTTATTGGTGCGAATCATAAAAGTTCAGGGTTTTTAATATATATTGTGGTGACCCACTCCTCTACGCAGTCCAGGTACATTTATTGGTGCGAATCATAAAAGTTCAGGGTTTTTAATATATATTGTGGTGACCCACTCCTCTACGCAGTCCAGAAAGATACCTTGTTGCAACGTTTTGGACTAATAACTATATTGTGAGGTGTTCAGAATACACTGTAAATTAGTGGAAATGCTTGTTATTGAATGTTATTGAGGTTAATAATAGCCTAGGAGTGAAAATAAGCCCAAAAACTTGATTTTTAAACTTTTTATGTTTTTTTCAAAAAAAATCCGAATCCAATACCTTAAATCCGAACCGAGACCTTTCGTCAAGTGTTTTGCGAGACAAATCCGAACCTCAAAAATAACGAAAATCCGGATCCAAAACACAAAACACGAGACCTCAAAAGTCGCCGGTGCACATCCCTAGTTATCGCTGGCGATAACCCCTGTTGGGGGAACCTATTTATCAAGCACTAGTAATAGATAATCATACAAATAGCACAACACTATTTGTATGATTATCTATTCGCCCACATACACAAAAAATGCTATTTTTTTACAATAAAGATTAAAAAGATAATATTAAAAAAATAAACATACACTTACCTGATTAAAAGTGATTGTAATTTCTCTCTCTCTTTCTTTTTTTCTTCGTGCTGTGCTTTTGCTCTTGTCTTCAATAATGACTGCAGGGGTAGGTGTTTTTCATGCCCTGCCTAAATGGGAGCCTCCTACTGTATTGGAAGCGCCCATTGTATTGGTGGGCAAGCCACCAAGATATAAAGTATATATATATATTTATTAATTATTTTTAAATTTTGATTATGGATTTATTCAATTATTTAAATTTGTGTATATATATATATATATATATATATACACACACGCACATTTATTTATTAATATTTATTTATACATTAACTAATTTTTACCTACTTCATGGGAGCCTCCTAGTGAGATTGAGGCTCCCATGTATTTGATTGATTGGGGATGCCCCAATCATATTCAGGGTGGGCTGGTATTAGGGGAGGAGGAGAGGCAGGGCACAGGGTGTCAATCTGACACCCTGGTCCTCTGTGATTGGCTGCTACAGGGCTCGTGTGGGCTATTGGAGGAGCCCTGTAGCACTTGGCTAACATTTTATTTTTACTGTTGTTTACATGGGTAGTATATAGAGAATACTACCCATGTATCATGCGGCCGCGGACCAAACCCCCCCTCCCGGGGGTGAATGTGCCATCTCCAGACAGCGCGCTGTACTACCACACCCCCCCCCCCAAAAAACCCACGCCCACTTCCCCCTCCCGTGGATGGATGCGGCGCCGTCCGCATACACTGAGTATTACCCAGTGCACAGACGGCCGCATTGAGTGTCAAGTGATGCGGCCGCCTGTGCTCTGGGTAATACTCAGTGTATGCGGACGGCGCCGCATCCATCCACGGGAGGGCGGGCGGCCCAAAAACCTGTCCGATCAAGCGGCCTGGGGGGCCGATGCCCCCCGGCCCAGCCCGCCACTGTCTGCCGCCTAAATTATTCTGACTTTTATTGCACTGCACCACAAAGTGACATCACCTGTGTGCCACTACCTACAAAGAGACACCTGCATGTGCAGGGACCCCCTGATCATTTACACCCATGCCCATCAGCTAGCCAGGAAGGAGGTGCACTGTGTACGTTTTGCACCGCACACTACACACAGTGACAGGGGGTTACAAATGCAATTAGTGCTCTGCCCTATTGGGGATGGAGCAAACATTGTGGTGAGTACTCCATCCTCCAGCCCTGTGTCCCTAGAAAAAGTAAAAAAAAAATCAACAAATAAATAGTGCTAAAATCTTAAAAAAAAGAACACATTCCTCTTGCTCTATTCCCAGCCCGTCAGACTGCACTTTGCACCTATGTGCAGACATTTCATGCCTCCAGGTGTGTGGGGGCATTACAACTAAATTTACTACTTGTTTTTGGGCCCTATATATCAGACTTTGAATATCTGGTATCATAATGCTTATGACAATATATTTGTTACAGCAAAAACAATCTAAAACTAGTTTGAGTAGACTAACAAACAAAAACGTTATTTACATTTAAACTGAGGGATCCCAACAATGAATTTTGCTATGGCCATATAGGGGAAATCTCTCTGCTCATCAAGTTGGTTCACAAGCACATATTCGTGTGTTATTTGTTTTACCTGCTAAATGCTTGTCCCTTGTCCTATATAAAAGATAGTATAGGTTTCAAAGTATACTGCATTATTTAAAAGCCATATAATATCCAGCAGAATCAGAAACACCTTCATATATTGCAATTTTTAACCCTTCCTATATTAAAGCAAGAATTAGGAGAGTACACCTATAGTAATGGTAGGTTCAATGAATGGTATAATCATAGAGTAATACACTTCCAGACAACCTAGTTATTCACAAGACATACTGTATGCCCAAACTGACAAAAGAAGCATTAAGCCAATTTGAGTAGAGTGTATCCCAGTGCAGGATTCTGAGTAGTTCACCCAAAAATGTAGAATTGTGGACTTCAACTAATATAAATAACTTCATGCTTTATTGACTTACTGCTAATTAAAATGACCACTGAATCTACAGTTCTGTGTAGCACCTTTATTAATGACTCTCAGTTTCTCATAAAAGTCAGTACTTCTGGTGTTAGACTAATTATATGAAAGTAACCATGGATACACCTAGAAATATCTTGGACAGTATATTTTTTTAATATTTGTTCCTGCTTTTACTGTATGAGGCACTTCAAAATGAATGCTATATCTAATGTACCATCTCTTCCCTATCAAAAAAGAATAATGTCTTATGTACACTAAGGAAAAAAAATCTATATTTCCACTGTTTTCATTTTGCTGTACAAAATTGTGAGCATTTGTGTAGTGATTGAGGTACATAACACCTTCAAACATGAAGTAGTCATGAATTAGGAATGTGGAATTTTCCCATTGTAACACATTGACTGCAGTATAATATACCCATTAATAAAAATAGCCTATCAACAAATTCAAAATGCTTCAATTTCAAAAGGCGTCTAATGGTCTGTTTTTGCTGAAGCCATAATTAAGTTCTGATATGCTATATAACCAATTAGCACTATTTATGGCAACTTTAAGCTGACATCATCATTTTTTAATTCAATAACTATTTTTACTCTCGGTTCTAATGGATTTAAAATGGGTTTGATGCAATCTGACCCTTTTTAAATCAATTAAGTGTTTGGCTTTCTTTCCCTAGTTCACCTGCGAGTAAAGATAGAGGCATCAATATATGATGCAGTGAATGCGCAGTGATAGATTAAACCACTGCTTGATAGGGAATGCACTATGCATTTGTACACAGAAAGGAAAGCTATAGTCACAGCGTAGTTTAATCCAGCTGACAAGTGGTATTCAGATTTTGCCTAGCATTCAAAAACATGTAATTAAATATACATTTAATAGTGCCAAATGTAACCTTACTGATTCTACAGCTGCAAGCTATTTGAATTGTTTAAAATATGAGATGCCATTACAAGGTGGATGTCTTCTTTTGGCTCAAGCTAATGTTCCAGTACAACAGACAAATGTAATCCAATGCGGTCTATGTACTATAATCGCTTATATGCAGATTTCAGGGAAATCTATAAAATATGCATATTAATTTAAATTGCTTTATTAGCTTTCATTATTTTGACAGCACTGACATATAAACGTTATTTTTGCATATCTGTATGCAGTATTTTAAATACAAAGTGGTGGGTTATAGCTTAGTTCATGATTTTGCTAACCGTAAAATAGTACAAACAGGCTAAGTTTGATTTTCTTTTTGTCTTTTATCGAGTATATACTGTACACAGACATAATGACATACTTAGTATATTATTTAGCATTTCTTAGTTTGTAAAATTAAGCCATTTTTAATTAAAAATGGTTTGTTACGTGAAATGAAAAAAAATGCAATTTAAAATGATGTATTGATGAACACTTTAGCTGCGCCAAATGTCTGTGCTAATATTGTGTTGTTTTTTGTTCTGGACAATTTGGGTTTTCTTTTGGTGCTGTAGTCAAGTATTTTTTTTTTTTTAATTTATAGGCATTAGAAAAAAGGGGACAAAATGCACATATTTATTACTCTTCTGTTAACTACATTCATGAAGTTATTTTCAACCCACAAATAGACCACTTATTTTGCTTTCTAACTTCCAAAATGTACATGGTTCTTTATTGAATGTTTGGTATGCACACTTTTTGCCCAGCATAACAGGTTTATGCAAAATGTTTTTGTGTTTGTCACATTTTACTTTTAAAACTATCTATTTATTTATTGGGCCATTATAAAATGTATATGTAAAATGTGCTTGTGTGCCTGCTTGTTCCTTCTTATTTAGTCTTAAATGTATTAATTTATTGTTTTCTTTTTTTTTTTCACGTGTCCAGGATTTCCCTGATTTATATCATACTGTAATTTTAAATGCTAAGAATATTTTGTTTTTGGGGAGGGGGGGTTATTTTTGTTCTACTGTGTGCTTCTTTGTAAAGCTTGAACTAGATGGTTAACATTACTTCTGCTTAAGAGCTCAATCATACCAATTACTATTTACATTCATAAAAAAACACATCTAAAAAGCACATGCATTTTTATTGCTTTTTGAATAGTTGAGCAGGACACCATTAGATAGCATGAACAAAAAATAAATGCTCATTAGTGGATGAAAACTGCAGCATGCAGCATTTTGGAACACAACAAAGCTTGTATACTTAAACAAATAATATATGAGCTCCATACGGGAAAATATTTTAAATGTAATTCGGTTTTCAAGCATTAACTAAGTCACGTTACACACACTGGTGTGAACAGGTCCAAACGTTTGCCCTAACTAACCTGAGGCTTTCAGACTAAAAAACAGTCTGATATTAACAAGTAGCTATTGCAAGGAACTAACTGTCCTAGCCCCTAGCAGCTGCTAAATGAGCACAGCTTAAGACAAGAACAAGGTAAGGGACAGACTAGAAGTCAGAAAAGATATAATAGCACATTAAATGGGCTAAGATTGGAGTTCTAGAAAAATCAGATCAATACCGCAAAAATCAGTCACAAAAATCAGGGCAGAGTGCATACTCCCAACAGGCAAGGAATAGGTGAATGACAAAATATGGAGCAGTGTTAAGCCTAGAGTTTGAATGCAAATTGCTGGTGGTGTCGACACAGATAATTTTACAGGCAACAATCCATCACCAGCAGTTTACATTCATATTTAGGTCTGTGAGTACTGGAGCAGCATGGGATTGCAGGAGCCAATCGGGGCTCACCTACAGTTCCACCAGTTGGGGAGTTGTGCTGATTACAAAAATAAAAACAAAAATTGATGCAAAGCATTAAACATCAATTCAGTTACACAGAGTGCTCTATAGTGTATATGGTTGTAAATCAAACTGCCCTATAGCAACACTGAAATATAACTTTTGATTTTGATTTTTAACTCAGTAACAGTCTCATTTCTAACTCATAAACATTGCTTTCACTCTGCAGTATTAAGAAACCATGCTCTCTTGGTAAAAAAAAAAAAAATATGTTACTGCAGCTTTATGTCTATTACATTTCTAGTCTCTAAAATATGTGGGTCAAGAAATAGGTACTTTGACATTGATGAAAAAGTTAACTTTTATTTTTTTGCCAATAAAAAGAAAAGTACTTTAATGTTATGGCTAGTCTCTTGGCTGACAACCTAATGACTGGTGCAAAGTAAAGGACAATTCAATAACTAGCTAGGTGAAGTGTTCATCAGAGACCAGCTTAAAAAAGATAATTTGCTCAAACCATTACATGAAATTCACTGCGATCAAACATATAGCCTAACAAATTGTACTAGTAGTTCATGTTTCAAGGTGAGCAATGATTCACAAATAACATAAATAATTTCTTACTATAATTCTTATTTATTTTTTGACAAAAGAAAATATTATTCCATCCAACTTCTGCAAAATTTGATCATTGATAATTTAATTGATAATTGCTATTTTTACCATGTATAGTTATTAAAGAAGTGTCGATTTGTAACAGGTCATTAGTTTGGGAAAAATCAAAGAAGTTCATAAGATATTTCTGCTTGTGCTCCAGAGAAAGTTAGCTAATCAATGAAGTAAACTATTTATCTAAAATGTTCTTTTATATCACTTTTAAAAAAATAAATGTGGAATGTCGAAATATGACAGTTGTTCCCCTTGTTTGGAAAAAATTTCATCAACAATTATTGCTGATCAACAAATCAGGAACGCTACCACTGTCTGTCTACAAAACTTAGCAATACAAGTAGTAAATAATATTTCCATTAAAGAGTATTATTAGACATAATTGCATATTTCCTATCTTCTTAAATTATATAAGAACTATGCATACTTCCATTTCTGTGATCCAGAACATTGAAGACTTGAGAGTGTTCATTCTCAAGGGAAACATTAAGACACCAAAAGACACAAGAACAAAATAGTATTATGGTAATAATACCATATCGATGGTAATGTCGCTGGGACTTCTTACAGTGTGGAATTTCCCTAGCACTTTGGCATTGTAAAAACTTCAGGATTTTAATATTTTTAGCACATCTGCATTGTTTTTAATATCTAGATGTTACATATGATGCTGCTCCAAAAATGGAGCACTGGAGCTTGATGCACCTTATTTTATAAGGCAATTTATATTATCTGCAGTAGGTACTTGGTTCAACTCAAAAAGTTAGGAACAGTTACATACCAAAGCAAATATGTGTTGCCAAGTAGAAAAAGGTGAGTGATATTTGGAGTCCAACACAATATGCTGAGCCATCCTGTTGCCAAGTACACAAAGTTGAACCATTAATGCTGAGCAATAATTGGTGCCAAACATTCAAGGTTGAGCTATCTTTAGTACCCAGTATAATATGCCCCACTAAGTATACAAAGGTGAACCATATAAGGGGCTAAATATAATATAATTATCCAGACCAGGTGTAACGTATAATATGCTAAGCCATATCTGATGCCAAGTTTACAAAACTGAGCAATATCTCGTGCTAAGTCTAATATACATAGTCATATCGGTCTAATATATGGACCTATGTCTGGGGAAAAAAAGATTAATTTGCAGATTTATTCCTTATGCTAAGATTAATATGTAGAGCAAACCCTGCTGCCATATCTGGTGTCAAGAATAATTTCAATCTATATTTGATGGCAAATTTACAGATTGAGACGTACCTTAGAATATCAATTCTAATATGCAGAGCCATACTTGGTGCCAAGGCTAGTATGTCATACAAGTTGCTAGTAATACTATGTAAAGCTTTACTTGGTTCCAAGTATAACATCCTAAGCCATATAAAGTCCCAAAATTAATATGGAAAACCATACCTCGTGCCAATATGAAGAGACATTTTTGGTGCTAGATGCACTAACTTCCAGACCATCACTGTCACTGATCTCTCCCACCAGCTCTCCTCCCCTCTGAGCGGTGGCTTCTCCCAACACTGGGTCCTGAATAAGTCTCCCTCAGAGCCGTAATTAGGCAGGTGCGGCCGGTGCCATCACCCGCTACCTGCCTATGTGCCCTGGCTCAATCACTGCACACAGCGCCCTACTTGAACATCAACACTAACATCCACCTGCCTGACCGATCTCACCAGCTTCCCCTACACGAAACACACACACATACAATTCTCGACTACACATACTTGCAAATGCATGATAAGCCAAATGCATCAGAGATATAGATAGATCTATAGATCTCCCTGTCTCTCTCCCTGTCTCTCTCTATCTCTCTCTATATATATATATATATATATATATATATATATGTACATATACAGTGGTGGGATTCAGCCGGTTCTCACCGGTTCGCCAGAACCAATACCTAATTTTAGGATCTGTTCGGCGAGCCGGTGACTACAGGCTGAGTCCACCCATTGCATTGGTGGGGGGAAGCAGGCTCCTCGAAAAAAAAAAATCTCCTCTCTGCGGAGTCGGCACCTTCTCCTCCCTGCTCTGTCCATACATGACGTCATGACGTCACGTCCGACAGCAGTGAGGAGCGGCGCAGAGAGGAGTCGGCGGCAAGCAAGCAGACAAGAAGACAGAAGACAAGAAGAGAAGAAAAGAGAAAAAAGAAGCCGATAGAAAAGGTAAGTGAAGGAACGAAGAAAGAGGGAGCAAAAGGAAGGCAGCATGGCAGACTGTGAAAGGGGAGCAAAGGAAGGCAGCATGGTAGACTGTAAAAGGGGAGCAAAGGAAGGCAGCATGGCAGACTGTAAAAGGGAAGCAGAGGAAGGCAGCAAGGCAGAGTGTGAACTGGGAGCAAAGGAAGGCTGCATGGCAGAGTGTGAACTGGGAGCAAAGGAAGGCTGCATGGCAGAGTGTGAACTGGGAGCAAAGGAAGGCTGCATGGCAGAGTGTGAACGGGGAGCATAGGAAGGCAGCATGACAGTGTTTTGAGGGGCAAAGGAAGGCTCTACGGCAGAGTGTTTTGAGGGGCAAAGGAAGGCTGCATGGCAGAGTGTGATGAAGAGGGCCATTACTGTGGCATAATATGAACTGGGGGCATTACTGTGGCATAATATGAACTGGGAGCATTACTGTGACATAATATGAACTGGGGGCATTACTGTGGCATATTATGAACTGAAGGCATTATTATGTGTATATATATATATATATATATATATATATATAAGGGATAGCTATATGTATATAGATATATATATCATGCATTTGCAAATATGTGTAGCATAATTCTTTCGGTAAAGTGTTAGCCACACCCCAACATTAGGTTAGCCACATCCACTTGGCAAATGCCACTCCCACTTTGATGGTGGGCGGCGGTGCCCTGTCTTGCCCAGGACACTAAAATGTCTTGTTACGGCACTGGCCTCCCTAATTCTCATCTTCCTAGGTTAATTTCTATGACAAATGTTAATCAGTACTATGGCACTATTAGAAAAGATTTTTTAAAACTTCATAATGCAGCAAGTGATTAATATTAATTTATCCTCACAGCTTGTCACTATTACTAATGTCTCACTTTAAATGTCTCAGTATTAATTATAATCCTGAAAATCCTTATATGAATTGAACAGTTAACCTTTAACTTTGTTATCTTCCTAGTTTTCAAAGCCTTTGATCACTTTTAGTTTTACAATTTATTTGTAACTCCAAGGGAAACCTAATGAGACTGACTATTTTTTGTGTGTGAAATGGCTCTTCCTATGCCAAAGAACATAAATGATTGAGGTAATGCGCAGGAAAATTGTAGTAGCAAGCTATGTCTTTTATAATGCTAATAGCAAAACTATATGGGTCAGCAAACTACAATGAAAATGGGCAGTTTGACATTAATGATAAGTAAAAAAAAAAATCTTTTTTTGTTCTTTTGCAAAAAAGAACTTACTGTAATATAATAATTATTCTCTTGGCCGTAATGTTCATAGATAGCTGAAGGGCAATTCAATAACTTGGCATGTGTTTAACAAAAGGCAAAATAATAAAATATAATTTATTTGCTGGCATTATTGATATAGTTATTAGCTAAGTCTCTTAACAGTTTGTATAATCCTGACACAGTTTTCTACTTATGGAGCCCCAGCACAGAGATAGGAAATATCCAAAATATTTAACTAGTACTTTTACTTAATGTAAAATATAGAATATGCTAAGTATGAACATAACACAGGTATCCATACTATAGCTATACTACTGTCAGGATTTCTTCCAGGTTGTGTTACAATAGGCACATGCATCTGTTAGCAATTTTTATAAAATGTATTGCCCTGTACTAATGCTTGACTCGTGGTTAACAACCTTGCCTATGTCTTGACTTTGATTCTTGACTGTCTTGTGATTTGTGCCCAGGCTATTTGAGTACAATTTTGCTTTGTGATTCTGTGTCTATGTATCTTCTGGTTTTTAACCCTGCCTGTTTGACTATGAATTGTTTTATCCTTTATGCTAAGGGAAACGGACAGCTATAAACAAATAACATGAACTGTTGTCAGTGTTTATGAACAGGTCTTCTTGGTCAGGTAATACAGCCACATCACTATAAAACAAATGTAGGCCAAATCGTTATCATGTAATTGCTTCATAAGAGGGGAGTTAAATTATAAATCACATGTTCTGATATTTAAACATTTAATTAATTATTGTTACGCAAAATATGACATACTATATCTCAATCAACACTGCCAATTCTAGATAGAAAGAATTGTTCCTGGTTGTAAGTATCCCTGGAAATATCTCTGTACTTTTCAGACTGAAGAAAATTCTGGGAATTATTCACCAAACCCAACGGACACACAGGGCATAATGCCAATTTATAAGCCATAAATGTATTCACAATCAGTTGCCTTTGTAACAGTAGGTATTTTTATATCCACTCAAGGCCTTCATTTTGTTTGTGGGCTTTTTGTGTTGCCCTTAGTTCTTGTTAAAGGGGAAGGGACTAATAGTCTCTTTTTAATACCTCAGAAGGTCTAATAGTCTAGCAAATATGCTAATAACCATTTAATAATGTATTACACATGTAGTTCAGATTTAACCCAAGGAATACAACTCATATTCTGCTCTAAATCCACAGGACCAATATTTATATTATAAGCGTACGCTTATATTTTCAAGATTGTAGCTTAATTTAAAATGTTTTACAATCTAATTATGATTCTATTTGTAACACTCTATTACATAATATTACATAATATAAAACAATGTGTAAAACATGCATAAAACAATGTGTAACAATCTCTATTACATAATATTACATAATATAAAACAATGTGTATTATACAACAACGACAAGTTTCATTTACTCTATTAGCATAGATGGTATCATAAATGTTAGTATAGATATAAATATAATGCATTACATATATATATATTAGTAACCTAGCCATTTTGCTATAACTGCCCCAGTTATCTCCATCAAACCCTGCATATACTCATGCTCCTCCCCCCGGACATATTCTGACTATTGGATATTCATGCTCTAATCATTTGTCCTTTCACCCCTCTCCTATCTCCTAACCACAAGGACCACTTCCACCCCACTACCTATTACCAGGCTGTTCAGCCATATGATTCAATATCGCAGCCAATGTTGGACAACAGTCTTGATATTGCAAATGACCCCAAAAGATCCACATTGCTAAAAAATGCTCCTATTGTGATTTATAGGCTTATAAAATAGTATGTCAGAAAATGCATTGTTAATATTGACACTATTGGCCTGTGTGTGGTAAATTATAAAAGGTTACATTGATGCCACAAGAGATGGTCTTGTCCAGTTTAGCCACCCATGTGTGTTGCCAAGTTGAATGATGATCCTGTTGCATGACTGTCAGGCCTCACTGTGTCTGCCCACCACTAGGATAGTGTCACACAAGATACAGTGTAGCTAAAAGTAATGCAGCATTTAATCTCTGAATTACTCTGCCCTTTATAAGTTATGCAGATTCCTTGTTTCTGTCATGCATGCTGTGTTTCATTATGTTACAACAGTGAAGTATTTTGCAGCTTGTGTCACAGTATCCTTACAAACATGCAGACTTTATAGCTACCAAGTGAAAGCTGTAACTAGAAAATGAAATTAGCCAAGGCACAGTCCTAGATTTACCTAAATTATCAATAGGGTATAAGAATTTAAAATTTTGCCAAACGTATAGCCACTTAAAAAACTTCACAATCATCCACACAGTCATAACCAAGTGAGGAACTAGGGTGTACTTATAGTCTTTTATTTTAGGACTGTAACATGTCTTTTTTTAAAGATAGCATCATTTCTAACTGCATAAAATACATATAAGCAGGTGACCAATCCTATTTCAGTGAAGCAATATGCATGTTCCTACTTGTCACTGAGTAATAAATTACTGTAAAAAATAATTGTATTAGCACATGTTTGTGCAATATTTGCACACCATCTTAATACATAGAATAGCTAGGCAACATGAAATAAATTTGTATGTCCCTAAAATGTATGCTGTAGATGTAAACTATGCCAGAATTATTTGGTACCTAATGTTCAATATACTGTTAAAAAAGACTACAAACCACATATTCTGTGTTGATTATACAATATATCAAGCACACCTCATCTCCTAGGAAAGTCAGATATTAATTGTTATTGAAAAATGTTAACATGTCATAAAATATAAATATTGGCTTTGCTCTTTCCATTTAGTTTTGCAATATTTGGATGCTTCTTACATGGCTAATATAAAATGCATGACAATGAAGAATAATGTCAGAACTGCACACATACAAGGCTTGTAACATTAGCTTTGTAGTAAATCATAATTGCTAATTTTGCAAATGCACAATGCTAACCACTAGAAAATGACATAGTAGTAAGCTAGTATAGATAATTAATTTGAACTGAAAAATAGAGAAGCAGCATTCAGCACATCCATACAATACAACACTCACCACATCCCCCAGCCCACGATGTAACACACATTTGTCATGTTAGAATATCCCCTCCTCCTGCAATTATCCGAATTAGCTTACTATATTTATCTGTTATTATACCGAACAAAATGGCATTATGTATTTTATGTGTTTACTCTTGTATGATTTGAGATAATTTCAATGTGATTTGTAACTAGACTCTGCCTGACCATTGCATTTTTTGCATGGTGTACCAATTATGTAAACAATTTGAGCCTAGCTAGCAAAACCAATGTAATATTCGGAATCAGCACCACAATTTTTCCCCAAAATCACTATTATGAGTAGCAATAAAATGAGTGTTGGCCAGTGTATACTCCTGTTTCCAGTTATGAGAATATTATGAAAGTATATCATGGTGTTCAAAAACTATAAAAGGTCACAGTAAACAACATACTGATTTACTCACATTTCAACAATTAATCAATAACATGATTTACAGAAGAAACAATTTGTATAATGGAACATGATATTGATATACACACTGAAATGCTAGCAGCATGAGTAAATAGATACAGTATAAGGATAAAGCAGAAACCTGAATGCAAAGAAGAACCAAGCATGTTAAGTGCTGAAATGTATTAAATAAATATAAAACACAGAAGTAGTGTATTTAATAAATAAACGTTAGTGAATACATATGATAAAATCAAAGGTTAGTTATGTTATTATTGTAGGTAGTTAAATGCAAAAATAGTAGTGTATTCAAAAAAGCCTAACCATACTTACTAAATTACATTCATTGAGTATGGTGAGCCACAAAACCACCAGATCAATCATATATTTCAGCATATTCAGCAGATGTGTCCTGAGATTGTAAATGAACAATTATTCTCATTACAGGATATTGTCAACAGTGGACAGTATTCCAAAATAAGATTAGCGTTGCTGCTACAGGCAACAGTGTTTACAGTAAGTGGTTAAAGGACCACAAAACCTCAAAATGTAAAATTTTAAATTCAAAACACAAAGGTAAAACATATTTTTTGGTATAGCACTGATATTACACTGCAGCTTTGTTCATAAATAAACTTTGTTATAATATTTTGTAAAGGAAAAATATGAAGACATAAAGGCTGAAATTTGAGATAGTTAACATATAGATAAGCTATGTTGACAACACTGGCCTTGCCTGTCCACCAATTGACACACTGAATATATACAGAGCATTTGCAAGCTTATCACATATATTATGTTGCAAAGTATAAACATCTTAGTTACTTTATGTACAGTATTCAGCTTAGTTATACAAGGCATTTCTTATATATTAATAATAAATTAGAGTCTACTTGCTCTATAGTTAAACCACCATCAATGTTTTTTGGTATTTTAACAAATGCTTTAAATAACACACTTTTTGCTAGTATGCGTGGGCTAATAAAATATATTTTAAGGTAAAAACACCATTTTGTCACTGGTGTGCTACAGATTCCAGCAAACCCATGCTGCCATTAACAGTTTGGGCATGCTGGTGCTTGTAGGCACCCAAGGCCCACTGGGACCTGTAGAGCATCAGGACAAAATGTAAATGAAACACACAGACTCTGTTTAAAAAACAACTTTAATGAAATAAATAAAAAAAAAACTGTAATACTCAACAACATCCAGGTTCTTCATCTGTAATCCATGTTTGTCCATAAAATAAAATTACATCCTGGGATCTTGTAGGTTGAAGCCTAAAAAAACCCGACCATGTCTATAAAATAAAAAAGGAAGCACATCCTCCGTCCTGCAGCTCTAAAAAACCCCCAAATAATAAAGAGGATTATAGCAGCTAGGTATATTGATAACATGGGGCTTTCCCACGACTTCTTGTTTTTCTTCAATGTGGCCCACCTGGCTTCCCCTTCCCCATGCTCTGTCACCCCATTCAGCCTGGCCTGTCCTGTCCCTCCACTTTCCCCCTCTTCTTCACCACACTTGGTTCCCTGCGTATGGGATCGCTGCCCCTCCCCTGTCAATGCTGTCCCCCCTGTCTCATGGGGCACCTTTCCCCTCCCACAAGGCCCCTCCACCTGGTGTATGCAGTGAGTCCTCCCCAACAAACGTTGGCTGTTCCTGGCCCCCTCTATTATTTCGGTCTTGTTCTCCTGCCCTTTCTGGCCAGCCCTGTTCTCCTTCTCCAGTGGCACCTGCTTCAGGCGTTTTTCCTGTGACCTCCATCTGATCTGATTCTCTTCGCCTGCTGCTGCCCACCCCCTACCCCTTTGCCTGTTGCAAACTGTTCTACTACAGCTCTCCTCACCCCTTTTTTTTCTAAATCTGTGTTGCCAGCTGCACTCCCTTCATTGGGTCTCTCGCTCACTCTCCCCAGTTCTGTCATACAGGAGAAGTAGAGTTATGCCTAATTGCTGGTATTGGCGCTACTGAATCTGGAGGTGCGGAGCCTAATGCGTCCCTGGATTTTTCTGCTAGGGACGTCGAGGTAAGGGACCTTCAGAACAGTAAGCAGGGAAGCAGAAGGAAAAGAGTGGTCAGGCAATCCGGGTCAGAGGCAGACATGCAATGCAGTACCAAGCAGAATCCAAAGCGAAATTCAACAAGCCATTGGTCAGATACCAGGAGGAAAACTCAGGAACCGAAGGGTTAACCAAAAGAGTAGTCCAGGAGAAGGCCAAGGTCAAAGCCACAAATTCAAATAGACATGCCAGAGTCTCCCTTAAATAGAGAGTAGACAGGCCTAATTGACCCAAGAAGATTCGGGCGGTCAGGGCATCCCTGACTGCCAACATAGAACTCCAAGGAGCATGCTGTTGCCTAGCAACGGGATGCGGTGCCTTCTGCTCATGCGCCCACAGCGGGTCCGGCCGGGAGGAAAAGGGGAGCCTCCAGTTGCTAGTCCATTGGACACTCCCGGTGGCAGAGGAAAAGTGCGGGACGTGCCTGACAGTTTCCCTTGCCACTGTCCCACCTTTGGATGCTGGTGGGTGGCATATTTGGATGGGTTATGGAACTACCTAGTTAACTCCACTCGTTTCCTTTGGTGCGACCGCTCTGAAATTCCTGGGCCCAGTTGGCTGTCCGGCCCTAGTGTTTTTCCAATGGCTGTTTTGTCCCCTGTCTGGTGTGGCTCCCGAGATGTCTAGGCTTGGTCCGCCCTGCCTTGATGTGACAGCTTCACTTTTTACGCAACCCATGGTGTCTTGGAGTGTGGCTTCCAGTGCCGTAAGTGTGTGTTCTGCTTAGTCTTTTTTTTTTTTAAATCCAGTATTTTTATTGAAATTTTTTAAGATATAAACATACTAAACAACAAAAAGAAAAGAAAAACAATCGCATACATATCAGAATTAAATGACGGAATTTACAAGATTACATTAAAGCATAATAGTAATAAATGTGCTATATTCATTCAGGATCATACATCGTAAATGCTTATACATAAGTATGTTACACATGCAGGGTTTATTACATGGACTCAGATACTTATTATAAGAACTTGCTTAGTCTTTTACAGGTTCTGACATACAAGGTTCATCTCAGGTTCTGCGTCACAAATCTGGGATGGTTTTTTCGGCAGCTTTATCATTCTCACAGATGCTGCCTCAGGTCACTCTTATGGATTGGGTGGAGACTCCTGCTTTGGGTGAGCCTTTTGTAGAGTCTGGGCTTGAACGAGAGAGGCATGAGGTTGACTTTTTTTTGAGATTGAGGGTTCTACATATTCTAGGTGCAGAAACAAGAGTCTAATTTGTCTCCTAGAGTGAAAGCTTGCTGGTCCCTGGCATGGTGCCAGGTGTTAGGGTTCTGTACAAAACCAATTCCTTAATTACAGCCATGGAGCCAGACACGTGATGTAAATGTTTTAAACTGTTTATTGCAGAAAAGTATAGTCCAGGATAGGCAAAATAAACAGCAAACAGTTCAGGCTGAATGGAACAATGAATTTCCAGAACTTGGCAAACAATCAGGTAAATAATAATGAAATGCAGCAAAAATTAACTGAAACCAGAAACAGAGACACATGCAGGTAATCCAGGAACAGACACATGAGCAGGCTAGGAACTTCAATGACCAGCAAAGGGTTTCAGGAAAAGACAGGCATATATAGGCCACAGACAGGTGTGGATAATTAACTAGCAGTGCTAGTTAACCCCTGATAGAGGAACGGCCGGACAACAGCTCCTCTATGGAGCAGACTGGAGTAACAGGGCCCTCTCTGGAGCAGACTGGAAGGGCAGCACCCCCTCTGGAGCAGACTGGAAGGGCAGAGCCCCCTCTGGAGCAGACTGGAAGGGTAGGGCCCCCTCTGGAGCAGACTGGAAGGGCAGCGCCCCCTCTGGAGCAGACTGTAGCTCAGGAACAACGACAGCAGCTTGTGACTCGGAACTGGAGGCAGCGGCTGAAGACTCAGAACTGGAGGCAACGGCTGAAGACTCAGAACTGGAGGCAGCGGCTGAAGACTCGGAACTGGAGGCAGCGGCTGAAGACTCGGAACTGGAGGCAGCGGCTGAAGACTCGGAACTGGAGGCAGCGGCTGAAGACTCGGAACTGGAGGCAGCGGCTGAAGACTCGGAACTGGAGGCAACGGCTGAAGACTCGGAACCGGGCAGTACGGTGGCAGGAGATTTGGGTGCAACGGCTGCAGCAGGAGATTCGGAGACCGGACACAGTGGCAGCAGACTCAGGACCGGACACAGTGGCAGCAGGCTCAGAACCGGACACAGTGGCAACAGGCTCAGGACCAGACACAGTGGCAACAGGCTAAGGACCGGACACAGTGGCAGCAGGCTCAGGACCGGACACAGTGGCAGCAGGCTCAGGACCGGACACAGTGGCAGCAGGCTCAGGACCGGACACAGTGGCAGCAGGCTCCAAGCTGGAGGCAGGTGATGTGACCTCAGAGCTGGAGGCAGATGATGTGACCTCAGAGCTGGAGGTAGATGATGTGATCTCAGAGCTGGAGGCAGATGATGTGACCTCAGAGCTGGAGGCAAAGGCTGGCACCTCGGGACAGGAGACAGAGGCTGGCACCTCGGGACAGGAGACAGAGGCTGGCACCTCGGGACAGGAGACCGAGGCTGGCACCTCAGGACAGGAGACAGAGGCTGGCACCTCGGGACAGGAGACAGAGGCTGGCACCTCGGGACAGGAGACAGAGGCTGGCACCTCGGGACAGGAGACAGAGGCTGGCACCTCGGGACAGGAGACAGAGGCTGGCGCCTCGGGACAGGAGACAGAGGCTGGCGCCTCGGGACAGGAGACAGAGGCTGGTGCCTCGGAACAGGCGGCTGGAGCTGGCACCTCGGGACAGGCGGCTGGAGCTGGCGCCTCAGGACAGGCGGCTGGAGCTACCGCCTCAGGACAGGCGGCTGGAGCTGGCGCCTCAGGACAGGCAGCTGGAGCTGGCGCCTCAGGACTGGTAACTGGGGTTGGCAGATTGGGTCTCATCCCAGGGAGCAGAACAGGTGAAGTGTAAACAAATCCAGAATGTGGAGAAGTAACAACAAAAGATGGTTTGGTAAGCTGTGCGGAGAGGACAGGCTTGTAAGAAGTGTATATTACTTGCACAGTAGAGACACAGTTTGTTGGTTATTCTGTGCTGTCGCTCCACTTCGGTCAGGTGGGGGCGTGGACCACCTGTGAACCGGGCATTTGTTACACTGTAGTTGTTAGTTAAATGCAAATTTGTCATAGTACTATTAAGAGGTGATGACAGCACAGATTCAGCAGCAGACAGAGTTGGCTGAAGCAAATCCACGGAAATGGATTTCAGAGAAACAGATTCTGATAGTCTCCTGAGTGGGTCCAAAAGTATAGCAGAAAATTGAGCCAGCTTAGAGCGTAACAGAATTATGTCCGTTTGTAGACACTGAAGCAGAGGCTGTTCAGCCATTTGTAGAGCAGACATCTTTGCAGGGAGAAAACAAATGAAATCAATTGCAATGAGAGTTCCAGGAGAAATCTGAAGCAGGGTTTTTCCACATGACTCCAAGGCTTTTTTTTTGGCTGGTCATTCTGTTAGGGTTCTGTACAAAACCAATTCCTTAATTACAGCCAGACACGTGATGTAAATGTTTTAAACTGTTTATTGCAGAAAAGTATAGTCCAGGATAGGCAAAATAAACAGTAAACAGTTCAGGCTGAATGGAACAATGGATTTCCAGATCTTGGCAAACAATCAGGTAAATAATAATGAAAGGCAGCAAAACTTAACTGAAACCAGGAACAGAGACACATGCAGGTAATCCAGGAACAGACACATGAGCAGGCTAGGAACTTCAATTACCAGCAAAGGGTTTCAGGAAAAGACAGGCATATATAGGTCACAGACAGGTGTGGATAATTAACTAGCAGTGCTAGTTAACCCCTGATAGAGGAACGGCCGGACAGCAGCTCCTCTGGAGAATCACAGATACTGCAGGGTAATGTGCACACAGGGTAACAAGGCAAATCATAACACAGGGTAAAATGCACACAAATAAACAAGGCAGATCATAACATAAGGAATATGAGGTTGGGCATGCAGGATGGTGTGAGTTAAAAGGTTGTGCACTGTGCTATTACAGCGTTCCTACAGGACATACAGAAAAAAGTGCGTTACAGGATCCAAGCTGGGCATTATGTGGACATGTTTTCAATCACTGGTAAGGCCAAGGCTGCTCTGTTGGCTGCTAAGGCGAGGAATGGTATTGGGGAGGAAATGTATAGGAGTTACGTGAACTGGTTGGATGGGATGCTAGATTTTTGCTGCATGCTACTTGGAAACCAAGCCTATGAATGTCCTTAAGTACATTTATTTATTCCAGGGGATGTATATGCACTTTAACAGCATTATGTGGAGATGGTATGATGAGGATTTTTACAAGAAACAAGATGGCTTATAAGTGATGGCTTTTGGATGCAAGAGTTGTGGCTGGATGTTATACAGCCCCTGCTGATTTGTCTAGGGGAGGGTCTTTCAGGCAGAGACAGGGAATTCGGGGATGTCTGGCTCATCCTTTTAGTTCAGGAGTAGGTGCGTCGCCTTTAACGGCGGGCATTGTGACTAGGGCTCTTCCTGTTGCTTCAGGCATGCTTATTCCATGTGTAGAAGGGGTACAGCAGGAGGCATTGTACTAGACGCCCGGGTTCAAAGCCCGTTGAGCTCTCTGGGTCTGGGGGTTTTCTTGATAATGCCTTTTCCCAGTGGTTTTGGATGAGGTATGTAAATGGTTGAGCTGGTAACCCCATAGTCAGGCTGCTCAGTTTTTATATAAGGGATGTACAAGCTGCCTATTCGTGGGACTGTTTGGGATGATTCTCCCCATAATTTAAAGTCAGCTCAGGAGATAACTCACCTGGTGCATGAGGAGGCGGCCAAGGAAGTGAGTTTGAGGAGATTGTCTGGTCCTTTCCCTTCCCCTCCCACACCTGGTTTGATTTTGTCCCACGTGAGGGTGGTACCCAAAAGTTCCATTTACTTGAACATTTGTCCCACCCTGTAGAGTTGTTGGTGAATGACACAATTGATGGGGACATTTGAAAGGTATTGTATGAGTTGTTTGAGGAGGCTTTGGATTTGGTTCAAAAGTAAGGGTATAGCACTCTGCTTATTAAGCTAGATCTGGAATTGGCTTTCAGTCTCTTCTCCTTGCCCCTGCTACCTGCTTCCTTTCAGTATATGGGTTTTAAGGTGGATGAAGGGCTTTATGTGGACAAATGCTTTCCCATGGGGTGTGCAGTGTCATGTGCAACTTGTTTGCCATGCTGCTGACCTCTGAGCTGCTCCCTGAGTGTTATCTGCTGATCTCCTGTGTCCTGAACCTTGCCTGTTTGATCAAGTGCTGCTGATCTCTGTGTACCGAACTCTGCCTGTCTGACTCTGTTTTGCTGAATTTCCTGTGTAGCAAACTCGGCTTGTCTGACCACTCCTTTCCTGACTTAAAGAGACCCAGATTCAAGCCTGTCTGACAATCCTCTGCCTGATCCTCCGTGTACCAAATCCTGGCCTGTTAAAACATTTCACTATGTCTACTGTGTTACTGTTTGCGCAGCACTTCCAAGATACTTCTTCCTCTTATAGACCCTGTTGTTACATCCTAATGCAGTCCAGGTGGCTTCGACCTGCAAGTTCTCAGCAGCAAAGCCCATCCTGACTTGCATCGGTTCTTGGTGAAAACGGGGAACTCGTTAGACTCTGCGCTCCTGGTTTGCTAGTGCCAACTGGGATTGACATAAGTTTCTTTACAATTGTAACATGGGGATCTTTTGGTTAGACTGATGGGTGCTGGTGCTCAGACTGTAGTTTATATGTTTGAGGTGTGTTGCTTTGATTGGCTTTCTCTATGGCCTATTTCTGTGCTTTTGGGGTTAGTGAGGTTGTGGCTTCAAGGTTTTCATGTTGTTTGGGTCTGCTTTACAGGAATATCATTGTCCATGGTAGTAGTATAGGGTATAATAATCACAGGCCTACAACTGATCAGTTCGGTAAAGGGTGTTGGATCACATTGCTGCACAGGGACAATGCTATGGGTAGAAATTACTTGGTAAATTGAAGGGTTTGGACCTCATCAAGCACATTAAGTCTGATTTACAGGTGATTCTGTCTTTCTGGCCTGGATCCGTTTAGTCTGGTCAAATTTTATTCCCTGGAGGATATGGAGAGGTGTTATTAACCCTGTTCACCCCAATTTGGATGTTCTAAGGTTAACCTGGCCATTAGAAAGTTTCTGACAGGAATAGGGGGTTCTGTGGTGACCCATCTGAACATTCAGTTTAAGTTTCCTCATTTGTGCAGGTTGGATGTGGTGCATCTCTCGAATGAGGGTGTCGCTTGATTTGTGCAGCTGATTTTTCGGTTTCTTGTTGGTCTTTGAGAGGTCATTTGGTGGCAGGCTCTGTTCCTTTATTCAGAACTTAGCTTTGGTGGAAAAGCATGCGAATCAGCAGCCATAATGACACATGTGAGTGGCATTTTAACACTCTCCCTCAATAGGGAGATTCATTTAGTAACACTATCCCTTGGGGAAATATGGGACACCTTTGTTCCAGGTGGGCCCAATCTATTGAGCCAAAACGGGATAGAGTCGAGCTGAATACATAGGATTACCATAATTCTGGCTTATGGAGTGACTGATAACTGATTGGTCCTTCTTTTCACTTGCCACCACTTTAATTTATTTTCAATAAAATCTGTGACCATTCATTCGCAAATTAAGTGTTGTGTGTCTTTATTTAATAGGTAAAATAACTCTTGGTAAGTGTACTCAGGTAAAAGCTAAAGTATAAATTAACCGCTAGGCCACTTATGGAATAAAATTTCACACATTAAAAGTTATTTTAAAAGTCTTTCAATACTCTAGATTCAACAACCAGAAACAGTCATGGATCTGCAATTTTCTAGCTAAATTATTATCTGACAAACATTTAAAAAGTGCACAAAGTGAATTAGCTTAGAGCACTAGTGTTATGAGCCCTGGTGGTGCCACTAGCCGACACAACTCATTGTTTAAATTCGACTCCACATCCCAGTAGTCTCTATGACAACATCACTTACTCTTTGTCCTGGCCGTCTCCTAGCGCCGAGTTTCAGCACGAAGTATCAGCCGGGCGTGTGCGCAAAATTACTTAACAGCCTCCTGACGCTAATTGCTCAGATGTGCCCTGCCAGTTATAGCCTGAATTCTGTTACTGACCTGCTTTGTTAATGTGTTCTGTAGATACTCTGCAGTACTTTCTGATTGACCTTCTGTTGTGACTCCTGGTTTGTTAAATGTATTCTGATTACCCTGACCTTTAGATCTTTTCCTTGGATATTCCTGCTCGCTGCCAGCCCTGACCCATTTGTCTCTCCCTGACCCTTCTGTCTGCTATGGGCCCCTGACCTCGGGCTGCTTTGATCACCTGCTTCAGTTTTGCTACTGCCTCCTATTCTTCAGCTACAGTACTGCACATGAGCATTCACTATACAAGAGTTTAAGTCCTGGGGGCATCCAAGTACCTGTGGGCACAACAAGCTCTACAGGAAAGGTGGCTGTTATAGGTGAAGACCTCTGTCATCTGTTCTGCAAGCTTATGTCAACAACCATTAGCCATAACAACTAGCTAACATTTCAATAAATGCTTAATCTACATCCATCAGCTTTGGTTCCTAGGTGACACCCCATTCAGTGTGCACCTGGCAAAGTGGCTGTAAAGAGTTAGTTCAATCTGCCCAAGAAGTGGCCTAAAGTATGAAGTCTGCTATACCTTTATACATTATTTTATACTGGTAACAAAGCATAAACATAATGTTATTGTTTAGTGTAAATATTAACACCATGTGAGTATTCATTTACAGTTATATATACACACACATTTTATATACAACATTTCCAAGTATATAGTGAAAATAAAAGTGGTAAACTTGGTAGGTGAGTACCATGATTCACTCCACCCACCAACCTGCTCAATCATTATGATGATGCAAATTGCTCAGCACTGAGTGTTCCACCCACTGGACCACCCCGGAGCTTGCCCAGGCTTTTGGAATGAAAGGGGCTACCTCTCAGGAGACTGCTCACATATTTTATTTTTCCTTGTACTTGCCAAGATATGTAACCCATTAAGGTACCCTCACACTTTACCTCTGATCAATATTCTCTGCTGATCCCACACTCCAGTCTATAGACATCCACCAGATACAGTCATCCAGGTGAGCTGTCTTGTCCAATACATTAAGGGACATTCATACAACCTGGTTCTAGGGAAGAGTGTTGATAAAGAAGCATAACATTTGTAATTTAGATGCAACATATTTATGATTTTCAAATGCAATTTTATTTTTCCAATTGCAAATGCAATGATTTTGACCATAAGGGGTTGGACTATTATCAAAAAGGCACAACTCCTTGAAACTGCTGAGTCTGATTTCTGCTGCCAGAGTCCCGCTTACAATGCTGCTCCCAGATACCCCATCTGCGACACTTCATCCACCCTGCTGCCAGACACCCCATCTGCAACACTTCCCTTCCCTGCTGCCAGACACTCCATCTATCACACTCCCTCCTCCCTGTTGCCAGACACCCTATCTGTCACACCCCTCCCTGCAACCAGTCCTCTCATCTGCCACCCTCCCTGCTGACGGACTGATCCTCACTGCCAGACACCCATTGGCCACACTTCTCCGCCCGGCCTGCAGACATCCTAACCGCCACTAACTGCCTTCCCTAATTCCAGGTATCCCATCTTCTCACTCACCCTGCTGCCAGAGTGATCCTCAATGCCAGTCTCCCCATCATTCAACACATTTATCCTTCCTTCTGCTAGATATCCCCTGCTGCTGCACTTCCCTTGCCATCATTTTGCCATACCAGCCACTAGTGTTAAGAAACATGGTGATAACTTTAGCATCCTCTCCCTGTCAAGCAGCAGCAAGTTGAGTCTTGATGTGCTATGTAATGACCGCTGTATATCCGACTGATACCTGCGCCCAGGAACTTTTTGATCGCCACTACCTGTTAGATTGTGTAACTGGCATTGCCTCATGACAGTATGAACCTTCATATGTTTGTTATGCAGAAGTCTCCGCCGCATGTCCAGTCAGTTACCAGCATTCTCCTTGCTAAGCGGCAGTAGTTTTTCTAAAATCTGTACATCTGCAACATGTCTGCCTCTGCACTTAAGACTGCTGCCTAACAACCACATTAGCGTCCTCTCAGCTCCTGCAGCTAGCGCCTCGTTGATTTAGCTGGTTGCTAGGTAAATAGTAACCAGCCTCTCTTCAGCTTTATCTTTGGCAGCTTCTGCTGTGCAATTACTATTCCTCTCATGCAGCTAATCATCCTGCAGTTTCTGATTGATGCTGCTGCCTTTATAAATCTATCTATCCATGGCTTCATACCAATGCTGGTGATAGTTCCTGCTTCACATAGCATGCCTTGTATCCTGACCTTGTCACCTCAGTAGGGTTTCTGGGATCCGTCTCAGCACCCTTGGGACTAGCTGTGGCAGAGATGAAGTGGAAACTAGGAGGCCGGAAGAAGGTCTTGCTCATAGTAAAGAATGTTCTTTATTCGTGTATAACAAATTTCAGGGGGAGGAATGCTGGACTGGACTCCACACTGGTATAAGCAACTGGATTCTGGACCTGGTGGACTGAAACCTGGACATAGGAACAGAGAGACTGAGAATAAGTACCCCCAAGTATTCAGAAACTCAGAAGATTTTAGTACCAAAACTGGGACTGGGAAGGCACAGAACTCAAGCTGTGGATTATCAGGGGTGAAAACATCCTGAACTGGATAAGCCTGGAACTGGTCTCGAACAAATCAAAACTCAGAACCTGCGTCAAGCCTGGAATGGAAGACGATACCCAGAGACACCAAGATGGCTCCAGAAGTTGGAAGACTCAGACTTCAGACTCAGAAAATAAACAGTAGGTGAGTCAGAGAAATAGGCTGAAGAAAGCTGGATCCACACAAGGGGTGAGAGCTGGAATCTGTAGAGCAGCAGATAGAATAAAGGTGAATTCGCACAAAGGGTTAATAGCTGAAGTCTGTTCAGCAGCAGGCAGAATGAAGCTGAATCCACACAAAAGGATAATGGCTGAAGTCTGCACAGAAGCAGGCAGAATGAAGCAGCAAACAATCAGCAACAGTGGTAAGCTGGAACTATGAAAGTGTTGCAATTAGCTGAATGTAGGAGGTGACTTTTATAGTCTGCAGAGGGAGCTAATTGGTGGATGAAGCCAAGTGCTCAGAATCGGCAGGATGTACCAAAATGTCTCATCCAAGATGGCAGCCTCCAATACAGCAGACAGAAGTCATGCTTGTCCCAGGATATAAAATGCTTTATTGCACGGTGATATGATACCACCGAGTGGCGCAAACAGGGCTAAGTCCCCGATTCATGACAGACTTGTTCTGTTCTCAGGGTTTGACCTGGATTTTTTAAAGGATTTTGCTGTCTTCTTCACCCCCGATTCTTGGCTTGTTAAACAGATGTGCATAAATATCTCTACCTGCCCTGACCCCTGGCTTGTTTAAAGGAACTACTGTCTTCTCCACTCCTGACATTGGCCTGTCTGCTATTTGCATTAACCCCTGCCTTCTGATTCAAAGTGTGCATCAGTATACCATCTGGTTGCTAACTACCTCCTACCATGTTCTATCCACTCCACTTGGCAATTGTTAATCAACAACAACTACTACCCAAGCTTAAGTCCTGGGGCCATCTGAGTATGTGGAACATGCCAAGTTCCTCGTAAGGGGGGGCTGCTACTTCTCGAAAATTGATTCTAGTAGTTGAGGATCACATTTAAATTGCCCATAACAACTAGGCTGCTCTCCCTGCACCACTTTCATAGCTGCATTAATCAGAAGAGGCAATAGAGAAGAGAGATGACAGAACAGTAAAGACAAAAGAGAGAAGACAGAATAGAGATAGAAAATGAAAGAATGTATTATATTAACTTTGATGTGTACGTATAGTATTTTTATATATTACTATATTATAAAAATATATTATTACTTGCATTTTTCATTGTTATTTATATTGTTTAGGATTAATAAATAACCTTACAGAATATTAAAATATAGATAATATATAACTTATATTATATAAAATGTTGTGTTTAAAGTAAACTTATTTAAATTAATAAAGTACATTTTTTTCTTTTGGTACTATATGTGAACACCACTGTAGCTTGTTGCTACTTCCACTCGAGCTGCTGTTTTCAAATGGTGCTGCACAGCACTAGGGATCTACAGTATCATCTGCATAATTATCAAATGTCAAAAAATCCCTTTATTCCATCGACTGACCATGCCTCTCTGGTAGTTGGCTACACATCCCTCCGGTGGCTGACCATTATCCTTTTAAGGGGGCACACATACATAAAACTACAGCCATAACCACATGACTGAACCCCAAAACACAACCGTTCCCCCACACATTCACTAACTCCACCACACCACACCCCTAGTCTAACAGCCCAGCCTTCAAACACACAAGACGAGACACACCCTATATCTCAACACATTTCCAACTCCCCCTTTCCTTTACAATCCTAATTCATACCTCTACTATATTTTTATTGCGACTATTATTATTTTTATTTGCAATTTATTTACTTACTTTATCTCTATTTACACTTAAATCTATCTTGCCTTATTCATCTACACTTTTGATCCTGCTCTCTATTCTCATTTCTATTTATATCGACATTTTCTTCCTATCATAAATTCTATTTATACTCTACAAATATTATCTTCATTATCACTCTTTCCTCTATCCATTTAAGCCTCCTCTTGAAATCTATCCCTATTAGTATTCTTACCACCATGTAACAATTAATGTTATGCATATGCCTCCCCCCACCACTCTTGCACATTGATAACAGGCCACACACTGACAGCTCTTTCCATGAGCTGCCAAATAAGACTCTCAGCGAACCAGGACCACTCAGGCATGTGCACTAGCGCACCCTGGGAACTGTAATACAGAGATGCGCTCGCATCTTCCCCAACAAAGATTGCGCCGCATCACACAGGAAGATGTGCATGCATATCTCCATACCCACATTACAAACATACGTGACCGAACATACGACATATCATGCCCGGCACGGAAACATACTTATCTACTAGTGTACCCCTGGACCACTACACCCCCAATAGAAATCTAGACCTAGACCAATCACCTAACACTAAACCACCAACGTTCTCAGCAATCAATTACATTTAACACTACACCACCAATGATCTCAGCAACCAATGGAGTTCATACTTTTTTGGCACCAAAATAGGCCCCAGCATTCAAATAGGCAGCGTATCAAGATGGCCGACGATTCTGTATGCAGAACCCACTGATGATGCCACTATACGTGGTGAAACACATTTGGGACTTACCTGAACTACAAGAATAGTTTGCAATTTTTTTATTTTATTGTATTTTATTGAAAATATATATATATTTTTTTATTATTTTTTTAAGGTATAGATTTTTTATTTTTTTATTTTATTTTCCTATCTTTTTTATTTTTATTCATATTTTTATTTATGTCTTGTCTCTTATTTACCAAACGATCTATTATCTCTTTTTTTATCATTTATCTACGTTTTTTCTACACACGTTCTTTCCACCTGCGTTCTTCATTTGCACAATATTAACTCTCCCTAAAATGTGTTTTGCCTACTGTCACTCTTATCCCATCTGTACCACTATCAATAGTATCTGATATATTTGCAATTTTTCTGTCTTTAATTTTCACCTAAATTCTTCATCTCTATCCCACTTCTACTTTTACTTTATGTAATAAAGGGAGGTATTTAACTGGCAATCCACAAGCAAAGTATGCAAACAGTGTTACACATTTGTGCAACAGTACACCTAGGTTAGAGATAAACAGATGGAGGATATATGTGTGACAAAATACTAGTATAAAGTATTACACTTACAGGGTTTGGAAGTATCTTTTCCCAGAGCAGGGTGGCAGGGTGTGTCTGAAGTCAGAGCAAACAGAGCAGCTGAAGAGATTCTTTTTAAAGGGAAGGTGGGATTGTCACCTGCCCGTCAAGCTAGGGCTGTGGGAGGAGTGTTGACTATAGAAACCTGTTTGTGTCACTGTTCAGGGTAGAGATGGACGGGTTCGGTTTCCTTGAAACCGAACACACCCGAGCTTCGGGGATCCGAGCTGAGTCGGCTCGGTACTCTCGTGCCTATTCGGATTCCAAAACGAGGCAAAACATCATTGTGACGTCGTCGGATCTCAGATCTCGCGAGTTTTCGAATCAATAAATACCCGCCTCCACGGCGATCTAGCGCCATTTGAGAGAGGGACAGAGAAGGGTTAGGTCACAGTATAGAGTAGGCATTTTTCTGAATTTGCACTACAAAGTGTTTGGTGTCTCATATACCCCCTTCTAAAAATGGTGTATTTTCTGAGTGCTGAAATTCTAATATAGCACTGTATTTTTCTGAATTTGCACTACAAAGTGTTTGGGGTCTCATATACCCTCTTCTAAAAAAAGCTGTATTTTGTGAGTGCTGAAATTCTAATATAGCACTGTAGTGTTTAGGGAGGGCCTAGCAGGGATTACACTGTATTTTTCTGAATTTGCATCACAAAGTGTTTGGGGTCTCAAATACATCGTTATAAAAAAGCTGTATTTTCTGCAAAGGATGGTGGACGATTATTTTGGAGAGTTAATTGAAATCGAATTGTCAGACAGTCCGAAAAACAAGCCATTTGGAAACCCATGTACAAACTTGCTTTAAACTGCCCACCCTCCAGTGTGTACTCAGAAAGAGTTTTCAGCAAAGCCGGGAATCTTGTCAATGATCAACGTAGGAGGTTACTTCCTAAAAATGTGGAAAATATGATGTTCATCAAAATGAACTACATCTTTCAGGAGGAAGACCTTTACCGGCAAATACATCCAAGAACTGACACTTCTCTAATGGCAGATTCCAGCGGAGATCAATTAATAGTCTGTGATGATGATGTACACACTGATGAGGGTGAGGATGATGCTGAAGATGATGACGACAACATCTTGACAATGCAGAATTCATTTCACAGCACTGTTGGTCTAACATGCCTTTAGGGCATTGATAGCTGGTTTAGTGGGGGCCCAAACAAACCAAGCACTTCAGCCACAAAAGTGGCAGCCCTTGTCGCTGAAGTGCTTGGTTTGGTAAAGTGTGCATGTCCTTTGTAAGATCCAACAGGACAATTCCCTCTTGCACCTTTAATCTTTCCTGGCACTGATGTGTGTTTCTGCCATTACTCTATCAAGCCCACTGTTAGCTTGTTTAGGGAGGGTCTAGCAGTGATTAAACTGTATTTTTCTGAATTTGCACTAATGAGTGTAGGGTCTAATATATACACCCTTATAGAAGAGCTGCTTTGGTCATTTTAATTAATCTACAAGTCTTTGCAGGGTTTTTTTCTTAATTTGAACCAATAAGTATAGGGTCTAATATACACTCAAAGATGAGTGCTCCATTGCTAAGAGTTAATGATGAAGAGGAAGACGAGCAGACTTGTCTGTAGAATTTGCAGGCAAATTCAACAGTGTTACATTGAATAAACAGACACATAGTGGGAGAAGGAGAAGAGGGAGACAGAAAATTAATCATCTTCCTCTTACTCAGGACTGTCAATGGTGTTACAGTCTCTTAGTAGACTGTGGAGCAGCCTGCGACAGTCCTGGATGGTCATCTTCTTCCTTTTCAAGATGAAGCGATTCCTGGCAAGCCAAATAGTGTCCTTAAAGCAGTTCATTAGGCTCCAGGCCTCCTCCCCAATGATGTGGGTCCCAGGAAATAAGCCATAAAATACAGAATGGTATGAAAGGCAAGTTCTGGGCACACTGTCCTTATGTTCATGTTCTAAGGCATCCAACAGTGCCTGTGCAGTGGGGCAGTCCCAAAAAATACGCTGTGCTGTTTCCCTTCTGGTGATGCAGAAGGGGCAGTCGACATATCGACACAGGTCCCGGGAGTGCATGAATGTCCTGAGAGGCAGACATCCCTGGATAGCCATCCATGCAATGTCTTTGTGTCTGGTAGTCAGCCTCTTTGAGGCCACATATTCCCACACATGTTTTGTTGTGTTTGTAATCAGCACTTTACATGAAAGGTACCTAACTAGATTATAATTTTACCTAACTTATCCAAGAAACAGGTGGCGCGATCAAATGAACCATAACTGATTTCATGATCCAAGGACAATTCCATCTTGCACCACTTTTCTTTTCTGCCACTGCTGTGTACCAATGTGTCCTAGATGTGCTAGGAACTGCCGTGTGTTTGAGTCATTGCTCTGTCGCTTACCATCCAGCCAGATTGCTGCAGTATTTGGCTGAAAGTTTCTGAAAAGCATTTTGTGACCAGTGACATGGTAAAAATTAAATGGAAATCACTGGAATTTAGTGTCAGTGAGGTTAATAATAATGTAGGTATAAAATAATACGTACATTATCTGATTTTAGCTCAAAAAATTTAATTTTTTAAAAAATGGCTAGACACAACCAAAACCAAAACACGCAAGGACGGTTTTGGCAAAACCAAAACCCGAAGGTAATCCAGATCCAAAACCAAAACACGGGGGTCAGTGAACATTTCTAGTTCAGGGTGACCGATGCTAGAACTGCTGGCCAGAGCTGGTCTCTGCTATGTGAAATCTATATGGTGTCAAATAATTTAATATCTTGACAGTAAAACAAAGTAAAAGCAAGAAGTTGTTCATGTGTGTTTCACGTTTCACCAGAAGCGTGCTCTTGGCAAACTTACCTTTTCTCAATTTTTATGTCCATTAAAATTTATATCTCTACTCTCATTACTACTTCTATTTATAATTATATATATATATATATATATATATATATATTACATACAAGTTAACCCGTGCATGATACTCATGCATTCTAGTCAAATCAAGCTACTTAAGGTCTTAAAAAGGTTCTTGTCATGCATTTGGACCTAGCCCAGGCCTCCTCAGGGGAAGAGCATTAGTTCCCGACGCAAGCGGCCTTTTTAATGTGTGTTCATGAGGTAAAATTACCTCACGAAAATGAGTTTGACCCCTCAACTCGTAAATTTAGCCTTTACTACCCCTCCCACGGGGGGAAGGGGGGATGATGGAAGTTAACTGACTTGACTATTCTAATTTTTTTGTCAAATAATGTCAGTATACCAAATTTCAGGTCAATTGGATGAGCCCTTTCTGAGAAAATAGTTTTTTTCCCACACACACACACACACTAACGCAGGCCTCTACACATGTGTGTTCATGAGGTAAAATTACCTCACGAAAATGAGTTTGAGCCCTACCAAATTTCAGCCCTTTTTGAATTTTTTTTCCCACACACACTAAGAATTTAGTAGGTCAGTGTATAACTCTGCCCAGCAGGTGGCGCTGCAACTTGTTTTTTTTTTCCACACACACACAGACAGACAGACGCCACTAAGCATTTATATATTAGATATATATATATTTATCTTGATCATTTTAACCTCTATCTCCATCTTCATTCTATCCTGCACCACTATACCCTGTTTATCCATCTGGTTCAGCTCTCTGATGTGTATTCATCTGCACTCTTGGCCCTGATATTAATTTACAGCTGTGTATACCTTCTGCTATCTGCTTATTCCAATGTGCTAATTCTCCATTAGTCCCAATGTACATATTCAATGCCCTGTTTTAATTCCCACCTTGTCCCATCTACCTCACCTATTTTTGTACGTATCTTTCCTACGACATTATTAATTATCACTCCCACTACACTATCTCTCCTGAACACACTCGCATAACAAACCCATCAGATATCTTCATACACGTCACACTCTCACCCCATACTTCCTACAATACCAGCCCCTTAACTCCCCCTTCCCACATAAACCCATCACCTTCACTTGCCCCAAACTTATTTCTGCATATCAACATTTTTACCCATTCTACCTCTAGCTCGATGCCTAGTACTTTCCAGATCCAAAGACCTCGACCATATCACAACAACCACACTGCATGGACAATAGTTGTGAAACCACACCATGGCAGCTTACTACAATCCATACTCCATGGCTACGAAAAGATAACTATGACTGTATTTGTCAGCTATATTTCTGTATTAACCAGGTGCCTAAATAACTTCAAGTTATCTGGATTTGTCAAGGGGCACATTCACAAGAGGGAAGCTCTCAGCCTGCTTATAAATGGTATGAAGCCAATTCACCACCCGGACTGGAAGACCATATCTCAAAAGCAGAGCCCAAAGTACTCGTTGTTCACCCTGTCAAAAGCCTTTGACTGGTATAACGCTAAAAGGTACTTCCTCTACTTCTTCGCATGACACCGCTCAATGGCCTTCCACACTCCCAGGACAGCACTGAAAGTACTTCGGCCCTTAACGGTGCAATGCTAAGAGGGAGAAAGCAACCGGCCAGAGACCTGCGTCAGTCTATTAAAAAGCACCTTTGACAAAATCTTTCTATCGGCATTGAGAAGAGCGATGTGGCGCCAATTCTCAATACGCGACTGGTCCTTCCCCTTAGACAGCAAAATAAGGGTGAAAACCGTCATGGAGGGAGGCAATAAACCTCTACCTAGGCTTTCATTAAAGACCTCCACAAGGCGCGGGGCCAGGATGTCACCAAAGATCTTATAAAACTCAGATGTTAGACCATCTGGGCCTGGAGCCTTCTTGATAGATAAGCCATCTATCGCCATCTTGACCTCCTCCACCGATACCTCACTACCCAAAGACTCAAAAGAGCCGCTTGGATCCCCAAGGCCAGGAGTTTCCCTCAGGAACTGGTTCATCTTTTCTCTGTCTAGTGACATCTCACCGCACAACACCAAGGATGCCCTCCTTATCTTCCCTGAGCACACCCCAAGCATCGCACAAGCCCCTCACCTCCTTTATATCTACCGAGTTCCTACAGCTCTGGAAAGAGTCGGGCGAGTGGTACTTCCCATAGTCCCTCTCCAGAATCAAGGAAGCGTACCGGTCATACTGTATCTCTCTCATCTGAGCCTTCACTCGGGAGATCTCCCCACCATCTCCCCGGCCAGAGATCAGGAGGCCAAGTTTCTTTCTCAGCGCCAGGTAGGTACTTTTTTTAACAAGTTATTTCTAGCTACCAGGCCACGGAAAAAGCCCCGGTTGCTCTTCTTAAGTATCTCCCACCACTCAGACCTACTCCAATCAGCCTCCAAAAGCATGTCCTGGGATTCAAAGAAGTCCCTAAAGTACTGTCTTACCACCTCCTCCTCTAGGAGCTTGGAGTTCAGGTGCCAGAGGCTCCTACCCTCCCAAAGAGTCTCTGAGGCATTCAAGGGTATAAAGAGATAAACGTGATCAGAAAACTCTACTGGCCATAGTTCAGGAGCCAAGGTTTTCAAGCTCTCCTTAGCGAAAAACCTATCTATCCTAGACCTACAGCTGCCTCTAAAATAGGTGAACCCCATGAGGTCCGGAAAATGGCGAGCATGCACATCCACCAGACCAGCCTGTCTAACTACACTAGCTAAAAAAAGGGAGTCATATCCCAGAGAAGCCCTTGAACCTCCCCTGTCTTTAGTCCTAATGACGGTGTTAAAGTCACCACCAAAGACTATCTGCCGGGCTGAAAAAAGGTATGGCTTTATTGCACCGAAAAGACACTTCCTTTCCCACTTGGTTTGGGGACCATAGACATTAATTATCCTCAGGTCGTGTCCTCTCAGATTGACATCCAAGACCATGCATCTACCTACTTCTAATTCTATAACTCGCTGGATGGTTATCATGCCGGTTAAAAGCACCACCACCCCACCTTATGGCTCGGTTGCAAGAGACCAGTAGGAGGGCCGGGTGTGTAACACACCAACACTACTTACCCCGACGCAGTTATTCCGAAAGTGACAGTGCCAGACAGTGAATGTGTACAAATTGTTAGAAGACAGCTTTTTGAACAGTCGCCTACCTCAACATATCGCAGATGTCACTTTTGGAATAACTGCGTTGGGGTAAGTAGTGTCGGTGTGTGGTAAGTCGTTAAAATGACTACCACCAGGAGGGCCTACGACTCCACTCCCTTTTAGCTTTATGAAGGTCAGCCAGCTGACCTAATCTAGTCTCCTGCAAAAATGAATAAATCAGCCTCAACCGTGCTGAAAAATCAAAGACTATATATAACAAGCACATTCGGATTTTATAGATGCCACATTATTGGTGGCAAATCTAATGGGCTGGGAAGCCATCCTTCAGAGTTATAGAGCAGGCACAGTTCACTTTTTCTTCACCTGTTTAGCAGAATCCTCATCTGAGGATCCATACCTCTTACAACTAACCCTTGCCGGCAAGGCCTCCCCCTCCCACAGGACCACTTCTTCCCAGGAAGGAGGGACCTCACCCGGCCCAAGAGCAACCAATTTACCATCACCACCCACCACTTCCCCAGAAGTAATAGTAACTACCCAGGATGGAAGGACCACACGAGAGCTGAACACCCGGATCAGGCACCGGGACAGGAGTGGGGCAGGAGGAGGAACAGGGGGGGAAAAGCATGGAGGGCAGGGGAAGAAACGGGACCCAGGGATGGGACGGAACAATGAGGAGCAAGAGGGACAGAAAGAGGAACAGCAACCACCAGGGCTGATCCAGGGGGAACAAGAACACCAGAAGAGAGGGTGGGGGAAGGGATGGGATCAGGGACAGGGGGAGAGGCCAAGTACTCCACAAAAGAGACCCCGAAGGATTAACTACAGGAGTCTTTAGAAAGGACTTGGCTACCTTAGATTTATCTTTAGACTTCCTATACACAGCCACCTCACTCAAGGCTAGATCTCTAGATTTTTTGCGTTTTCTCTCCACCCTTGACCTAAGAACCAAGGCCCCGCTCTCCGTCCTCACCACATCACCCTCTTCCATCCCCTCCTCCTCACTAGAGAGAAATTGGAAGTTATTTGACAGTACTGTTCACTCACTATCGTCCGTCCTGGCCTGACTCTTCTTACCCCTCCTTTTCTGCTCTACCTACGGATTCACTGAAGCAACTACAACCGGCTCTGACACTGAAACTGCAGGCTGTTCAATAACAGGCAAAAGAGGGACAGACTCCTGATGAACAGAGCTTGTGGAGGCCCTCATCTCCTCCCCTTGTCTCAATGCTTTCTGCCACACAAACGAATTCATCATCAGGGATCTCCATATTATGAGAGGCGTGTGGGCATTTGCTGAAAGGGTGTCCATTAACACCACATACATTACAATGAATCCTATTACAAGAGCGAGACTCATGCCCGACATCCACACAATGCCCGCACTTTTGAAGGAGACAGTTGGCACTGAGGTGATGGAAGTCGCCACAATGGTGGCACATCCTAGGCTGGCCTGTGTAGAAGCACTGGATTCTATCACGCCCTAAGAACGCAGCAGATTGTAAATGCACCAGGCCAGCCTCCATGCACCGTAGATCTACCGTGGCAACCCCACCCGCCACCCCAGACACCATGGCTTGGGTCAGGCACCTTAACAAGCGGGGACACCAAGTTTTAAAAATCTCTTCACCCAAAACGTTAAATCAGCTGCTGGGATGAATTCATTGCGCACTAGGATGGTAGTTTTTTTTTTGTCTTGAAACTGGAATGGCCCTCAAGTTTATCCATGGGTCTCTACTCTTGCACCCAGCCCACCTGCTCCAAAAAACCTGCAGGCCCTGGTAAGATAGAAAACTCACATTATATTCTGATGTGCCAATCGGGTGGATGCATTCGAAGAGATCCGCTGGAATAAATTTAAATGAATCGAGAAACATCTTAAGAAATTCAAATCTGCTCGGGGGGGTCTTTTCCCATGAATTTCAACTGAACCACATTACGCCATTTAAAGGGCTGCCCCACAGGAGGAGCCACCGTAGTCCTTCAAGCCCCAGCTCCAGCTCCTGACACAGCCCCCGCATACGAGACCGGATCAGGGACAGGAACAGGCCCTTCAGTAACATGCAGAGCACCAGATCTTACAGGGTTAACATGCTCTCCACCTTCCCTGCCAGAACCAGCCTTAGAAGGCCCACTAGGGCTAGTTACCTGTTGTTCAGAGGGACCCTCAGCACAAGATTTCAGTTATCTAACCGAAACCCCCATTGAGGGTAGCATATTTGGTATTTTTTTGGCAACATCCTCAATTAAACCTGCTGCCCTCTTAACCCTTTCTGTTAATTTCAGCGGGCAATAAATGGTATTGATGACTGAACTTGGTTAACCAATATCCCCTTATCACCAGGGCTTTTACCAGCAACCAACATAGATTGAAGATTCTCAACCATACAGGGTTATTCACAGTAATATTCACACACCTAGTAGGCTTACACACCGCAGAGATTACATACACGGAACTTGAGGAGGCTGCTTGGCTGGAAACCTCAGCGACAGAGAAAAGCCCCATACTTTTATTACCTAGTAATGCCTGACAACCCGCCCCACCAGAAACAGCCTCCGCATTCATCGGGGAGATCAGGGCATCAGACTTAGACACAGCATGTTCAGTGACCACAATATCATTAAAAACAGACATTTCAATTTTGCTCCTTACTGACGCCTGACATCCAGCCTCACCGAAGATAACCTCCGTATTCAACGAGTGGGTCAGGGCACCAGACACAGCTGCAGAATTATCGGACTGGCTACTCACAGGCTTCAGGCACCCAGAGGGGGGACTGTCAGCAACAACACCAGACCCCGCCAATCTCCGGACGCCAGACACAGGACTGCCGGCTTCCACCAGAAGGGCCGCAGAGAGCAGAGACGCTGGACCAGCCACAGAAACTGCAGCCAAGACAGCACTCCCTCCCGCAGCACCTTCACCTCCAGTTCCATCACCGATGGCTCACCCTCCAGAGCTCGGATCTTATCATACAAATAGTCAGTTTTTGTATCGTCCGGCTTACACGCCTGCAGATTAGCAGGCAAGTGCTCAGAGTTCTCCAACGGCATTGCTGCTTGCAACCTCACACATAGCTGCTGCAGGGACAGCTCTTTCTCTTCCAAAGGCAGACATTAACTCCTCAATCTCCCGTGTGATAGCCGCACGAACACCACTGTAAACTTTATTCCGCTTTCTCTTTTTCAGCAGGATCCGCTTCTTGAGACTGTCGATCGCAGACTCCAGCTGCTCAACTTTGGACTTGATTACTGATTCATCCAGCTCACTCTCCTCCGTATCAGGGAGGCTAATACTCACAGGATCTACTTCACCAAAGGACACATCAGCCACAGCGCTATCCAGCTCCCTGTTAGGCCCCTTATCCCGGGCAATACACTCATCAGTCCCCAGTTGTAGCATCACTGGGTCTGGTACATTGTCTGTTGAAACTGCAACATATTCCCGGGGCACCCTGTTACTCTTCACAGGGATACCCACATCTTCGGCCTACCCCTGTTGTGTCATCACGGGGCAGACATGTTACTTGCAGCACACTCCTGTTCACCTTGTTACACGCCACAGGCAATCCATCACTGTCACCAGCACCAAGTTGTTATGTCACTGGGGCTGGGGCAATGCTTGTCACTGCAGAATTGTTGTCAGCACCCACCATATTAGACCTCATATGGGGGGCTTGCATCACACACACCTCAGGAGGCACCAGGACCCTCTCCGTGATGTTACTTGGGGATGGGTCGCTGCTCGCCGAGGCAGGACAGTCACTTTCCATAGCAGTGCAGGCTTCCATTTCCTTACTCGCTAGGCCTGGGAGCCTGGGAACTCTCCTCCACGCCTCCCCCAGGATCCTCCATCCTTTCTGGGCTTAGACTCAAAGGCCACACTGGTTCACAGGAGCTTCACGGAACACGTCTTAACACCATGGCTGCCAGAGCATACATACATATCCCACTACTGTCTGCCAGAGCATACATACATACATACCCCACCACTGTCTGCTAGAGCATACATACATACCATATTATTGTTTGCCAGAGCATACTTACATACAGGGCTGGCGCTGCCATTAGGCAGCTTTAGGCACCTGCCTAGGGCTCCAATCTCTGGGGTGCGCCACGGAGGCCGGTACAAATATTAGTAATGAGATAATAATGTAATGCTAGGGTCAGTAGCAGCAATAGACCTAAATGTGAAATGCTATTGATTTAATGTTTGAGCTTGTTGGGGGCTTAGGGTGTTTATTAGTTGCTTTGGTTTCAGACGAATAGTATCTACCCTTTTCCGAACGGAAACCCAACAAAGCTACAAGAAAAGGTAAGAAAGAGATCTGTCAAATCTATGCCAACTCTTCCGCTTGCATTAGGATGGGGTGAGGCGTGGTAGGTTGATGCTTTGGCTAGGGTACCCAAAAACCTTGCACCAGCCCTGCATACATTCCCCATCGCTGTCTGCCAGAGCATACATAAATACTCCACCACTGTCTGCCAGAGCATACATACATACCCCACATCTGTCTGCCAGAGCACACATACATACCTACATACATACTGTGACTGGATCAGTGATAAATAACTTATGGTATAAATCTATTTAAAGGAAATAGCACAGAATGCTTATTTATATAAATTGCCAATGCAACTAATGTCAGTTGCCCATGAAGCCCTATGGCAGGACACCAGGGCAGAGACAGAACACTGAAGCGCCTGACACAGAACTTTTGCTGGCATGGAATGTCGGATGGCGTCCGGGCCTACTGTAAGTTATGTGATATGTGTCAGCGTCTTGGGCACCCCAGTGTTCGTGCTCTCCTCAGGTCATTGCCAATAATTGGGGAGCCTTTTCAGCGAGTGGCTGTGGGACATAGTAGGTCCCTTGCCTGTGCCCATGTCTGACACCAACCCCTTGCCCTCTATTAACGCTTTTGTAGATGAGTTGGACAGAGTTCAGGGTTACCTAGAGGACATTTCCAATTTCAGTAAGATTTGGGAAGATAATCTGGAGCAAATAGGGCTGGTGTTAGGGAAGATGGGGTGGGCATGTTTGACTGTTAGGACAGAGACGTGCCAGATGGGGATGTCAGAGGTACAGTACCTGGGTTATCATGTGGGGGAAGGAAGGGTTAGTCAGAACCAGCTAAAGTAGAGACAATCCAAGAATGACCCCAGCACACGACCCAGTTACATGTACTAGCATTCTTAATGACTGCAGGGGACTATAGACGTTATGTCCCAGACTTTAGTACTGTAGTGAAGCCCCTGACAGATCTCACTAAGAATTAACTCCCCAAAGTAGTTGACTGGACACCCGCTTGCGAGCTGGCATTTCAGTCATTAAAGGAAGCCCTGGTTCATACTCCTGTACTGTTGGCGCCTAATTATGACAAGGACTTATTGTGCAAACTGACGCATCACAGTATGGACTGGGTGCAGTACTTAGCCAGGTAGGGCCAGATGGGCAGGAAAGCTGAAATTTGGCAAGTGAATGGAAAACTGTCCACAGGTGCCGCATGCAATTTCAGAAAAAAACAATAAAAATTGACAAAATTGGAATGATCTAAATTTCAAAATGTTGCCGTTTTTTTCACTTTCTGTTTTGCAAAAGTCACAGTTTTTCTGGGTTTTTATGGGAGAGCGTATCTTAGTGTATAGGAGGTTTTAAGACTTGGGGTCTGTTTTTTTTAGAAAGCTATTAGGGCTGAGGGGTGCCTTTGAGGGTTCACAGGTTTGACAATGTTACAGTTTTTACAATTTGAAAAATTATGCCCTATTTTAAAGATAAGGGAATTCAAAGAATTTCATAACATTGCGCATGTCAGTTAGAGGTGTGTGCTGGGTGCACTCAGACTGGCTTCACTTGCGAGTACAAATATGACTAAGCCTCTTGCTAAGAAATTCCTTCTGTGAGGAGGAGAATTTAGCCATATTTGCTGAGTACAAGGGGGCTGGTCTGTGTTTTGGGACTGAGGGGGGGCACCCTGTAGTATTATTAGCCTTGGCATCCCTCTCATTAGGAAGTTTAATATTCCGAGCAGTGCCAGAGGCACTGTAACAGAAACCATATTCAATTTCCCACCCCTCAGTGACGTTGGTAAATTTATTCACTGCACTGTGCTGGAGCAGGAAATTCAAAAGTGCTCTGACATTTATGTACTGATCATAACATCATCAATTGGGATGGACTGATATGAATGATTTCGTATAATAATAGCTGAGTATGCCCAAGATGACTGCCTCCCCCGTGCAACAATGTAAGTGCTTTGAGTCCTGTTGGAGAAAGCCAATATACAAATAAAGAGTTATTATTATTAATTATATATAGTTTGAGTAGTTGACCTCAACCTTGACCTAAACTTCGGAACTTCATGTGTATCCCCTATCTCACCTTCCAGTTTAAATCCCTACCTTTCGGCATAATACTTGGCAGTGGCGCATGCAGTGGGGGGTTTCTGGTTCCCAACGGTACTCCACAGAAGCCGCGGCGCTGTCAAAGAAGCGTCTGCGGCAGTGCTGTATTGTAGTATAATACAACACTGCCGCGGATGCTTCTTGACAGCGCCGCGGCTGCTGTAGAATTCAGACTCGCTGAAATGGAGTTGCTGCGCATGCGCAGCAGCTCTCTCTCGCTCTATTTTTTTTTTCCCGGGGGGGCGGAAACCCCCCCTTCTAAATCCTGCGTTTGCCTCTGCTTGGTGTAGTAGTAGAGCCCTTTTATCCTAAAGCCAGCTCATATCAATGATCTCTATAGTGACAACATATAGAGATAGTGGCAATTGTGAACCTGCCTGAATTCCAAGAGGGAAACTCCTGGAATTGGCTATGTCGAGTGAAAATATTGGTGAGAAAGGTAGATATTCTAGTTCCTGAGAGAGTAGCTAGATCCCAGCCTATGACATACAGAGGAGTTTATGTATCTGCTGAGAGCAGCAATGAGAGATCAGAAGTGCAACAAATCCAGTTTCTGTCAGCCTGAGCTGTCTGTGAGACAAAAGTGTGGGAGCAAGGATGCCTGCTGTAAAATGCATGCCTAGAGGATCATGTGTGAGACTTTACAAACCCATAAGTATTTAGTGGGCCTGAGTACACAATGGTTAAAGGAATGGAAGAGCTACCATGTAGTGAAGTTAGATCAGAGTGTACAGAAAGACCCTGAAAATGCTGAAGCAGAGAGAGAGCAATATAGATTATCTGTGAGAGTTTCAGTTCTGGAAACAACTGTATAATTTTATGTCACTTTGATTAAGCAGTTAAGGAAGAAATTATTAATCAGATAGATGGTCTGCCACTCATTTAACAAAAAAGGTAATTATGCTAAAACATTGTTTCAAGCATTTCATAATTTGAATATCAGGTTTTGTGTTCATGGTCTTTGCAATTAGCTTTACTGCTCCAAATTGCTTTTAGGCTCTTTTGCATTACAAATGATATGCCCCCACAAAGAAAATAATTTTTTGAATTCTGAGCATTTGTTCTTACTTTGCATGAACAATTGACAGTACTTAACACTGTTATTTTGCAAGAGGCATACTCTTCCAATTATCTGGTATAAGTCTCTCTGAGAGTTGATTTCTGAAACCGAAACTTGTATCTAATACTCACCCAGCCCTCCTCCAGTTCTCTCACTTGAATGAAACCTATTTGCATTCATTGACAGTGTAAATAAAGTAATAAAACCCTTCTTGCCCTTATTTAAAGAAAGACACTCTGCCCTTCTGTATGAAAGCAAAGATACTCTTGCTGTCTTTGCCAAATTTCCCTAACTCCCTCAAACTAAAAATAAAGCTCCTACCCATAGTGAATAAGTCACCTCTCACTGCAAACCTCCCTACTCGAATACAGTCCTTTATGTCCCTGTTTTTCATATAAACAAAAATACATTTTTTAAATGAACTTTACAAAGAATACCATGGAAATAAACAAGTTAAATTAAAACTTTATTTTCTTCTGCAAACTACAGTAATTAGAAACTTATTTGTGGCAACTGCTGTTCACTTCAAAGTACTTTTGCTCCTGCTAGCCTCCAATTATAAGTATCTATTTTTCTTATGCCCAACTTTAAAACAGTTATAGTGTTTTACTGGCCAGCAGTTACACACGCACACTACTTTATGTGGTAACCAGATCCTGAAGTAAAAAAAAAAAAATAGACAAAAGTACAATCATCATCATTATCATCATCATTTATATAGCACCAACATATTCTGTACCGCTTTACAATTGGGGTACAATGCAGGTTCTAGTGGGGTCTATAGGGCCACAAAGAAGAAAGGGCCAAGGGTAATTTCCCTATATAACCTGATAAGAAAGGACAGCTATGTATCATGCTAAGTACCATATCAATGGCAAGATAGCTCATGTTAACTTGCTGATTATGATTGTGCATTTAACTTCTGGCACCATGTATATTTCAAGTTTTCAGGAAGAGAGTAGTTTAATTCAATAAATGCTCTATTCACATTCAAGGTTTTTTCACCACTTGGAAATTCTAACAAATCTGTCTAAAGGCCCATCTTTGGAAAAGACTAAAAAATCTCGACCAAATAGATGCAGGTTGCTCTGTGCACAGCCAAGGTGGATGTGCGGCCATGAACAATAGAAATCTGGCTAACAGCTTCTTATTGATATGCAGTTTCACACCTCCAGCACATGGCAGACATATTTGGCTGGGTAACAATATTAACCAGCCAAATATGCAACTGCTGTAGCTCTGGGTTGTTCTTTACCCAGGAATAAAATGCTTCATTGTGCAGTTTCCGAGACACCAGCCCATAATGCACCAACCCATTTTTGTATGCCCTTTCTCTTGATAAGACATTCTTCCTCTGCTTGGTGCTATCATCTGAAGCATATATGGAATAATATAATTTAGTTAATATTTTTATTCTTTAATTATGCATCAAAACATTGATAGTTGCTGAAAAATATATATTTTGAGCTTCAGTGAAGAGATTACAGCCCCATTTTCTCTTCCCAGATTTTTCTGCCTTTAAAGATGCTTCAGCCTAGGTGTCCTATCCAATTAAAATAATTGGTAGGAATCAGTAGAATCAACATTATAGGCAAGACTGGTCTGCGATAATCAAATGATAATTACTGTGAGATTCAGATAATTCAGGATACAACAACTGAGTCTATCCCAATACAAAGTATAGAGGATAGCATTTAACCAATGATGACCTTATCACACAACAATTTCAGCAATATTAGCATTATTGAAAGCATAAAAACAGTGACTTGACTATCAATACAAAGCTATAACACAATATATAATTAATGGCATATACAGCATAGCGAGGCATGGTGGTTATGCTGTAATTTTAAATCATTATTTTATTACACACCATTTTCACAGCACTTTCAGTGCACCATACCAAAAAAGTGTTGATGTTTCTTTTAAATGGCATTTATATGCATTTCTATACTTGCTAACCTAGAGTGACAACATTGTTTGGAGGATTGTGGAACATTTGACCATATCCATATGCAGATAGCTTACTGCCTTGACGGATACCTGCACAAACTGTTTTAAAATACTTTATGCTCTTCTTCTGTATAATTCAATAATTCAATCACTCAGGATGGTTGATTGGTGTACAGAACATCTAATATAAGAGTATATCTGATTAAACTCTCTCTAGCCTGAATAACTTTGGATTGCTGTGAGATTATGAGCAAATGATGGATTCTAATCAGTGGTTATATTATTATTGGCTGTGAGATAATTTAATCAGTATAGAGATGGACAATTTTTATAGACTCTCACAGTTTTTGTTGTTCATAGCCATTTTTTATGGTGTTATTATACAGGACTAAGAGACACTCCCATTTGATGTGATATTATATGTGAATGTCACATGTATACCAGGTTGAATGTATTATTGGTTATTAGATCAGTGCACTGACCAGGATTATGTAGTTTTCTGTTTTTATTCTGTTTTTTTCTGTACATTTTTCCAATTGTTTTTAATAAAATGAATGATTATTTTACAAGGCTCCACAGATCAATTTCTAAGAAGTACAGCACGTTGCAATTTGCTGTTTTTTATTTAAGAAAAAAAGCAAGCATAAAAAATTTCCGTGACGAATAGCCAATTAGGCCCCATACATACAAGGAAAAATTTGGTAGAATACATTTCCACCCTTGCATTCAATCGCAGCAAGAAAGGGGAGAAAGAGAAAAGGGAAAAAAACAAAGAAATCATGACAGCAGAGAAGGCAACACATACCTTTTATATATATATCGGATTTCCCTTTCTCCCGACTGCTGACTGCTTTCAATAGAGGTCCCAATAACGGCAACTCATGTGGCTGCCTAGTCAATATGAATGTATGCCAAAATTACAACTATTCAACCCCAGCAGCTGTAATGTTTTTTTTAAGAATGATTGTAAACTTATAGAAAGGGGCATAAGATTTTAGTGAACCAACCATGAACCCTCTCCCTTTGGCCTAACCCGTGCATATTCTATACACATTTTACTGGGCAAATTAACTCATTCCATTGAAAGATCGCCCTTGCCAATGAAAGAGAGCATGCACAGGTGTAAAGCTTTACCTTGACTGGCCCATATTTCCCGAAACAAAGACCACTCCCACCAGGAAACTCTATACCTCTTCAGGGTGTGAGGAGCGAGTGACAACTCCACGAGACCCTCTATGCCGGCTTGACATTCTGCCAGACATAAACAGGACAAAGTGTACCAATTAGGGACAAATGGGGCGCCAGGGCTCTAAACTTGTCCCAGCACCCATGGGACAAAGCGTCAACCAAAACATTCTCTACTACTGGAACGTTCTTAGCTTGGATACTAATATTAAATTGCAGGCAAAGAAAAACGCCAAGAGGCCAATAATGGGAAAGGGTGACACCCTATGATGCATGACAACTAGGTTGTCACTAGAGATGAGCAGGCTCGGATATCTGAAATCCGAGCCCACCTGAACGTTGCCGATCCGAGCCGGATCCGAGACAGATCCAGGTGTTCCCGCCAATTGCAAAACTGAAACCAAGGCTCTGAGTCATAATCCCGCTGTCTGATCTCGCGATACTCGTATTCTATAAATTCCCCGCTAGCCGCTGCCATCTTCACGCGGGCATTGATGAGGGTAGAGGGAGGTTGTGTTAGGTGGTCCTCTGTCCTGCTATATCTCGTGCTGTGCTGTGCTGTGCTGTGCTGTGCTGTGTTCTGCTCAGTCCAGTGGTGCTGTGTCCTGTGCTCTGTCCTTCTGAGTTCAGTGGTGCTGCTGGATCCTGTGCTGTGTCCTGTTCAGTCCAGTGGTGCTGTGTCCTGTTCTCTGTCCTTCTAAGGGCATTGTTATTTCCCCATTATTCCCAAGTTATAAAAAATGAAAATAAATAAATAAAGAATTATAAAAAAAATTAAAAAAAATATCCAAAAACAATCCTGCAGTATAAGTCCATTGGTACTGCTATATTACAAAAATCACTGATTCAGCAGTATAAGTCCATTGGTACTGCTATATTACAAAAATCACTGATTCAGCAGTATAAGTCCAGTGGTACTGCTATATTACAAAGTTCACTGATTCTGCAGTATAAGTCCAGTGGTACTGCAATATTACAAAGTTCACTGATTCTGCAGTATAAGTCCATTGGTACTGCAATATTACAAAGTTCACTGATTCTGCAGTATAAGTCCATTGGTACTGCTATATTACAAAGTTCACTGATTCTGCAGTATAAGTCCATTGGTACTGCTATATTACAAAGTTCACTGATTCAGCAGTATAAGTCCAGTGGTACTGCTATATTACAAAGTTCACTGATTCTGCAGTATAAGTCCATTGGTACTGCTATATTACAAAGTTCACTGATTCAGCAGTATAATTCCAGTGGTACTGCTATATTACAAAGTTCACTGATTCAGCAGTATAAGTCCAGTGGTACTGCTATATTACAAAGTTCACTGATTCAGCAGTATAAGTCCAGTGGTACTGCTATATTACAAAGTTCACTGATTCAGCAGTATAAGTCCAGTGGTACTGCTATATTACAAAGTTCACTGATTCTGCAGTATAAGTCCATTGGTACTGCTATATTACAAAGTTCACTGATTCAGCAGTATAATTCCAGTGGTACTGCTATATTACAAAGTTCACTGATTCAGCAGTATAAGTCCAGTGGTACTGCTATATTACAAAGTTCACTGATTCAGCAGTATAAGTCCAGTGGTACTGCTATATTACAAAGTTCACTGATTCTGCAGTATAAGTCCATTGGTACTGCTATATTACAAAGTTCACTGATTCAGCAGTATAAGTCCAGTGGTACTGCTATATTACAAAGTTCACTGATTCAGCAGTATAAGTCCAGTGGTACTCTCCTGTGCCGCATATAATTTTTAAAGGCTTTGCCGAGTGTGTGTTGCTTAGTGGTACGCTCTCTTGTGCTACATATAATGGAAAACAAAAATTTGGAGGATAAAGTAGGGAAAGATCAAGACCCACTTCCTCCTAATGCTGTAGCTGCTGCCACTAGTCATGACAGAGACGATGAAATGCCATCAACGTCGTCTGGCAAGCCCTATGCCCAATCTACTAGTACAGGGCATGTAAAATCCAAAAAGCCCAAGTTCTCAAAAAGTAGCAAAAAGAGAAACTTAAAATCATCTGAGGAGAAACGTAAAGTTGGCAATATGCCATTTACGACACGTAGTGGCAAGGAACGGCTTAGGCCCTGGCCCGTGTTCATGACTAGTGGTCCAGCTTCACCCAAGGATCTAAGCCCTCCTCCCCCCCCCTACAAAAAATTTAAGAGAGTGATGCTGTCAGCAACAACAACAAATCAGCAAAGAACTCTGCCTTCTAAACAGATGACATCAGAAATCCCCAATGCGAGTCAAAGGGTGTTGGTGGTTGTGAAGCCTGACCTTCCCATCACTGTACGGGAAGAGGTGACTCCATCCAGCATTTGCAGCACACCCTCTGCATATGTTGGAAGGATCATCCACAGTGTAGATCCAGATTTGGATAATCAAGGTGTCAATGTTGTACACCGGGAGGAGGCTATTGATGTAGCTGGCGCTGTGGAGGAACTTGATGATGAGGATGGTGATGTGGTATTGTAAATGAGGCACCAGGGGGGAAACAGCTGATGTCCATGGGATAAAAAAGGCCCATCGTCATGCCTGGAAATGAAAAAGTCACTCTTCATTGCACGAATATTTGCAACAGGGACAGTTTTTTTGTTAACAAAGTCAACAAATAACACTTCGACCCTGTCTGTCTTTCACATACTTGATGGGATCTCAATGATGAATGCTCTGTACCACCTAAAACAAGAGTTATTGACGTGCTATAACTACTGTAGTTTTTATAAATTACAAACACTACACTTGAAAGTTGGAGGAGGTATTGTGGCCCCGGTACCAAATTGGGTACCGGGGCCACTCCACTATGCAGTCCAGATAGAGGCGTATCAGATATTAAACAACGTTGACTGATGCTGCCAAATCATAAATTAATGAAAATGACCTGTCATCGTCAAAAACAAAAGGTATTGACACGCTCGAACTACACCCTGTATATGCTGCAGAGGATGTAGAATCAGGCAGCTGTGCAGTGGAATTCAGACCATTTGAAGGCGGAGGTATTGTGGCCCCAGTGAAAAAAACCCAAAAAACTTGATTTTAACACTTTTTATGTTTTTTTCAAAATAAATCCGAATCCAAAACCTTAAATCCGAACCAAAACCTTTCGTCAGGTGTTTTACGAAACAGATCCGAACCCAAAACCTCAAGCAAATCCGAATCCAAAACACAAAACACGAGACACCAAAAGTGGCCGGTGCACATCCTTAGTTGTCACACCAAAAGATAATCTGCATTCAAAGGAATGGCAGAGTGCAACAATGGAAAAAAGGACATCCACACAGGAGGCAGACTTACCGTCCCGGACCTCTAAGAAGGCAATCATCAATACCCCTATGACCAGTTCCTGCCTCAACACACCAAAACTAAAACATTCAAAAAACGCACAAGAAACAATGCAACCCATGGTGAGGCACCTATCATTATAAAAACCATCAGTTACTTTGAACCCCATGAATGGAAACTGTCATGAATCGGGGTCTTAGTTCTGTTTACACCCCTCGAAGGTACCATATCACCGTACATCTCCCTTATGGTCGAAGGCGGCATTCTATCCTGGGACAAGCGTGACTTCTGTCTGCAGTACTGGAGGCTGCCATCTTGGGTGAGACATTTGCTAAACATCCTGCTGAATCTGAACACCTGATCCCATCCACCAATTAGCTTCCTCTGCAGACTATAAGAGTCTCCTCCTACACTCAGCAAATTGCCAGTGCAACACTTTCCTAGTTCCTGGTTCCAGACTACCACAGTTGTTGTTTGTTTGCTGCTTCATCCTGTCTGCTGTATACAGATCTCAACCATCAACCCTTCGTGTTAATTCAGCCTCATCCTGTTGCTAATACATGGTCTTCACCCATTTACTCTCTGAGTGAGTTAAGATTCATCCTGTTTGCTTTTATATGGACTTTAAATCATTAAACCTTTGTATGAATTCAGCTTCATCTTGTTGCTGTTGTATGGACTTCAAACCATTAACCCTTTGTGTGAATTCAGCTTCACTCTGCTTGCTGAAATAAAGACTTTGGCTATTTATTCCTTGTGTGGATTCACCTTCATTCTATCTGCTTGTGTACAGTTTCCAGCTGTTACCTTCTGTGTGGATCCTCCTCTCATCCATCTATTCCTGCCTCTTCTACTGGTTATCTGGGGTAGTAGGTTGTTGTTCTGAGTCATCAAATTTCTGGAGCCATCTCTTTGTCTTAGGGTACCGACTTCCAGTTCCAGGACTACCTCAGGTTCTGAGTTGTGTAGGGTCAGCTCCAGGCTTATTCTGTTCAGGAGGTTGCCACCCCCTGTATAGTCTCTGCCTGAGTTCTGAGTCTTCCCAGTCCCAGTTGTGGTACTATATGGCGGTATTGAGTCTCTGGTCATGGGGCCAAGTCCTCCAAGTTCCCACATCCAGGTTCCAGCCCATCAGGTCCAGATTCCAGTTATTTATTCCAGTACGGAGTCCAGTCCAGCATTCCTCCACCTAACGTCTGGTATACAGGAATAGAGGTACCACTATGAGCAACACACTCATCCGGCCTCCCAGTTTCCACTACATCCCTGCCAGAACTAGCCCCAAGGGTCCTGAAACGGATCCCAGAAACCCTACTGTTGTGACAGAAACAAAGCAGGGTACAGTGGAAGGAGATTGAAAGCGGATTCAATATCCACCTTTGCCAACAGGGCTTCCTGACTAAAATCCGCAACCATCTCTAATGTTGACTGAAATGACTTATATGCTACCCTACACAAACAAACAATGATGGCGTTGTTAACTCATCCCCTTTCCTAAAGGAAAGATACTTGATCAATCTGAACTTCCCAGCTGCATTGTTAGCAACCACCCCAACTGGGGAGACCAGTTTCGCAAATAGAGGATTCAAGAATGGGCCAATCATGTGCCCTCAGAAGAACTTCCTTACAAACTTTTTTCCACCATTACCTCCAGAAACATCGCTGCCGATTCTGACGAAGAGTCCCCATTGTGGGCAAGCGAAACCCAAAGCAAAAATCCACCCAGAAAAATTCAGCTCTGTCTGCACTCCAATGAATCAGGAAATTTGCCTTACTTAGAATCCACAATGACAGGGTTATTTGCAAGTTTGTCACAGATAGGAGTGGGTGAACCATCATGCTACCACTTTAAAATAGCCTTGTTGGAAGTGTATCACTTGGCATGCCTCGTGATGTATGTGTCCGTCCTCCCATGTACAGTCATGGCTAAAAGGTTTGAGAATGACACAAATATTATTTTTCGCAAAGTCTACTGCCTTACTTTTATGATGGCAATTTGCAAATACTCCAGAATGTCATGAAGAGTGATCAGATGAATTGCAATTAATTTTAAACTCCCTCTTTGCCATTACAATGAATTTTATCCCCAAAAAATATTTCCACTGCATTTCAACCCTGTCACAAAATAACCAGCTGACATTAGGCCAGTGATTCTCTAGTTATCACAGGTGAGATTGTTGACGAAGACAAGGCTGGAGATCACTCTGTCATGCTGATTGAGTTAGAATAACATGCTGGAAGCTTTAAAAGGAGGATGGTGCTTGAAATCATTGTTCTTCCTCTGTTAACCAAGGTCACCTGCAAGGAAACATGTGCAGTCATCATTTCTTTGCAAAAAAAGGATTTCACAGGCAAGGATATTGCTGCTACTAAGACTGCACCTAAATCAACCATTTATCAGATCATCACGAACTTCAAGGAGAGAGGTTCAATAATTGTGAAGAAGGCTTCAAGGTGCTCAGGAACTTCCAGCAGGCACCAGGTCCGTCTCCTAAAGTTGATTCAGCTGCGGGAACAGGGCACCACCAGTGCAGAGCTTGCTCAGGAATGCAGCAGGCAGGTGTGAGTGCATCTGCATGCACAGTTAGACAAAGACTTTGGTTGGATGGCCTGGTGTCAAGAAGGCCAGCAAAGAAACCACTTCTCTCCAGCAAAAACATCAGGGACAGACTTATTTTCTGCAAAAGGTACAGGGATTGGACTGCTGAGGACTTGTGTAAAGTAATTTTCTCTGATGAATGCCATTTCAGATTGTTTGGGGCATCTGGAAAAACATTTGTCTGATGAAGGAAAGGTGAGAACTACCATCAGTCATATGTCATGTCGACAGTAAAGCAGCCTGAGACCATTGATCTATGGGTTTGCTTTTCAGCCAAGGGAGTGGGCTCACTCTCAATTTTGCCTAAAAACACAGCCATAAATAAAGAATGGTACCAAAACATCCTCCAAAAGCAACTTCTACCAACCATCCAAGAACAATGCCTTTTCCAGCATGATGGAGCACCTTGCCATAAGGCAAAACTGATAACTGAGTGGCTCGGGGATCAAAACATTGAACATTTGGGTCCATGGCCAGGAAATTCCCCAGACCCTAACCCCATTGAGAACTTGAGGTCAATCTTCAAGAGGCGAGTGGACAAACAGAAACCCACAAATTCTGACAAACTTCAAGCATTGATTAGGCAAGAATGGGTGGCTATCAGTCACTATGTGGCACTAAAGTTGATTGACAGCATGCCAGGGCGAATTGCAGAGGTCTTAAAAAAGAACGATCAACACTGCAAATATTGACTCTTTGTATAAATTTTATATAATTGTCAATAAAAGCCTTTGACACTTATGAAATGCTTGTTATTTTACTTCAGTATACCAACATCTAATAAAAAGGGTCTAAAATCACTGAAGCAGCAAACTTTGTGAAAACCAATACTTGTTTCTTTCTCAAAACTTTTGGCCATGACTGTACACTGACCTTACGCTGCTGCATGCCATAAGCGCCCACTCTACCATCCTGGGAAAGCTTGAGCCACATCTCAATGTCCCGAGAAGAATACTCATTGTTCTTTGCCCTAAATTCCTCGTCATATGCCAGCCAAGTGTTGGGTTTAGGGGTGATATATATATCATGGATCATGTGGATGTACTTCACCATATCCTTGAACTTTTTTAGCCTAGTGTCAAGGTAATAGGCATGAAAAATGTAGATAAAATATAACCAGTTGGTGTAAGTTTTATAACTCTTGGCGCCTCCATCACCATTTGCGCTAGCCTAGGACAAAATTGTCATTGCCCTATTTGTGACGTCAAATATGTCTACGTTCCCACCCTTTTTGATCCTATCCCTAACAGAAAATTGGAACCCCCACTAAAATGACCATATTGGCACAGTGTACCATCTCATGCACTGTAATGCCCATTACCCTATTGGTGACCCCATGCACTTCCCACTATCCAGGGCACCCTTACTAGCAAAGTGTTTGTGCAGAACCCTAAGAACATTATTGGGGCATACCTTGGACCCTGAGGAATCCCCTCTAGAACTCTAACAGTCTGAGAGGTCTAGCAGAAAAACAGTGTCTGCATTGACATCATCCTCACCTAGCACGCCAGAGCCCTTGTCAGAATTTGAAATGCCAACTGGAACCTGGTCCATTTGTCACCATCCTAGCCATACTCCCCTGCTCTTGCAAACACGAAGCCTCTAGAACCTGGACCACTTGGTTAACTGCGGAGAGAGAAGTGTTAGCATTTCCTGTGTGACCTATTGCAACCCGATGTGGGGGGGAGGGGCAAATACTGTATCCAGGGAGTCAAGGCAGGAGGAAGGGTTCTGGATGCCTATTGAGAACCTCGGATAGGGATAGTGAGGAGAACACCGAGCCCCAACCTCAGGAGAGAAACACTGGAGGGTGGAGGCGGAAAAACTATGAAAAGAACACAACTAGAGAATGGGGTGCATGGTAATTTTGCATCCACATATAAGGAAGACAGAAAGGCTCAGTATGAGTCACGAAGACAGACGCGCATGGCCAAGCACTAGTTTGCTAAGTGTGAATCGCAAGTGCCCTAGCACTGCTGAGAGGCAATGAACCCAAACATGGGGTCCCCATGTGGGACAATGGCAGACCACTGAATCTTGGGTTGATAGGATTAGAGGTTACCCCATGTAAATAAATCACAGACACCATTGTAAACATTAAATTAATTGAAATTGAAACACTCCTAAACATCCCTCATTCACCCTGTTTATTACTCACCTACATCCAGGGTTTTCAACTGTAACCGATTCAATGATCCTTGCTTGGCAAAATAAAAAAAAGCAAATACATCCATCTAAAATACATTCATGGATGAAATATAAAAACTCTGCTAGATGCTGCTCCTAAGAGCTCAGCCGGCACTGCTCTTATTTATAACATGGGGATTTCCCACAGCTTAAAATCATTTGTGCAGGGCCATCTTTACATTCTGTTTCAAATTATTTGTTTATGGCATTATCCCCTAAATATACAATGCTGCATAATAGGAAACCGTGCCCGAGGAAACCACAGGCTGAGGAGGCTCAATAGGCAACAATAATTCCTGAGAGGCAGCAGGAGGGAGGGGAACATACACTCCCAAAAACCCCACTTTCCCAGATAGGTCACCATGCTGTGGAGGGGGCGTCAATGGTTGGGGGAACTAGGATGTCCAGTCTTCTTTCCCAGCAGAAACCACAGTGGGGAGTAGGGGAACCAGGTTCCACCCAGAAACAGTTTTCCAGCCACTTATCGCTGGTCGCGTGGACATTCAACCACTTTACTTCCTGATGGATAGGCTGTGGTAATGGTGGCAAGGTTTGGGCACATGCTGTGAAAGGGGGAGGAGAACCATTGTCCAGAAAGGCAGCTTGGCTAGGGCAAGAGCCACTGGGGAACAACATGTTTAAAGAGGTGTCGGGTGAAATGAGCAGAGTACATTCATGGGAACTTTTTACCCCAAGGACCATACACAGGACACGTGGTCATCCCCTAAGGTTAGAGGAGAGGAAATTTCACAACCAGCAAAGGAAGGGGTTCTTTACAGTAAGGGCAGTCAAGATATGGAATTCATTGCCAGGGAAGGTTGTGATGGCAGATTCAATAGATATGTTTAAGAAAGGTTTAGACAAATTTTTAGCGGAAAGGTGTATCCAGGGATACGACCGTTAATTTAAAATAAAGGATAGTAGTGGATATAGGGTAAAAATTGGATTGCAATATTGAGTCTGGGGGGGATTTTCAAAATTGAAACAGATGGGCGGTTGCCTACTCTGGATTAATTACAAATATAAGTGCAGGATCGCAGGAGATCCAAAATAGGTTGAACTTGATGGACTGGTGTCTTTTTTCAACCTCATCAACTATGTAACTATGTAACATGTGGGGGGTGGGTAAAATGGATGAAACTACATACAGGAAAAAGGTGGAACCAGCGAGGAAAAGCAGAAGAGGGGAAATAAGATAACTGAGGCTGAGAGACACAGGGGGAAAGGGGAGGAGTGCATGGAAGCAAAGCAGAAGTATATCAAAGTCAAAGTGGGACAGAAAGCAAAGCACAGCTAAGAAAATTTGAGGGCTACTTATCCTTTCCAAATCCACCAAGGTAAAAGAGGAAGATCACCAACCCTGAAAGGAAATATATTATGTGGTAACTGCCACATTGTTATATCAGGGGTGCAACCTAGCTAACCTTCCATGCCCATTTAATCCTATCAGGGAAATGAGCCATTTATGGTTTAAACACAAACTGCCTTTGTACCTGTACTTATCAACTACCTGGAGCCAGGAACTAGCACAGTGTTAGTATTTATGAACACGTATCATAAACAACAGCTACAATTATTATCCCTCTGCCTTAAGAATCAAGTGAACTCCATACCTTTTAGATTGGGGATGCAGTCAGAATGTCGACATTGAAAATTACAACATTCAGAATGTCGACATGTTCATTAGGTCAACAGGGTTAAATTCTTGACATTGTGAATGTCGACAGGTTGTAAAGTCGATAAAACGCGGAAGTAAACATTGAAAAAATATGCTTGCAACCCCCCACTCCCTCCCACAGCTTTAGTAGCCTGGGCTGGTACTAGTAAAATAATACCCCATTCATACTGCACCAAAATCCCGGGTTTTTCCTTAGGCGAGCTCAAACGACCCGGGTCTTGGTGCAGTATGAATGGTACAAGTCCAAAATCCCGGGTCAAAAAACCCGGGATTTATCGAGGGGTAATTCCCGGGTCGGACCCGGGTTGCCTGCACTATGAATGGTGCAACCCGGGTTTTTCAACCCGGGTTGCACAGAAAACAAGATGATTGGCTGTCTGCCAGTCAGTGAATCATGAAGAACTGTGGGGCAATGGTGAGGGGTATGTTTTATAGTACAGATCTGTGTGCAGCATATCTCAGTGATTCTACTGTGCTGTGTACATACATTTTTTGGAACTGAAGGTGACCTCTCAGTTTTCTTTATTCTTTATTAAAAGGGGAAAGAGTAAAATGTAGTAATTGGGTTTGGATTGTGAGAAAATTAAGAACATCAACCAGAATAGAGATACAAGTACACTAAATTTGGAATATAAGTAGTATATAAAGGTCATCAACAATTAAAGGTCATTTAGCCAGTCCCTGCAGCTGTATAATGCTCATTCTTCAGCCACAGAGGGGTCACAAAGAAGAAAGCTCAATGTACATGTCAAGTTATTGCCTCGTTTTATTACCATAGAGTAAAATTAAATTCTAAGCACCAATAGTTATTATCCCTGCACCTTTAAATCACAATATCTTGGTACACACCTTCTTACCATACCTTTTTGTAAATATTGTGCAGGAATCCGAATGATAAGTTCAGTCGCTGAGTGATGAAGAAAGGTACTTAGATCCCAAATACTATACACATTATTATATTGATTGCGTGAATCATCACATTCCCAGATTATGAGACATATAAATGCTGTGTTCCAGCATTAACCAGTCACCTTTCAATGACATCACCATTTTTCAGCCAATGAAAACTGCTCTGGTGATGACTCCCACAAATTGCCAGGGCACAGACTTGTGCAGTATGAATGGGGTCAACCCAAGAAATTCCCGGGTCCGAGGTGCAGTATGAATGGTGTTTCTGAGCTGGGACGCTCCGAGACCCTGCAAAAACCGGGCTTCAAAAACCCGGGATATTGCAGGGGCGGCAGTATGAAAGTGGTATCAGAGGAACACGTGTGGGGTCCCTTGATTTTACTATAACCAGCACTAGTCTTTGCCAGCCGGGCTTGTGGCACTATAGCAGGGGTCCCCCTGCTATAATGCCAATCCAGCCCCAGAGAGATCTGCATGGGACTGGCGTCCCTAGGGAGATCGGGTCTGCAAAAAACAATCTGGACAATAGGTGTACTGTTTCCTTAAAGCACTAGGGCTCTTCCCACTCCGCTGGTTGGTGGGTTTGGGGTAATAAGAAAGATTTTAGAGTAAAAAACATTTTCTCGCTGGTGCACTACAGGTCACACCATAGCCAGGCTGCTATTACATTTCTGTGCATGCTGGTGCTTCCAGTACTAAAAGCACCAGCATACTCATGGCTGTAAGGGCATTTTGGCACTTGGGGAACCACAATTGCCAGCATGCCCTATCCCTCTAGGACATGGGGTCTGATTTATTAAGGATCTTAACTTGAGAAACTTCTTATTTCAGTCTCCTGAACAAAACCATGTTACAATGCAAGGGGTGCAAATTAGCATTTTGTTTTGCACATAAATTAAATACTGACTGTTTTTCATGTAGCACACAAATATCAACTTTAAATTTCAGTGTACAAGTAAGCTATCAAGTATTTGTGTGCTACATGAAAAAACAGTCAGTATTTAACTTATGTGCAAAACAAAATGCTAATTTGCACCCCTTGCATTGCAACATGGTTTTGTCCAGGAGACTGAAATAAGAAGTTTCTCAAGTTAAGATCCTTAATGAACCAGGTCCCTGGAGTGCACCAAAGAAAAATGTAAATAAATCACAGACACCATTGTAAACATTAAATTAATTGAAATTGAAATATTCCTAAACATCCCTCATTCACCCTGTTTATTACTAGAGATGAGTGGGCTCGGATATCTGAAATCCGAGCCCACCCGAACGTTGCCGATCCGAGCCGGATCCGAGACAGATCCGGGTATTCCCGCCAATTGCAAAACTGAAACCGAGGCTCTGAGTCATAATCCCGCTGTCGGATCTCGCGATACTCGTATTCTATAAATTCCCCGCTAGCCGCCGCCATCTTCACTCGGGCATTGATCAGGGTAGAGGGAGGTTGTGTTAGGTGGTCCTCTGTCCTGCTATATCTCGTGCTGTGCTGTGCTGTGCGGTGCTGTTCAGTTCTGTGCTGTGCTGTGTTCTGCTCAGTCCAGTGGTGCTGTGTCCTGTGCTCTGTCCTTCTGAGTTCAGTGGTGCTGCTGGGTCCTGTGCTGAGTCCTGTTCAGTCCAGTGGTGCTGTGTCCTGTGCTCTGTCCTTCTAAGGGCATTGTTATTTCCCCATTATTCCCAAGTTCTAAAAAATTTTTAAAAAAAGTTATAAAAAAAAATTAAAAAAAAAAATAATTATAAAAAAAAGAAATTAAAAAAAAATATCCGAAAATAATCCTGCAGTATAAGTCCATTGGTACTGCAATATTACAAAGTTCACTGATTCTGCAGTATAAGTCCAGTGGTACTGCTATATTACAAAGTTCACTGATTCTGCAGTATAAGACCATTGGTACTGCTATATTACAAAGTTCACCGATTCATACACAAAAGTGGAAGCTGCTCAAATCAAATTATAGGCCATAACAGGTGCTTGAAAGGGTGGGGTTATCCTGCAAGGAACATACACACAACATTTTTTCCCCCAGCACACTGCTATAGCCAGCAACAGATCTGCCATTTCTACTGTAGATAAAAATGCAAAAGTCTTTGTTGCACACATTTGCAAATGTATGTTTAAGCCATCCTGCCACGCCAAGGCGCTTTTGCTAATAGGATGGTCCTACTCTAAACAATGAGAGTCCCATATATTTGGGCCATACATATGTGTTTTTAAATTGAGAGCCAACTTACCAAAGAGGTACCCCAGAAGCCTCCAAACAGCAATTCAGTGCCAGTACCCCCTCTCAGCTACTGACACCAACATGCCTCTCAGACAAATACAAAAGTGGAAGCTGCTCAAATCAAATTATAGGCCATAACAGGTGCTTGAAAGGGTGGGGTTATCCTGCAAGGAACATACACACAACATTTTTTTCCCCCAGCACACTGCTATAGCCAGCAACAGATCTGCCATTTCTACTGTAGATAAAAATGCAAAAGTCTTTGTTGCACACATTTGCAAATGTATGTTTAAACCATCCTGCCATGCGAAGGCGCTTTTGCTAATAGGATGGTCCTACTCTAAACAATGAGAGTCCCATATATTTGGGCCATACATATGTGTTTTTAAATTGAGAGCCAACTTACCAAAGAGGTACCCCAGAAGCCTCCAAACAGCAATTCAGTGCCAGTACCCCCTCTCAGCTACTGACACCAACATGCCTCTCAGACAAATACAAAAGTGGAAGCTGCTCAAATCAAATTATAGGCCATAACAGGTGCTTGAAAGGGTGGGGTTATCCTGCAAGGAACATACACACAACATTTTTTCCCCCAGCACACTGCTATAACCAGCAACAGATCTGCCATTTCTACTGTAGATAAAAATGCAAAAGTCTTTGTTGCACACATTTGCAAATGTATGTTTAAGCCATCCTGCCACGCCAAGGCGCTTTTGCTAATAGGATGGTCCTACTCTAAACAATGAGAGTCCCATATATTTGGGCCATACATATGTGTTTTTAAATTGAGAGCCAACTTACCAAAGAGGTACCCCAGAAGCCTCCAAACAGCAATTCAGTGCCAGTACCCCCTCTCAGCTACTGACACCAACATGCCTCTCAGACAAATACAAAAGTGGAAGCTGCTCAAATCAAATTATAGGCCATAACAGGTGCTTGAAAGGGTGGGGTTATCCTGCAAGGAACATACACACAACATTTTTCCCCCCAGCACACTGCTATAGCCAGCAACAGATCTGCCATTTCTACTGTAGATAAAAATGCAAAAGTCTTTGTTGCACACATTTGCAAATGTATGTTTAAGCCATCCTGCCACGCCAAGGCGCTTTTGCTAATAGGATGGTCCTACTCTAAACAATGAGAGTCCCATATATTTGGGCCATACATATGTGTTTTTAAATTGAGAGCCAACTTACCAAAGAGGTACCCCAGAAGCCTCCAAACAGCAATTCAGTGCCAGTACCCCCTCTCAGCTACTGACACCAACATGCCTCTCAGACAAATACAAAAGTGGAAGCTGCTCAAATCAAATTATAGGCCATAACAGGTGCTTGAAAGGGTGGGGTTATCCTGCAAGGAACATACACACAACATTTTTTCCCCCAGCACACTGCTATAGCCAACAACAGATCTGCCATTTCTACTGTAGATAAAAATGCAAAAGTCTTTGTTGCACACATTTGCAAATGTATGTTTAAGCCATCCTGCCACGCCAAGGCGCTTTTGCTAATAGGATGGTCCTACTCTAAACAATGAGAGTCCCATATATTTGGGCCATACATATGTGTTTTTAAATTGAGAGCCAACTTACCAAAGAGGTACCCCAGAAGCCTCCAAACAGCAATTCAGTGCCAGTACCCCCTCTCAGCTACTGACACCAACATGCCTCTCAGACAAATACAAAAGCTATATTACAAAGTTCACTGATTCAGCAGTATAAGTCCAGTGGTACTGCAATATTACAAAGTTCACTGATTCAGCAGTATAAGTCCAGTGGTACTGCTATATTACAAAGTTCACTGATTCTGCAGTATAAGTCCATTGGTACTGCTATATTACAAAGTTCACTGATTCAGCAGTATAATTCCAGTGGTACTGCTATATTACAAAGTTCACTGATTCAGCAGTATAAGTCCAGTGGTACTGCTATATTACAAAGCTCACTGATTCTGCAGTATAAGTCCATTGGTACTGCTATATTACAAAGTTCACTGATTCTGCAGTATAAGTCCATTGGTACTGCTATATTACAAAGTTCACTGATTCAGCAGTATAAGTCCAGTGGTACTGCAATATTACAAAGATCACTGATTCTGCAGTATAAGTCCATTGGTACTGCTATATTACAAAGTTCACTGATTCTGCAGTATAAGTCCTTTGGTACTGCTATATTACAAAGTTCACTGATTCAGCAGTATAAGTCCAGTGGTACTGCTATATTACAAAGTTCACCGATTCAGCAGTATAAGTCCAGTGGTACTCTCCTGTGCCGCATATAATTTTTAAAGGCTTTGCCGAGTGTGTGGGGCTTAGGGGTACGCTCTCTTGTGCTACATATAATGGAAAACAAAAATTTGGAGGATAAAGTAGGGAAAGATCAAGACCCACTTCCTCCTAATGCTGAAGCTGCTGCTACTAGTCATGACAGAGACGATGAAATGCCATCAACGTCGTCTGGCAAGCCCTATGCCCAATCTCCTAGTACAGGGCATGTAAAATCCAAAAAGCCCAAGTTCTCAAAAAGTAGCAAAAAGAGAAACTTAAAATCATCTGAGGAGAAACGTAAAGTTGGCAATATGCCATTTAAGACACGTAGTGGCAAGGAACGGCTTAGGCCCTGGCCCGTGTTCACGACTAGTGGTCCAGCTTCACCCAAGAATCTAAGCTCTCCTCTCCCCCCCCCCCCCCACAAAAAATTTAAGAGTTATGCTGTCAGCAACAACAACAAAACAGCAAAGAACTCTGCCTTCTAAACAGATGACATCACAAATCCCCAAGGCGAGTCCAAGGGTGTTGGTGGTTGTGAAGCCTGACCTTCCCATCACTGTACGGGAAGAGGTGACTCCATCCAGCATTTGCAGCACACCCTCTGCATATGTTGGAAGGATCATCCACAGTGTAGATCCAGATTTGGATAATCAAGGTGTCAATGTTGTACACCGGGAGGAGGCTATTGATGTAGCTGGCGCTGTGGAGGAACTTGATGATGAGGATGGTGATATGGTTATTGTAAATGAGGCACCAGGGGGGGAAACAGCTGATGTCCATGGGAGGAAAAAGCCCATCGTCATGCCTGGTCAGAAGACCAAAAAATGCACCTCTTCGGTCTGGAGTTATTTTTATCCAAATCCGAACAACCAATGTATGGCCATATGTAGCTTATGTAAAGCTCAAATAAGCAGGGGTAAGGATCTTGCCCACCTAGGGACATCCTCCCTTATACGTCACCTGAATAACCTTCATAGTTCAGTGGTTAGTTCAGGAACTGGGCCTAGGACCGTCATCAGTACAGGGACACCTAAATCCCTTCGTCCTGTTGGATACACACCACCAACACCCTCCTCGTCAACTTCCTCCACGATCTCCATCAAATTTAGTACTGCAGGCCATGTCACCAGCCAAACGGAGTCCTCTTCTATACGGGATTCATCCGAGGAATCCTGCAGCGGTACGCCTACTACTGCCACTGCTGCTGTTGCTGCTGTTAGTCGGTCATCTTCCCAGAGGGGAAGTCGTAAGACCGCTACGTCTTTCACAAAACAATTGACCGTCCAACAGTCGTTTGCCATGACCACAAAATACGATAGTAGTCACCCTATTGCAAAGCGTGTAACTGCGGCTGTAACTGCTATGTTGGTGTTATACGTGCGCCCGGTGTCCGCCATCAGTGGAGTGGGATTTAGAGGGTTGATGGAGGTATTGTGTCCCTGGTACCAAATCCCGTCTAGATTCCACTTCACTAGGCAGTCGATACCAAAGATGTACAGAGAAGTACGAGCAAGTGTCCTCAGTGCTCTTAAAAATGCGGTTGTACCCACTGTCCACTTAAACACGGACATGTGGACAAGTGGTTCTGGGCAAACAAAGCACTATATGACTGTGACAGCCCACTGGGTAGATGCATCCCCTTCCGCAGCAACAGCTACAGCTGCATCAGTAGCAGCATCTACACAACGTCTGCTCGTGCCAAGGCAGGCAACATTGTGTATTACAGGCTTTAATTAGAGGCACAATGCTGACAACCTATTAGAGAAAATGAGGGAAATTATTTCGCAGTGGCTTACCCCACTTAGACTGTCCTGGGGATTTGTGGTGTCAGACAACGCCAGTAACATTGTGCGGGCATTGCATATGGGCAATTTCCAGCACGTCCCATGTTTTGCCCACACCGTTAATTTGCTGGTGCAGCATTACCTCAAGAGTGACAGGGGTGTGCAGGAGATGCTTGCGATGGCCTGCAAAATTGCTGGACACTTTAGGCATTCTGCCAGTGCCTACCGCAGGCTCGAGGCACATCAAAAAAGCCTGAACCTGCCCTTCCATCACCTCAAACAAGAGGTTGTGACGCGCTGGAACTCCACCCTCTATATGCTGCAGAGGATGGAGGAGCAGCAAAAGGCCATTCAGGCCTACACCGCCACCTACGACATAGGCAAAGGAGTGGGGATGTGCCTGAGTCAAGCGCAGTGGAGACTGATTTCCGTGTTGTGCAAGGTTCTCCAGCCGTTTGAACTTGCCACACGAGAAGTCAGTTCCGACACTGCCAGCTTGAGTCAGGTGATTCCCCTGATCAGGCTGTTGCAGAAGCAGCTGGAGAAAGTGAGGGAGGAGCTGGTAAACCATTGTGATTCCACCAAGCATGTAGCTCTTGTGGATGAAGCCCTTCGTATGCTTTGCCAGGGTGGTCACTATTTTAAAGTCAGAGGAATACATTCTGGCCACCGTTCTCGATCCTCGGTTTAAAGCGTATGTTTTGTCTCTGTTTCCGGCGGACACAAGTCTGCAGCGGTGCAAAGACCTGCTGGTCAGGAGATTGTCCTCTGAAGAGGACCGTGACATGCCAACAGCTCCACCCTCATTTTCTTCCACATCTGTGGCTGCGAGGAAAAAGCTCAGTTTTCCTAAAAGACCCGCTGGCGGGGATGCTGATAACATCTGGTCCAGACTGAAGGACCTGTCAACCATTGCAGACATGTCTACTGTTGCTGCATTGGATGCTGTCACAATAGAAAAAATGGTGGAGGATTATTTTACTGACACCATCCAAATAGACATGTCAGACAGTCCATATTGTTACTGGCAGGAAAAAAAAGCCAGTTTGGAAGCCCCTGTACAAACTGGCTCTATTTTACCTGAGTTGACCCCCCTCCAGTGTGTACTCGGAAAGAGTTTTTAGTGAAGCGGGGAACCTGGTCAGTGAGCGGCGAAGGAGGTTGCTTCCTCAGAACGTTGAAAAAATGATGTTCATAAAAATGAATTATCAATTCCTCAATCAAGTACAGCACTGCCCTCCAGATAGTACAGAGGGACCTGTGGTTGTGGAGTCCAGCGGGGACGAATTGATAATGTGTGAGGAGGAGGAAGTACACACTGTAGGGGGAGAGGAATCAGAGGTTGAGGATGAGGACGACATCTTGCCTCAGTAGAGCCTGTTTATTTTGTACAGGGAGAGATGAATAGCTTTTTTGGTGTGGGGGCCCAAACAAACCAATCATTTCAGCCACAGTTGTTTGGTAGGCCCTGTCGCTGAATTGATTGGTTTGTTAAAGTGTGCATGTCCTGTTTCAACAACATAAGGGTGGGTGGGAGGGCCCAAGGACAATTCCATCTTGCAACTCTTTTTTTTGCCATTATGTGACCATTCAACAGTCGTTTGCCATGAGCACAAAGTAAAACAAAATGAAAACAAATTCAACAAATTAAACCAAAAGTAAAATGCCCTGTCATAATCAAAAACAAGAGGTATTGATGTGCTAGAACTACTGTAGTGTTTATAAGTTATAAACACTACACTTGAAAGCTTGAGTCTTTAAATGAAAAATTCACTCTTCATTTCACGAATATTTGCAACAGGGACAGTTTTTTTGTTAACAAAGTCAACAAATAACACTTCGACCCTGTCTGTCTTTCACATACTTTATGGGATCTCAATGATGAATGCTCTGTACCATGGTCGTCTAAAATAAGAGTTATTGACGTGCTATAACTACTGTAGTTTTTATAAATTATAAACACTACACTTGAAAGTTGGAGGAGGTATTGTGGCCCCGGTACCAAATTGGGTACCGGGGCCACTCCACTATGCAGTCCAGATAGAGGCGTATCAGATATTAAACAACGTTGACTGTTGCTGCCAAATCATAAATGAATGAAAATGACCTGTCATCGTCAAAAACAAGAGGTATTGACACGCTCGAACTACACCCTGTATATGCTGCAGAGGATGTAGGAGCAGGCAGCTGTGCAGTGGAATTCAGACCATTTGAAGGCGGAGGTATTGTGGCCCCGATACCAAATTGTGTACCGGGACCACTGCACTATGCAGTCCAGAAAGCTACCTCGGTGAAACGTTATGGACTAAAAACAATTTTGTGAGGTGTGAGGTGTTCAGAATAGACTGGGAATTAGTGGAAATGATTGTTATTGAATGTTATTGAGGTTAATAATAGCGTAGGAGTGAAAATAAACCAAAAAAACTTGTTTTTAACACTTTTTATGTCTTTTTCAAAATAAATCCGAATCCAAAACCTTAAATCCGAACCAAAACCTTTCGTCAGGTGTTTTGCAAAACAAATCCGAACCCAAAACCTCAAGCAAATCCGAATCCAAAACACAAAACACAAGACACCAAAAGTGGCCGGTGCACATCCCTATTTATTACTCACCTACATCCAGGGTCTTCAACTGTAACCGATTCAATGATCCTTGCTTGCCAAAATAAAAAAAAGCAAATACATCCATCTAAAATACATTCATGGATGAAATATAAAAACTCTGCTAGATGCTGCTCCTAAGAGCTCAGCCGGCACTGGTCCTATTTATAACATGGGGATTTTCCACAGCTTAAAATCATTTGTGCAGGGCCATCTTTACATTCTGTTTCAAATTATTTGTTTATGGCATTATCCCCTAAATATACAACGCTCCTTGCTTGCCAAAATAAAAAAAAGCAAATACATCCATCTAAAATACATTCATGGATGAAATATAAAAACTCTGCTAGATGCTGCTCCTAAGAGCTCAGCCGGCACTGGTCCTATTTATAACATGGGGATTTCCCACAGCTTAAAATCATTTGTGCAGGGCCATCTTTACATTCTGTTTCAAATTATTTGTTTATGGCATTATCCCCTAAATATACAACGCTGCATAATATGAAAATCATTCAGTCATACTTGCCCACTCTCCCAGAATATCCATGAGACTCCCAAACTCTGGTTATGTCTCCCAGATCCTGAGAGAGCAGGGCATTCTCCCGCATCCTGCCTACTTCGTAGTGAAGAGGGGAATCTCAATGACATGATCTGTGGTGTATCATGTCATTTTGGCCCTGTCGCTGGTGGCAGAATGGTGCTTTCACGCGATTGCTGTAGTTGGATCCTCTTCTCTCTATTTATTAGGGGCAGTACAGTGGCTTAGTGGCTAGCACTTCTGCCTTACAGCACTGTGGTCATGAGTTGGTCTGTGTGTGCGTGTTAGGGAATTTAGACTGTAAGCTTCAATGGGGCAGGGACAGATGTGAGTAACTTCTATGTACAGCGCTGTGGAACCAGTGGCACTATATAAATAGCTGCTGTTGCTGCTCATGATACTCCTGCCCAGGGGCAGATCTAGGCAACTGCTCTACCCGGGGCGATTTTAGGGGGGGCGATTTAGGCCCCGCCCCCTTTCTAATTTCTAAGGCTGCTGACTGCTGCACAGTATGTGCAGGTCCGTTCAGCATTGGCAGTGTGCTGTCCCGCTGCTCTGATTGTGTTTAAAACACAATCAGAGAAGCCGGGCAGCACACTGTCAATGCTGAACGGACGAGCACAGTGTGCAGCCGTCAGCAGCAAGCCCCCCCCCTCCCCTCCCCTGGATCCGCCACTGCTCCTGCCCAACATATATATATATATATATATATATATATATAGACAGGTGTACACAGAGAGTAAACACTGATGCCACATATACACAAACTCACATTATTGTAATCTTTATACATACACACCCATACACAGAGACAAAAGTCCCCTGTAATTACATGTATACACACAAATGACTGATAAAACATGGAAATAATATAATGGTATAACACGTTACTGGGATTTAAACTGTACTACTTCTACTTGTTTAGTAACATCTTAGAATATTTTGCCTTGTAAACTTTAATGTCATGTATGTAAGGAATATATGAAACATATAGATAATCTCTGAGCTATCACTATAAATTAAAATATTTTGTCCCTTATGATTGTCTGATAACTGAGAGAAATGATAAATGGATGATTTATCTACATTTGTAATACATTATAGTGGGTTAGATAATGGAACTGTGGGGATATAGCAACTAACACCATGTGCTGTGTGCTGTTGTGTGTGGAGGTCAATAGATGTGTGATACTTGGGTGGTATAGAAAGCAGTCAAGCAAGGGAATCATATGAGTAGCTCTTACGGCGTCTTAGTTGGGACTTCCTGTTCTTTGTCTTGCTGGTACAAGGCAAATGTTTAAAAAGCTTGAATAAAAACATGCCTCTTTAGAACAGCTGTCATGTCACAGGTTCAGGTATTTTTGACGTGGCAAAATAGTGAATATCCCGCAAATTGCATTATGTCCCAACAAATGAATGAGATTCCCTAACACATCCCCTCACTCTCATGATTTATTTAAGCCACAAATGATACTAAACAGTGCTATATTTTATAAGAAAAACTAAAGTTTTAATTGAATGGATGGATCTAAAGTTGTATGAAGTTGGACTTCGATTTTATTCAAACTTTAGTGTAATGCATTTTCTTCAGCTTTTACTTCAATATAAACAATTAGGTGGATATCTAGTTTGTAGAGGGAAGAATGTAGGCATGCATCTAGAAGGGCACTGGTTGGATCATCCAGGTGCACCAGTGCAAAAATGTAGAAAACATCATGTTTATCATAGTATATGCTTAAATATATTTTCTAAACTGATGTTATTTTGCATAAAGAACAAAGTATTTCTATTCCTGTATTCCTTGCTGATAGAGAGCAATTGAATTAGTGGATGGTAGATTCAGTTCTTTTCCTGATACTTTCCTGCAATCAGTCTAGGTCCTCGTCAGTTAATTACTCCACTGTTAAAAAATGTAAGTTATTTGGAACCTCTCAAGCATCTCTGAAGCTATTTATACACACAAAGATAAATTGCCACGATAACAGAGGCCACTAAATTAATGACTGTCCCTTCGCACCCAGTAAGGGCTTACATTTATCACAGTTTTAGGCCTCTTAAACTTCCATTAGAATGATTGGCAGATACCTAATCCACACAACAACAAGCAAACATCATACAAATAAAGGTTAGTATAATCTGTTGCGTCTGTTTTAACAGGTACATAGTGAATGTATGTGTACCAAATAGATTTTGCAGCATTGGAATCCATAGCATAAACCTTAAAAATGAATTTCCCTATAATGTCTTCTACTAACTATAGCTATATATACCATTTCTTTCTTGTACATTTTTAAACTCTATTATTAATTTGCTACCATCACCTGATATGATAAATTATTCCATAGCTTAACTAATTTTACAGTAAACTATCCCAACCTAAAATAATGGTGAACTTTATTTCCCTCATTTGCATTCAAATGCACCCTTGTCCTCATTGTGAAAAAAGCTCATTAGACAAATGTTTGTGTGACATTATATACACTGATCAGACACAACATTAAAACCACCTAGACGTGAAGTGAAAAAATTGATTATCTCCTTACAATGGCACCTGTTAAGGGGTGGTATATATTAGGCAGCAAGTGCACAGTCATTTCTTGAAGTTAATGTGTTGGAAGCAGTTAAAATGGGCAAGCACAAGAATCTGAGCGACTTAAACAAGGGCCAAATTGTGATAGCTAGATGACTGGGTCAGAGCATCTCCAAAACGGGAGGTCTTGTGTATTGTTCCCAGTATGCAGTGGTTAGTGTAACAATTATGTAATATGTAGAACAATGCAGTAATGTAGGTATAAAATATGGAGTACTTGCCTTACTCTAGATCAGCGCTGGCCGGCCGGTGGTGCGGAGTCTAACGAACCCCCTGGTGTTCACCAAGAACCGCCGCAAGGCGGGATGGGCTTTGCTGCGGAGGATCGCAGGTCACCGTCCACTGGTCTGCCTCTAGAGGTAAGGATGTAGGAGGTAGCTCACGATTACACTGGAACTGGAAGGTAGTATCAGGATAGCCGAGGTCTGGTACGCTGGATACAGATAATGCGTGGTACAACAAGCCAGGGTCTGGTACACTTGGAGCGGAGATAATACGTGGTCAGCAAGCCTGGGTCTGATACACTTGGAGTGGAAATAATACGTGGTCAGCAAGCCTGGGTCTGGTACACTTGGAGTGGAGATAATACGTGGTGAGCAAGCCTGGGTCTGGTACACTTGGAGTGGAGATAATACGTGGTCAGCAAGCCTGGGTCTGGTACACTTGGAGTGGAGATAATACGTGGTCAGCAAGCCTGGGTCTGGTACACTTGGAGTGGAGATAATACGTCGTCAGCAAGCCTGGGTCTGGTACACTTGGAGTGGAGATAATCTGAGAAGTCAGCAAGCAGAACTGGTACACGGAGAATTACACAGAAATCACCAAGTCAGGGAACATAGGAAGTTGCTCTGACGCTGCCCAGGCGTCAGAGCAAGTCTTTAGTAGTTTGCAGGTTTGAATTCCCCGCTCCGCATCTGTCATGTGACAGCGCCACCACGACCCGGAGAGAGAGAGGATCGCGGCGCTGGAGCGAGGATAGGTGAGGTGTAACAGGTTAGTACCTACAAAAATTTGGTCCAAGGAACGACAACCGGTGAACAAGCGACGGGTCATGGGCACCCATACTCATTGATGCTCGTGGGTAGTGAAGGCTAGCCCATCTAGTCCAATCCCACAGAAGAGCTACGGTAGCGCAAATTGCTGAAAAAGTTAATGTTGGCTATAATAGAAAGGTGTCAGTACACATAGTGCATTGCAGCTTGCTGTGTATGGAGCTGCATAGCCGCAGCCCAAACAGAGTTCCCATGCTGACCCCTGTTCACCACCAAAAGTGTCTACATTGGGCATGTGAGTTCCAGAACTGGCTTATGGAGCAATGGAAGAAAGTGGCCTGGTCTGATGAATCATGATATTTTTTTACATCATGTGGATGGCTGAGTGCGTGTTCATCAATTACCTGGGTAAGACACCAAGACACGCTATTGGAAGATGGCAAGCCGGCAGAGGCAATGTGATGCTCTGGGCAATGTTCTTCTAGGAATTCTTGGGTCATGTGGATGTTACTTCGACACATAAACCAAGTATACCTCTTCATGACAATGGTAATCCTTGATGTCAGTGCCTCAATTAAGTTCAAGGTGTCGACTTGGGCTACAAATTCCTCATATCTCAATCCGATCCAGCATCTGTGGGATGTGCTGGAAAAACAAGTCAGAGCCATGGAGGCCGGAACTCGCAAATTACAGGATCTGCTGCTATAGTCTTGGCGTCAGATATCAAAGGACATCTTCACAGATCTTGTGGGGTCCATGTCTCAATAAGTCAGAACTGTTTTGGTGGCTCGAGGGGTTCCTTCACAATATTAGACAGGTGGTTTTAACTTTGTGGTTCATTGGTGCATATTTATGTATATTAATTAGATTCCAGTAATGCATCTTTTTTCCAACATTATGCAAATTGTTTTTTTATAGCTTTTTTATAATTTACCCTTCTATTCCCTGTATTAGTGAGGTTTTCTGTCTTCAATTTCTTTCAAGTCCTCCTGCTTTTCTTACAGGTAATTCCCAAAACTGCTTCCCATATTCAAGATGTGATCAATTACTATTTATTTAATATTTAACAGATTGAAAATAAAACCTTTTAATGTAGCATGTGAAAAAGTTTGGGCACCCTGTCCGTTAGTGCTTACTAACACCTCATTACTTCTATATGTGATTTTGTAGAAAGAGATTAAGCGCCAGAATTAATTTGTGGATGGGCTTCAATTTGCAGTATTCAGAGGAGATTAAAGTTATGCAGAAGGGTAAAAGTTTACCATCATCTTGGAGCTGACATAATCCCTTTCTTTTCATTTAAAGTTCACCTCCTATATTTGCATTCATAGGGTGTAACGCTTAATTTGTGCCAGAACGACTTTCCAACACTTATTTCCAAAATCCTTAATACTAGCAGGCAGGGAGTTATGTGATTTTGTCTCTAATTGGTGAACTTTCTGACCGTTGTTATTGAGTAGGTGTTGCTTTGTCTCAGCAAATACAATTTAGGCTTCTCTAGAGTCCTGAACATTTATTGGTCATGTGGAGAGGATTAAATAGACTCTTCCACTGTATTTAGTATAGCCACCTTCAGGGCAGAGTAATCATAGGGTTCGTGTGTCTGTGTGTGCTGAGTCTTTCATAGGGCAGCTTAGCTCCTTAGATCTTGCCAGGTCCAGAGACTTCAAACTAGCCCCTGATTGACAACCAAAGCACCAGTGAATCATGTTTATGAGAAAGTAAATTTCAGACTTTTTAATTAATCTTTGCCTTCTTGTAAAAAAAATATTGGAGTCTCCTTTAGGCTAGGATAATTTAGCTACTTTATAAAACATCTAAATTATTTTAGCTTAATTGTCACTGTCATTACAACATGCTAATGATGCGGACAGTATTTACACTTTACAATTCTGGATATCTTGGATGCAAACCCAAAAAAGCATGCTCAAATATAAATTTAATATCTCTGTCTGGTTTCCTTTGATATCAGTTTGCAACTACTATTAAGTCCACTAAAATGGGGAAGGTGAGTCCACTGAGGAATGCAGTCACTCATACAAAGAACCCTTCCAAAAAGAACAGAAGCATATCTACTTTAAATACTTTTTCATAAAGCTACCTGTTACGATTTAAATGCCTTAGTCAGTATTTGCACAGGCTTACCTAGGGCGCGGAGTCTAACGGCCTTCCGGTCTTCACCAAGAACCACCAGGTTGCGGCCCCCAGGTTAGCCTACTAACGTAAGGGAGAAGGTTCTAAGTGATGGATAGTCAGACACGCAATATGACAAGTGATGTAAGTACAGGAACTAACCGTGAATTCCAGGGTTTGAAGGTCTGGAGCAGTAAGCGGTAGATGCACAGAGTTAATGAGTGCATAGCAGGAGATGGGTCCAGGAACACAGCCGGGTCGGTACACAGGAGATATCAAGTATACGGTGCCAGAGGGAAATCCAGAGAGTAGTTGATAACACAGCCGGGTCGGTACACAGGGAAGACAGTCCAATACATAGTGCCAGGAATAAGCCAAAGAATAGTCAGGTCACAGCCAGGTTGGTACACAGGAGTAGGAGGAATAAAGGAGTACACAGGGAGCAGGTTCACAGGAGTCAGGAACACAGGAACTGTTAGCCAGGAACAGGAAACACATTGCTCTGACACAGGCAGCGTGTCAGAGCAGAGAAGATATAGTATTTGAATTCCCCGCCCAGGAGTCACATGATGTAACGGATTTACTGGATTCTCTACTAACCTTGATTAACGCTGGCTTACCTGAGGTGCGGAGTCTAACGATCTCCCCGGTATTCACCAAGAACCGCCGCAAGGCGGGATGGACTTTGCTGCCAGGAGTCGCAGGTCGCGGTCCTCAGGTTTGCCCCAAGGTGTAGTACAGCGGAGCAAGAGCAAGATGAGAGTAGTCGGACAGGCCGGGTCGGTACACAGGCAGGCAATGCAGACAGAATCAGGAGGCGGTCTCGGAGTCAATCAAACCGGGTCGGTACACGGGTCACAGGAACAGAAGCGAGGTCAGCTAGCCGGGTCGGTACACAGAGGACAACGGAATCCAGAAGAGTGAACAAGCCGGGTCGGTACACTGGGAGTCAATACACATGAAGCAGGAACAAGGAAGGACACAGGAATCAGGAGCCAGGAACTGGTAAGTTGCTCTGACACTCACCAAGTGTCAGAGCTATGTTTTTATAGTATGTCCCATTTGAATTCCCCGCCCTGGGGTAGTAATCACGTGACCGCCCTAGGTAGTGATCACGTGACCGCCGAACCCGGAAGTGCGGCTTCCGGGTCCGACGGAGCGGCGGGGGAACGAGTAGAGGTGAGTATTCGTGACACATGACTAGCTGCAGGAAGAACCCGGAAGTGGGGGGACGCCATCAGGAGAAGCGCTGCACAGAGCGGATACAGCTGCTAGACCACGCTGACAGCGCAGCGGAACGGGGATCAGGTAAGTTCATAACAGTACCCCCCCCTTCAGGGGTGGCCTCCGGAAAACCTATAAGGCTTTTGAGGGAATTTGGTATGGAATTTCCTCAACAAACTCGGAGCATGAAGGTCTCGTGCAGGAATCCAAGAACGCTCTTCAGGACCATAGCCTTTCCAGTCAACCAGGAACTGCAAGGAACCTCTGGAAATCCGAGAATCTAGAATCTCCTTCACCTCAAATTCCTGATCTAGCGCAGAAATAGCAGCAGGAGGTTTTTTTGAAGAGAAAAATTTGTTAATAACAAGTGGTTTGAGAAGGGAAATGTGGAACACATTGGGAATCCTCAAGGTAGGAGGTAACTTTAATCTAAAGGCCACCGGATTAATGACTTCTATGATCTTGAAGGGACCAATAAATCGGGGAGCGAATTTCCTAGAGGGGACTAACAAGCGAAGATTCTTCGTAGACAACCATACTTTGTCACCAGGAGTAAGTAGGGGAGATGGTCTTCTTCTTTTGTCAAATGCTCTTTTACTGATGGCAGAGGTGTGAAGCAATTTGCGTTTAATAAGATCCCACCTAGCCGAGAAGTCCGATAGAAGGGAATCAACTGCAGGAACTCCAGAAGCGGTTAAATCTTTGAAGGGTGTAACTTTAGGATGAAACCCCTGAAGACCAAAAAAGGGAGAAGTGGAGATAGAATCATGTGAATTATTATTGTGAGCGTATTCTGCCCAAGGTAATAAATCGACCCAATCATCATGTTTAGCTGAAATGAAACATCTGAGGAATTTCTCCAATTCTTGATTCGTCCTTTCAGTGAGACCATTACTTTGAGGATGATATGCAGAAGAGAAATTTAACTTGATTCCACAAAGACGAGAAAAAGCCCTCCAAAATCTTGCCACGAACTGAGTTCCCCGATCAGAAACAATAACATCTGGACAGCCATGTAGGCGGAAAATCTCTTTAATGAAGAGTTGAGCCAGAACAGGAGCAGAAGGGAGACCTTTTAATGCCACAAAATGAGCAGCCCGGGAAAGGCAATCCGTGACCACCCACACTACTGAGAACCCTCTGGAGGAGGGTAAATCTGTGATAAAATCCATGGAAAGATGACTCCAAGGTCGATCCAGAATTGGTAGAGGTTGCAGTAGACCGTATGGAGCTTGACGAGGGACTTTGTTCTGAGCACAAGTGGAACACGCCGTCACAAACTGTCAAACGTCTGAGTGGATAGATGGCCACCAATAACCACGGGAGATAAATTCCAAGGTTTTTTTTATACTGGCATGACCAGAAAAACGGGAGGCATGAGCCCATTTAAGGAGTTTTGATTGGAGATGTGGAGGAACCAAAGTTTTCCCGTGAGGAATAATAAAGTGAGTGGGAGTAGTAGCCAAAATACATTCTGGATCTAGGATGGGTCTAAAACCCTCTTCTTCTGTATCCATGGAGTCAAAGGAACGAGAGAGAGCGTCAGCCTTCTTGTTCTTGGACCCTGGTCTGAAGGTAATGATCATATCGAAGCAGGAGAAAAACAGGGACCATCTGGCCTGACGAGGATTGAGGCAAGATGCAGTTTGTAAATACAGTAAGTTCTTGTGATCTGTAAAAATGGTAACAGGAAACCTGGCTCCTTCCAAATGGTGTCTCCAAGCTTCCAGGGCCAGTTTGATAGCGAGAAGCTCTCTATCTCCAATGCCATAGTTTTTTTCAGTAGGCGAAAATTTGCGAGAAAAGAAACCACAGGGAGAAAATTTTCCAGTAGAATTTTTCTGAGACAAGATAGCTCCCATTCCAGTAGAGGATGCGTCCACCTCAAGGAAAAAAGGGAAGGAAGGATCTGGTTGCTGAAGAATGGGAGCCGAGATGAAAGCTTCTTTAAGGTAATTGAAGGCTTCCACGGCCTCCTGAGGCCAAGTTTTAGCGTTGCGGACTTCTTGGTCAAGGAGGTGATAGGTGCAATCACAGAAGAAAACCCCTTGATAAAGTAGCGGTAGTAGTTAGAGAACCCCACAAAACGCTGGATGGCTTTGAGACCTACTGGTTGGGGCCAATCAGAAATTGCCTTTAACTTCTCGGGGTCCATCCGTAATCCGGAGCCAGAAACCACATGACCAAGAAAAGGAAGACACGTTTTTTCAAAGACACATTTGTCCAATTTACAATATAGATGATGTGAGCGAAGGCGTTGAAGAACTAAGGAGACATGATGGCGATGAGTAACCATATCAGGAGAAAAAATCAGGATATCATCCAGATAAATCACCACAAATCGATACAGGAAGTCTTGAAAAATCTCATTGATGAAGCTTTGAAAAACGGCAGGGGCGTTGCAAAGTCCAAATGGCATGACTAAGTATTCAAAGTGCCCATCATGCGTATTAAACGCTGTTTTCCATTCATCACCTTGTTTGATACGGATTAGGTTGTAAGCCCCTTTCAAGTCAAGTTTAGAAAATTTAGAAGCTCCCTTGACCCTATCAAAGAGTTCAGAGATCAATGGCAAGGGATACCTGTTCTTCTTAGTCATGGCGTTGAGACCACGATAGTCTATACAAGGACGCAGTCCACCGTCTTTTTTTTTTTTACAAAAAAGAAACCGGCTCCTGCTGGTGACGAGGAATTCCGGATAAAACCCCTGTTCAAATTCTCTTTGATATATAGGGACATAGCATCAGATTCGGGTAAAGATAAAGGAAATACACGTCCTCTGGGTGGTATCTTGTCCGGCATCAATTCAATGGCGCAATCCCAAGGTCTGTGTGGGGGTAACTTGGAAGCCTCCTTTTCACAAAAAACGTCAGAAAATGAACAATATTGAGGAGGTATACCGGAGGATGTGGAAGAACCAGCCATAGCGGGTTTATGAATCCTGGGAAGACATCTGGAATGACATCCTGGACCCCATGCAAGAATCTCAGGCTTCTGCCAATCCAGAGTGGGAGAGTGAAGTCTGAGCCAAGGAAGGCCTAGAATCATAGGGTTGATGGCCTTTGGGATGACTAGAAAGGAGATTTCTTCAGTGTGTAATTGTCACGGGCACTAGGAGTTGCCTACCCGAGTTTCACCAGATGAAACTCTGCTAGAGAAGCGGGGTTATGGCACGCACCTCAAAGCAGGCAGGTGAATGATTGGAGCGACACAACAGCAGGAGAGTAGATATAGTCTGTGGAAGTCAGCAACTTGCAGCTATGGTTAGAGGAAAGTCAGCGACTTGGAGCAGTAAACTGGAGGCTGAAGATAATGTAGACATGAGGAGTGGACGTGGATAGGTGATGGTAGGTAGAGGAGGAGTCAGTGGTCTGCGTACAGCAAGTTGTACCACTGTAGTGATGGGAAGAATAGTACTGGTGCAGGTAGGTAGCAGGGTAGTCGGTGGTCTGTGTTCAGCATGTTGTACCACCGCTATGGTGAGGAGTCTGGACCAGGTGTAGGTAGGTAATAGGAGAGTCAGTGGTCTGCGTATAGCAAGTTGTACCACCGTTGTGATAGGAGGACTTGTCCAGGTGCGGTAGGTATCAGGGAAGTCAGTGGTCTGCGTGCAGCAAGTTGTACCACTGCTGTGAGAAGGAATGAGGACTTGTCCAGGTGCAGGAGAGTGAAGTTCAAAGGCAAACTGTGACTGTATGGAAACAGCGCTAGTAGAGCAATGTCTTGTGAGGCAGAGATGGAAGGCACAATGAATAGTCTGTATGGAGTAGATGCCTTGCAGTGAGGAGAAGCTGGTCACAGCAGATATGCACAATAATGCTAAGTAGTAGCGTGAGGAGATATCGTAGCTTGAGTGAAAGCTTGTCCTAAATGAAGCAATGCAGTAACACAGTCTATATGGGTACTTGTACCCTGTGCAGCAAACAACAATGGATACAACTGGTATGCGAGCAATAGGCAATAGTCAATAGTCAGTAGAGCATACCCAGTTGTGTAGATCCGGAATCAGCTGAGAAGTGAAGCTTTGTAGCAGTATGGGAACCGCCGCTGAGTTGAGCAGGGAGCAGCGTGGAAGCTGAAGCACGAGTAGAGCTGGAAGCAGTTTGGAAACTGTACACACGAGTAGAGCTGAAAGCAGTTTGGAAACTGCACACAGGAGTAGAGCTGGAAGCAGTTTGGAAACTGCACACAGGAGTGGAGTTGGAAGCAGTTTGGAAACTGCACACAGGAGTAGAGCTGGAAGCAGTTTGGAAACTGCACACAGGAGTAGAGCTGGAAGCAGTTTGGAAACTGCACACAGGAGTAGAGCTGGAAGCAGTTTGGAAACTGCACACACCTATAGAAGTTCACTGGGAGTGAGACTTCAAGATCAGGCAACTACCTAAGGCTGCAGGTGCCTTAAGTAGGGAGGGGTGATTGATCCATCAATCACATTAGTGGTCAGGTGTAGTTGTTAAAGGGACCTGCGCATGCCCAGTGCGACAGGATGCGGACGGCCGCGGTTCCACACAGGTGTGAGCGGGAAAGATGGAGAACCACGTACCAGAGTGGAGGCACTCACACTCCGGTGAGTGACAGTAAGGATCCGATGCGTAGAGAAAGGTTGACAGTTCTGTTCTTAATGGATCCTCCAATAATACGGTTGCCGTCTATAGCTGTAATTGCGACAGGTGGATCCAATGGTTGCGTGGGTAACGACAACCTCTCTACGATGTCAGCTTGTAAAAAATTCCCCGCTGCTCCGGAGTCAATGAGAGCTGGAACAGACAGTTGTTTATCAATATATCGCAGAAGGACTTGAATAGAAAAACTAGAATCCACAGGAGAGGGAATAGACCCACCTAACTTAGCCTCTCCAACGTCAGTTAGGCCCGGTCGTTTCCCGGACGCTCCCACACTGGCTTAAAACATGACCGGGTTCTCCGCAATAGAGGCACAAACGGTTCTTGAATCGCCTCTCTCTTTCCTCCTGGGATAAACGTGCCCTTCCCAACTGCATAGGCTCTTCCTCAGGAGTAATTGGGCTTTCAAATCGGGGTGCCAAACGGAATGTAGATCGGCTGGAACTTTCTCTCTCTTGAGTGCGTTCTCGGAACCGGATATCAATCTGGTTACAGAGGGAAATCAATTCGTCCAGAGTAGTGGGTAACTCCCGGGCTGCTAACTCGTCCTTAATAATAATCTGACAAGCCTTGCCAAAACGTGGCCACCAAAGCTTCATTGTTCCATCGTAGCTCAGCCGCCATAGTGCGAAATTGGAGAGCCTACTGGCCCAGAGTAAGAGTACCTTGACGTAGACGGAGAAGTCCAGAAGCAGCACTGGAGACACATCCAGGTTCATCAAAGATGCGTCTGACGGTTTCCAAAAAGATGGCACTATTATGAAGACTAGGGTCATCATGTTCCCAAAGGGGAGAAGCCCAGGCAAGCGCTTGACCAGACAATAAGGAGATTATATAAGCAACTTTATTTTTCTCTGTAGGAAAGTTTCCGGGCTGAAGTTCAAATTGAATAGCACATTGGTTCAAGAACCCTCGGCATTCCTTGGGGTCCCCATTGAACTTAGGTGGGTTAGGTATGCGGAGTTGAGAGGGTGCTGGAGCAGATACAGCAGGGCTGCTCTGGGCGGGGGCAGGTTGTGGAGCCGGAACAGGCGGAGGAGTTGGAGCTGCCACCTGAGCTGCTTGAAGCGTATCCAACCAGTTAGAGAGAGTCTGCAGAATCTGTAATAATTGTTCTTGATTCTTCCCCTGGTCTTCAACCTGGGCCGCTAGGTGATCCAGTAATACCCTAGCGGTGGGATTCCCTGACGCATCCATCAATTAGATAGCGGGGTCAGAGCAAACTGTTACGATTTAAATGCCTTAGTCAGCATTTGCACAGGCTTACCTAGGGCGCAGAGTCTAACGGCCTTCCGGTCTTCACCAAGAACCACCGCAAGGTAGGGTGGACTTTGCTGCCGAAGAACCACAGGTCGCGGCCCCCAGGTTAGCCTACTAACGTAAGGGAGAAGGTTCTAAGTGATGAATAGTCAGACAGGCAATATGACAAGTGATGTAAATACAGGCACTAACCGTGGAACACAGCCGGGTCGGTACACAGGAGATATCAGGTATACGGTGCCAGAGGGAAATCCAGAGAGTAGTTGATAACACAGCCGGGTCGGTACACAGGAGATATCAGGTATACAGTGCCAGAGGGAAATCCAGAGAGTAGTTGATAACACAGCCGGGTCGGTACACAGGGAAGACAGTCCAATACGTGGTGCCAGGAATAAGCCAAAGAATAGTCAGGTCACAGCCAGGTTGGTACACAGGAGTAGGAGGAATAAAGGAGTACACAGGGAGCAGGTTCACAGGAGTCCGGAACACAGGAACTGTTAGCCAGGAACAGGAAACACATTGCTCTGACACAGGCATCGTGTCAGAGCAGAGAACATATAGTATTTGAATTCCCCGCCCAGGAGTCACATGACTAGCTGCAGGAAGAACCCGGAAGTGCGGGGATGCCATCAGGAGAAGCGCTGCACAGAGCGGATACAGCTGCTAGACCACGCTGACAGTGCAGCGGAACGGGGATCAGGTAAGTTCATAACACTACCACACTGTGCAGACACTTGCAAATTGCGGGATGAGCAACTGAGTTTATCGAACAAACTTATACCAAGGGAAGGGATTGTCAGAAAGCTATTAAAGATACATGCGAACTTACAGTATGATGAGGTGGAACTCTGCATCTTAAACAACCGCCCTGCACTCCAATATAGTATGGAATCAAAGAGTTGGTCTGTCTGTGAGCACGGTGTCTATTTGGAAATGCTGTTCTTAAAAGCACAGCGTTAACTTGTGAAATGAATACTCTCTTTTATGTGTGTATATGTGTTGGCATTTAGGGGGTGGGGGTGGGACCAAATGGACTGAAAATGTACATATAGTGCAAATGTCATTATTTTGCTTGATGTCAATTTTACATATGCATCAAATTTAATTATTCTTCAACAGATCAGCACAGAAAATACATAGTAAACTTGACAATAGGGCCTGATTATTCACCAGACCTTAGGGGGTGGAGCAAAATTGTTCTGACCCTTTTAAAAAAAACAATTGTAGATGATTTGCCAAAACACGGGAATATAAACATTGGTGGTCGAGGAGTATTATTTAGTGACAACATATAGAATAATTGAAATAGTTAATGCATGCTTGCCACCTCTGTGAAATGTTCAAAGTTTAGAATGTTGCTATGTTCACACACTAATTACAGGCTGCTACACAGCCATAAACATATTGAAAAAATAAGAAATTAAATTATAACAATTTTAGCTGTAAGACATTTTTATTTGCTTGTTAGTCACACGCTTTGCACAAAAAAATGTGCAAGTTAAACAATACTGCAAGTAAATTTTTAAAACTTATTCTGAGCATAATATATTTGAAGAACATTTCAGTTCACTTGATGCTTTTTGACCTGACTCACAGATCTGCGAATAGGAACCACAGCATTTACCTGCCGGTTATAGCCTCCCAGATGCAGTGCTTCACAGTAGCAGATAGCTGGCGGGTAGTGTGGTGTACCCTATACAAAACAAGTTGCACAATCAATTCAACCTCTTGGTAGCCGAAGTTAGGCTGTCTACGCTTAGTGGACGGTTGACTAGGCCCAGATATCTGTTCCTCAGAATGTGACATGATTGAAAAATATTAACAAATCAGCAAAAGGCAAAAATTCCAAAATATGGGATCACAAAATCTCAAGACACAATCCTCTTCAGCTTTATATAGTGCCTGCAGATGTGTATTTTGTAGTCATTTGTTAAGTTGGAATTCCCCTAATTGCATTATTATAGCCCACTATTATGATTAAAGGAGATATGACAGGTACTGATAAACTAAATTAAAGTATGTTTGCCATTTTAGATATGTGTTGAAGGGAACCGCAATTTCTGTGCCTATGTACACATGTGTCCTGCAAGCCAATCGGTGAGGAGAATGTTGAAAAGCCTCATTCACTTTCAAACATACAGACTACTAGATAATGCAGAATGGAGCTGATAGCTCTGATTAAGGTCATGTACCATGTCTTGGGGCTTGACCACACAATATGTCAAAAATGCTATAAGAAAATGCAGCACTAACGCAACAAAATGCAGAGTGGAGAGTAAGTGCTCAGTTTAAGTGCTGCTGGAGTTACCTCTGCAGGTAATAACTGCAGCTCCTTACAGAAATTAGGAGGGACATTGCCAGGAGTAGGTTCATAATTTCAAATGAATATATATGATTAGAATTTAATCTGGACCATGTAGTTATATACCCTTGTAGAAGAGAAAGTATTCTATATAATAATGTGGCTTTTAACATCTGCCATACTACAAAATAAAAAGCCTGCTATGTAATAGTAATGTGTCAGTATAATAATTACATGTGCGACTAAATTCACTTTAACATATGTAATTGTTAATAAACCTCCTGGGTCAAGTCCATTGCATGTGGTGTAAAGGTGTTCATAATTGAACAATGGTGAAGTAAACCTCCATGTGTGATGCTTAATAATTAACTTTGAAAATAAATCTACATATATATCTAGGAGAGAGAGATAACAATTATTAGAATACTAACATGTGACATATTTCTTCAAACAGAACACTGTCCCTCTATTCATGATATGATTGGACCTGAGACTGACCTTCTTTGCTATAAAGCCCTCTACAGCAAAGGGTTGGCCTTATTGATATCCCTGAGGAAGTCCATCTTGGGAGAAACGCGTTGGATACTTCTTTACCACTTTTCCACAACTTCCAAACATCTTTCTACATTGATTGACTGTAACCCGCTGCTATTGCCGTACATCGAGTTTCGGAATTTGGGGCGCATGCGCGAGTACGTCCAGGACGCAGAGGACCCGGCACAGGTACCTGTCTAAATATGTAACATCTAGCTGGGCATTAGAGAACGGAGTAGATGTACTCCTTCCCCTACGCTATCGGACTCGGATTCTGCAGCAGCTGCTTGCAATCAGCGCTATCTATAATTTAGTATTCTGCTGGTCCGGACTAGCAATGGATCTTATACATATTAATAAATGTTTTTTGTACTGAATTACATACTTTGTTATTTATGCGCCAGGCAATTCTTTTTCCTTCTACTTGAATTAGGGGTAGGATCCCTCCCCTTGCTACCTTATTACCTATAGGCTGCATTTGCATTATATGGGAAGCACGGTCTGTCCCCTATCTATTTTATTTCTAGAACGCTGCCATTGTAGCCGCCAACATATGGTGAGGGAGGATGGCAGCGAGCAGCCCATAGAGGGACCCCAGTTGGAGGAAACAGAGGGCCTACCCCAGGCACCTGAAGAAGAATTTAAGTATTTTGAGTTAATAATACCCCTTTCTCACCAGACACGGGATAATGAACGCGGTTTCAACCCGTGATGCAACCCTTTACACCACACTTTGGTCCTGGGTTGTTGCCTCTCATCATTGATCCAGCTCCAAACTGGGAATAACCATGGTCACGACCAGTGTCATGGACCCTGAGTTATTTCCAGGTCCATGCCTCTGTGTGAAGGGGATATAATATAGTAGTAGATTTTAGTGTTTTGTTTCTGAAGAAAAATATAGGCATCAAAAATTAATTTACTTTACTTGCCTAGGCCTAGACAAGATTACTATTATACAGGCTAATTATTTGTTTGTCCATAAGTAAAGCAACCCCCCCCCCCCCCCCACAATACATCTGCATGTGCCTCCAAAATGCAGTCATCTGGCTAGTACTGTGTTAACACTAAGATTAATCTTTTAAAGAATTTCCATTAATGTAGCACCTCAGAACTTTGCAGAGCTAGAAAAATGTGACATCAAACCACACCCATAGATCAATGATGTTTCTAACTTGAAATAATATTGTGATGTTTTAATGTAGTATTAAATTTAAAAATATTCAGGTGCAAAACCAACACCCCCTGCATATTATGATACACAAAATAGATACAAAACACAAAAAAAATATATTGAGTTAATTAAAATAATATTTATAATTTTGTTCAACTTTTTTCCTTTATTTGTTTTTATAATTTAAAAAAATCCGTATGAGTTATATTTGGAATACAAATGTGTAATAATGAGACATATGTCAGTAAAGAATGTGCTAAAGGGTTGCTTGTTAGCAAGGAATAGTGCAGGATGATGAGGTAATGCAGTGAAAATAATAATAGAATGTAATTGTCAGAAAACATCAGTGGCTAGTAGTAATACGGTCTATTAGGCTAATTAAGGAAATGCACACATGTTCGAAGATGTGAATTAGAAGCAAATATACATGCAGTAAAAAAAGGTGCAATTACGCCAAAACATAAAGTACGGATTGTAGATGCTTCACTTTCACTGCACCAAATCCCACTCACATGTTAAGTCTTAATCTATACTCATAATACAATAACGACACGAACACCGGAATTTTTTAGAAATTAATAGGTCACAGTTTATTAAAAACAAGACATGGTGGCAGAGAAGGCAAAGTCAGCTACAACTAATAGCAGTAATCAAACAGTGTATGGCCATCCAACACTAAGTACTGAAACCAGGACATAATCCTTAAATTTATCTTCCCAAACTGATTGATCTTAGATTGAAGTTGTTGCTTCCAACTTCCAGCTGCCCAGGAACTTAAATACAGTAATTGAAGACCCTGCCTCATCCGCGGCTGTAACCGCCCCAGAGCAAAGGAGTGGGTGCCACAGATGAAAGGATCAACACTCACAAACCATAAAAAACACTGAAATAATGCGTATATGGCTAAAATGTGGCGAGAGAGGCCCGGCGGCATGAACTCAACCAAGCTCTCCTTAAGAGTTCTAACACCATACAATTGAGAACAATGACAAAAAAAGGATAAAAAAATGGAATACCAAATAGATGTGCCACAAAAGTATCAAACAGACATATGCAGCGTGTTGCACCTGCGTCAACATCCTCTTAAGTGATTTAACGCTGCAATGGAAGATACTTTTAAAGCTGGAGCTGTAGCTGCCCCAAACCTAAACGGATGGGTGCCATGGTTCCTAGCTGAGAAACCTTATGGTCTGCTGAAAAATTGCTAGCAATAAAATAATGTCAAGGAAGAAACCAAGCATCACAAAGTATGTGGCATCCCCTGTAAACTAAAATACCGCTCACCAAAGGTGACCGGACATATGGTCAGGGCCGTAGGTGAGTCGATGTAAACCCAACGTCCGCTAGCCATATGTCTGGCTGCGAACTCTGACTTTCAGTCAGACAGCAAGTAGTGCTGCATCAGTTCTGTCCATGCAATTCATATATCTAATCGACTTCCATATTACTCCATGTAATAGTAATAGACGTTGCCAGTTAGTGTAACACCCTGCATAGCATCAAGACAGAGAAGTGGGACCAAGTGGTGTGCCAACTTAAAGGGCCTGAAGGCAGTCATGAAAGCTACAAGAGATAAACCTCAGGTACTTCTCGTCCTTAATGTGGACCTATTGTAGAACACAAATAAAACGAACCAGCAGAGGCAAGGAAGTTTGCAGATTACTGTGGGTCAAATTGTGCCTCAGAACATTCCCCCTGCAAACAATTTACTGTTTGTTTAAAATGTATGCTATAAAAAAAATCCTTGAAGGGTTATCAGTGTAGAGTAAGCCTAACCTAGGGAAATATGTCCACAAATCTAAAATCAGCACAAGTTAAGTCTGATACTGCAGAAAAGCATTCAAAATGTGTAAATTGTAGTGGGTAACTAGAGTGTACTCTGAAATTATATCATTTTTATATTACTGTAAACTAAAGCATTATAATATGTTCCCCCCCCCGATCAAAAATTAGTGGGGTAACACACACTACCTAATGTTGCCCAAGTACTGCAAAATCCCTAGAGATGTTAACTAAAGTAAGTGAAAGTATCAAGTACTCTGCTCATGAAAATAAATGCTTGGGAAACCCATTAAGCAAGTGATTCCACCAAATATCTAAGGGTCTGAGTCATTAAGGAGAGCAAAGCAAAAAAAAATAGTAACTTTGCACCTTGGCAAAACCGTGTTGCCTTAGAGGGGGGAGCTAAATTTAAAATGTGGGGACAGATTTATAGTTGGGGTAGGATATGTCCTAGATTAACTATAAATTTCAGTGTAAAAATAAAGCTATCAAGTATTTGTGTCTTACATGAACAAGAGGTCAGTATTTTTCTTTATGCAAAATAATAAACTAATTTGCACCCCTTGCATTGTAACTTGGTTTATCCAGGATCAAAATTACTCCTTTTTTTGCCTTGCTCTCCTTAAAGTCTCAGGCCCTACATGTGCAAATTTTATTGAATGAGGAAATGAACTTTGCACACTCACAATAAAATGGCACACCTAAAATGATGGCATAATATTTTCGCAGTATAGAAATCAGTATAGGGTACTGTGACAGAGTCACTGGTTTAAGACTGAATGGCAGGTATCTAGGACCCAGGTTGTCTGACTTACATGCTTGTAAACCCAGGGAGATTGATTTGTATAAGAAGGAGAATTTAATGTTCGGCTTCAGAAAAAGCTGTTAAGGGTCCCTGGTGTTTTGTATGGAGAGAGCAGCATGGGCTCCGTACATAAGACTCATTCCGGGTCTTTGGGTCTGCAGGCTCACAGCAGACTAATTAGGAGATGCACCTGAGTGATGTCTGTAAAAGGCTGCAGTTCTGCCTCAATCACGCTCTCCGTCCTGGTGGAGGAGGCTGGATGACTTCTGAGATACACTGCTGTGGTGAGCAAACTATATTACTGTGTTTGGCATGTGTCTGGGACACAAGATTCCACACTTCAGAGAGGGTGTCGGAGAATGTTGTGCTGGCGCCGGATAGGCAAGGTTTTCTATTAATGCTTTTGTTTATTTTTGTGTTTAATAAATCTGGCTGAGGTCAGTTACACCGCAGACCTTGGACTTACGTGATTATTGCTGCTATTTACCGCCATCTACCCCACACGGTCACAGAACCCATAGGCTTGATAAGACCTGCCATTTTTATTGAATAAAGAGCAAACAGACATACTCAGGGAACAACATTTTTAGAACCAGGAACTTCTAGTGCAGATGATGTCAATTCAAGAAGGGCTACAGGGAATATGGACTGTAGAGCCCCAATAAGGGAGCCATATATTATGGTAACTGCTTAATGGGGTTAATGCTAAATCTAAGTCTACGTGTAACGGCCCCAGAATAGTCACAGTCTTTTAGCCTAGGCATAACCCGTAATTAGCGAGTCACTAAGCAGATGGGCAGGTATGAGAAACTGTCCCATCCTCGTATAATGACTCATATAACATAGATGTAACTGCCTTCATTAACAAATCTTTCCCAAACATGCATCCCTTAAATAGAATGGTGTTAAATGTACCTCAAAACTCGTCTGTATGTATCCACATAATGGAAATGTGAGCCTTGAAATATGCTTAAATTAATTTACAGATTAATTTGTCAGGATAAAATAAAAAAGGTGTGTACGTAAATGTATATAGCTGGTTAGCTGTAGAGGTGAAAAACCTCAGTTTTCCTATGGTGAGGAGTGCCTTTGTGTATGAAACATCATCTCATTGCTAGTAAGCACTGAGACTCTGCTGGGTGTCATAAATGCCAGATTTTTACGTCGATAAAAACCCAGCAGTAAGTTGGATTGACCACTACACTTGACTAAAGCGGTCGTCAGATGCCAGCTAATTTCTCTTAATAGATAAAATGTTGCTTCTCATATGGAGATAACAACATGCGCTCTATCCTGTCGTGGGTGCTGTTTCTATGTAGGCCACTGCAAAATAAAATGCTAGATAGCCGAATTGTGGCTAGACTGAACACTGGACTGTGGAGCAGTGGAAATGTGTTCTGTGGAGTGATGAATAATGCTTCTCTGTTTAGCAGTCAGATGGATGAGTCTGGGTTTGAAGGATGTCAGGAGACCGTTGCCTGCCTGACTGTATTATGCCAAATGTGAAGTTTGGTGGAGGATTGGCCCCTTAGCTCCAGTGAAGGACAATCTTAATGCTTCAGCATACCAAGTCATTTTTGACAATGCTATGCTTCCAAATTTGTGGCAGCAGTTTGGAGAAGGACCTTTTCTATTCCAACATGACTGTGCCCCAGTGCTCAAAGCAAGGATTACAAAGACATGGTTTGATGAGTTCGGTGTGGAAGAACCTGACTGGCCCGCACAGAGCTGTCCTCAACCCTATCGAACACCTTTGGGATGAACTGGAAAGGAGATTGCGAGCCAGGCCTTCTAGTCTAACAGCAGTGCATGACCTAATAAATGTTCTACAGAATGAATGGGCACAAATTCCCACAGAAACACTCCTATATCTTGTGGAAAGCCTTCCAATATTATTTGAACACAATGTCATTAAAGTCCCTGTTGTTTGGTGTAATGGTCAGCGTCCGAACACTTTTATTTTTTTATTTTATTTATTTTTTATGTATTTTAGTCAATTTGTATGTTTTGGGTGTGCACCTATATAAATATGATATACATTAATTTCCTCATTATTAAAAAATAAATTAATAAATATTTATATAGTGCAGTTAGAGGGGTTAGAGAACCCCCACCACCACTTGCGCAGCCTTCCCCACAGCCCTGAGAACTGAGCAGGGTGCTGCTCACTCCGGGAATTGACAACCGCACAAGACGGGTGGCGGTTGCTTAGTAAGACTGCTCATAAACAGGCTACAGGTAGACCCTGTGGGAAGGGAGTCTGTTCTCCCACCTGCCCGCTTTGTCAGTAGAACCCGTGGCAGAGGGCCAAGTGCAGAAGCAGTCAGAAAGGGATAGGAGGATGGGCACAATGCAGCATGGCCGGGGGAAGGGTTAACAGGGGGATATGCTATAGGGAGGAAGGCTAGCAGTAAGGAGACACCTAGAAGAGGGCACCCTAGAGTGGATATGAAAAGAAAATGGTTTGTGATATGCCTGAGATGGCCTTGGAACGGCACTGGGCAGGGAGACTGGATAGAGGGTATAGAGGGATAGAGGGGAAAGAGGGTGGTGGTGGGGCGGGAAAATGGAAGGAAGGGGAAGATGGAGGAGAGGAAGGCAGAAAACAGCAGGGAAAGCAAGAAAACATTAGAAACAGAAAATAAGGATAAAGGGTAGATATTAGACAAACAAGAACAGATTAGGAAGAAGAATTGCAGCAATGATACTGAACCTTCTTCTCCATAGTTCCCAGAATTTCCTGCAATGAAAGAGACCCAGCAACCCTTGGGAGGAGCCTTTGTACCAGAGCTGAGAATACTCCCATTGGATTCAATTTGCTGGGACCTGCAATGGACTTAACCCCAAATGGGTAAGTTCCTGATGTTTGCCCTAACACCTGAATTTAAGGGCAGTAGGCTTATAGCCTCACTTGTCAATACAAAGTAAAAAAAAAAAAAATTACGTTTGAGTACATGTCAGGCGCCGTACCAACATTTCCCCTGTCTGCCGGGGACAGCCTTTTCAAACGGACGCTTCCTGTTGCCGTTGCTCACTTTCTCTCTCCGGCCTGGCACCTTGCGGACGTGTTCTCAGAAGGTACTGCATCCCATTGCTAAGCAACGGGACTCTTCGTTGGTTCCTATGTTAGTGGTCAGTGATGCCCCCTCCCTGAATCTCCCATTGGTCAATCAGGCCTTTCTGTTTCCTATTTATAGGAGGCTTTGGCACCACTAGAGTGGGTTATTTTTGCATCTGGTACACACACATGTTGGAGGGCAGGTGCAACAATATGCAATGATGATAATGACTATCAGCAGCACTATCTAGCTGCATTTCAGTGTGTGTTGATCCCTCCAGCTGAACTTAAATAACTTGTGCGGTGGCCATATTATATGAAGTTACGGCCATCTATTTTATGGCTGTTTATTTGCATTACTTATTAACATTTCAAATTGAACTACTGCAAAAAGAAGATTCACAATGTAATTTTAAAGTGGAAAACACAGATGTTTGTATTTAATTTAACTTTTATTTTGTGGTTATTTACATTTTATATTGAAGATGCAAATGTCGAGTTTATTGTATAACTATCCAGACTCTATTATCTCTTTTGTAGATGATATTTAATTGCATTATTATATGGTCTACACATAGCATAATTGACTTTAAGATTTAGTACTAACACTGTCAAGCTACATCTCTGCACTATTGTGGTGTGTAAATAAACATACTTTAAAAGAGCTAAAACAAATTTTAGTGAAGACACTGTATTTGAAGTTCAAGCAACCAAAATGGAACTACAATTCATAAATAAGGAATTAGCAGAGAGAGAGAGCAAGTAAGGAACATAGAGAAGCAAGCTCTCTTAACACAAAAATAAATTAATTAATTAATGAAGCATATGGTTTAGCATTTATCACCACATTAACACACAACACAAGCAACTTTAGTTATAAAAAAACCTGAAATTTGTTGGAAGAAATCCAGCTATAGCCACCAGTATTCCACTACACTATTAAGTTTATTCCAAAAAAGGAAAATATGAAAGGATGCATTACCAACAAAGGGTTCAATAGATGCGGATCCTGTCTGCCCTGTAAAAACTATAAGGCGAAGGATAGTAAAATCACAAAATTTATCTCCACAGTAAAATGGCACAAAAATGGAGAACCTCACGTCCACTAAAAATAAGACTTGGAGAGCATTTGAGAAATATCAAAAATGTTATGACTATGTCAATTCCCTCTCACTTTAAAGAAGCGCATAACTGTTCAGTGGTTTCTTTTTGTGGCATTGATGTCAATAAAGAAGAAAAGGGTAAAGAGAGAATAAACAATTTATTAGCTAAGAGAGAGATGGAGTGGATTTTTACTGTGAAAACCTTGTAACCCAAAGGCCTTACTGATTGGGTGGTGAATTATTGTCATTAATTCCAAAAATAATACAACTTCCTAAGATAAAGACTCAAACCCGCACTATGTCTTATAAGCATTCATGAATATACCTTCCATTTAGATTTTATTAAGTTTTTTTTTATAAAGATTTAATCCGTTTTTAACCATTTTTAATAAAGATGATATGAGCTAATAGGCTGATAGAGGAACATGTGCGGTCCAGCAGCACCAGGAACAAAAGATACACACTATTGTACAGGTAGCCAACAGAAGAACAATGATTACAGCACCAGGAACAAAAAAAAAAACAATAGAAGAACACATTAGGGTGAGCTGTAGAACAAGGTCCCATTATCTGCCTGCACTTACTTCATCTACTTATTTTTTTAAATGTTTATCTTATTAGATAATTGAAGCTGCATTTTGATTCCCTTTAGTGAGTACTCACTAATACCCTCTTATAGTTACATGTTTTGCTGATTAAGTATACACACTTGGGGCTTAAGTCATTAAGGGGGGAACAAAGCAAATAAAAGGAGTAAATTGGCTATTGGATGAACCAATGCAAGGGGTGCAAATTAGTTTATTATTTTGCACATAAGGTAAATAGTAGCTACCTTTTCTTGTAGCACTCAAATAATTGATAGCTTTATTTTTACACTGAAATTTAAAGTTGATCTAGGACATGCCCTATCACACCTATAAATCTGTCCCCACATTTTAAATTAACATCCCCCTCTAATGCAACATGGTGTTGTCAAGGTGCAATTTTACTCCTTTTTTAGCGTTGCTCTCCTTAATGACTCAGTTCCTTGTACTCCAAAATATATCTGTTGCAAATGCTACAGTTTTACAACAGGACACACACAGGATTGTGTGCAGCTTAAAATAGGCACATAAATGATCTTTTTTATGTTTGCATCTTTTTCCTATATATATATATTGAGGAATTACTTAGTGCCACGTCTGTCAGAGAATGCTGGGGATGTAAGAGTCCCTTCCAGGGTATAGCTGCACCAGCAGCCTATACAATGATGAGGCGGTGAAGAGCAGTGGGTGTTAGCGGAGAAGTCGCGACCGTGACTGTATCCAACTGCGCATGCGGCGGTGAAAGAAGAATTCTCCGTGTGGCAGAACAGATAGCACGAACGGGAGAACCTGTTCACCGCCTCATCATTGTATAGGCTGCTGATGCAGCTATACCCTGGAAGGGACTCTTACATCCCCCCTGAGAAGGGTAAGTCCGTATCCTACACACCACTAATCTGCCGTTCTGGACTGCCTACACCTGCTCCAATCGGATGGGAATTGAATGCCTAAGGAACTTTTGTACCTAATAACGGGGCCCATATCCCTGCCCTAGGGACATTTTGAAAGACTCTATCCTTATGGACATTTACATTTTGATTTGCCTAGTTGTGGTGTTTATATTTGTTACAGGCGGTTTATCACTTGATTGCATCATTTGATTGTCCAATTTAATCTATTGATGTTTGTGGTCTATGAAAATAGCACCTATTCCTTATATATCTGTGGTTTATGGAATTGCATCCCTGTCCTTCATAAAACGTTGGAACATTTGCTTACTTATATGTATGCTTATTTTAATTAGCAAGGTACCTGCTATGTACTATACATGTTGTACACTGGTTTGCTGAAATATATGAGCAAATAAATACTGTTTTACTGAACTGTATACACATTTATATTTCGGAGTAATAAGACCACGCTCAATCAAACGCAGAAAGAGCTATTTATGCCTCTGGATGATTACCATCCACCCCACTACATCACATACCTTTACCTACCTACTCTGCGATTGATAATAAATCAGGCACACAATGGGGTTCATCTAGAGGTACATATAAGATTAAGTGATGAGGCCTAGTCTAATTAGGCTGAATTAGTAGGGGGCGTGATATACCTATGCATGCACGCCCCTACTGTACTGAACTTGTAGTGCATGGTCTGATCCACATCTGCAGATGTAAGGTTCCACAAGTGCAAATCACTTGCTACTCTTAATACAGTCACATTTATCTGCACATGCATTGTGTGGCATTGTGCTGGTTACTCCCAGAAGAGAACCACTTGGCTGAGATAGTTATTAGAGACAAACCATGGCACAGTGCTTTGTCCTGACAGGATGGGCCTTGAGGGACAAAGCTGAAGTCAATGGGTTCAAGCAGGTGGAATCATAAGGTACGAAATTGAGGATGATGGATTGGAGAATGTAGAACCGTGAGGGATCAAGTCAAGTTCGATAAATAGGCAAAACAAACAGAACTCTTGAAGCACCAGCAGAGAAACAATGTTCTAACTTTGATTGTGAAAAGATTGGCAAGGACAAGGGGCTTTAAAGGCTGCATACAGGATTGGTATTTTAGTCTTAATTGATTTGACCTTTAGCAAAGTGCTGATTGCAGTAAGTGAAATGGAATGTGCAGTTATCAGTGTTAATGGTACACTGCATCCTATCTGGAGCTGGTATTGCGGAGCATTCTCACAAAGTGCACAGGATGTTCATTTTTTACTTGGTATGTTTGGACTTATGTCCTACTTTAAATGAGGCCTACCGTTGCCATTAATTTCCAGGGACATTTTGTTGCTGAACTGATGCATCTTAGACATAACACATGTCTCAACAGACCTTGAAGCACTACAATTAAGCTCATGTTTCGTTTACAGAATTTGATTATAATGCACTTTTTGGAATTTGTATGGAGTATTCTTCTACAATAAGTATTAACAGATAAGGCCTTTCCAAGGACAAAGCTTTAAAACTTGTCACTATTCCTGGAAATTAGGGACTGTTGGCAACTATTTATTCACTCATGGGTAGATGGAAACTTATTAAAGGAGCCCTGGAAAATATTCTGAATGTAGCCCCATGTTGTATACTGTGCCAAATTGTAAATACAAAAGTAAAATTAGCAGGTGGCGGAGCAATGTATGATGAGCATGGTCGTCACTTTAAACACTGTTAGACCACATCCAGACCCTTCCATTGCCCTTCATATACACTGAAAATGCTACACGCGCAACTGTACTTGTAATTCTCCAACTCTCCTGGCGGAAGTCACTGCCACTAGGAATAGTATTTTTAAAGTCATCCATTACACTGGTACTTCTTATAGCTGTTCAAAGGGGGATATTAAGGACTAAAGTGAGGTCCTATGGAGCCACAAAAGGTCTGACTGAGGGATGGATCCTTTTCCTACAGGTGAAAAAAAGCATAACTTGCTCTTCCAAAGCTAATTTGGTATCCAGCAGAACACTTAGGGCCAAATTCATCAAGAAACATAGCAAAATGAATTTGTTCGTAAAAATGATGCAGCACACACCTGAGTCTGATGACAGAATTGAGCTAGTTCTGATTGCGCAGCACCCTATACACGCTAGGCACACTATGCATTAGTATTACTCTTACAGTAATAGGAAATTATGTCATTTTTTTATGCCCTGCTAACATCATCACAAACTTCCTTTTCTTTAAAAATGTATGGGAGTTAATAATTGCTAGAAAGGGCAAATATATATATATATATTAGATATTACTTTATAACAGCAATAGCCTTTTTTATTTAAAAAATAAATATATATATATATATATATATATATATATATATATATATATATATATATATCTATGTTGCAAGCCTTGGATAAACGTACACCACAAAAAAACAGCAGAATGTACTGATATGGATTAAACATTCTAAACAGAGGGCACAGGGAAAACAAATATTTAATTAATGTCACAAGGTATAATAATATAGGCATTAATGAGAAAATAGATTAAATAATTTTTTCCCCATGAAATACATTTATTAGAATGTTGTTAAAGTCTACTGAACATAAAAATAAATGTTACAGTTGCTCGTAACTGCAAACTCATCTTACAGCATGCAGAGACTGTTATCATTACTAATCGAAACTTAGACTAGCCCCAGAGCTGGTGTAAGAGATATGGAAGAAAGACTAGTTACTTTCATGGCCGTAGAGCTTAATACAGCCTTGGTTGCTTGAGCTCGAGTTTGGCATGTCCATATTTTGAAGTGAATATGGCAACATGCCCCTTCCCTACCCAGTTCACTCCCGGAAGTCGTATGCTGTCGTAAGTGCGCCTTATGCCCACTTTCGTACAGACATTGCTTGTGTACACGACTGTATCTCTCTGTTTCTCGGCTGTAACTCTCTGTTCTGGGCATGTGCAGAGTGATTTTGCGTACTCTCAAAATCCGCAAATACGTGCCCTAATGAATCAGGCCTTTAGAGTCAACATGTACTTTTAGTGTAGATAAAGCAAGTATTTTAGCAAGTCTAAGATGTGTGGATAGTCAATGAAGTTGGATTAACTGTAGACTGACAGCAAGACACAAATCTTTTCCATATTCTATTGTAGATGATGTATGAAATGACTTTTTCTAATTTGCAGGAGTGTACTGATCCCAGATTCTGGGTTTCCTTTATCTTTGAGCAACTGCTCCTCAATCCCCAAGCCATTAAATGTAGATGCCTTACATCTGGATGGAAAACTGGACCCTGGGCTTAGTAAATCCTCTCAGAGAGATAGAGGCCATGGCCCTTCTCTGCACATTTTCCCAGATCATTGTAAAAAACAATGACTTGACAAGAGTGGGAGAATAATTATTATTACTGCTTCTCCTTCTTGATTTTTCTCAGAACATGTGGTTTGAGAGGAAATGGAGAGGATATCTATACCAGTTGGGGCATTCATAGAAGTGCTAGAGCATCTATTCCTTTTGTTCCTGGAACTTTTACCAAGAAACAAATCTGGATATTTACCCACTATACTTTCTCACCATTATGTCTACTTGTGGAAGCCCATACTTGTTTGTTAGTAATTGGAACACTTCTTACTTTAGACTCTACTCCCCTGGATGGATCTGTGCGCGACTGAGGAAGTCATCTAGTATGTTCTGATTGCCAGAAACATGTATTGCTAATAGTGCCTTTACATTTATTTCTGCACAAAGCATAATTCTTGATATTTCTGCTATGATTGCTCCACTTCTAGTTCTTCCCTGACAATTAATATAGCCCACCAGAATCCTATTGTCTGTGTAGACTCTCAGATGTTTGCCTTGCACTTGATACTGGAAAAGTTGGCTTGCTACCAGCATGTATATATGCAACTTCTTTTCTTTGTGTGACCATGCAACCTGTGCTATTTTTTTTCATGAAGATGTGTTCTGCATCCTTTTGAAATTGAGTCTATCGTGAACATCACTCACTTCGGCTCCAAAGGTAACATTTCTCTTGTCACTATATTTGGGCTTCTCCACCAGTTCACCAGTTCAGAGACATCTTGGTGTTGTTTAATTTTGTATGGTGAGATCCAATGAAATATATTTGTGGTTCCATTTCTTTAAGAGTTCTAGATGGCGATCTCATATGTGCCAACTTGCCCATGGAAATATTCCTTCAGCTGAGGAAAATGTTCCCAACAGCTGCAGCTCCTTTCTTTTTGTTGTCTAACGATTGTTACGTTTTTGCTCTCTGTTGTCTCAGAATTCATTCCAGATTGTGCCATATGTCAGAGATTTTCTGAGCTGCTAACAGAGATTTCAATTTGCAACTTACTTACCAGTTCTTGCCAGACTTATTACTGCTCACATCTTAGCTACTGTTCAGTCAACACTCTGCTAACATGATTATTACCCATCAGCTGATTGGCCAGAATCTACATATATACACCCATTCATCATCATCATCATCAACATTTATTTATATAGCACCAGCAAATTCCTTAGTGCTTTACAATTGGGAACAAACAGTAATAAAACAGTACTGGGTAATGCATACTGACAGAGAGGTAAGAGGGCCTTGCTCGCAAGTTTACAATCTATGGGACAATGGAAGTATGATACATCGGGGTTTGTGCTAAATCATATTGCATATTGGTCCAGCTAGAATGCAAAGGCAAAAAGAACTTAGAGGGCTATATAATCAGTCACACAGCAATGTTGTTCACAGGGTTGTTGTTTTGTGTTAACTGTAGAGAGTGGTAATTGGGTAGCTCAGAGAGATTAGGGGCTAGATTTACTATGCTGTGGGTTTGAAAAAGTGGGGATGTTGCCTATAGCAACCAATCAGATTCTAGCTGTCATTTTGTAGAAGGTACTAAATAAATGAAAGCTAGAATCTGATTGGTTGCTATAGGCAACATCCCCACTTTTTCAAACCCACAGCTTAGTAAATCTCGTCCTAAGAGGGTGATTGCGGAATATTATAAGCTTGTCTGAAAATGTGGGTTTTCAGAGAATGCTTGAATGTTTGAAAAGTAGAGGAAAGTCTTATTGTGCAAGGGAGAGAATTCCTAAAAGTGGGCGCAGGCGACAAAAGTCCTGTAATAGGGAATGGGAGCTTGTGGCGAGAGTGGAAGAGTGACGCAGATCCTGTATAAATGAAGGTGTTGAGATATTTTGTGACAAGTGAGGAGATGTATGTTGGTGAAATTTTGTTGAAGACTTTGTATGTTAGTAGAAGAATTTTATATTGGTTTGTTGAAAAACAGGCAACCAATGTAGAAACTGACAGAGTGACTCAGCAGAGGTAGAGTGATTTGCAAGGAAAATCAATCTAGTCACTGGGTGCAAAATAGATTGTAGTGGTAAGTGTCTGATTTGGGGAAGACCAGTAAGGAGGGAATTGCAATAGTTGATGAGGGAGATGATGAGTGCATGAATTAAAGTTTTTGCAGTGTCTTGTGTGAGATATGTACATATTCTGGAAAAGTTTTTTAAATGCATGCCGCGTGATATAAATAGAGAGTTGATGTAGTGAACAAAGGATAGTTCTGAGTCAAGAATTACATCTAGGCAGCGAGCTTGTGGAGTGGGCTTTATGGTCATGTTGTCAACAGAAATAGAATTGTCAAGTAGGTAATTTCTGTTGGTTGTTGGGAACTCTGTTTTTGAAAGATTGAGTTTGAGTTGGTGAGAGGACATCCAAGATGAAATGGCAGAAAGACAATCAGTAACAAAGATGGAGAGAGATCGGGAGAGGATAGATACATTTGTATAATCCACATAGAGATGATACTGAAATCCAAAGTATCTTATTAGTTTTCCAAGAGAAGTGGTGTAGATAGAGAATAGCAGAGAACCTAGGACTGAGCCTTGTGGTATTCCAATAGATAAAGGAAGCAGAGTGAGGTGGATCCAGAGAAATGAACACTGAAAGAGCGATTAGATAAGTAGGATGAGATCCAAGATTTGACAGTGACTTCAAGACCTAGGGATTGTAGTGCTGGTATTAGGTTTACCCTAGCTAGTTCCTGTACCTTAGTTCTATATAGATTGTTATATCTTCTGCTGCTGGATTCAGTGTGCTTGACCTTGGCTACAGTTACTGGAACTTGCTGTTGGATCTATGCCTGCCCTTAAACTCTCTGCCTGTTTATTGACCTTGTGTACCTCTCCTGGCCCATTCCATAGCTTCTGTATAAGGGTTATCAGTTGCTGATTGTGGAGTTCATGACAATGATGAACCTGTAACTGCCCTGCCAGAAATTGGATCTTTATACATATTTTGTCTAATAGAGATACATAGTTTCTCCTGGTGACTATTTGGACTCCCAAAAACTTCATATGCAGTGTGGGAACAAAATGTCTAAGTTTGTTGCTCATAACCCACCCCTGTTGCTGGAGGAAATTTATCACCTGGGCTGTTCTGCGGCTATTTCTTCTGACACACCCACTATTAGGATATCATCCATATCTTGATTCCCTGTTTGCTTAATTTTTGCCACCAATGTCACTGGTAAAAGTCCTTGGGACGTGACAAGCATGAAAGGCAGGCAGGTGCATTGAAAATAGTACCACATTATACAGAATCTGAGAAATGTCATGTGCTGCAATACTGCAGGAACCAGTGGCGGATCCAGGGGGGGGGGGCAATCGGGGCGATTGCCCCCCCCCTAGCAGACACTTGCTGCCGACGGCTGCACAGTATGTGCAGGTCCGTCCAGCCGTGACAGGCAGGGACAGTGTTCTGCCCGGCTGCTCTGATTGTGTTTAAAACACAATCAGAGCAGCCGGGCAGCACACTGTCCCTGCCTGTCACGGCTGGACGGACCTGCACATACTGTGCAGCCGTCGGCAGCCTAAACTGTTAGAAAGGGGTGGTGCCTAAATCGCCCTCCCACTAAATCGCCCCGGGTACAGTAGTTTTCTAGATCCGCCCCTGGCAGGAACATGAATGTACTCATCCTGAAGGTCTATGTGTCAAATCTCTGTATAATCAGTTCAAATGGTTTTTGCATTATTAGGTGCTTAAATCTCAATTGCTATTTATACAAACAGCATGTAAAGTGAAAAATACCTAAGATAAATAGAAGGATGATATCCAAACTGAACTGTTAGTATCAGTATGCTGGTGGTTAATTCATAATAGTACAATATAAAGTGCACTCCCCACAAGACAGATCTGCATGCTTCTTGGGACAGGAGCAACCCCCCAATGATTCTCTTCTAAGTTACAATAGCTTCGTATTCCCAGCGAACAGCACCCCTATATCTGTATCGATGTATGATATTAATTATAACAATGACTAGGATGTTAAAATAAAATATATATAATATAAAAGTGTCATTCCATGTTATGTGAGTACATCAGCTACTAATATTGTAGTGCTTCTCCAATCATAAACAGTGTCTTGCTTGCTACAGATGATCAATCTAAAGTAAGGAGAATTATGTGTTATAGCTAGTCTGACTCTATAATGTGAAAGCCTCTAATTGTCCAACACACCTGCAGGATTCTTAATGAGTTCCCCGCTCTTCAGACATGTATCAATGTAGCTACCAGGCACCTCCATAAGCAAACGAAGCCATAATAAGGTGTAACTTAGTATACCATATACTAATGTAAGCGCTATTCATGGTATGCTGGAATTACCTCAAGGTGTCTCAGGTAGTAGTAGGATGATCACTGTGCAGCTGAATGAATGGGATCACTGTCTTTAGTTGTCCCTGCTCTGGCAGATTGTGGAGCAAACATCATATAACAGGGGGTAGGGGGGGGCGTGGTGGCGCTATTACATCACCATCTGCGCCTGTTAAGAAATGAAAAAATTCACAGCATTTCAAAGCAGGGGGCGGGACTTGATGATGCGAAATTGCGCCATTAAGTCCCACCTCTATCACTTCTGGGAGAATGCCTGCTCTCCCAAGAGTGTCCAGGAGGACTTCCCGAAATTCAGGAGCCTCTCGGAAATTCCAGGAGAGTTGGCAAGTATGGGTTAATTAATCCAGCAATGATGCAAGGTGAGTATCCAAAATTAACAGACAATATTGATATGCAGGTAATTATCACATTTAGCATTGGCCCGTCATAGAATATAGGTAAGTAAATTCACAGCAACAGTGCTGGTAATAGCGCAAAGTGAATTTGATAATCTGTCCTGGAAATGCTGGTAAGTGTCCACAAAAGCACAAATGGTAACTTAAAGGCTGAAAACAAATTACTTATCCACAGCAGGAAGCCATGCGCGCACATCCTGGGTCTGAAAATCAGGAAATAACCAGCTCACAAGGAACTGGTAAGTGATTTGAATAACCTGGCAATGCTATAGGCTTTTAAAAGCCAGGTACAGGTGCAAATAGTTAAAGGCAATGATATGCAGTACAGTGGTTTAACTGAGACAGAAGGAAACTCAGAGGCAGCGGTCCCATGTGGGTAGAGTTTGAAAGTCCACAGTCAAAAGAGAACATAAGTTTAAGTCCTGACACTATGGGTGTCATAAAGTGTCACAAAATGAAAAAATTACATGGACTAGTACTATATATAACCTGCGGATTTCCCACAATGTCAGAGCTGAGGTCATAGGGATATCCCCAGTTTACAAATAGACCTAGTGCCTGTCATGTTTTCATTTGGGAGCTCCTACAGTCAGGAGCTAGTGTGCATCGTTTCTTAAGATTTTTGTTATTTTATCAAGCATGTTCTGGTGGATTATTTTGGTTTATCAAGCTTGATGAACAGAATTATTTTTTTGCCAAGCTTGGATTCATTTTTTTTGGACCACCAGGGACCCTGGGATTAATTGTAATTGTTAATTGTTTGTTTTGACAACCATGGACCATTGAAATGACTGCAGATGAAGAACCTGGTGGTTGGTGACATATTCACTAATGCCATATACGTGGCATTAGTGAATATGTAAAGTGTAAAGATACGTGGTTCCCAAATCACTCAGACCTGGTATTAGAGGAAAAATAGAAGGATGATTTATTCTGCAGACCAGGATTAAATACAGCACGGCCCCCTTAACGATAGCAGGTCCAACAAGTGAGGAAATCAGTTCAAATAAACCCAGTGAGAAATGTTCCACAGCACATCTTTGGCAGAGCATCACCTCTTGGCCAAAATCAGTCACACACATCTCCAGCTCCAAGGGTAGCCTCTTTTATCACCTCATAATCCCACCTTGGGAACTGCCTGCCCAGGGGAGTTGCAAAAGGTCTCGATTGGTGTGCTTCTCACACTATCCAGCCCTCTCCCATACCCCCCCAGGTGTCCTCCCTCACACCTGAGGAGTTATGGCTCCTGGCTGTCTGTGGAGCTCACTAGTGGACAATAGGAAGCAAACAAGAATAACAATGGTAGCTTAATTCACTCAACTCCTGAGTGTTCCCTGTGGAGGTGGAATTTAACTCCTGAAGTACTTTTCCAAGGAGATGTTACAGTTCCATCACTTATACTTCCTGATAACAACATTGTTAAAAAGTGCAGTCCAGGTATGGATTGAAATAAAGGGTTGTAACACTGCTTCCATCTACCAACCCTTTAGCATAGCCAGCACTAACTTTTTCAGCAATTTGTGTTATAGTAGCTCTTCTGTGTTATTGGACTGGAGGGGCCCTTCACTCCCCTTGAGCATAAATGAGCCTTGGACACTCATTACCCTGTTGCCGGTTCAACAGTTTTCCTTCCTTCGACCAGTCTTGGTAGGTACTAACCACTGCATACCAGGAACACCTCACAAGACCTGCAGAATTGGAGATACTCTGACCCAGATATCTAGACTTTAGAATTTAACCTTGCCAAAGTCGTTTAGATCTTTCCAACACATCAACTTCAAGAACTGACTGCTCACTTGCTGCTATAACAGGCAGGAAGGCTAAGCCATCCATGCCTATTATACTGATATCAGCCAATCAGAGCCTAGCTCTGAAATCACCCTCAGTCCCTGCCTAATTAACAAATAATGACTTAATTAGCCAGCAGGCTTGCTGAATCTACCGAACATGCGCCCCGGCTGACCTGTATTGCCGGGACACAGCACTGGAAGGCTTAGCATCCGACCGTTGCCGTAGCAACAGTCAGGCAGGAGCCAGAAGTGATGTCCCAGTTGTCAAGGAGACGGCCGGGAAAAAATTACAGGTTTAAGCAAGGAGCAATGGAATGTGTTAGGAATTTTTAAAGAACGCGGGAGTTTCAACCTAAAGGCCACCGGATTCACTTGCTTGATGATGGAAAAGCTTTTTACAAGATTGTCTGAGCCTGATATTACGGGTGGAGAGCCAAACTTTCTGACCCACTTTAAAAGAGCAGCCCCTACGGTGTTGATCCGAAAAAGTTTTGGTGTGAAATGAGGCCCAATTTAAGGCAAAGTGAACTTTCTTCCATATGTTCTTCAAAGTAGAAGCCATAGAGTGTATGCTAGGGAGCCCAGAAGGGTTGAGCACTGCCAAAGAGCTAGATCTAGGATGGAAACCAAGGTTGCAAAAGAACAGAGAGGTACAAGTAGAGGAATGGCAATAATTGTTGTATACAAACTCTGCCCAGGGTAACAGAGCTGACCAGTTGTTGTGAAATTCAGAGGTGTATAATCATAAAAATTGTTCCAGGAATTGACTAACCCTTTCAGTTTGTCCATTGGATTGTGGATGGTATGCTGAGGAGAGACTGATGTATGTTCCAAGGAGTTTACAAAAGGACTTCCAGAATTGAGCAATAAACTGGGAGCCACAGAAACAATATGCATCGGTAAACAATGGAGCCGGAAGATGTGTTGGACAAAAAGTGACGCCAAGGTCTGTGCACTAGCGAGTCTGGTTAAAGGTATGAAATAGGCCATTTTACTGAAGCGGTCAACCACTACCCATATCATATTGTAGCCTGCTAAGGAGGGGAACTCCACAATAAAATCCATCAACAAATGTGTCCAAGGTCTAATAGGAACCGATAAAGGCATAAGCTGACCAGAAGGACCGTTTCTAGGAGTTTTATTTTTATCACGTACTTCATAGGACATAACAAAGTCTCGAACATCTGAAGACATGGTGGGCCACCAAACAGAACATGAGAGATTTTCTGTGGTTTTACAGATTTCGGGGTGTCCGGCGGATTTATGGTCGTGGGCCTCAGTGAGGACAGCCTTTCGGAGATGAACCGGAACAAATAAGTGGTTTGTGGGTGTCTCAGCGGGAGCCAAGTTTTTTTATTCTGCAAAGGGTTATACCCAAGTCCTGGGCTAAACCGGCGTGGCTGATTGCAGATGGTATAATTGGAAGTGGTTTTGGAATTGGTGCATGATGAGAGGCAAAACTTCTGGATAAAGCATCAGCCCTAGTATTCTTAGATCCTGGTCTATAACTGATAGCAAAACGGAAGCAAGTAAAGAACAATGACAAATGGGCTTGGCTTGGGTTCAGCCGTTTTGCTGATTCAATATATTGGAGATTCTTGTGGTCAGTGATGACTGAGATGACATGGATGGCACCTTCCAGCCCGTGACGCCATTCCTTTAAAGCCCACTTGATGGCAAAGAGTTCTCGATTACCAACATTATAGTTGGCCTCTGCAGAAGAGAATTTATGGGAGATGAAGGTGCAAGTCGGTGATTACCAAGATCCTTCTGAGAGAGTACAGCGCACGCACCAATGTCAGAGGCGTCAACTTCCAAAACGAAAGGAAGTTCAGGATTTGGATGTCTTAAGACAGGGGCGGAGATGAATGCCTTTTTTAGAGCCTCAAAGGAATTGATAGCTTCTGAGGACTAATTACCAGGATCTGCCCTTTTTTGGTGAGGGCAACAATGGGGGGCCACCAAATCTGAAAAACCTTGAATAAATCTTCAGTAGTAATTGGCGAAACCCAAAAACCTTTGTACCGCCTTCAGATTAATGGGCCACACCCAATCTAGAATAGCTTTCACCTTACTTGGATCCATAGAAAAAACGATAGAGGATATGATATATCCAAGGAACGATACACTCCAGACTTCAAACTCGCATTTTTCAAGCTTGGCAAACAAATGATGGTCCAGTAATTTGTAGTACTTGTTGAACGTGGAGCCGATGCTGAGACAATGAATGGGAGTATATCGAGGAACTCTCGGAGAACTTCATTAATGAGATCTTGGAAAACCACTGGTGCATTACAGAGATCGAATGGCATAACCAAATACTCGTAGTGGCCGGACTGGATATTGAAAGACGTTTTCCACTCTTCTCCTTCTCTAAAGCGGATGAGATTGTATGCCCCGTGAAGGTCAATTTTTCTTAAAGATGTTAGCACCTCTGAGTTGGTCAAACAGAACCGAGATAAGAGGAAGTGGGTAGGTATTTTAATAGTGATCTAGTTAAGACCTCTGAAATCACTGCAGGGACGTAGTCCACCATCCTTTTTGGAGACAGCCGGCTCCCACTGGAGACTTTGAAGGCCTAATAAAGTATTTTTGTAAGTTTTCTTTGACGTATTCCTGCATGGCTTTGGTTTCAGGACCGGAGAGTGAGTACAGTCTTACTTTTGGAAACTTAGCGCCCGGAATTAATTCAATGGCACAATCGAAATCCCAGTGTGGAGGCAAAGTGTCAGCTGCTTTCTTAGAGAATACATCCCAGAATTCACGGTACTGTGGAGGAAGTAATTCAGAAGCAGGCTGCAGCATCCGAAGGGGTAAGATCAAACAAGTCTGAGAACACGAGGAGCTCCACTGGGTAGTCTCCCCTTGTGCCCAATCGATTACAACAGTGGTTCCCAAAGTGTGCGCCGCCGCATTGCTAACATAGAGTAGAAGACAGAAGAAATAGAAGAAAGAGGCCAAGTATGGTAAGTAAAGAAACGGAGGGGAAGATGAAAAGGATCAACAATGGGGGGAAAGAATGAAGGAGGGGGCAGACAGTGTGTGGATGAAGAGGGGCAGACAGTGTGTGGATGAAGAGGGGCAGACAGTGTGAGGATGAAGAGTGGCAGACAGTGTGAGGATGAAGAGTGGCAGACAGTGTGTAGATGAAGAGGGGTAGACAGTGTGTGGATGAAGAAAGGCAGACAGTGTGTGGATGAAGAGGGACACAGAGTGTGTGGATGAAGGGGTACAGTGTGATGATTTTTGTACATGTTGTTGTTTTATTTTGTTTGATCTTATTCCCCTTAATATTAGCTGTAAGTTATTCTTTTCTTTTCTTCTTTTTTCCCTTGGATTTATGTATATTATTTCTGGAAACAACTTACTAAGTCTTTCTGTGCTGACCTAAATACTTATTACGTTAGTTTGACTCAAATACTTAAAAAACTGGACTGCTAGGTAATTATTTTGGAGGGGTGCCTTGAAAAAACTATGGAGACTCTAAGGGTGCCGTGAAATGAAAAAGTTTGGGAACCACTGGATTGCAGGGTTATGTAGCCGCAGCGAGGGATGCCCCAATATCACTGGTACAGATGGGCAGTTAATCAGGTAGAAGGCCAGTGTTTCTGAATGGAGTGTTCCCACTGTCAGGTGTAACGGTGGAGTTTCATACGAGACCTTGCCACCTGGAAGTGATCCTCCATCTAGACCTCATACAGTAATAACTGCACTGATACTCCGGAAGGGGATTCCTGAAGATTTAGCGAATCCGATGTCCAGAAATTTCCAGCGGTACCACTATCAATAAAGGCTGAGATGTCAACAGAATGGGCACCATAAGTTATGTGCGCGGGAACCAACACTGCATTTTTAGAAGAGATAATCTGTAGACCTAGGTGAAGCTCCTCTTTATCTCCTAGGCCAAATCTTTTCACGACTTGCTAGGGCAGGAACGAGAAAAATGTCCTTTGATACCACAGTAAAGACACAGACCTTGAGTCCGCCTTCTGGCTTTTTCCTCTGCAGGGAGAGAGTAGGCTCCTAACTGCATAGGTTCCTCTGGATCCAATGGTGCAGAAGCAAACGCAAATAATGGACAGGATGGTTCCTTTTTTTCCGCCTTCCTTTCCCTGATCCGCCTATCGATTTTGATGGCGAGGTGCATAAGGCTTTAAAACAATGTTGGCGAGCGGTACTGTACCAACGAATCTTTGATCTGCTCCGACAGACCTACACGAAATTCACTGTGTAATGCAGGATCATTCCATTCGTTGTCGGTAGACCAACACCTGAACTCGGCACAGTATTCTTCAGCAGGCGCTGACCCTGTTTCAAGGCCCTAAGGTGAGCCTTGGCTGACGCAACCCGATCTGAATCATCATAAAACAGGCCTAAAGCATTAAAGAATGCATCCACGGACAGTAATGAAGGACTTGCAGGAGCCTGACAGAACGCCCAGGAATAGGGGCCACCTTGGAGAAAGGATATAATAATACCAACCCTTTGATGCTCTGAACCTGAGGAACAGGGTTTTAGCTGGAAATAAAGCTTACAGCTTTCTTTGAAATTGCGGAATAAGGCTCTTTCCCCGGAGAAACGGTCTGGAAGGTTCAAGTTAGGTTCAAGAACAGGTGCCAAGGGACCTTGTTGGGCTTGCGAAGTCCTAGAAACTTCCTCTTGTGTGTATAGCTGATGTGATAGTCCCTGGACCATCTGGAACAGGGTCTGCATCTGCCCTGCTAAGACTTGGGCTGAAGAAGGGTTTGTCCCGTTCCCTTCCATGAACAAACCTCTCCAGAATTTCACTGGCCGGTTATAATGTTACGTTGCCAGTCAGATAACGAACCTGCAGAACTGTAGGTGGACGTCTTCAGCTATAGTAGCTGTCTTTCCTGTAGAGCATTACGTTCTCACAGGTATTTGGATGCCCTCAGGACTTCACTCCAGTGTAGTGTAGGTGCCTTATACAGTACCACAGCGGCAGGCCAGGAGGCTGAGAAGATGGAAACGGATGGTCAGACGTAAGCTGAGGTCAGGGGTCACTAGCAAGGTAGAATGGTCAGATTACACGCCAAAGGTCAGGGTCACAGGCAAAACAGCAGATTCCAAGATACAGGTCACAGGGTCAGGGTCACAGGCAAGCAGGCAAGGTCCAAGGTACAGGCAGAGGGTCACAACAGTAAATCAGCAATACAGGAATCCAGAGCAGGTCAGCAACAGTGCAGGAGTGGACGCTATAACCGGCAGGAAGGCTAAGCCCTCCCTGCCTATTATACTTAGCAATGGTCGGGCCGGATCCGGAAGTGACGTCCCGGTCGCTAAGGAGACCACCGGGACACCGGGCAGAGCAGAGAGCGAGCCGCGGCGGTTTTGGACACCGCCGCAGCCCGTAACACTTAGCGGCATGCGTTACAGATATTGATGGGAATTTATTGCCATTATGCAGAAGGATAGCCTTCAAAGTAACTTTTAATGAGTGTATGAATAATCACCATTCATCTGGCCAGTGTTGGTGTCCAAGAGCCTATATTGTCTATGCCCCTGTCTGTCTGTCTGTCTGTCTGTCTGTCTGTCTAATCACAGGCCATAAAGAACACTAGAATATGAAAATCAAAAGGTAGCTGCCACAAAACACACTATGCATGATGGAAAAATTCTTATTACATATTTGAATTAAGAATTTAAACTGCACTTGAGTCACTATTCAGTTTTCTTGTGAAAAAAATCATGTTGCCCAGTGCAATCAGTTCTTCAAATTGCTCAGGAGGCTGAACCTTCCCTTTGTTTTTAGAATTGTGCATAGCACAAAATACTCCTTCAGATTCTGTTCTAAAGACTTTATCACAAGCTGCACAAATCCTCTGTGTTTTATTTTCTTCCTTGCTTTCTCCAGGCTCTACAACATTTCTGCATTTAGAGGCATTAAATTATTAGGCTCACTCCACACAGGCATAAAATTCCAAATATATAAATGCTTTTTTCCGCATCCTGGTATGAACTAAAAGTCATCAATAATGACAGTCCTATTCACATATAGGGAGGGAAACCAGCAGTGCAGCATCACCTTACATCAACACCTAAATGATTTTTTTTAATGCAAGGATTGATTTGTACACTAACTATATTACTCCAACCAGGTCCAGATTAATTGCCACATGGGTCTGGGGCTAAAAATGATCAAGGGCCTACAGGGTGCATAACATGAAAACAAATAAATAAAACTTGAATCTCTTTTAGCACTTCTGGCAACTTGTGACACTGACACCCCACAGATATCAGACAGAGACAGCTTCTTGCTTCAAATTAAACAATGCTTTATTGTTTGCATCAAATTAAACAGCATTACTTGTCAGGATGAAACCAGTAAACAATCCAAAGTTGTTTACACCTCCTAGTGACCCTAATGCTAGTTATATACAGTCCAGTTCTCTGCCGACTGTTCGGCTCTTCCAGCATCAGTCACACACATAAATGAACAACACAGTCATTTATCCCACACCAAAACACTGCAAACCAATCACAGACAACAAATAAATAACACCTATATGGCGCACCTGTGTGTGTTTGCTATGGGAAAGACTGTGTGGGAAATAACTCTGTATGCAGCTTTCCCCTGCAAAGTTCCCTATACAGGAGAAATGTGGAGAATAGGCCTCTTCCACTGCCCCCATGTTTTGGTTTTGGTTTTGGATCTGTATTGTGTTTGGGGTTTGGTTTTGGTTTTGGCAAAACAGTCCTCACGTGTTTTGGTTTTGGATCAATGTTTTTTTGAAAAATTGCTAAAATATGATAACATCACATAATTTGGATTTTATCTGTTCCTACATTATTATTAATATCAATAACACTAATTTCCAGTTGATTTTGACCACCTAACAGGTCAAATTATTATTTTCATACAGTTTCGGCCAAAGACTGCAGTGAGCTGGTTGGATACTAAGCGATAGAGCAGTGGCACAAACACACAGCACATCTAGGAAACATTGCCACAAATTAGTGACAGAAAAGTGGTGCAAAATGGAATTGTCCTTGGGCCCTCCCAATCACCCTTATGTTGATAACTAAAAAGACATGTATAGTGTAACAAACCAAACACTTTAGCGACAAGGAGTCCCACTTTTGTGATTGAAGTGCTTGGTTTTGGCTCCCACAAAATAAGCTACCAATAGCTTAGCTGCCTTAAGCCCAACAGTGCTGTCAATGAATCAAGGTTATAAAATCGACACTATAATGACCTTGACAGTATTATTAGGACAACAATTGAAATGTAGACAGTATTTATTAGGCTGACAATTCAAATGTAGACAGTATTATCCCTAACTCTAACCCTGTCCCTGTCCCTGTCCCTGTCCCTATCCCTAGACCTGTCACTATACTTGTTCCTATCCCTATCCATGAACCTGTCCCTATTCCTGTCCTTAGACATGTCTCTATCCTTATACCTAGACCTGTCTCTAGTCCTGTCTATAGGCCTGTCTTTAATCATATGTCTAGCCCTATAATAAGACTTTCCAAATTTGAATAGTCTACCTAATCATACTGTCCACCATGTGAATTGCCAACCTAATAATACTGTTGACACCTGAATTGTCAACTGTTACATAAACTGATAGACCAAGGCCAAAATGTAAAACAGTGCAAGATGGAATTGTCCTTGGGCTCATCCTCGAACCCATATGTTAAAAAGAACATGTACAGTTTAACAAACCAAGTACTTTAGCGACAAGGAGTGCCACTTTGTGGCTCAAATACTTGGCATGTTTGGGCCCCCACAAAACAAGCCACCAATAGTTTAGCTGCCTTAAGCCCAACAGTGCTGTCAATGAACTCTACAGTGGCGAGTCATGCACCAGTGGAAGCAGTTCTTGCCAGTGATAAGAAGAAGGCCATTGTCATGCCTGGGCACAAGACCAAAAAATCAATCTCTTATGTGTGGAATTTTTTTTACCCAAATCCTGACAACAGTTGTTTAGACATTTGTAACATTTGTAAAGCGACAGTCAGTAGAGGTGGGGACATTGACCATCTAGGAACCTATTTCATGTTATGCCATTTGAAGCAAGTTCATGGCAAGTTTTTTGGAAAATCAGAAACTTATGATAAATAAATATCAACAAGCAGTCCAGCATAAGCTAGCTCCTTTCTCTCAGCTAGATCCCAGCACCTGCAATCTACACCTTCATCATCAATATCCTCACTAGTGATCGGAATTAGTCCTCCATTCAAGTTGCTATGGATAGATGACTCTTCCCCTATCCAGGATTCCTCAAAAGAAGTGTTAAGTCCACTGCTGCAGCTCCTGCTGCTGGGGGTGGAACTTCATCCCAGATGCAGACCAAGAAAAAGACTACTAGTAGTTAAAAACAATAATTGATGGTTAAACAATCCTTTGCAGGAGGAAGCAAGTGTTACAGCTGTCACCCAGTCACACAGTAGATCACAGGTGCCATGGTGACTATGCTAGTATTAGATCTGTGTCCAATATCGACAATTAATGCAGCAGGTTTTTGACAGTTAACTAAGGTCCTGTGTTCCCATTACCAAATTCCATCTCAATACCATTTTACTAGACAATAAATTCCTCACCTGTACCATAATATTACAAAAAAACAAAATTATTGGGCTACAACATGCCAGTCTACCCACTGTACACTTAATCACAGATATGTGGACAAGCGGAACTGGGCAAACTCAATAATATATTACTGTGACAGCCCGCTGGGTTGGTGAATCACCTTCAGCAGCAGGAACAGCAGCAGCATCTAACAAACAATGCCAGATCATTCAGAGGCAGGCTTCTCTGTGTATCACCAGCTTCACTAAGAGGCATACTGCTGACCATCGTATAAAAAAACATATTGTAATTGCAATATGGCTTATCCCGCTAGGACTCTCCTCAGGATATGTGATTTCTGATAGTGCCATCAATATTGTGAGAGCAATACAGCGGGGTGAATTCCATCACATTCCCTGTTTTGTTCACACAATCACCTTGGCAGTACATAGCTTTTTAAAAAAATTGACAGGGACATGCAGGAGATGCTGTCAGTGACCTGGACATTTTTGTCATTCTGCAACAGCATGTAGGAGATTGCTGCAGCTGCAAGAAGAATAGAATTTGAACTGAAGCAAGAGCCGGTAACAAGGTTGATTTCCACCCTTTATATGATTCAGAGGATTAAGGAACAGCGAAAAGCCATCCCCACTTACTTAACAAGCGCTTGTAGGTCAAGTACTTTATTTGCTTCACCAGGATCCAAGAGTGATCAACATCTTGAAATCCGATCACTACATTTTGGCAACTGTGTTTGATCCTCACTTTTTTCCAACTGACCAGATCTCAAGAGATGCAATGAGCTCCTGGGGGAGCAAGTTGACAGCTGAAATGGTACATGACACAACAACATCTCCTCCTTCAGTTTCTCAGGCAATGTCTGCTAGGAAAAAAAATAGCTTTCACTTAGACCCAGTGGTGATGCAGATGAATCAGCACAACATTTTGACCTCTGGTCTAGTGTAAAAAAATTGCCAAAAAATCATGATAGCTCTGCTGTAAAATGAGCAAATTCCACGAGGAATACTGGCAATTACATCAAAGTACAGAGACTTCTATAATGGTGGATTCCAGTGGGGATGAATTAATATTGTGTGAGAATGATGTACACACTGATAAGGAGGATGAGGGTGAGAATGATGACATTTTGGACTGCATCTGGTGAGATCTAGCTGAGAAAAGGGAGTAGGTGTTTCTGTACTGCTTTTTGTTATTTTGGGTAGAATGACATGTTGGCAATTTTATGTTTTTCTAGAGTAAACATTCCATTTATTAGAGAGTTGTTTTTTTCTTTAAAAATGTAAAAGCTTGTTTTTTGGATTTCAGCTTCCCTGACTTAAACCCACTATGCACTTGAGCATAGGCTTTAGTAAATAACATAGAAGAACTAGTATCATCATGACTGGTGCCAGGAGCTGTGGACAGAGGAGGTGTTTGTTTCAACTCTGACTTCTAGAAGCCTGTAGGGTAGAGTTTTTTGCCTAACCCAGCCTTGATAGAGCCTCCTGGGGCAACATTCCAGAAGAGTCCCCTGCCTACCGCTCCTGGTCCGGGCCTAGGTCCAGATTTATCCAGGATCCCTGATATTCAGCTTCCCAGGAAGAGTGGTGCTACTGCTGGTGAAAATGCAGGAAAGGCCCCGGCTTCAACATCTCTGGGTGATGAAACAACAGACCGTGAAGGATAAAGCTGAAGTTAAAGCTCCTGGCTCGGTGCAGCCTGTGGAAGAAAAGAAACCTGCAGCAAAGGTAACCCCCTGTTTTCAACTTACCACATTAGAGGGAGAAAGTGGTTCAGGGGGTGGGCTGGATCCTGGTGTGGAAGCGCCTGTTTCATCCAGTCACAGTGGTCAGGATGCTGAAGCCTTGGGGGATGCCCGGTCAGTGCCTGACTCCAGAGAGTATCTATCCTGGGGAGACAGAGTGTAAATATTGGATCTGCTGGAAGAAGTGCAAAGGGAAGAGACCTCAGTTGCCAGATTGCAACAGAGAATTGCTAAAAAGAAGCAAACGAAAAATAAGTTGTTTACCCGTGACAAAGTGGAAATGCAGAGGACTATTGATGAAATATCAGATAACCTAAATTATAAAGAATCTCACCTGGAGGAGTTGCATAAGAGAATGGCATATTACCAGCAACATGCCAGCAATCCGAGGGAGAGTAGTCAGCTATTAACATCTGTTGATTCTTTTATTATTGATCCGTCCCAAGGTATGATACAGCTGACTGTGGGTCCTGCATGTGAAGCTGTAAAATGTGAGGATCCTGTCTCTGTAAATACAACCTCACAATCTGCCTCAGTTCCTCTGCCTGCTAATATCCCTGTGGCAGAGATGGAAAATATGAAAGGAGAAAATGCCCTTTATTCATCCATAAGGACACTGGAAGAAGGCGTGACATCGCAGAGTGTGGTCGTGAGTGCAGTAGGGTCTGTAGTGGGTCTTACAGTGTCTAAAGTAAAAGAGTCACCTGAAGTCCAAGATGGTGGTTTGTCAGCAGCAGCTGGGAGCACTGAAGGGTCTGTAGTTGGCCCAGTTGTACCTCCGTCAGGGGTCACTCCTCTCCTTGATGGTCCGGTGGTAAAATTCAAAACCCAAGATGACGGCTTTAGTGCAACCAGAAGTATTGCGCAGTCTGTAGTGGACTCTGTCGCATCTGTGTTAGCAGCTAACTGTGTTGTGCAGCAGGAGGAGGCTCAGGTTGATCTTGCAATGAGTGAGTCTCTTGGAGAACTAATGTTTGCAGCAGCCAGCGTTACCACAGGTGTAAATAAACTCAGTTCAGAGACTGAGGCACCAAGTTCTTTGGACACTGAGATAAGTGGGGAGAGACCTGCATTTGCTAGTTCACCTAGTGCTGGTACTGTGTCTATGCAATCAGTCTTTGGGCCTGTTCGTATTGAAAAATTAACCAGTGGAGCTCAGGGTGTAAAAGATATTGCAATTAGTGTGGCTGAATCTCTTTTGGCTCCTGCTATGTCTGTGGCTGCTGCTATGCCTAGGAGTGGGGGTGGGGAGATCCCTGATCTTCCAGTTACTTCTTTAGAGCCTCAACCTGGGACTTCAGGTGCTGCAGGTAGGCCAACCCTTGTGTCATATGCTGGGGTATTATTAGGAAGTGGGTGATGACTCCACAGCCTGTGTTAGGAGGAGTGCCACCAAAACAGCAAAATGCTGTTCAAATTAAAATGAATAAGTAAAGAGACCCCCCCCCCCTCCCTCTAGGCCTGATTTTCTAACCAATTTTTACACTGGGCTTTGTAGCTAGTGATCTTTTTGCTTGCATACACCCTGTAGGCTCATTAGTTGACATTAGTTTTTCCAACGATGGGGGTCTTCAGGCATTCTGGAATATATGGGGTTCTGTTAAAGGTCAGAGTTCCTGGCTAAGATATAGGGCCTACGCGGTTACTAGACAAGAGCAGGTTCGGATTACAATACTAGTCCGTCAGTGGCAGATCTGTCCTTTTGGGTTAACCGTTACACAGACCTACTTTCACCATTTCTGGGGTGGAGTCTGGTCCACGACTGTACAGCTGCGGCAGAGTGAGGGGCGTACTCTGCATCTTTCTTCTGTAGCCTACATAGGTCGGGATAGGATCCTGTATTTCTACCTTGGGAAGCCTCGTTTATGCCACCGGTGTGGGTCTTTTCGGCACCTTAGCAATAATTGTACGGAATTGAAGTGTTCTCTGTGTCAGGGGCTAGGGCACAATGCAAGGGATTGTACTGCAATTAAGTGCAACCTTTGTGGTGAAGATGGCCACCCATATAGTAGATGCCCACTGGCAGAGCATACCAAAGTTTCTTCAGTTGTAGTTCCCACTGTGACCCCGTCAGTAGTGAGCCCTGTGGTTGAAGAGCGAATAGTCTTGCAACAAAGCATGTCGGGTACTCTGGCGCGTGTAAGGGAGGAGGCTGTGCAAGGCATATCTCAGTATATTGCACATGCCGCTCCCGTTCACGTCTCACAGTCCGAAATGGAAATGAAGAAAGAGGAATTGACCCTAGTGGGCAAAAATTAAAGGAGGAAGCAGGTGTCCATCAAATCAGGGGACATTGTGGTTGTAAATTGGTTGCTGGTTATTTCCAGTGAAGAGGAGGAAGAGGGAGAAGTGGTTAGGGACATAGAAAGTGATTTGAAACTTAGGCCTAAGTATCAGAGGAAGAAGGTGAAGAAGTTACCTAGGAACCCCGATCAGTTACAGATGGAGGAACTCCCTGTTGGTGTAGGGGTTGGGTTAGTGGTTGCAGGAGGCAAGGGGAAGGGGAAGAGTCAGCCAGATTACTCAGTGGTCCCTTCGACATCTAGGATGGATCCTGTTCTTGGAGTTGCTTCAATTCCCTTGACCCTTAACATTATAATGCCAGGGGAAGTACCCACCCATGTAGTGACTCCAGAGGTTAGTACTCATTCAGGCATTTCCTTGGGTACAATTGCTCTTCCTAAGCCCCTTAAGGGCTCTCCTAATAAGGAACAGTGTGATGGTGGACCAGGTGTGGTTGACATTTCCAAAAAGAGTGTTGGAGGGAGAACTCAGTTTTCAATGCCTCCTTTAAAGAAGTTGAGGAAAGAGCTGGTCTCCTCTGTGGGACACAGCCAAAGTAAGTAAAGTGGAACTAAGTGGGTCTACTTCTATAACCTAGAATGATGGCTTCCCAACCTATTAGATTTGCCACCATTAATGTGGCATCTATAATGTCCGAACAAGCTCGCTACATGGCCTATAGTTTTTTCGACACGCTTGAGGTCGATTTTTTTATTATTGCAAGTGACTAGGGTAGGTCGAATGTCGGATCTCCACAAAGTCAAGAGTGAGTGGAGGCGGGGACCCTCCTTTTGTTCTCTTGCGGCCGAGCCGTTTGATGGGGTGGCGGTACTTTTTTACCGGCATGATAACCATTCAGATGTATGATTCTGGATGTCATTCTGAAGGGGTGCGACCTCAGGTTAATTAACATCTATGCCAGTCCGCAATCTAAGTCGGTCACTAAGTGCTTTTTCAGAGAGATAAAGCCTTACCTTCTTACAGCCCGGCAGGTTGTTTTTGGAGGTGATTTCAACACCATTATTAGGCCCAAAGACAGAGGAGGATCCAATTGTACACTGGGCTACGATTCCCTTTTTCTTGTTAGCATGGTTAGACAGGCAGGTCTGGTGGATGTGCACGTTCACCATTCCCCAGACCTCACGGGTTTCCCCTTTTTTAGAGGTGGGGGTAGGTCTAGGATAGACAGGTTTTTTGTTTAGGAGGGCTCTGCCTCTTCGGCACCTGTGCTGAAGCCTGTGGAGTTCTCCGATCACATTTGCCTGTGTGTCAGGTTGAACACCTCAGAAACCCCTCTGAAAGGCAGGGGCCTGTGGTGCCTGAGCCCTGAGCTCCTAAAGGAGGATGAGATTAGACAGTCTTTTAGGGACTTCTTTGAAACTCAGGAATCACTTTTGGAGGCAGGTTGGAATAGGTCAGAGTGGTGGGAGATTTGCAAGAAGCGAACTCGGAGCTTCTTCTGCCGCCTCGTAAGTCAGAGAAACTTGGTAAAAATTAATACCTACTCAGCTTTGAGGCAGAAACTTGCTTTCCTGATCACTAAAGAGGGAGACGGTGAGGATATCTCCCGGATGAAGGCTCGGTTGAAGGGGTATCAGTATAATCGGTATGCTTCCTTAGTTCTGGAGAGGGATTATGGTCAATGCCACTTGTCAGACCCCTACCAGAGCTCTAGGAACTTGATCAATGCTAAGGAGGTGAGAGGGCTGTGTGATGATCGGGTGTCTTTTAAGAGTCTCGGGAAGGCATTCTTGGCATCATTGGCTCTTTCTACTCTGGCCTTCTCTATGAGAAATCACTTGACAGAAGGAAGGTGGAGCAATTTATTAAGGAAACTCCTGGTGTGAATAACCTGCATGCTTCGCTTGACACCCTGGATGGTGATATAATGGTAGATGAGGTCAAGGCTGCCATAGACAGTCTGTCTATGAAGAAGTCCACAGGACTGGTTCGCCTGACATCTTGGCCCCTCGCCTTATGGAAGTGTTTAATGAGTGCCTGGGCGAGGGTTTGCTCCTTCCTTCCATGAGGACATGTGCCCTTATAGTATTGTCCAAGGGATCGGACCAATCCGAGATTGAGAACTGGCGCCCCATCACCCTTCTTAATGTGGATCGCAAGATTCTGGCAAAAGTGCTGTTTAACAGGTTGATTCTGATTACAGACCTGGTACTTTCTCCTTCACAGCATTTCACCGTAAAAGGTCGTAGCACTTTTAGTGCTATCCTTGGTGTCCAGGACGCCATTGAGCGGTGTTGTTTTGAGAAGCGAGAAAAGTAATTGCTGACACTGGACCAGTCGAAGGCTTTTGATCAGGTCAATCATGAGTACCTCTGGTGTCTACTTGATAGGTATGTGCTCCCAAAGCGGGTGGCCAATTGGATTAGAGTGATCTACAGGCAAGCCGAGAGCTTCCCGCTTGTGAATGGTTGGGTAGGTCCTACTTTCTCAGTGAGTTCAGGAGTCAGACAGGGATGTCCGCTGAGCCCCCTCTGTATGTGTTTGCAATCAATCCCTTCATCAGGAGGGTGGAAGGTAACATTGTGAGAGGGGTGCAACTGAGCCTGCAGAAGACGTTGAAAGTGGTGGCTTATGCAGATGATGTCATGATCGTGATTTCTGATGTGAATGAAGCAAAAGATGTGACGGTTGATATCTGTACATATTTTGAGGCCTCAGGGTCCAGAAACTGTTCCAATTTGTCTGACTTTGAGCAAAGAGCTGAGGAGCTCAGTACAAGACTCTTACTGTGAGGATATAGTAAAAGATTGATCAAAAAAGTTTATAATCAAGCAAAAATGAAAAATAGAAATGAATTAATGTACAGTAAAAACATAAAAATCAGGTTTGTGTGAGATTTTTGTATGGAGTGGAAAGAAATTCAACATATAATACAATGCCACTGGCCCATACTATTGTCTGATCGAGATATAGCTGCAGGCTGAATAACAAAGTAGACCTCAGTTGGCGAAGAACCACCAAATTTAGAGGACAAACTTATTAAAAGCCATTTTTCAATGCGCGGAAAAGTGAAATCAGTAAAGCGATCATACCAATGTGGACATTGCAAAGCATGTCCACATATGATTAAGACTAAAGAGCTTACAGATAGATATGGCCACAAATATGTAATTGATCACCTTATGAATTGTACCACCAAATGCGTTATCTATGCCCTTGACTGCCCGTGTAATAAATTCTACGTGGGCATGACAAGTCGAAAGCTAAAACAGAGAGTTTTGGAACATATAGACACAATTAGAAATGCCAAAGCGAATAAAAGCAATTCTAAACAACTAACCTCAGTGGTACGTCATTTTTTATTGGAACATAGGTGCAACCCTAGAGACATGAAGGTCTTTGCTATTGAATGTGTAATCGTGGGCATAAAAGGAGGAGATGTAACTAAACAACTCTTACAGAGAGAGAGAGTAAATGGATATTTCTACTCAATTCCCTAATACAAATGAGTCTTAATGAGAACACTAGCTATGTTAGCTTTTTGTAATTATATATATTTAAGATATCGAATGCAACACAATTTTCTCCTAGATTTGGTCAAGATAGACATAATAGTCTATCTTAATACAATACTTACAATTTGCTATATCGATCTGAAATATTTGACTTTTTAATCCTAATCTTTTACATAAGTATAATATTCATAATAATAATATTTTGAAACTTTTGTGTCTAGGTTCAGAAAAATAATGTAGGGACTACTTCACTTATCAAGCATTTTTTCCAACTCTCCACTTTTTTACAACACTAATTGGCTTATTTTTGGCGACTATTAATATATATATTTTTGACACATTATTTATTATCTTTTGTACCAATAGAGATATAATGAAAAGATCACCTTATCACTTTATAATCTGTTTTGTATAATATTATGATAGTATTTTGAGGATCTTCGTACTAATATTACAATCTGCTACTTGTTTTGGAATACTCTTATTCAGGCCCCTCCCCCTCTCTCACAATTTATTCATTTTTTCTGTTTTAGTTGTCACTTATTTTTGACCCCGATCATTATTTCTTATTTTTTATATATCTGTTTTTCATCACTAACACTATATCTCACATCTTTTTTATTTTTTTTATATTTTTCACCCATACACTTTGGGGGGTATTCAATTGTTAGCGAGTTTGGAAGTTGGAGCATGAAAAGTAATTTTTTCGCTATTTTACCTTATTTTCGAGCACGAAAACTTCTCACGCAATTCTATTCTTTTTTTTTTTTTTTTACCGAAACGGTGTTATCGCGCTCCAAGCGTTTGTCAATGTTAAAGTATAGGCTGGCTGTGAACCCTTAGCGGAAAAAGCTATTCAATTGTTTTTTAACGCCGAGTGTGAAAAAGGCAAATATGCTGTTTTATCTCGCACCTCCTTGGTCTGCTCAAAGAAAAAAATTTTTTATTAAGTTAAGAAAAATATACATTAAACTGAGAAAATAGGTGTAAAAGTTCATAAAAGTAACCTAAAAAAAGAAAAGTACTAAAAAAAAGTGTATAATAATTAATAATTTTTGGAAATTTCCCCCTTTAGAGAAAACCATAGTGGTGCATGTATTTAAAACTTTTTTATATTATTTTTTTGTTTTTAAGGAAAGGGGGAGGGGTGGTTGTGCCAAAAAGTATCATGTTTTTTTATTTTTTTATTAAAAGCAAAATCGATTGCCCCCCACTCTATTTCTTCGTTCTAGTGCTGGCAGGCTATTGATGTGTGAAAAATTTGACGTAGGGTTCCCCCTAATTTAATTAAACCAGCACTAGGCAAACCAGCCGCGGTGATAGGCACTATAACAGGGGGGGGATGCAGTTTGGGTCCCACGGCCATAATGACTAAACACCCACAGACTGCTCAGCGCTGGCCTGGATTCCCTAGGGATTGTGGTCCGCTGAAAAATGTAAGCGGGCCACCCCCCTAGGGACACCCAGGCCAGTGCCGATAGCACTAGGGCTCTTCCTACTACCCCTGGACTGTGGGTAGTAGGGTAATAAATGGGGATTTTGTATGAAAAAAACAAAAAAATTTTTTTTTACTTGTGGAACTACATGTCCCAGCCAGCCATGTTGTCCTAAATAGTAGGGCATGCTGCTACTTGTCTAACTACAAGCACCAGCGTACCCATAGCACCCAGGGCATGTTTGCACTTGTAGTAGAACCACAAGTGCCAACATGCTCTTACACCCATGGCTGGCTGTGATCTGTAGTTCCACAAAGCAAAATATTAAATAAAAGCACAACACCCTCATTCCAACCACAAATCTTTATTAAAAATAATAAAACCCCAAGAAATACAGTAAACACCCTCATGTACACCATACATAGATTTTAATTTAAAAAAAAAAAAAAATCACCATGGACGAAATCCTCAGTTTTATGATGCTTTACTTACACACACTCATTTAAGCAAAGTCCCAACAAATATTTTTACCTTCGAAGAAAGGTCCGGCTTGCCCACTGTCCCACAAATATTTGTACCTTACAAATGTCCATGCTTGGCCAGTGTTTAAATGTTTGTAAATTTCAAAAAATGTACCTCCTTGTAAAATCTTTAATTCTGCTGTACAGGGGGGGGGGCATTGTTGCTTGCAGTGCTGGGGCCCTTCTTCATTGCAGTGTGGGGGCCCTTCTTAATTGCAGTGTAGGGGCCCAATCTCCTTTGCAGTGCTGGGGCCATTCTTGATTGCATTAATTTACTTTTATTTTTTTATAGTAAAATGAGTGCCTTAACCATTTCAAACTCGCTAGGACCAATAATAGAGCGCGAGGGGGTGCATGCAAAAAAACAATTGAATTGAGGGTTTTTGTTTTTTTTAAACGCTCGCTCGAACAGGAAAAAACGAGCGCTTTTTTTTTTATTTTGAGCGCGAAATTTTAACGCATCTCACTAACAATTGAACATCCCCCTTTAAGTTCAATAAGGACAATTATTGGAACTCTTATTCATAGTAAATTTCACGTGGTCGATGACATGTATTACTTATATTTTTCACAATTTTACACTCACTAACTTGGGTCGTGGCCTTCCACTCTGGTCTCCGCCTCCACTTTTTTTTTTTTCTGGACATGTCAACCTGATATGGACGAATGATAAACTTCTATTAAGGAACATCAAGATTCTCTATATTTTAAGAAATTACTAATTAGTAAAATTAATACACCAAAAGTTTAAATATTAACAATAACACATAATAAAAATTTATAGATAATGTAATATAAATATAAATTAAACAAACAAAAATAATAATAATAATATCAAAAATAAAGAAAACAAAAAACAAAAAATAAAAAATATAAAAAAAATGCAAACTTGAAACTATAAACTCAAAAAATTAATTATAAGATAAGTATTGGTCCAATGGACTAAAGATTAGATAATCATTAATAACGCTAAGTTTCAAATACATTGAGAAATAGAGATATGATGTCTTTAAATTGGTCCAATTGGATTAAGGATTAGATAATCATTAATAGCGCTAAGTTTCAAATATATTGAGAAATAGAGATAAATGTCTCTAAATTTATACTGGAAGGTAACATTTTAAATATAACTAGCATTATTGATATGCACTGACACCATAGATATTAACAGTGACATGTAGATTATTGTACATCTGATTTTTAATTATACCGAACATATACATTTATGACACTGTACATGTGAACTTCATTACAATTCCACTTAGGGAGTTAATTTAATTCACTAATATGTTGAACCAATGTCTCTTGCTTTAGTATTGACAATGCGCGATTGGTTGAGGGAAATGTTAATCAAATATGATAACATTGATTGGTTCTCTTCAGCATAAAACCAATACCCTTCTCACAGCCAAGTAATTTCCAATGACTGGGCCGTCATAGGCGAAACGTACGTCGGGCTGGACGTCATGTCAATTGACACCGGAAGTGGTAGAGACTGTTCGCGTTGAGTAGCCGCTAGTTAGTGTGTAGTCTGTTTCATTCATTTTAGACATTTATGGTGCGTTTTTAATTGCAGCACCTACATAATAGTAATAATAATGATTTATTTCCCGTCTAGAGCGAGTGAATGTGTAGCCTACTCTGTGTGCCTGTGTATTGAAATCAAGCAGGCAATGTGTTTCATTATTTATTTAATAGAAAGCTGGACAAACTAACCATTATTACCAACTGCCATCCAGAGATTACATACCCAATACATGCGTAACCATTTACCATATGTCTGCATACTTAACTGTGGCGCTTACACAATAACAACATAGGTGGATGTCCTATGTGTCATTTCCCGTCTAGTACCTTAGATTGTATGAATGTGTAGCCTAGTTTGTGTGCCTGTATAAGTCAAGTAGGTAATATGTGTGGTACCATTTATTTAATAGAAAGTGGGACACATTGACTATCATTACTATTTGTAACTCAGGGATTATATACCTAATACAGGCATAATCATCACGCTCTGAATACTTGCAAAATATCTATCTCTGGAATACTGATAGGTAATAAACATATGGTTTACACCCATACTGTATAGTAACACACAAAACTAGCACTGAATATAAAATACGGCATAGCCTATTTACCTCTGGACTATACATATGATGTTTAATCGGACCTATAAAATAATAAAGAATTGCTATTTTTCTATTTTAACATAAGATATATTCCTGTTGGTCCATACCATATGAAACTTATATCTTGGGACACATTACTGTCTACTTTAGACCCTCATGTACCAACCTATACTAGCCGATTTAATCCATCTTTAGAATTACCCTTTCAGAACAGTCCAAACACTGAGTTCCTATTTTTAATCACTGTTTCTTTTTCTATCACTATTCTTTGTTTTAATAATTTGAATATTTGTTTCTGGTTGATACTTTTTAATCAATTTAATAAAGTTTAGTTTTAATCACTTTGGTTACCCTTCTAGACCTGGAGTGCCCTATATTCAACCTTGTGTTCTCCTTTTCCTTTTCTCAGCTAATTTGTTGAATGCAGCACCCCCTCATCACATTACTAGTGAGGTAGATTATCACTTAGTGCTGAGCCTTCCCTCTCCCCTCCCTTTTTCCTGGTTATTAAGTATGTTTGTTTAGCAGTGTCCAGAGCATTTTGATAGGAGTGGTAGATAGAAGTATATGTGCTGAAAACATTAGAGGTACATGATTTATGCCAGTGACGTTCAGCTTTATGAGAAAGTTTTTGTAGATTTTCTAGTGCAAACAGTGTCAATCAGCTTTGGTTTGTAGGAGGCAAGGGTTATTAATTTAATGGTGGGGTGAGAGTGGGGGCTATTCTTTAATGGTAGAGTAGTGATGGAAGCAATTTAATGGTGGGATCATGGTGGAGCATGTGAGTTTAAAGTGGGGAATAGGTCTGATTGATAAGATTAGACTTGAAATGTTATCATCTCCCAGGACTAGCAAACAGCTCAAGTTCTTCCCAGCATCCTCTAACACCCTATCTTCATTTGATCCCACAAATGAAGAGGAACTTTTCTTATCTTCCTACTCTACCTCCTGTCTTCTTGATCCCATACCCTCACAAATTGGTATGTCCCTCCCTGTGCTCATTCCACCTCTAACTAAAATCTGTAATCTATCTCTCTCTACTAGTAATCTGTAATCTCTCTACTCTCTCTATCTTTCCATCACTATTCAAGCACACAGTGATTACTCCTATTCTAAAAAAACTGAATTCTGACCCAAACTCTCTCTCAAATTACCACCCCATCTCTCAGCTCCCATGCCCTTCCAAACTTCTCAAGAGAATTACCTACATTCGCCTCACACGTTTATTTTCTGCAAACAACCTATTTGATCCTCTTCAATTGGGCTTTCGCTTTCAACAGCCTGCAGAGACTGCGCTGACCAAGGTTGTCAATGATCTGGTCACAGCTAAAACTAAAGGTGATTACGCTCTTCTAATTCTCCTGGATCTCTGTTTATTACTGTTTGCTCCCAATTGTAAAGCGCTATGGGATCTGCTGGCGCTATATAAATAAATGTTGATGATTATGATGATGATGATTTCTTCAACTGAGATCTCTTCACTGAGGTATACAATTTAGGGAGTCTGGATTAGGTGAGAAAATCAGAGATTAATTTGAAATTGGTGAAGTCCAACGAATGGATTGGCGGAGGGAGCAGTTTGATTGTAGAGATTAGTATAGTAGTCATGAAATGCACCTCTAATACCTGTGGGATCATGAATCAGCTGGTTACATGGATTACAAATCAAGAGATATTTTTGTGTGCCCTAACTGATCTGAGACGCAACATAAGTATGTTATCCGCCTTGTTCTCTTTTTTCATAAACAGTTTGCCAAAGCCATTGTATGCATTTGGCTACCTATCTAGAGAGGAGGACATAGTTTTGTGGCGGTCAGCTAGAATAGCAGGATCAGGGGTTACTTTGTGTCTGGATTCTAAATTTTCAGGTTTAAAAAATATCTCATTAGTCTTGGTGAGGGATTCTTTGATTTCACTGAAAGCCATGCTTATCAGGTGTCCTCTCAAGACCTCTTTAAGATGTATTCTGAGCTGGGAAACAATGTCTGCATTATGAAGTAGGGGATTATTAATGTACCATGTCATGGGGCAGGGACAAGCTAGTAGGCCACAAAGATCAATGGGTATTGGGGCATGGTCAGGCCAGATTAGTGGGAGGACCTGGGCAGGTTGCAGGTTTAGATCGAAATCATGCACGAGCAGGATCATATCAATACAGGAACACGAATTGTGGGCCCAAGGAATACAACATGTTTTTGTAAGTGATTGGCTCCTTCACTCTCAAAGAATCGTAAAGAATCTGGAATTTTATGAGACTGAGCAGGGACTTCGAACTTTGGGAGCCCTTCGGCCACGGGAGTGGTGGCCGAAGGGGCAGAGCGTTTCATGGTATTGTTCAAAACAGTATTGAAGTCCCCAGCAACAATGAGATCTCCTTTTCGAATTCTTTGAACGATAGGGTAGGGGCAAGATAAAGAGTGGGGATCAGTAGAGAAATGTGAAACATATGGAAGGGGGGGTGTACAAGAAAAGTTAGAAAGGGTGTGGCTAGGTATTAGGGTGCATTCAATATAAAAATACAACAAATTTGCATAGGACAGGCATAAAAACATTAATTTAGATGAAAAAGCACAACACAGTTATCAAACCGAAACTGATATTTCAGTTTCAGATCATGACAGCGGTGCTCTCATATGTCACTCCCTGTGTGGTACAAAAAATATTGTAAGGGGATATAAAGTGGCCAAGTGGGTACAGAATAAGCAGCCTGGACAGCAACCAAACTGGAAGGGTGCGCAACCAGCAGTGAAAATGTTAACATAGAGTAAAGAAGCAAGAACACGTGGGATGACTTCCCCCAGTAGAAGCGGGCACCCTCTAGAGTTCGCTAACAGAAAGAGTTAGAAAACAAAAGGAAAAAGAAAACCTGTTGTACTAAATCAGGCCCCGAATGGTGATGCAGATGATGCTGAAGAGAGTGGTCCTTTCAGGGGGTGTCACCCTCAAGTGGTTGACGTGCACATGGTTTCAATGTCTTTAAGAGAGAGGGGGCCATTTGTAGGATCAGCTTCCCCAGTTGCGATACTTTGTGGGGGAGTAAGGACTGAGATTCAGATAGAATTATGGCCATGAGAATTTTCCCCTGGTGCTAAACCAGGATGCGAAACAGGAAGCCACTGAGGTACTTTATTTTCCATTGTCAAAGCAGGGTAGTGATGGATTTAAATTCTCTCTGCTTAGTCAGGGTGATTGGGGAGATGACCTGGGCGATGTATAGGTTGTTGTTACTGAAAGAGCCCGCTAGAAGTCTACGGACCTCTCTCATGAAGGGCTCTTTTGCTGTAAAAGCGTGCTTTCTTAGGACAACATCCCTGGGTTGGGATGGGTCCTGAAAGCGGAGTCACAGTGTACGATGGACCCGGTCAAGAAGAAAGTGGTCTTCGGGAATCATGGGAAAAAGTTGTGTAAAAAGCCTTTTGAGAAGGAGTTCCAGGTAGGTGGGTTCGATGTCTTCAGGAATTCCTCTGATTTTCAATTTATTTCTGTGCCCTGTTGTCTTAGTCTTTGTGACCATCTTGCAACTGGATGATATCTTGGAGCATTTGATGGAGATTGGATTCGATTGATGGTATGTCACCATTCAAGCCGATAAGTTATGCCCCAATTTATACAATGTCAGTTTTCAGGGAGTGAAGAGCCTGAATCGAGACTTTGACGTCCTTATCCTCTTTGTGGAGGGACAGAAATCCTCTTTGAGTAATAGGCAAGATGTCGTTGTCCTCCGAATCAGAGTCTGAGTGTTCATGGGAAGAAGGAGCTTTCTGTCTGGAAAGATATCGAAAGAGGTCACCTCACGAAGATTTCTTTCCCTTCAGTATCTTCATAGGGAAATGGGGAAGTAGAGGGGGAAAGACACAAGGAAGGGTGAACAATTGCTCTGCTAATGTATCTCAGGACCAAGAAAGGCACGAGGGCAGTTATAGAACAGAGTCATCTTTGGCCTGTGAGGCAGAGTAATAAATGAATAAAATGGAGTTCACAAAAAAATGATTCTTGTAATATCAGAAATCACCATCAGGGGTGTGAAAAATCCAGAACAAGTGTGAGGGTTGCTCAATTAGTATAGGAACAGTCCAGATGTAATATATGACAAGCAATAAATGGAGAAGCCAGAGAAGAAGTGTGAGAATATAGAGGACAGGGCTGTTCACTGATAAAACAGGGGGCCTGATAGTGAGGACACAAAGGTTAAGTAGGCAGTGGTTTGGGAACCACTGCAAGGTGCATTGGAATGTTAAAATTGTGCTCAGTGCAGAGAGCTGGGGATCCTCCAACAAGTAATGTAGGCCAGCTGTGGTAATGCAGAGAAAGGCAAAAGGAGTCCAGTCTGCGCCCATAGTGCAGTTAGGACTCGTGGGTGAGTGTGGTCCAATGTGGGAGAGATCACCAGAGAGCCACCAATGCAGGCAATATGGCAGATAATAAGGCCTCAGAACAGTTTCCTGGATGGCCCACAGGAATGAGGATATTGGGAAATGGGATTCGGAATGGTTTCTTGTCTTACAATGAGGGTGTAAGAGGACAGTTGTAGCCTTGATAAGGTAGATTTCTGCAGTTCAAGATGGAGCACAGGTGAAGTTGAACCATCTAAGATGGCTTGCTGGCCACATCCCACCATCATGTTTTTTGTTTTGCAAATGATCCCCAATATATTCTAACGGGAGATAGATAAATGTCCGAATTAAGTGGCATTTGGTATCTATGAATACCCTTTGTCACGGCAACAGGGATTCTGGGAACCTTCTCGGGACCCTTGGGGCTAGCTGTGGCAGGGATGTAGTGGAAACTGGGAGGCCAGATGAGTGTCTTGCTCATAGCGGTACCACTATTCCTGTATACCAGATGTTAGGAGGAGGAATGCTGAACTGGACTCCGTACTGAAATAAACGACTAGAATCTGGACCTGATGGACTAGAACCTGGATGTGGGAACAGGGAGGAACTGACCCCACGACCAGAGACTCAATACCGCCAACAACTCAGAAACTCAGAGGAATATAGTACCACAACTGGGACTGGGAAGACTCATAGACTAAACAGGGGGTGGCAACCTCCTGAACAGAATAAGCCTAGAGCTGGCCCTGGACAACTCAGAACTCAGATCCTGAGGTAAGCCTGGCACTGGAAGTCGGTACCCCGAGACACAGTGATGGCTCCAGAAAGTGGATGACTCGGAACAACAACCTACTATCCAGATAAGCAGTAGGAGAGACAGGAAAAGATTGATGTGAGGAGGATCCACACAGGAGGTAACAGCTTGAAACTGTACATGAGCAGATAGAATGAAGGTGAATACACACCGGGAATAAATAGCCAAAGTCTTTATTTCAGCAAGCAGAGTGAAGCTGAATTCACACAAAGGGTTAATGCTTTAAAGTGTGTATAACAGCAAGAGGAAGAAGCTGAATTCACACAAGGGATTAATGGTTTGAAGTCCATATAACAGCAACAAGATGAAGCTGAATTCACACAAAGTGTTAATGGCTTGAAATCTATACAACAGCAAACAGGATGAACTGAAATGACTCAGAGAGTAAATGGTTGAAGTCCATGTATTAGCAACAGGATGAGGCTGAATTCACTCAGAGGGTAAATGGTTGAAATCTGTTTACAGCAGGCAGAACGAACCAGCAAACAGGATGAAGCTGAATTCACATGAGGGGTTGATGGTTGAGATCTGTATACAGCAGGCATGATTAAGCAACAAACAAACAGCAACTGTGGTAGTCTGAAACTAGGAAAGTGTTGCACTGGCTAGTTGCTGAGTGTAGGAGGATACTCTTATAGTCTACAGAGAAAGCTAAGATAATGATATCAGGTGTTCAGACGCAGCAGGATGTTTAGTAAATGTCTCACCCAAGATGGCAACCTCCAGTACTGCAGACAGAAGTCACGCTTGTCCCAGGATAGAATGCTGCTTTCGACCATATGGGAGATGTACGGTGATATGGTACCGCCGAGTGGTGTAAACAGGACTAAGAACCCGATTCGTGACACCCTTTCTCCTCTGCCGTTGATGCTGAGTAGCGGTTATTAATGGTAAGGGGGCAAAAAATGGAAAGGTATATTAATAATAAATCAACCTCTTTGGTATAAAGGCAGACCTTATGTCACAATGTCAAAATTGCAGATCAAGATAAAAATAAAAACACAGACACAGTAAGGCATACAGGCATGTTGATTATAGCTCTTTGAGTGAAATTGTAAGGGTTGGTCTCGTTGAGAACTGATGGCCACAACAGAAAAATCTTACCCTACATGTCCCTATTCAGATATCCTGGGCCTCCTTTGGGAATTCCCAGGGTATCTGAATAGGGTCGTGTACGGTAAGATTTTCCTGCTGTATCCTCGTTTTGAGGCCATCAATTCTCAGCGAGACCAACACTTACATTTTCACTCAAAGAGCTATAATCAACATACCTATATGCATTACTGTGTCTGTGTTTTTGATTTTATCTTGATGTGCAATTTTGACGTAGTGACATAAGGTCTGCCTTTATACCAAAGAGGTTGATTTATTATTAATATACCTTTTCAGTTTGCGCCCTCTTACCATTTTCCAGTGTTAATACTATTTATAAGGTGCTGCATTATTTCCATTCAGTGAGAGTGTCTGTGTCCCTTGTTTTTTCTAGGGGCTATTAATGACAGCCCAGTGTTCTGTCCCAGTCTGCCGTGTGCACATAATTATAAACACACAGCATTTGATATGAACACTATTTTCCCCAATAGAAAATTGGAGTTGTTTCAGAAGATCATTGCTATAATCGTGACATCACCATGGACTCCCTCCTGGGAGGATTGACTATATTTAGCACCGGATACCCACTTTTGGTATCCCCCGTACATCAACAAAGATAAACAAAATGAAGTGTTGAGCTAATGATATCTGTTCTGTTTTTTGGGGATGGCTACTTATTGTATGTTATCACAAATACAGTATATAGCAATACATTACTACAATTTAATAATTCCATACATGCATAGAATTTAATTAAAACATTATGTACTTTACTGTAATTCCTAAACATAAATAAAACATAACTGACATTATGATAATTAACATAGGAACTGTGTATGTTTAAATATAAAACTGTTTTTTTGTTTTTTTTTACTATTCTTTCATCAGTTATATTAGATATTGACAGTATTGGGTTAATAGCAGTTTGTCATTGATCAGATGCATTTCTCTTTAGCTTTAAGTGAGTAAAGTTTTGCTGATCTTGTTCATGCAAGCTATTCATTGTACTGATTTCCAATAACACTCTGCCACAGCATTCAAGTGCTCAGGGAAATCAGTAAGGTAGATGAGGTCACACAAAAAATTGGCTCCAGTTTAATATTTCCTACTGATTTACATTAATATTTCCTACGAATTTACATAAATAATATATTTCATACATATATAAAATAGTGAATGCTGCAAGAATATTTCAAGAAAAATGTTTTATTTCCTGCTAATCATTTTATTCACTTTTCTCAAGCAACAGAAGTTCCTAACATATGTCAATCTTCATATCTGTTGTGGACATGTTTTCTCTTTACTGGAGGTCATTTACAAAGTGCACCTGATGCATACATTGATTTTTCAATAGTGTCTCAAATGAGATGATGTTATGCCTTCAGCATAGTTTTTCATATATGCATTTATTTCTGTGTAGAAAGCTAGTGGCAAGCCTATTATCAGCTTAACTGAACAACTCAAGCCTTCGTAGTTAGTTCTCAATGCAACCTAGGAGTGCTTCATCTTGGATTTCACATGGTCAGTTAAAGGAGAAATATGTTTCTCCCCTCAGCACAGATTTGATGGTAAGATCTTCTGTCGGGTTATGCAGATATGTCATGTTTGCATTGCATCATATGTTCATATTGTAATTGCATTCTACCATGTGTTTGTTATAGTTTTACCACTTGATTTCACATGTTCTTCTACTACTAAATTAAAGACCATTCTTCAGATCTTCATATCAAGATTGGATTATTAAAGTAGGATTGATTATGCTGTCTGATTATATTCAGACCAAAGGGAAGTTTATAGTGAGGCCAGAACAGATATGATAACTGCCAGCTCTGAACTTGTTTAAAATTTGAATCCTGTGGCACGGTTTTGAATTTTTCCCATAAACTGAAATCTTGTTTCTGCACTGCTCAACAAAAAGAGATACACCAGTGCGCCTACTCTGGTCTTCACTGGAGCGTGTCCACTCTTTTCAAATCCTACCAACTCCTTCCCTCTGCCTGTGAAAATTGTAGCTCCTTTTGAAATGTTAAAAAAACAATAATCAGATGCTAGAAAGGAAATACAGCAATAATGGCTATCTGGAACTGCTGCTTTTAGAAACATTACTGGTATCTGTAAATAAATATAAATAAACAAAAGCAGTGAGCGCTGTTATCATAAAATATAGCTCATTTATTTTAAATTCACCATTACAAAGCATGCCGCTATACAGCACTGTCTAGTATTGTAAGCCCATATATAAAGGATCAATAAGCCAATATTAATAACGATCAGAACTATGTTCATAAGGTTATAATAAATCCGAAAGAGATTTAATAATCTTATTGAAAGATGGCTCATGTCACAGCTGACACCAAGTATCAAAGCTGGAAGATGAGAGCTTAATAGTGTGGATATAAGGACACAATAAATGTTTACCAGATAAGTTGATATGAGACAGTTTTTAAGAAACTTAGCTGAAAATAATGGAGCCACAGCACAGTGGGAATGCGATGTGGATCCTTCTCACATCAATTAATGATTCAAGCTTTCGATCTGTCTCTTAGGAAAGCAGAAGAAATGCCCATTCAGCCACTCTTGAGGTTAATAAGCCATATCTGTTTAGATGACATTAAGTTCCGTGACTACAGTGTACAGCACCAACCTTAAGTTCAAATGAATAACTAAAACTACTGCTGAAATGTAGTTGCTTTATATACCTGATTGCCCCAATGGAAAGTGATGCCTTAGAAATCTACGATAATAATAATAATGATAATAATAATAATAATAATAATAATAATAATAATATTAATGAAAAGATAGTTGCACTTGGTGGGTAAATAAATGTCCTCTACTGACCGCTATGCATTTTACCATGGAAAACTTTAAATCAATTATGTAATGCAAGGGGCTGGGCTCAATAATAAGCCCATATGGTTAGTTAGAAGCAAGTCTTTTGCAAAACACATTGATATAGGCAATGTATCCAAAACTAAACATTATAAATATCATAAATATATTTGGAAAATTATTCTACACAAATAGGGGGATATAATTGATGAAAACAGGGTGTGTATTACCCTTTTAATGGATCGTGAAGCATTTTCTTGTCAAATGCTTACAATGAGAGAAGTAGGAGATGTGGCTTAGAAGCCTAGCGTGGCAAATTCATCTAGATGCAGGCAAAAAGAAGGACATGCTAGAAGTCTAGAAGCATAAAATAGCCTATAGTGAGACGGATAAGCCAAATTATTGTAATCTTTTCGATAAAAACATGGCTTTTGGCACAGAGCACCCTTAGTGTATATGAAAGAGATTTAGATATTGGGGCATAGCTGACTGGACCAAGAACAAAAAAGACGTACATTTTTCAAAATTGCGCTCATATAGGCTATGAAATTGCCTACATGGTAAATATTGGTATCAAATAATATATTTTCGATGTCGTAGAAGTCAAATGAAATATTTTTACTGTCACAGTTAGATATGTACATAAATACTGATATTTTTAAAGTGGCATTCAAGATTGATTATTTAAAAGCATATAAGTTATACAATTGCAATAGCTTTTCAATCTAGTGGACTAAATGTAGAGAATAAAGTCATCGCTCTCTCTGCTCTACTCTCATTTTTCTATGAAAGAGCTAACACAGCAGCCATGATCCAACACTCAATGTATATAATGCAAGCTGTAAATCCTGGTCAAACACCAGTAAAATAATTTGACTAGCCATTTTTTGCTATAGCAAAACAGATTAATTGGAAATGTTCTGAAAGTTATGTTGAAAACAAGATTGTAGTAATGTTAGGTGGTCTCCATATTGAAATGACAGCCTTGTGGATGTTAGGAGGTTGGTTACAAGAAAGTGGCTGAGTTGAAGCTTTAGTCCAAGCTGACAAAGCAACTTTAGGTGCTGCAGATTCATTCCTTAGAGTCGCTCATGTAACACAAGCAAGAAAAGCTCATCAAGGCAAAGCTGCTGCCTTATATATTCTTCTAAGACCAGCATATGACAGAAGTTGTCTGGTGAATCAGGATGTGGAAGAAATGCAATTAAAGAAATGGTGCCATTCCAGAGAACAATGATTTCAAGTACCACCCTCCATTTAAAGCTTCCAGTCTGTTTTTCTAGCTCAATCAACATGACTGAGTGATCTCCAGCCTTGTCCTCATCAACACCCTCACCTGTGTTAGCAAGATAATCACTGACCTGATGTCAGCTGGTCCTTTTGTGGCAGGACTGAAATGCAGTGGAAATGTTCATTGTCATGGCAAAGAGAGTGTTTGAAATTAATTGCAAATCATCTGATCTCTCTCATTACAATTTGGAGTATATGCAAATTGGCATAATAAAAACTGAGGCAGCAGACTTTGTATAAAATAATATTTGTGTCATTCTCAAAACTTTTGCCCATGACTGTACACAAACGAAGCTCTGTACCAAATTCCATGCTCAAATCAAAAAGTGCACAATACTGTAAATTTTTAAATTTTAATCACCTCACTACTAAAAGCTAGAGTACAATATATAAGACATAATATTAGGTGACATAGAGAACATGTAGGAGATAAGGGACAGAGAAGCACAGATGGATGAGATGGGAGTAGGCAAAGTAGAATAAGTAAGAGACACGAGCTCCACAATATCACTCACACGCTTAAAGATCACAAATATAGGTAGGTTTTTCCATTTATATCAAGGTAAGAGACATACTGTACTTTCTATACATTTAGCAATCTTCTTCTATACATATAACAATCCTGTTCTAATTTCAAACAATGTTATAGGTTTTTGATTGTTATAAAACAAGGGGCTTATTTCAACTCAACCATCCTGCACCTCATTTCTCACATAAATAGGACTGTGGATCAAGATATTATTTACCCCTATGTTTGCCTTGATGGCAGCAATGTTCCCCAGACTATTGTGGTGTAATCACTTAAACTTAGACCTTAATATATGTACCATATATGTCAGACTTTATTGTGGTTACCAAATGTAACTGTATGCTGAACAAAGGCGCTTTTACTTTCCAAAAAAAAAAGCAGCTGTGGGACTGCAGGGACACCTAACAAGAAGTTAATTACCTAAACAATGCTCTTGCCTAGTCAACAGTGATATCACTATTCAGCAGGAGGATCTATTGTCCAGACAAAATGGTCTGTTAATTGTAATTCCTGTGATTAGGCTTGGCCACAGCAAACAGCTATGAGGGGATTATTTCATCTGATGGAAAATAAATTGTATTTATGGAACTGATGTACTTAGGTTTTATTAACGGAACATGTGTAATTATACTTTATTGTATGTATAACATATGTGATGGGACAAAGGAGTGGTTTGCACATACCTCTAAGAGAGGAATTAGCTATTCAGCTGACAGTCTGCAGGGAAAGGCAGCATACAGGGTTAAGTCCCTACACAGTTATCTCCTAGCCTGAACACACACAGGTGGTCTAATGAGGTATTTAGACCAAAGGGAGGATATTTGTGCATATAAACCCACATTATGCATATGTGCAGAGCGACCAATGACATACAGTTGCCGGTGTCTAGACAGGAGGACTATGTCTAGTCAGTTTTAATCTGACTGGTACCATCCTGATTAAAGTGTATGTTGTTTTATTGTTATGCAATAATAAAAGCATTGTTTACTCAGCAGGAAGTTGTTTGTGTGTGCATCACCAGAAGGTGTCCATGTCACAAGTGGTGTCAGATGAGGGGTCGCAAAGGACAGCCAAAGCACAGCTGTCCTCCCAACCAACCAGATGGAATGGTGGTGAGTGAAATATATTGAATACCACTATCACACACCAAACTGTTATAAAGGTGTCAGTTGCAGTGGGAAGATTGCAGACTTGCAGAAAAAGCAAATATTTTGTCTGTGGATAGACAGAGAGAGAGAGCAGTATAACTGTGAACTGTTCAGCACCTGTTTTTTTACTTTTTTTTTTTTTAAAGAAAGCAAGAATTTTTAAAAATGCTAGTTGTTGTAGTCCCACACTTGGTAAATTACTGAGCTGTGATTTGAGTGTGGTCCATAAAAAAAAACGTGCGCCCAGAAGTTTGCTGTTTGCCTGTGTGGAATGCTAAAACACCTGTGTGATTTGCTACTTGCCTGTGGAAAGTGCTGGATGAATGTAAATATCTAGTTTGCAGTTTAAAGGCTGGAATAGAGCAAATAGTAATTGCTGTCATTACAAATCATCTTTGCTACAGCTAAGACAGGCAAGAAAAAGAATAAAACGTGCCAAGAAGAAAACGGGTGTGTCTGAAATTCAGTCCCAGCAGGAAAAATTGTAAAACCTGTATGGGAGTTTTGCAATGCGGAGATGAATTTGGAAAATCTCTTGCTCTCTGCATAAACCTAGTGTTACCTGCATTATGTTATGTGGCTAGGGAAGAGTATGATTGCATGGTGAAAACTTTTAGAGAGCAAAACTGTTGTCTTGTAGAAGAAGTGTGGAATTTAAAGCAACAGTATTATGAAAACATAAAAGCCCAAGAAGCCGTTTCTGAGTCCTTGAGAAATTAGGCGCATCCATTGCAAGAGTTCTATGAAGAAAGAGGAAAAGCAGTGGAGGCTCTTAGAGAAACAGTAGAGAATTGCAGCAGAGAGAAATATATTGTGGTGTTTGAATCCTTGAAATATGAGTTGCATAAGTTGCAAGAGTCCTATAAAGAAAGAGGAAAAGCAGTGGGAGCTCTTAAAGTGATAGCAGCAGAGAAAGACAAAGAAATTGCTCTTTTGAAACAAAATTTGACATGATTAGCAGAGGAGGTGCACAGAGCAAGATAGTCTGTAAAAGGAACTTGTGGAGTGCAAGTTAGAGAGGTTTTGAAACATGAAGAGCTTCAACGATTGCTACATGAGAAAAAGACTATTTCCTATAAATACACTGAGGAACGTGACCAAGTGGTGGTCTTAACATCCTCTCAGGGGGACTTGGTGAACATCAAGGATGAGCGCTTTCAATTGTTTAAACCCAAAGTCCAAGTCATCAAAAGGAACACTGCTTCTAGTTGAGATCCAGCTCTAAAGGTGTCTGTATGGAGGTGTTTCAAGTGCGAAGAGCTTGGACACTTTAAAACCAATTGCACTAGACCCCAAAAACCAATGGACTGTTTACTTACCTAAACTGGGCCTCACTTTCTAATTTGCTGTTCCAGGAGTTTCACAACCAATGGTTCACCTTTAATTAAAGTGAATGTGCAGGAGAACAACAAGGTTGCCCAGACAGTTGTGGACTTTAAGAATGACCATACACTGGTTTCTAGCTCTCCCCTGGCTGTAGCCAAGATCTCACATTTGCCCAGAGTTAAAGTCTTAAAGGATAAGCCTGAGAATTCACAATATCTGGACCTTAATTTTTGTGAATTGCCATCCTGGAATGCTATTCTGGGGGTATTAGCAGGACTGCCACCGAAATGTCACTGCTCATAGAAGCCTGGACATTCAAAATCAGCATTGGCTGGTGACATCACAGATGTGCCCTCCCCACCTGTTGGTGAGGGTATAGACTGGTCTGATTATTCAGAACTGTTACATTTGCCGAACTTTGCACATGATCAGAGAAATGATGTCACTTTACAGTATGTCTTTAAATTGCATAGTAGTGCTGGAGATATTACAAGACCTGTTAACTCAGCAGGCTGTATGCCATCATATGTGGTCAAAAATAATGTATTGTTTCACATTGCTGCTGTGAAAGAAGGTAAAACATTTGTTAGTTCCACAAGTTCATGTACCCTTAGTGTTAGAAACTATACACACCCAGGTTGGTGGAAAACACTTGGGGGAATGTAAAACAAGAGAACAAGCTCTGCACAGGTTTTACTGGCCTGGAGTCTATTTAACTGTTCTGTAGGGCTTGTTCTCTGTGAGAGAAATCGTATTCCACTATCACAAAACAGCCTCAATTTGAAAGGGCTCATAAGTGTAATTTTATAAAAATATGGGGCTTTGAGTGGACAGAGAAAACTCCTAGCCTGAACGCACACATAGGTGGTCTAATGAAGTAATAAAGTAATTAGATCAAAAGGAGTGGACCGATGCCAGATAGAGGCCGTTGCCTAGACAGGAGAACTATGTCTAGTCAGGGTCATCCTGATGGAAGTGTATGCTTTTTGTTGTGATGAAACAATAAAAGCATTGTTTACTCAGCAATAATAAAATCAAACTATAACAAAAGCAAAATTAAAGCTGCCTCTATTGGTCACTCAAATTTAGAGATCAGCTATCCATCGATGGAGTTGGTAGTCAAATGTATGTAAGTCATGTGTGTGTGAGGAGATGTCAGTGTATGGTGATAGGTAGAGATAGTGGGGAACTATTAGATGATGATAAGTGTTTGATCTGCCAGCAACTGGTGGGAATACCAGGAAGTATGCTGGAAACATTTCTTAATAGTTTTTTCTGTGTTCAGTGGGAGGGTGTTTATGAATTTCCTCCAGCATTGAAACAGGGCTGGATCAAAAGTTCCTTATTGTGGGCTGTTTCTAGCCAATCCATTCTATATAGAAAGAGGAGTCTGCCATTTCTAAAGATTGTGTCGTCGTGTAAATCCACTTTTGAGAATGGCCATGCAGCTTAGTCTTGAGAAGAGCTTATTTTCCCAATATGACCCATTGCAGGGTATTTCTAAATGAAATACCAGGATGTTGTCTATCACAGGGAGAGAGCGGTGCAGAATTGAGATTCTAATAAGACATCAGTATTCCCACTTTGACCTAATTCCATTCTACTGTGAAACAAAGCTGGCAGGTAATATAATAGAACTGGATATTTGGCAGGTTAATTCCTTCCTTCTGGGTGATTGGTGTAATTTAAACATGTTAATCCTAGCCTCTTATGCTAAGTGAACATAGTATTTTGTATTTTATTTCTTTTTGTTGAGAATTTAAAAATCCTAGTTGAACGGGGCGTGGTCTGGACGCCATAGCTGTAGGACGTGCACCACACCAGCTCCGACACAGCGTTGCCCCAAAACTCTCTTTTTGAGTGATAAATGCTCAAATTCGGCCACAAAAGTGTGGAATATAATAAACCCTAACATCATACGGGTCATCTCAGCCCTCTGATCTCTGGACAAGCCAAAACACCGCGACTGAGCTGCGGCCTGTCTTCCCGCCAACCCAGCGGGGACGGAGCGTGCACCCCTGGCTGTTTGCCCTGAGACACTCTGGGCTCTCAAATACCCTATATAACATTTCAAAAAAATAATAAAAAAAATAACTAAAAAAAGCTGACCCACCGGAGCGGAGCCTGCAGTGACAGGACAGGACACAATTACCCAGCTCCACTTGATCAGAGCCGACGCTGCCAGCAGAGTCACTGCTTGAACGGCAGCCCATCACTACCAACCGCTGCTAGGGTGTCTGCTCCCGCGACTTGGCCCTGGAGAGCCTGCTCTCGTGACCCTGGATGAAGTCCCTTTAAGAAAGTTACCTGCAGTGAGGTCTGTGTTCAGCGGAACGGCCCGGCGCTGTCCTTCTGTCTCCTCCCTTTGACTCCCTGCATCTGCTGTGCTGAGATCTCCTCCGGGGCAGAAAGTAATAGGTCCTGCCTGACTGGATCATCTATGTATGTTCTCCTGAACCCTTCAGTGAACAGTGAGTACTTTATTTTCTTTTCCCAAGTGGCTCACCTCCACCTCTGCTCGGGTCAGCAATCCGATTGAACAGATCAGATCGTTCACATACTCACAGTGTGGGATTCTGCTGCCACCCAGTGGCTACTTAGAGAAATTACATCTGCATATTATATTTCCTGCTATAGTATCAGCACCCATGACTTACTGATGTACTGTTGTACAGTAGCGAGAAATTTGATGTAAATTTTCAATGAGCCCGTGAGCCTGAGGGGTCAAGATGATTTAACCGGAATGCTTCAACCATCTCTACATACATGACCAGAGTCTTTTCTCCCTTTTCTACCCCCTCCAATTTTATTTTTCTCCTCCTCTGAGACCTGAGAGGAACAAAATATACATAAAAAAGAAAAACAGCAGATTCTAAAATCTTGAAAAGAACTTGCATTCATAATGACATCTAAAAACAGGAAGCACGCTGGAGGAAATACAGCTCCTATATTCACATCCGCTTCTAAGAAGGTGTCAACTTCCTCACCGCCATCTGATCAATCTCGCTCTTCGAGTCCCACCTCTCAGCTGGACAAGGGCATAGATCCCACAGTTCAGGCAGCTATAACTAACCTAGCGCATGACATTAAACTTACTTTCCAGCAGGAACTTAAGAAAGCAATTGTTGAATTCAAATCAGAAATTGCAGCTCTCGGCACTAGAACAGACAGTCTTGAATCAAAGACGGATAATATGTGTCGAGCTCAAACGTCCTTTGAGCGAGAACTAGCGCTGCTTCGCTCTGAGGTGGACTCGGTGAAAGAGAAACAAGAAGACCAAGAGAATAGATCTCGGCGAAATAATTTGAGGATCTGTCATGTACCAGAGTCGGTTATTACCTCTTCCATACCTGACAAAAAATTCTTAACGCAGTTAGGTCCAAAGACACGATCGACTTCCAAGATATGCAACTTCAGATATTTCAAGATCTGGCTCCTTCCACTATCCAAAAACGCAGAGATTTACAGCCAGTGACGCGAATACTCCGTCAACACAACTTCAGATATAGATGGGGATTTCCATTCCAGCTACAAGTGTTTGCAGGGAACTCTATTCTATATGCCAAATCCTTACCTCAAGGGCAAGAAATCCTTGCTAAACTCAAGATTCTTCCAGACCCCACCTCATCTACAACACGTAGTAATTCCTCAAGATCTGATTCAGCACCTCCTCCTGACTGGACAACGGTGGAACGACGGCCTGCAAGATCTCCTGCGGCTCCAGACTGACCGAACTTCTGAAGGCCTTTAATAGGATCCATCCTCCTTCATTTTGGACTCAGGTTCTGACACACTGATTACCTAGTATCTTTTCAGGTTACAAGAACACTGTTGTCTGTTTTCATTTAGCTACTGGGCAACCACCAAGGGCACCTAATAACCGATTTGCCTTTTGTTACATGCACCAGGTTATTTACAGTTTACAGATTATACCCCCTTATGGGATTTAAAATTCAAGGGCATAACAGTATTGTTGGTGCCCTGGTTTGGCATCACCAGTTAGTAATGTTGTTGTCATTGTTACAGATTTGACGCTACATCATAGATTGTATTGTTGTGTTGTTTTTGTTTGTTTCTCCTCTTTTTCATCCCTCCTTTATTTTCCTAATTTTCGTTCTCTATTTTTTTTTTTTACCGCCCTCCCCCCCTTTGGTCAATTACTCACTACAATAATGTTCTAGTTACACCAGCCAACTGAGCTGGACAATCTTTCACGGCCCCTCGTATGGCCAACCAATACCTCACTAAATTCACCACCCCCCACAAGCACCCTTACTAGTATTGCAATGTATTTATTTCATTGTGTTATTTCTATGATAGCTCTATCAGGGGCTCTCCTCTCTGAGGGTTATGGCCTATTTAGGCCTCCTTCTCATCTCTCCTCTCTTCTTTCTCTTACCTGTGGCTTCCTTCCTTGCTCCCCTTCCCTCTCTCAAATCACAAGTGGACTGATGCTTATTTTTGTTCCCAATTTGTTTATGTTCTAAAAAATTTCTTGCTGATATTATATAGGAAGTACTCTATCTCCAACACCCATGGCGCTCAAAGTGCTCTCGATTAATGTCAATGGCCTGAACTCCCCTACTAAACGTGCAGTGGTCTTGGGAGCCTGCAGGAGAGAAGGAGCCGATATAGTTTTCCTCCAGGAGACACACCTCACAGGACAGCATACTTGTCTCCAAAGTAAGCTTTATACTCAAACGTTTTTTGCCTCTGCGGATTGCAAGAAGCGTGGAGTAGCTATTTTAATACACAACAGAGTTCCCTTCCTCCTAACTAAATCACATTCTGACCCAGAGGGACGTTACCTGATTTTGATAGGCACACTCTGCTCTGAACAGGTCACTCTTATCTCTCTATATGCACCAACCAGGGTCAAAGCGCCTTTTTCTCAGATGTGTTTAATCGTATTGGGCGCCTTGCACAGGGTCATATAATTCTCACTGGAGATTTTAACACCATTTTACACCCTACATTAGATAGGTCCTCTGGTTCTTCCAGCCAAAAATCTACTTCTTCCGTAAAAGACTCCCAGTCCTTATTAAAATGCATACGCAATTTATCGCTACATGACACCTGGCGTCTGAAAAACGCTGATGCAAAAGACTTTACACATTACTCTGCCCCACACGGTAGTTACTCCCGCATAGATATGATATTTGTCTCTCATCCCCTCACTCAAACAATATTAGACGCAGGAATCTCCCCGCTTACCTGGACAGACCATGCCGGAGTTCACATCACCCTTGATTTAATAAAATTAGCTCCACGTTCTCGTCGTTGGCGTCTTGACGACTCCCTTTTGTTGACCCAATCGACTCGTCAAGAAATTAAGGACGCAATCAAAGAATATTTTGAATTAAATACTTCAGAGGAAATTGCCCCAGGCATTTTATGGGAAGCCCATAAGGCTACCATTCGAGGTAGATTGATAAGTAAAAGTTCGGCAGCTAAAAAACTAGCATCTCAAGAAATTCTCTCCCTTGAGACCGAACTAACCTTCCTTCTTGATCAACATAAACTCCACCCATCCACGACATTACTCACACAAATTTCTGCAGTAAGAGGCCAGCTAAATGCAATTCTTTCTCGCAGAGCAGCGAATACTCTCAAAAAATTAAATCAGCAATATTACGAAAAGGCTGACAAAGCCGACTCTATGCTCGCTAACAAACTGCGACAGAAAAAATCTCGAGGACAGATTAGAAAACTCAAAAAATCTTCTAACTCGCAGCCTATATATGACCCGGTGCAAATCGCTCAAGAATTCCACGATTATTACAAAGCTTTATACAATCTCCCTGAGACCTCATCCTCTGTCGAATCTCTTGATACAGAAATTACATCTTTTCTGTCATCTCTCTCACTACCACATCTCTCAGACACTGATATCACTTTCTTGAACGCGGATATCACCCAGACAGAAACAATCTCGGCTATAACAATGATGAAATCATCATCGGCTCCAGGCCCAGATGGATTCATAGCACAATATTATAAGAAATTTGCCAGGGACCTTGCCCCACATATGACAGATTTATTTAACAATATCTTAATGGGTTCACCTTTTAACGAGGCGACGACCTTGGCCACTATCATTGTTATACCAAAACCAGATAAAGATCCTACCTCCTGTCCCAGTTATAGGCCTATATCCTCACTAAACGTGGATCTCAAAATCTATGCCAAAATTTTAGCTAACCGCTTGAACACTCTTCTCCCCTCTCTGATCCACCCAGATCAGGTTGGATTTATATCAGGCCGCCAAGCTATAGACAACACCAGACGGGCTATTGACCTCATACATTCTATTCACTCTGGTAAATTACCGTCATTGATCATGGCACTTGATGCCGAAAAAGCGTTTGATCGCATCTCTTGGACCTTTATGTCTAGAGTTTTGGGGTCAATGAGTTTCTCTGGTAAGTTTCTAGATGGCCTGTTAGCTTTATATCAATCTCCTAGAGCAACAGTGGTGACCAACGGAGTCGCCTCTTCCCCCTTCTCAATTTCCAATGGGACGCGGCAGGGATGCCCACTATCCCCTTTAATCTTTGCCCTGTTAATAGAACCATTAGCGGGAAAAATCCGATCTAACGGGGCGATACCCGGAGTTAAAACAGGGAAATCCGAACATAAAATATCATTATATGCTGACGATGTTCTTTTGACTCTCTCGGATCCCGCTGTTTCTCTTCCTCCCCTTCTTGCAGACATCAAAACCTACAGTTACATCTCGGGATACAAAATCAATCCACAAAAAAACAGAAACTCTTGATTTCTATCTTACAGAAAGTATGAAATCTTCTCTCACTCAACAATTCCCCTTCAAATGGCACCATAAAAAGATAAAATATTTAGGTATCTACATAACTAAACAATATAGTCAGCTTTTCCAAGCTAACTATCCTAAACTACTATCCCAAATTAAATCTGATTTAGAAACCTGGAGTAAAAACCTCATTTCCTGGATAGGTCGAATCAATTCAGTTAAAATGAACATTTTGCCCAGGTTGCTATATCTCTTCCAAGCCCTTCCCATACGCATCCCCCCTTATGTATTCAAATTTTTGCAACACTACACTTCACAATTCATATGGGGTAGAAAACATCCAAGAGTTCGGCTCCTTGTCCTACAAAGGTCGACGCGGGAGGGCGGTCTGGGAGTCCCCAATTTTAAAAACTATTTCTTGGCAGCGCAACTTGCCCAGTGTATTTTATGGAACTCCCCGGGCTCCTCCAGAGTTTAAGTCCCGATTGAAGCTGGGAGCCTGGGTATTTCCTCCGCCTCCTCTCTCCTGTGGCTCCCTCGCACTAAACGTCCTCGGTCCGCTCTTAATCACCCAATTGTATCGCATTCGCTCTCTCTCTCTGGGACCGAGCAAACACTAAGTTTAATATTGCCCCGGCTCCTAGTCCAATTGTTCCTCTTTTTGATAACCCAGATTTTCTGCCAGGTCGAATAGTCTCGTCCTTTGAATTTTGGAAAAGGAACGATGTTTACTATCTTAATAATATCACTACAGACGCTTCTTTTCCCTCATTCGAAGACATAAAAACCAAATTCAATATTCCCAACACTTTTTTTTTTCATTACCTACAACTAAGAAACTTTCATTCCACCACTAAATCATCTTTAAGAATCAGACCGTTGACCTCATTCGAGTCACTTTTCCTCCGGCGATCTTCTACCAATGGCCTTATATCTCGGCTATATGGAGAGCTGAGAGTCCCTGACTCAGACACCCAAGATTCCCATGAGCGAGCCTGGTAGGAGGATCTGGGGGGTCCCTTGGATGGGGAAGATTGGGATGAAATAAAAGCCAACACTGCCTCTAGTTCAATCTGTGTATTTGGTCCCAACCAGATTACAAAAAATCTTTACGGACTCATCCAGCTCATGTTGGAGAGGATGCTCGTCAGAAGGGTCCTTCCTCCATATTTGGTGGCAGTGCCCCAAGATTGCCCCATTCTGGTCGGAACTACAGAACTTCGCATCTCAGATTCTGCAGATTGACATCCCGGTCTCTCCCAGATTTTTCCTTCTCCCACTTGGAATTCCATCCGCAACTAAACACCAAACAAAAATGTTCCGCCACATAGTTTCTGCAGCACTATGTCAAATGGCCACTAATTGGAAACAACCCACCGCACCTACTATGCAGACAATTATTAATAGAGTTTGGCACTCATACAAAATGGAGTTTATGACATGCATATTGTGCAACACCTCTAAATCATTTAATACAGTCTGGGAACCTTGGATGTCATTTTTTCAAATCCAAATTCCTACTGCCCTATGACTCCTCTAAAACACTCCACTTGATATCCCTCCTCAACCCACTACCTTTTCCCCCCTCCCCCCACTTCTCTATTTCTTGCTCTGCTTTCTTTCTCTTCTCTTCTATTGGCGGTCTGCCACACCGCCTCCTAATCTATTTTGCCCACTTTTCTCTGACTGGCCTCCTTTCTGTTTCTTTCTTCTTCTATCCCTATAGCTAAAATTTGGTCAATCTCGATATTCTCATTATGATACACGTGTTTGTATTAGTCCCTGAATTTGTATAACCTGATTGTAACAGATTTTGTCTTGGACTGATGCTCATTATTGACCTTCTCAAAAATAAAACTTTTAAAAAGAAAATCATAGTTGAAAAGGGAGATTGATCTGTAGATTGGCAGGAGAAGACAAGTGTAGGGTATTTACCTGATTTAGGTAAAACAATGACCCTGGCCGAAGCAAACATCATTGATTCCACTATTGTTGGCAGCGATCAGGCCTATGACTTATCTATAACATGGTGGACAGGCAGGGGATCACAAGCAAGGTTCTCATATATCACTTTGGAGCTATACACATGAATGGATCATCCAGTCTTGTCAAAGTGATTGATGTCCACTGACATATGTGGAATGGCGGGTGCTCTTTAAGCTATAATGTCTGAAATGGCAGACAATCACGTTGTGAATCTCAGGCTGTGATAGAGAAAGATGTGTCATATTCCAGAAAGGTTCCACAGTCCAAGTAGTAGTAGTGTGTATGCTTGTTATCAGGGTCTGTTGGTACTACATCAGTGTAGTGTCTATGAGTCGGCTATGATGTGCTATGAACACAGAGTGGCAGGAGAGAATCCCAACATAGGGCCCAATTGCTGAAGCGACAGTGTTGCGCCTCAAACCACTCAGAGAGTATTTGTGAGGTTCCAAGTGAGATCTCCACTTCTGATGCAAGAGGTAAAGGGGTGTTGTAGGTGCTGGTTGTGTATTTTACTTGTGTGACTCTAAACCATAGGTGGGTAATAGACATGCTACATGGGCACAATAAGGACTGCCTTTGTAAAGATGAACCTGTCAGCTTCATGGCAATACTAAGCCCAATATCCTCACATTGTTGTTTCTAGTTATTGGTTATGTACGTATTTAGGTGTTCTCTTACTATCTTACTAAAGTTACAATATCTGTTAGACATTTTTATGTTTTACTAGTAGAAAATAGAATAATCAAAATGATTCATGTTTAGCTATTCATATTTCAACACAAGATATTGCTAAATTTATACATTTATTAGTTTATAATCACTTTCTCAATTCTGCATGGGCAGATACCATGTAAGCTTAGCCATTCCTCCCTAGGTGCGATCCCCGAGAACTGAGACCAGTCAAGCCTGTTTTCATAGCATTCTTTTTGTGTTAAGCTAAATATTAGCACTCCCATAAAGAGCCTTTTTAAACAATTCTACTATAAAAGAAAACAGATGGCCTATTAGGACTGAAGGAGGATAAGCGCCAAGAAAGGGTCCAACATCATTGTTTAACAATGGGGTATATTTAGTACTTTTGAGCAATAAGTAGATAGAAAGGAAGAAAGAGAGGGAGGGGAATAGCAATAGAGATTCTAATATTTCTGTAGTTTTCTTTTTGCCTCATTCTTTTTTCTTCTATGCTGTTAATTTTCTGCCAATAAAGAGCAAATGACAGCGCTGGACACTAAAGACACCACCCACCGATTTAATGTTAATTTTCTGCAGCTTTCTCTTTCATATGCCTTTTTCTTTCTGTTCATTTGCTGTATATATTTTCTTTTCTCTGCTTATAATATGAGGATTTGCAAAAATGGGGATCATTTCATCACTCTGGCTTCTTGGATTAGCTTGTTTTGTCTCTGTTGTAGTTTTTACAGCCTAAAAAAATTGCATTTTGTTTTCTGCTGTAATTTCCATTAATTTATGTCCTTTTTTTATTCGTTGTCATTTTCATTTTGGTGTGGATCTGTAAAATTAATGAGCACTGAGGAGCATTTTCGTCACTATGTGTTGCATATTTACTATATCTTTAACAATATCAAGTTCTGCTATTGCTGCTAATACACAATTGTTCCTTGTGAATGATTAAATTATAACATACTACTTGTAATCCATTATAAGCAATCAATTAAAAAATCACCACTAGAATATATATTATTTACAGGACTGTATGCATAGGTTAACTAAGATTATTTAAGCACACCTGCTGAGTGGCTAGCTACTAGAGATGGTCACTGACCCCCGTGTTTTGGTTTTGGATTCGGTTTTGGATCTGGATTACCGTCGTGTTTTGGTTTTGGTTTTGGTTTTGCAAAACTGCCATTGCGTGTTTTGGTTTTGGTTTTGGTTTTGTTTGGTTTTGTTTTGCTATTTTTTTGGAAAATCCATGTTTTTGGGCCTAAATTAACCCAATTTAGTGCTCCAACTGTTTTAGAAACAAGTAATCTAATTGTTGAGGTAATAAATCATCCAAAAAAACAGTTTAATTCTTCGTTGGTAGGCCTATTCTACACACAAAACAGATTGTCTTCCTCTCCATCTATGCATATTGGCAATGCAGCCATCGTCTTTGAATGTATATTACACCCTACACTTATAGTTAAATATGTAAAGAAATGGAAAAAGCCAGTTTGGTTTCTGTCTCTCAAGGCCCCCCTCCACTTGTATAAAATACCAAAAAATTCAGCCATTATAGACTGTACAATATTAATTGACATGGAGAAAGCCAGTTTGGTTTCTGTCTCTCTAGGCCCCCCTCCACTTGTATAAAATACTAATAAATTCAGCCGTTATATACTGTACAATATAAATTGAAATGGACAAAGGCAGTTTGGTATCTGTCTGCATCAGATCCTCTCTCCACTAGGAGTAAAATAGAAAACTATTCAGCCGTTATATAATCTAGAATATAAATAGAAATTGAGAAAGGCAATTTGGTATCTGTCTGCATCATAATCATCAACATCATCATTAGCGCCCTCGTCGCCTACACAAATCTCCCCCTCATCCTCTTCTAATTCCAAAGTGGCATCCTCAATTTGGGTATCACCGGCTACACTCGGGCTATTAAGGCACACATCAGCAGAATGCTCACGATTAGACATCCCACTGTTGGATGGACTCTCCACAGGGATTGTTGTCATTTGTGAATCAGAGCAAATATTCTCCTGTAATGCCTCACTGTTATCTTGCAGCTCGGCTTTGACGCGTAACAGTAGTTGTGCACCAATTGTAGGCTGGGTAACTTTTTGGGATCTGCCACTAAGAGCCAAAGGTGAAGGCCTCATTCTCTCTTTGCCACTGCGTGTGTAGAATGGCATGCTTGCAATTTTTTTTTTATCGTCACTTAACTTTTGCTCAGTTACACTTCTTTTTCGCTTCAATACAGTAAATTTTTTTTTGGTTTTTGTTTTTTGCACTAATTTGAAAACACTCTGTTGTTTGACATCGCCTTGGCCAGATGACGTACTGGGAACACTAACATCAGGACTGGTGACAGAACCTGGTTGCTCATTTAGATCATATGTGGACTGCTTTGAATCCATTCTGAGCGCAAACCACTGGGGAGTGCTAAAAATTATTGAGTAGATACTGCTGACAGATATGACTTTTGACAGCCAGAAATATTAATGCACAATTAGGGAGGACACCCCAAAAACACTGAGGAGTGCTAAAAATTATTGAGTAGATACTGCTGACAGATATGACTTTTGACAGCCAGAAATATTAATGCACAATTAGGGAGGACACCCCAAAAACACTGAGGAGTGCTAAAAATTATTGAGTAGATACTGCTGACAGATATGACTTTTGACAGCCAGAAATATTAATGCACAATTAGGGAGGACACCCCAAAAACACTGAGGAGTGCTAAAAATTATTGAGTAGATACTGCTGACAGATATGACTTTTGACAGCCAGAAATATTAATGCACAATTAGGGAGGACACCCCAAAAACACTGAGGAGTGCTAAAAATTATTGAGTAGATACTGCTGACAGATATGACTTTTGACAGCCAGAAATATTAATGCACAATTAGGGAGGACACCCCAAAAACACTGAGGAGTGCTAAAAATTATTGAGTAGATACTGCTGACAGATATGACTTTTGACAGCCAGAAATATTAATGCACAATTAGGGAGGACACCCCAAAAACACTGAGGAGTGCTAAAAATTATTGAGTAGATACTGCTGACAGATATGACTTTTGACAGCCAGAAATATTAATGCACAATTAGGGAGGACACCCCAAAAACACTGAGGAGTGCTAAAAATTATTGAGTAGATACTGCTGACAGATATGACTTTTGACAGCCAGAAATATTAATGCACAATTAGGGAGGACACCCCAAAAACACTGAGGAGTGCTAAAAATTATTGAGTAGATACTGCTGACAGATATGACTTTTGACAGCCAGAAATATTAATGCACAATTAGGGAGGACACCCCAAAAACACTGAGGAGTGCTAAAAATTATTGAGTAGATACTGCTGACAGATATGACTTTTGACAGCCAGAAATATTAATGCACAATTAGGGAGGACACCCCAAAAACACTGAGGTGTGCTACAAATTATTTAGTAGATACTGCTGACAGATATGACTTTTGACAGCCAGAAATATTAATGCACAATTATGGGGGACACCCCAAAAGCGCTGGGGAGTGCCAAATATGAAGAAAAAATAATAAACCTCTATCCTCCTCTCTGCACTAGCGATTTTGGTTAGAGCAATTGCAAGAACAATATGGTATTCTCTGTCCCTGCTCTAATTAGCCTATGACTACACCCTGCTCTCTCCCTCTGTCAAATGGCGATGGATTGCTGTGGAGGCATGTATTTATAAAGTTGAAGTATCGCGAGAACCGAGTCCCGAGATCCGACGACGTCACAATGACGTTCGGCCTCGATTTGGATTCGGAATGGGCGGGAGAGTACCGAGCTGCTCAGCTCGGTACTCGGATACCCAAAGTTCGGGTGGGTTCGGTTCTCGGAGAACCGGACCCGCCCATCTCTACTAGCTACACATTGCAGTGTACTTTTCAAGATGCACTTGCTGTTAATTGCAAGAAACTTGAACTGTGCAGTTTGGTTTCAGTTTCTCACTTGTGGTGAGTTAGTAGCAGCATCCAAGACATCTAAGACCCTGGGAATGCTGTTTAGAAATGTGACAGTGGGTATCTGTACAATTGTGTGTAGATCCAGAGGTCAAACACAGATAAGCTAGGGAAAGGCAGGTGAGTAACCACCATGGCACAAGCAAACATGTCAATATGCCCAGTAACATTTGTAAAACATACCTGACAGGTAGCAACAAAGGTGTCCATGCCTTTTTATCTCATGAGAATTCAAGTCCATTAACAATATATTTTCAAATCATTTTTTATTTTTTTTTTAAATCCAGTATTTTTATTGAAATTTTTTAAGATATAAACATATTAAACAACAAAAAGAAAAGAAAAACAATCGCATACATATCAGAATTAAATGACGGAATTTACAAGATTACATTAAAGCATAATAATAATAAATGTGCTATATTCATTCAGGATCATACATCATAAATGCTTATACATAAGTATGTTACACATGCAGGGTTTATTACATGGACTCAGATACTTATTATAAGAACTGCTGTAGCCATACATTTAAGTAGATAGAGCATCTGTTATAGATGACATAGGATAGAATGGAGACTCTAACCATCTGTACCATATATTCTCAAATTCCTTCAGAGCCTGTCTGCTAGTATAAACAAATCTCTCGTGCCTTATGGTGGTATTGACCAGTGGCTTCCAATTTTTAACCGTGGGACTCGTCGGGGCCAACCACAGCCTCGCTATACAGACCTTAGCCAACATCAATAACTGTGAAATGTACATTTTTGTCAGTTTATTAACTTTCCCCTTCAATCGGAGCCCAAAGAGACAAGTGGCCGGTGAACTAAGAGACACTTCAATTCTAGTAACCTATATACATCTCCTGATCCTTCATCAGAAGATTTGCATACATGAACACTCCCATAGAAGGTGCCAAAAGTTAGCATTGATCGAATTGCATTTTGGACAGTTAGGGGTAGCATCCGGGCGAATTTTTGCCAGTCTAATAGGGGTAAAGTAGGCCCTGTGTAAGATAAACACCTGTATTTGTTGAAATTTTAATGATGAAGTATAACCTTTAGTACTGTCTGTAATCATTTCCCACTCCTTGTCTGATAAAGGGCCAATATCTATTTCCCACTGATTCCTCAAACCATCCAAATCATCTGCAGTGGATTCATACAGAAGACATGAATACATTCGAGAGATCAGACCTCTATAACCCAAGGCCTGTAATTGTTTCCTCAGTGGATCCACCCCAAACACCAAAGTCTCCCCTTTAAATTGTGTGTCTAGGGTGTGTCGTAACTGAAGGTAAGAATAAAACATTGTTCTGGGTACAGAGAATTCCCCAACCAACTGTTCGAAGGATTTAAATACATTTGTATCATAAAGCTGACCTACCGACACCACACCCAACCGAGACCACTCCCTGGCCCTCTTCACTGTATTCAGCTTCTTAAATTTCTTTGCCCCCCAGATAGGAGTATATGGATCAATGTCAGTTTGTTTCATTATTTTATTACAGATTGTCCAAATCTTAACTGCCTGAATCAGGAGTGGAGGAGCCCGCATACCAAGCTGCCCCGCCAGCAGTGACTGTAAGGGAGTGTGATTAGAATTAAATTGGTGTACCAACACCCAATGTAGCTCATGGTAATCGGGGTCCGAAACCCATGCCTTAAGGTGGACCAATTGAGAGGCAAAATAATATAATTTCAAGTTAGGAAGTGCAAATCCACCAGAAGATCTGGATCTATACAGCGAGCTGAGCTTGACCTTAGCCCTTCCCCCTCCCCAAACCAATGAAATCAAATAGCTATCAATGCATCGGAAAATGGAGGGTGGAATATATACAGGTGACTGCTGGAGTATATATAAAAACTTTGGCTGCACCATCATCTTAATTAAATTTATCCAACCGGAGACAGAAAGTGGGAGCTTCTTCCATACATGAGTTTTTTCTTTAATGTATTTGATCTGGGGCCGCAAATTAAGTTCTACATATTCAGTGGGGGTATTAGAGATCCATATTCCCAAGTATTTGAATTTCGATGCCCATTTTAACTGTAAGCCTTCTGGCATTGTCACGGGACACTCCCATCCCAGAGGGAACAAGCTAGATTTATCCCAATTAATTTTTAAGCCGGAAAAAAACCCGAATCCATCAACCACCCGCAGCAAATGTTTTAGGGAAGTGTCGTGATCTGAAAGGAACAACAGCATATCATCTGCATATAATGCCACCTTATCCTCTCTGTGCTCTGATCTAAGTCCCACAATTTCTCTATCATGCCGGATCTTACAGGCCAGCGGCTCTATTGCTAATGCAAACAGGGCCGGAGACAACGGGCATCCCTGTCTAGTACCCCGCTCTAATTGAAATTGTTGAGAAAGATGCCCATTGACACAGACCCGCGCCACTGGATGTGAATACAAAAGTTTAACCCATTTTATAAATTCCGGGCCCACTCCAAATCGGGACAATACCTCCCACAGGTATGGCCACTCCACCGAGTCGAACGCCTTGGCTGCGTCCAAGGACACCACAACTTCGCTCTCAGAAGAGGGTGACCGCACCTGCAGGAGAGTATACAGCCTTCTAAGATTGATAGACGTGGACTTGCCCGGCATAAATCCCGTCTGATCCGGATGAATTAATTCCAGCACCACTCTACTTAACCTCAAAGCCAGTAATTTTGCTAGAATCTTAACATCATTTGACAAAAGTGAAATCGGGCGGTAGGACTCAGGGTACAACAAATCTTTCCCTGACTTAGGCAGCACCACCACTATTGCCTCTGCCATTGAAGGGGAAAGAGCGCCAATCTCACCCAGCTCGCTGAATGTATCCAACAACCTAGACACAAAAAAGGGCCGGTGTTTTTTATATAATTCAATTGGGATTCCATCTACTCCAGGGGCTTTACCATTAGGGAATGACATAATAGCTATATCAATCTCTTCAAGAGTAAAGGGTGAGTCCAAAAACTCCCTGCTATCATCGGAGAGGACAGGAAGGTAGATACCATTCAAATACTGCTGTAACGTATCCATGTCATATCTGACCTGTGACTTATATGTATTCGTGTAATATTTATGAAATACCTCAACAATATCAGGCATCAGATATTTCTTAACCCCACTGTCATCACAGATAACCGGTACTGCTGCATCTGCCCTCTCCGCCCTTGTCAAATAAGCCAGGAAGCTACCATTTCTATCATCCTCTGCATATCGTACATGCTTAGAAAACAGAAATTTATGTTTGGATTTCTCAAATACATACTCTACCCACTCTCTCTGGGCCAACTGCCATGTTCCCCTTGCAACCTCAGTTTTGTCCGCAATGTATTGTGCTTCTAAGGATTTACACTTTTTCTCTAATATCTGTTCTTTTTGTCTGGACGACTTTTTAATTTCAGCTATGCCAGCAATTAATGCCCCCCTTAGGAAAGCCTTAAAAGCATCCCAAACTATAGGTGGCCTTGCTGTTACCAGATTATCTTCAAAGAAGCCTTCCCACTGTGTCACCAAGGTCGCTCCTGTACCCATCAAGGAGAGCCAGAAGGGATTTAATTTCCAAAAGGACTGGCCTCTATCAATTGCAAAATCAATAGATAGGCAGAGGGGCGAGTGGTCAGAGATTCCCCTAGCCCTATATTCCACGCTCCTCACCAGCGGTACCAGAGAGTGTGACAGCAGAGCCAGATCAATTCTTGAAAATGCATTATGTGATGTAGAAAAGCAGGAGAATTGGACATCTTCTGAGTGCCTCAAACGCCATATATCTACTAACCCCATTTCCTCAACCAGAGCAGAAAAAGCCGACTTAGAGTTGCCAACTACAGCATTTTTCTCTCACCATCTGTCCACCTCTCCATTTATCACATTATTAAAATCCCCTATACAAATGGCTGGAACATCTGGGAACAATGCCATGAATTCTCCACATTTCCTTAACACCTCACCATTATACGGTGGGGGTATATATACAGCTAACAGAATCACCGGAACCCAATTAATGACAGCCTTCATCAGTATAAACCTTCCCCCTGCATCCACTTGAATTTTTTCCAAGGAGAAGCAGAGACGTTTATGTACCAATATAGAGACCCCTCGAGAATTAGTCGTGTACGTAGAGTGGTATGCCCTACCTACCCATGCTTTTTTAAGGGCGAGTATTCTATCACCGTGTAAGTGAGTCTCCAATAGACAAACAATATCAGGATCATTTTTTCTAATTTGTCTTAGTACAAGAGAACATTTCACAGCATTATTTAGGCCCCGCACATTCCAGGAGAGAATTTTCAGCTCCTTATCAGATGTACCAGAATACATATAATAGTAGTCCCTCTTATCTCACTACCCCGCATCCCACACCCCTGCAGAGCATACATTGACATACTTATAAGCACATATAATCCTTGTCTATATATTTGCGATAACATTAAAACTACCCACAACTTAAATAACTTAAATACTAAACCCATACCCCCACCCTGTATACTCCACCCAACTTAAGTATACCTTAAACCCTAACTAAAATTACCTTAAGATATTCAGCAGGCCAGCACACTACCAAAAAAAGGTCACCCGCCAACCCGCAAAATACCAGAAGATAGAGGAAGGAAAAGGAAGGAAGGAAAAGGGGCGAATTGAGACAAGAGAGGTAAAGAACGGCCTTAAAGCCATGGGCTCTCCAGCCCATTACATTTTTTTAAATTTTTTTTTTACAGTGGACCTTTCAATATTAGTTTGAAAATCACAGACCCCACCTGAGCGAAATACATTTATTTTTTTTTTGTACCACAGAAGAGAAATTACATTATGTATAGCAAATACCATTCATAATATCAATGACAAATCAGCAATGTCCAAAGGACTATCAGGAGAGACATAAAAAAGTACTCATCCAGCATCAGCGTCCAGCAGCAGCTAGGCGGTCCAACCAAATTGCAGCCTCTCGGGGAGTATCAAAAAAGGATGTACTGCCCTCCGAAACCACTCTCAACCGGGCAGGGAAAATCATGGCATATGGGATCTGTATATCTCTCAATCTTCTCTTCACCGGAATGAATTGAGCCCTGTTCTTTTGTACATCCAGAGCGAAATCAGGATACATTGCTACTCGCTGACCATTGTATTCCACTGAACCTTTCTGCCTAGCCAAGCGTAGAATGGTATCTCGGTCACGATAGTGCAACAATTTGGCTATGAAGGTGCGTGGGGGGCTCCAGGAGGGGGTGCTTGAGTTGGAATACGGTGGGCCCGCTCCACTGCGAATTGGGCTGTAAATGAATCTGTACCAAACAATTGGATTAACCATTTTTCCCAGAAGGATTCTGGGGAGACACCTTCTGCCTTCTCGGGCAATCCAACCAACCGAATGTTGCTGCGACGCAAATGCCCCTCCATATCCGTAAGCTTTTGTTTAAACAGAGAGACTTGCAACTCCAGACACTCCAACCGGCCCGCAACTGGTGCAGAAGTGTCCTCCAATGTAGATACACGTGTCTCCACTTCACCCACTCTCTCCCTGATTTTTTGCACGTCTTGCCGGAGAAGAGAGAGGTCCACCTGCACCTCTCCTATTTTATCCGTAACACGCTTTTCAGATGCCCCAATGGCCTGCAGGACCTGCTGTAATGTAACTTCAGGGTCCGCCAGTGGAGCCGACAAAGGGGGGGTAACGGGATGTGATGTATCCCCTGAACCAAAGGCTGTAGTGGAGGAGCGAGCAAAGCGGTCCAATTTTGCCACTGCGGTGGACTGGTTATGTTTGCCCATAATTTCACAGGAAAGATGGGATGATATTTATCCTATAAGTTTATATGCAACCCTGTAACCTGTATAGCTTTAATTACATATAGGTGTACAGCTCAGATTGTATTGCTAGCAGTGCATTGCAGCCAGTTATCTTCACAGAGAAAGGTATATCTTCTCCAACAACACTGATAATGATAATCAAATAAGTCCAGAGCCCAATTCAGTTACTCCTCACTTGTACAAGGATATAAATGTACCTGTATCAGATGGATATCACAGGCTGTGTTCACCTAGGCCAGTATGTGGTATTACAGAGGCGCTATGTCCCAGCAGTCATCAACTGCCACAAACTGCCACAGACTGCCTGTAGTATTCCTCTACCCAGATGCTCAACTCTTTCTCACCCAGTATCGGGTAAAATGGCAAGAGCACTATCAAAACAGGTACACTATGTACAGCAACTATTCGGATGCACCGTTTTGGGTCCAAAAGTTTCTTTATTCCACTATAACGGAGATCAACAGGATATCTGGGATGGAGAGCTCGTAACTGTGCTTGCTACTCCATGCTCGTCCAGGCCACGCCCCCTTCAGATCATTTTTAAATGTTGTATAAAAGCAGTGGGACTTAAAAAACGAGTCAATGGTACTCATTCGTTTAAGCTTGAGGCTCCAACAAAGCTCTCCAAAAGGCATATAAAAATGTTGGAGATATAAATCTAACAGCTATAAGCTCTATATCAAAAAGAGTATAGGTGATTACAATTATTCCTGTGTGAGCTGATCCTACATTGATTGTGGGAGTATACAGCCTAGATTGGTCATTGGCCCTAAGATTTTTGCCTCCTGCTGGATCCCATCTTTACTTCCTCACTAGATGTGGTTTGTTTTGTGACATGGTTAATTTCTCAAATGGTGTATTATTATTGCAAGTGTCGACAACAGAGTTTCTCTGAAAGTTTGGATAGTGGGGGATATTCTTACTGTCACTGGGCATCTAAAAATCCATTGGAAAGACACACAGCCATCGACCATGACACGAGGAAGTCAAGAGGGAATGGCCAAACTCAAAGATAGTATGGTCAACCAACTGGGCAAGCCAGCAGTAGTTGAAACATGCAAGAAAGTATTGAAGCTGTATTTATAATAAAACAATTTATTGTGTGCAACCCAATTTGCTATATATATATATATATATATATATATATATATATATATATTGTTTATTTGAGGAGTTGCAAGTAAAATACCGGGAACAGTCAAAGGGACTATATTTTGTGCAGGTATCTGTTTTAAGAAAATAGATCCGTGAAGTGCATGCTGATGACATCATTTTGTAAACACACCCACCATTGTAAAAGTTTATAAATTGGCTTGCAGCCAGACCAGAGCTCTCTCCCCTAGAAAGCATGATGGACCAGGTTGTATGCAATCTACAGGTTGTAAACTTTAACTCAGTGACTATACAATGTTAAATGCCTTTTTTCTACAACCTCTACAATTGGACTCGATAATATTGATTTATTTGGAAAAAAAATTCAACAGAGATTTACAACTTCCTGCAAATTGATTGTTTTTGGGCCTACCAACAAACAGTGTGGAATCTTCAAATTTATGGCAGCATTTTCTGTTGGAAGGCCCAAAACTGGCCATTGCTAAAAGTTGCTGATAGAATTCTGGGACATTTAAGGTAAAATCTTGTTCAGAAAAATGTATTCCAATTGTGGATTTTTGTTGTAAAAATGTAAGTTTAAATGTAGTTTCGATCCAGAGGTATTGAGTACAGTTAGAGATAACATTTCTTTGTTAAAGTCACTAAATTTAAGAATTAAACACAATGACTGTATAAATCTGTGGCAACAGGGGGGAATTTTTTTCATGGAATAGCATGCGTAACGGAAGGTAGCATATGGTTTAGGCTCAGTGAAAAAAATTTTTCAACCCTCTACTGACGAACCTGGGCAATTCGATTTATCAGCAAAGAGTGGTGAGAGGTCACATAGGGTAAGAACACTTGGTTATTTAATAGGTGCATTCCTGCCTTTTAAGTGGATAGTTCAAAAAGGAATTTGAGATTAAAGTAAAGTACAATCTGATTGTTTCATTGGTACAATCACAATTTAGAAATACATTCTCAAAGAAAATTGTTAATAGGTATGATTATATACTTGTTAAAATTTCTATCTTTATTCTAAAGTTGCCATAGAACTAAGTTCACTATGTACACTATGTACAGCAACTATTCGGATGCACCGTTTTGGGTCCAAAAGTTTCTTTATTCCACTATAACGGAGATCAACAGGATATCTGGGATGGAGAGCTCGTAACTGTGCTTGCTACTCCATGCTCGTCCAGGCCACGCCCCCTTCAGATCATTTTTAAATGTTGTATAAAAGCAGTGGGACTTAAAAAACGTGTCAATGGTACTCATTCGTTTAAGCTTGAGGCTCCAACAAAGCTCTCCAAAAGGCATATAAAAATGTTGGAGATATAAATCTAACAGCTATAAGCTCTATGTCAAAAAGAGTATAGGTGATTACAATTATTCCTGTGTGAGCTGATCCTACATTGATTGTGGGAGTATACAGCCTAGATTGGTCATTGGCCCTAAGATTTTTGCCTCCTGCTGGATCCCATCTTTACTTCCTCACTAGATGTGGTTTGTTTTGTGACATGGTTAATTTCTCAAATGGTGTATTATTATTGCAAGTGTCGACAACAGAGTTTCTCTGAAAGTTTGGATAGTGGGGGATATTCTTACTGTCACTGGGCATCTAAAAATCTATTGGAAAGACACACAGCCATCAACCATGACACGAGGAAGTCAAGAGGGAATGGCCAAACTCAAAGATAGTATGGTCAACCAACTGGGCAAGCCAGCAGTAGTTGAAACATGCAAGAAAGTATTGAAGCTGTATTTATAATAAAACAATTTATTGTGTGCAACCCAATTTGCAATATATATATATATATATATATATATATATATATATATACATATTGTTTATTTGAGGAGTTGCAGGTAAAATACCGGGAACAGTCAAAGGGACTATATTTTGTGCAGGTATCTGTTTTAAGAAAATAGATCCGTGAAGTGCATGCTGATGACATCATTTTGTAAACACACCCACAATTGTAAAAGTTTATAAATTGGCTTGCAGCCAGACCAGAGCTCTCTCCCCTAGAAAGCATGATGGACCAGGTTGTATGCAATCTACAGGTTGTAAACTTTAACTCAGTGACTATACAATGTTAAATGCCTTTTTTCTACAACCTCTACAATTGGACTCGATAATATTGATTTATTTGGAAAAAAAATTCAACAGAGATTTACAACTTCCTGCAAATTGATTGTTTTTGGGCCTACCAACAAACAGTGTGGAATCTTCAAATTTATGGCAGCATTTTCTGTTGGAAGGCCCAAAACTGGCCATTGCTAAAAGTTGCTGATAGAATTCTGGGACATTTAAGGTAAAATCTTGTTCAGAAAAATGTATTCCAATTGTGGATTTTTGTTGTAAAAATGTAAGTTTAAATGTAGTTTCGATCCAGAGGTATTGAGTACAGTTAGAGATAACATTTCTTTGTTAAAGTCACTAAATTTAAGAATTAAACACAATGACTGTATAAATCTGTGGCAACAGGGGGGAATTTTTTTCATGGAATAGCATGCGTAACGGAAGGTAGCATATGGTTTAGGCTCAGTGAAAATTATTTTTCAACCCTCTACTGACGAACCTGGGGAATTCGATTTATCAGCAAAGAGTGGTGAGAGGTCACATAGGGTAAGAACACTTGGTTATTTAATAGGTGCATTCCTGCCTTTTAAGTGGATAGTTCAAACAGGAATTGGAGATTAAAGTAAAGTATAATCTGATTGTTTCATTGGTACAATCACAATTTAGAAATACATTCTCAAAGAAAATTGTTAATAGGTATGATTATATACTTGTTAAAATTTCTATCTTTATTCTAAAGTTGCTATAGAACTAAGTTACAATTAATTACTGTAAATTGATATCAAAAGTATCAACAAGTGTCTTAATACCTCATGGGGCCTGATTCATTAAGGATCTTAACTGAAGAAACGTCTTATTTCAGTCTCCTGGACAAAACCATGTTACAATGCAAGGGGTGCAAATTAGTATTCTGTATTGCACATAAGTTAAATACTGACTGTTTTTTCATGTAGCACACAAATATCAACTTTAAATTTCAGTGTACAAATAAGCTATCAAGTATTTATGTGCTACATGAAAAAACAGTCAGCATTTAACTTATGTGCAGAACAGAAGCCTGTCAGGTAAAATGGAGGCGTTAGAACTAGTAGCAATGAATGAGCAGTATGATATAATAGGTATTACAGAGACCTGGTGGAATGATACACATGACTGGGCAGTAAACTTGGAAGGCTATTCTCTCTTCAGGAGGGATATAGTAAATAAAAGGGGAGTTGTGTGTGCATTAAGCCAGAGTTAAAACCAAGTATTCAGGAAGTTATTTACGAGAATATTGGTGATAATATAGAGGCATTGTGGGTGGAAATATCCAGCAGAAGAAAGAGTTCAGAGAAGTTGCTGATAGGGATATGCTATAAACCACCAGATATTAGTATGATTGAGGAAGCCCAACTTCTACAGCAAATTGAAAAGGCTACACAAATAGGTCAAATTTTAATTATGGGGAATTTTAATTATCCGGGCATTGATTGGAGTACTGAGATCTGCGGTTCAGCTAGGGGAAATAGGTTTCTGAGCACGCTAAAAGACCATTACATGTCCCAATTAGTAGAGGAACTAACTAGAAACTGGACTATACTGGACCTAGTAATAACAAACAATGTAGACGTAATATCAAATATTCAAGTAAGGGAGCACTTGGGAAACAGTGATCATAATATGGTCTCATTTGAAATTAGTTTCCAGAAGCAACAGTATAAGGCATCAACTAGGACTTTAAACTTTAGAAAGGCAAATTTTAATATGCTAAAGGAGTCTATAATGTGCATAGACTGGGACAACGTTTTTGAAGGAGAAAATATGGAAGAAAAGTGGGTTGTCTTTAGATTGTTGTTGGAAACATACACGTATAAGTACATTCCCATGGGAAATAAATGTAACAGAATTAAGTCTAAACCAATGCGGCTAAATAAAAAGGTAAGGGAAGAAATGCAAAGGAAGAAGCGTGCATTTAAATTGTTTAAGTCTGAAGGGTCTGAGGAGTCCTTCCGTAGGTACAAGGAGTGTAATAAAACATGCAAAAAGGAAATTAGATTGGCTAAATTAGAAAATGAAAAGCAAGTTGCAAAATAAAGTAAGACAAACCCCAAAAAGTTTTTTAAGTATATAAATGGCAAAGGGATTAAAAAAGATAATATAGGACCCCTAAGAAGTGAGATGGGTGAATTGATAAATAATACTAAGGGAAAAGCAGAGGTATTAAACACTTTATTTTCTTCAGTATTTACTAGAGAGGAACAAATGGTAGGAGTAATACATAAAAATAGAAATGAAACCATACTATTAATTAATACTTGGTTGTCAAAGGAAGAAGTCCAACAGTGACTGAAGAATATTAAGATAAATAAAGCTCCAGGTACAGATGGCATACACCCAAGGGTCCTTATGGAGCTAAACTCAGAAATAGCTAGACTGTTATTCTTAATTTTCAGAGATTCAATCTCATCAGGTTCAGTACCAAGGGATTGGCAAATAGCAGATCACAACCAGGGAATTATAGATCTGTAAGCCTGACATCAATAGTGGGGAAACTATTGGAAGGTATATTAAGGGATAGTATTCAGGATTACTTGGTGCGAAATAAGATTATTAGTGGGAATCAACATGGATTTGTGAAGGATAGGTCATGTCAAACGAATCTAATTAGTTTCTACAAGGAAGTTAGTGGAAACTTAGACCAGGGCAGCACAGTAGATGTGGTCTACTTAGATTTTGCCAAGGCCTTTGATACAGTGTCACACAAGAGGTTGGTTTACAAAATAAGAGAACTGGGTCTAGGAAACAACATTTCTACTTGGATCGAAAACTGATTAGAGAATAGGGAACAGAAAGTTGTGATAAATGGAACATTTTCTAATTGGTCAAAAGTTTTAAGTGGAGTACCTCAAGGTTCCGTGCTGGGTCCACTCCTTTTTAATATATTTATTAATGACCTTGGTGATGGTTTAGAGAGTAAAGTTTCAATTTTTGCAGATGACACTAAACTCTGTAAGGTAATAAAATCAGAGCAAGATGTAGCTTCTCTGCAGAGGGACTTAAATTAACTGGAGGATTGGGCGGACAAATGGAATATGAGGTTTAACATACATAAATGTAAGGTTATTGTCACGGGCACTAGGAGTCTTTGCCCAGGATATCACCAGATGATGGACTTACCAGAGAAATAGAGTTGGTACTATGGTTCTCTGGTAGCAGGGTGACAACGGAACAGGAGAAACAGCAGATGGTGAGAGAATGCTCGAGGAAAGTCTATGACTAGCAGCAACTGGTAATGAGTAGATGAATGTACACGAGGAACCAGATGGACAAGGGAACGTGAGGAAAGTTAGTGGTCTGCGTATAGCAAGTTGTACCACTGCTATAGTGAGGAGGAATGTCCAGGAGTAGCGAGGAGGTAGTGAGAGTCAGCGGTCTGCGTATAGCAAGTTGTACCGCTGTCTATAGTGAAGGAATGGAATCCAGGTGAAGGTAGGTAATGGGGAAGTCAGTGGTCTGCGTATAGCAAGTTGTACCACTGCTTATGTGAGAGGATACTTGAAACTGGTGTCACGGGGAACAGGAGTCAGTGGTCTGCGTCAGCAAGTTGTACCACTGATATATATATGTGAGGAGGGGCACGAGGAGATGAATGTAAAGCAGAGTATACACGGGGCACACAGAACTTGATCCCACGATGATATCCACAATACAACGATAACTGACAAGCACTGTTTGAAGTATACAAAGTCACAATAACAGTCCAGGCAATAGGAAACAAAGTCAATAGTAACAATAGCTTCAGTGGATAGGAGGCTCCGGAGGAGAACACAACTCAGTCCAGATGGATATGCAATACACAAGCAAAGTCAATGGAAAGTATGCATACCGCGGTTCAGAAGAGCAGGCTGTCAGAGAGACGTGCAGGGATACCTGAACGGCTGAAGGCCGGCAGGAGGAGAGACCACTGGAGGGTGGAAGCGGTAATCAGGTTGGTGCAGCGCACGGCAGGTAATCCAGAATCCACGAAGCAATACTCAGGAAGCAGTAGTAAGTGGAACTGGAAACATGAAGAACACGGGAGAGTGAGGCTGTCTGGTATCCAGTAGTAGAGGTGGAGGCAGCGGAGAGCTGACACGATCAAACCCAGGAGAGTTGAGACGATCAGGAACTCTGTAGCAGTAATGGAGGCAGTGGATAGGAATCAGCTGCGTGCAGGCACGATGAACACAGGAGAGTTGAAGTGAGCAGGAACTCTGTAGAAGTAACGGAGGCAGCGGATAGGAATCAGCTGAGTACAGGTACGATAAACACAGAAGAGTTAATGTGAACTGGAACTCTGTAGAAGTAACGGAGGCAGCGGATAGGAAACAGCTGAGTGCAGGTACGATGAACACAGGAGAGTTGAAGTGAGCAGGAACTCTGTAGAAGTAACGGAGGCAGCGGATAGGAATCAGCTGCGTGCAGACACGAGGAACACAGGAACACCTTCAGAGGCTCATGGGGAATGAGACTCCAAGATCAGGCAACCAGGTAATGATCACAGGTGGTTTATATAGGGAGGGTTGCCTGATCATCCAATCAATTAAAAGCAACAGGTACTGAAGGTTTGAAAGGGCTGCACATGCGCAGACCCTCAGGATGGCGGACGGCCACGGTTCCTGGATACACGGGAAATGGCACTCACAGTCCGGTGAGTGACAGTTATGCATTCAGGGATCAAAAACAAGAACGCAATCTATAAATTAAATGGAATAATTTAGGAGTATCTATTATGGAAAAGGATTTGGGAGTGCTCGCAGACAGTAGACTTAGCAATAGTGCTCAATGTCAAGCAGCAGCTGCAATGGCAAATAAAGTATTGGCATGCATAAAAAGGGGCATAGATGCAAGGGAAGACAGTGCAATTTTGCCACTGTATAAATCGTTGGTAAGACCTCATCTTGAATATGCAGTACAGTTCTGGGCACCACTCTATAAAAAAGATAATTTGAAAGGGTTCAGAGAAGGGCAACAAAATTGATAAAGGTTATGGAGTCCTTAAGTTATGTGGAAAGGTTAGCCAGTTTAGGCTTGTTTACTTTAGAAAAGAGGCGTCTAAGTGGAGATATGATTACTATGTACAAATACATTATGGGTCAATACAGGGAACTTTCATGGGAACTTTTTACCCCAAGGACTATACACAGGACATGAGGTTACCCCCAAAGGATAGAGGAGAGGAAATTTTACAACCAGCAAAGGAAGGCGTTATTTACAGTAAGGGCAGTCAAGATATGGAATTCATAGCCAAGGAAGGTTGTGATGGCAGATTCAATAAATATGTTTAAGAAAGGGTTAGACAAATGTTTAGCAGAAAAGTGTATCCAGGGATATGACTGTTAATTAAAATGAAGGATAGTAGTGTACAAAGGGTAAAAATAGAATTGCAATATTGGATCTGGGGGGATTTTCACAATTAAAACAGATTGGTGGTTGCTTACTCTGGATCAATTTCAAATATAGGTGCAGGATCTCTGGAGATCCAAAATAAGTTGAACTTGATGGACTGGTGTCTTTTTTCAACCTCTTCAACTATGTTACCTAAGATCGGGTGCTATAGCAAAAGGTAGTTGAAAATATTTCAATTGTGGGTTAAAACGCAAAAGACGTTGGTAGGTGTAGATCCTCTCCAAAAGGAGGTGCAGTTATCCTCCCCTATGAATGGAAATGCATTTGTATCCTCTGCTATGAAAGGAGATGCAGTTGTATCCACTTCAGAAGGAAGTGTGGGCCCTCCGGACAAGTATGTATTTGCTACCTACCTGTTGTAGCTGTATCTTTTGGGGAAGAGCCCAGAGAGGACAAGCAATGGGATCAAGTCTAACATGTTTTAAGGTACCACTAAATTTAATTACGGTTCAATGTGTGCAATTATAATTGTAATGGCCAACCCCTGGTGAGGAATTATTGGAAAGGTTTATGTTGGAGATCTTTTTGTAAAGTAACAAAGTAGAAAGCTCAATGCGGACCAAAATAATATTAGGGTACTGGCTGCATCAAAATAGCTATTATGGATACTAAATATGGGCGCAGTACGAGTAGGCACGTAAAATGAAGTCATGTTTGAAAAATTGTGAAAGATTGTGTAAAACCATTGTTATTGTTACCTTTTGATAAAGAAATTTTACAGTCTGTAAGCTAAAATCTATAAATGAATGAGTTAATGTTTAAATTTGTGGCAGTGTGAGGACGAACATAAATTCCACACTCATTGCCGTCATTATCCATGTGCTACACAGCCAAAGTGATCCACAAGAACAGTGGGAGCAGCACTGTACGGCTCAACCTCAACACTATGGTCGACCATCAGGAAGTTGGAACACCTGGGTTAAGTATACGAACGATAGCTACAAGTGATGATGGCTACAGTAATTACAGTAGTAAATATTCCAAAAATTGTATATGCTAAAATAAATAAAATCAACTCATGTAAGTTGTAACTTAGAAAAGAATTAATATTTGGAAATATGGCAACATGATAAAATTAAAAGCAAAATATAGTTGCGCCAGCGTTTAGTGTTTAAGGATAATTTACAAGTTATTGGAAAATTCTTAATGTTAAACAGTTTATAAAACGGATTGTAGGGCAACTGTCATTATCAAATGTTATAAATAAAAAAAAATCCATATATATGTTACGGTGAAACACCGAAATTGGAGAATGTCGACTTTCACCAGTGAATGTCAACATTCACATAGTCGCTTGGTGTATGTCCGAAATATTTGTTAAATATCCTTATTTCTGACTTACACCGGTGAATGTCGACATTCACCATGCACTAATGGTGAATGTTGAACATGTTCGAGATTCATATTTCTTTCTCCGTAGTTCAGTCGCGATAAATTTTCGCCTCTCTTTTTGAGAGGAATGATTAGGAACTTTAATTCACAGTACATTTAAAATAAGATACGAAAATAATAGAAGGTAAAAACTTACTCAATTATACAGTACATTCAAAATGTTCAGAAAGTATTTTCGAGTACTTTTCTTGAGAAAAATAAAAACAATTGTCTTCTCGTTTACTCGCAATTAATGCATTTAACTTTTTAAGAAAAAGATCACAATCCACTCCAGTATCCATTCTGTATAAATTAGGGTATCGGAAAAAATGAAGAAAACGATGCTCTCCCCAATAAATCTTGCATAAGACTGACGAAGCTCACTCATTCCACCAGAACACGGGATTTGACAGGAAACAACCTGTCGCCTATATGTCGGCTCCTCCCTTTTCGTCCTTCACCAGAGCATGTCTGTGATTGTCGACATACACCAGTGAGGGTCCGAATGTACAAGAATGTAATGAAATATTCGATCTTTCACCGACGTATTTGGTGTTTGTTGACATTCACTGGTGAAAGTCGACATTCTCCAATTTCGGTCTTTCACGGTAACATATATATATAATACATGTGTCCTGGGAAAATAATATTAGAAGTGATGTGTAACGGAATAAAGTGTATTATGAATTCTCAAATTTTCTCTCTATTATATATACATTTTTCACAAGTCAACAACAGAAATTCTTGTTTGATTTACTTCTCCCCATAAATATTAAAAGAAGAAAAATGGAGGGATGGGGCATTGATAAGTTGTGATAAGAAGATGCTAAAATCTGCAATTTTTGGATGAAAGACAAAATTCCATCTTACCTTGCCAAAGTTTGACATTATGATGTCACAACAAAAAGAAAAAATATTATCTTAGAATTCTTTGTCAGGGATACAATATAGCTAAATTAGGAGTATTTCACACATGTGTTTCACTGTCCAGAGGTTAGCCTGGTGTCAGAAGCAAAATAAGGCACAAGTTTTGTTTTATCTCTGCATAGTGAAATGTGATTGCAATGATTGCAGACATCTGTCTCTTCTCCTATAGTCAAAGATTACAGTGAATTGTAAAAATATGTCTATACTGTCATAACTAATTTCAAAATTGTATGTATATATATATATATATATATATATATATATATATATATATATATATATATATATGAAATAAATAAATAAATAGATGGATAGAAAGATAGACAGACAGACAGACAGATAGATAGATAGATAGATAGATAGATAGATAGATAGACAGACAGATAGATGGATTAAATATGTAGACCTGATAAGGAAAATGTGTTGCTGTTTAATAGATTTAAAGACAATGTTAAGTAGGCTGTCATATCTTAGGATGATTTATTACAATTTAGTGTAAAATGTTATAATTATGTCTTTACATTATATAATTATATCTGGATTTATAGTGGTCATTATATAACAGTACTGAAGGGATATACATTATTAACAGTGTAGATCAGGAGAGGGATAGAAGTAAGATTGTTTAGCAGGGTTAAACATTAGTTTGTTGTTTTGTACCGTAAGAAAAGTTTATTGATTTTATTGTTTTATGAAAAATAGCATGCACCTTAATTTAATGAAGAACAAGGAAATTAAGATGAATTATTGACTATATGTAATAGGCACTGCTGTTACAATTGAACAAAGTAATGACTGAGCCAAGCTTGGGGTGGGCAGAGGGTTATCTTTTAGGTTTTGCACAGCATCAGAATCACTATCAGGCCTCTATCTAACTTTTCATTTTTTAAAAACTTTTTTTTGGGGGGGAAACAGTCACATGTAATGACATTTGAACTGTAACAATGAAGTGACTGTCAAATATTTGATTAGCATAAGTCAAACAACTGAAAAGACAACAAAGAGGTTTGAAGTTCTTCTCACAAGACTTGTGAAACACTGACTGTTACAAATAGAAATGTATTGCGTTCTGGTTGTGTACTAAACCATGGAAAGGATATTACCAGGTGTCAAAGACCACTACCACATTACTGAATGTTGTGAAAAGAGACACTTTGACCATTCTACCATTTTTAAGAAGAATATTAAATCATAAAAAGACCAAGCAGCAAAGTGAGAAATACTTCCACAGCTTGAGAATGTGTTCCAGGAAGTGTAAGATTGGTGCAAGAAAGGCGAATCCGTGAAGAAGAATGAGTCGTCAATGGTGGCCATCAAATTTCTCCTCATCGATTTCTATAAGTTCCATCATCAATTTTTAACTACAGAAGGGGGATTTTGAAAAGTGATACTGAAAATGCTGTTAAGGTTTTAAAACGGTAACAAGTAAAGTTCAGCACATTTCTTTGTTCAATCCCTAAATTTAGAAGAAATTCATTACTTTAGGGATTAGATTTGGGATGATATATTGTGCATATCTTACTAATTGAACAGATGACCAAAATGAGAAATTGATCAAAGAGAAAATAAATGTCTGCATTGGGTAGACTTGTATTAGTTGTTCTAACTGATCTGTTAGTGATATATGTATATATATATATGTAATATATTTTTAAGTAGTAAAATAGTGTCTAAATTAATGAAATAAATAAAAAAAGGAAATTGATAGAATCAACTACAGATTTAATAGTGACAAGAACAATGTGTTAATCAATGGTAAAATACATACAAGTAGAAGCATCAGATACAGGGAAAGGGTCAGATAAAGACCACAAAGTTGATACAAGGGAAGAATTGTATTAGTATTACTAATACAGCAAAATTATGGCAGTTTTGGGTACTACCAGAGAGTGGACTGCTAAAGCTGTATTTATAATAGAATGTATTGTGTGCAACCCAATTTGCAATATATATATATATATATATATATATATAGATATATTTTATATTGTTTATATGAGGAATTGCTGATAAATACTGAGAAAAGTCTATGAACTATATCTTGTTCAACAATTTGTTTTGAGTAAGTGGATCCGTGAAGTATATGCTGATGCATTGTAAACTGTTCATGTGACCTCTGTGATGACATAATTTTGTAAACACATCCACCATTGTAAAAGTTTATAAATTGGCTTGCAACCAGACCAGAGCTCTTTTCCATAGAAATCATGATGGACCAGATTGTATGCAATCTACGGGCTGTGAACTTTGTAATTCTGTAACTACACAATGTCATAAATAAATGCAGTTTTGCTGCAGTCTCTACAATTTAACTGGACATTATTGATTTATTTTTTTAAAAAATCCAACAAAAGTTTATGCTGTTTTTGGGTAAGTTGAGTTGTGGAAGGATAATAAAAAATGAGCAAGTTCAGTTCAGACATACACATTTATATAGCTTGGACAAGGCACACTTCATAGATTGGGTGATATAATTTTTTGTGAAATTGTTTAGAATACAAGCAAATTTGTAAGGGGTCACAGTGATGGTAGCAGGTAGTGGAACCATTGGTAAGGAACCTTCCATTGGCAGGAGAGCACTGCAGTAAGCAGTCATATGGTGCAATGGATGGTCCTTTTAATTTACAAAGCCAAGGGAATAGAAGTGTAATCCCCTGGACTGGGCACCAGGGGGCAGGATGCTGCTCCCAATGGTTATGGTTTATGGCTGGAGATGATATTTGCAGTGCTCCTCTTTACCACCATTTTTTCAGAATGTCTATTTATTAAAGCTGAGACCTCTTTTCACCACATATGTCTCCCTGTGTTTATTGTAAACTCTTAAAAGATATATTGCCAAGAATGGAGAGCTTTTAATCCCTTTTTACACAACAATATTTTTTACTCCTGTCCCAGTAGCTCATATTACCAAATAGACATGATCTTATGACGTAATCATTTAATCTGTTTGCTTTCCAAGGCTGATATTGTTTCTAACACTTAGTCTGATCACCCGCTTATTTAAGCTACTTTCTAGGTTTTAAAGAATTTTAGATGAAATCCATCTTGGAGACTGAACAAAACGCTCTTAAAAATCTGACAATTCAAATAATTACAATACTCCCAACTCCAAGAATATTCTGTACTCAATCTTACCTCAGAATATCAACTGCTTACCATTATTTGATCTGACAGGTCCTGGAGATATTATGGAGACAAGTAATCATTCTACACATTTGGTTGGAATTTCCTCTTGTTTCCTGATTTTGATATAGCATTCTTGGTTTAATCAGAAAAATAACCAATATTTATGGTCCACTTTATATGTTGCTATGTAGCCCTATAAATTCAAACAACAAACCTCTAGATAAACGCATCCTTCATATTTGCAATACTGCTAAATTTTAAATGGCTAAAGACTAAACTCAGCCATGCAGAAATGCAGTTATATCCATAATATGGGACATAGCTTCAGCGGAATACACCTCTACCTTGCTAAGATTAAAACAAAGAAATGGGAACCTTGTTATTTGTATGCATAATTCTCCTTTTCCAGGAAATCACGTTTATTATCATTGTAACTTTTTCATCATGTTTTGTATTACTTTTTCCTAAGCATATACATAGTTACATGATGTACAGATAATTACACCATACTCCTCCATTCCCCGCCACCACTTGCTTAAAATTAGAGATGGGCTCAGTACTCTCGCGCCTATTCGGTTTCCAAAACGAGGCAAAATGTTATTGTGACGTCTTCGGATCTCAGATCTCGCGAGTTTTATAATGACTAAATACCCGCCTCCACGGTGATCTATCGCCATTTGAGAGAGGGACAGAGAAGGGTTAGATCACAGAATAGAGCAGGAATAGAGCAGTAAAGAGCAGTATATTGCAGGCATTTCAGAATTTGCACTACAAAGTGTTTGGGGTGTCATATCGCCCCTTCTAAAAAAGCTGTATTTGCTGAGTGCTGAAATTGTAATATAGCAGCACTGTATATTTCTGAATTTGCACTACAAAGTGTTTGGGGTGTCATATCCCCCCTTCTAAAACAGCTGTATTTGTTGAGTGCTGAAATTGTAATATAGCAGCACTGTAAATTTCTGAGTTTGCACTACAAAGTGTTTGGGGTGTCATATCACCCCTTCTAAAAAAGCTGTATTTGCTGAGAGCTGAAATTGTAATATAGTAGCACTGTATATTTCTGAATTTGCACTACAAAGTGTTTGGGGTGTCATATCCCCCCTTCTAAAACAGCTGTATTTGCTGAGTGCTGAAATTGCAATATAGCAGCACTGTATATTTCTGAATTTGCACTACAAAGTGTTTGGGGTGTCATATTTCCCCTTCTAAAACAGCTGTAATTGCTGAGTGCTGAAATTGTAATATAGCAGCACTGTATATTTCTGAATTTGCACTACAAAGTGTTTGGGGTGTCATATTTCCCCTTCTAAAACAGCTGCATTTGCTGAGTGCTGAAATTGTAATATAGCAGCACTGTATATTTCTGAGTTTGCACTACAAAGTGTTTGGGGTGTCATATCACCCCTTCTAAAAAAGCTGTATTTGCTGAGTGCTGAAATTGTAATATAGTAGCACTGTATATATCTGAGTTTGCACTACAAAGTGTTTGGGGTGTCATATCCCCCCTTCTAAAAAAGCTGTATTTGCTGAGTGCTGAAATTGTAATATAGCAGCACTGTATATTTCTGAATTTGCACTACAAAGTGTTTCGGTTCTCATTAAAATGGATTTACAGCAGTACACATGTGAGCAGGAGCAGAAAGCAGCTGCTGCCACCAGTCCTGATGGTAGTTTTCCCTGTACGTCATCTGGTAAAGCCTATGTAAAAGTACATAGTCTTTTGAAGTCAGGGAAAAAATCCAACAAAAAAACACCTTTTACCGTGTTGAAGAGAAAAAGAGCTGTAATGCAGGAAAAGTTAACTTATATAAAAAAAAATTCCAACATGCCATTCTACACACGCAGTGGCAAAGAAAGAATGAGGCCATCGCCTTTCTCTATTAGTGCGAGATCGAAAAATGTTACTGAGGCTTCTTCTTGTAAGGTCACTCGTGACCAAGCAAGACCAAGTAATTCAGAGTCAAAAAGTAGTGCACAAGCTGGAAGAAAACAGTAAGGCATTAGAGGAAAATGTATGCTCAAAATCAGAAATGACACCAATCCCTGAGGAGAGTCCATCCACCAGTGGTATGTGTAATCATGACCATTCTGATAGTGTACCCATAAAGATGGGCCCTTTCAGCATTTCTGCTGATGTGTGCCTGAACAGCCGGAGTGTAGCCGGTGATACACCAATTGAGGATGCCACTTTGGAATTGGAAGAGGATGAGGGGGATATTTTTGTAGCCGACGAGGGCGCTAATGAGGATGTTGATGAGGATGAGGTTGTTTGTGTAAGTCCTTCACCAGTGACAGCAGTTCTGGCACGTGACAAGAAGAAGGCCATTGTCATGCCTGGACATAAGACCAAAAAAGCCACTTCTTATGTGTGGAATTATTTCTACCCAAATCCTGACAACAGTTGTCTATTTGTAGTGTATGTAAAGCCACAGTCAGTTGAGGGAGAGACCTTAACCATCTTGGAACCTCATCCATGTTACGCCATTTGACGAGAGTTCATGCATAGGTGTTAGGAAAAGCTGAACGTTATGGTAAAAAATAATATCAAGCAGTCCATCATCAGCTAGGACCCTTCTTTCACCTACATCCTGACGCCTGTAATCTACACCCACAACACCATCCTCATTGATATCCTCAATAGCGATTGGAGTTAGCCCTGCATCCAACTTGGTAAGGCTTGATGACTCCTGCAATATAATTGATTCCTCTGAAGAATTCTTGAGCGTTAGTCCCACTGCTGCTGCTGTTGCTGCTGCTGGGTGTGAGTCTTCCTCCCATAAGCAGCCCAAGAAGATGAGCACTAGTACTTTACAACAATTAACTGTGAAACAATATTTTGCTAGAGGAAGCAAGTAAGACAACAGTCACCCAGTCACAAAGTGGATCACACACGCCATGGCGACTATGCTAGGGTTAGATCTGCGTCCAATATCCACTATAAATGCAGCTGGTTTTTCACTGTTAATTGATGTTTTGTGTCTCCGTTACAAAATTCCATTGCGACACCATTTTTCAAGAAAAGCTATTCCTCAACTGTACCAAAATGTTCGTAAAAATGTACTTTGTAAATGTACTGTAATTGGGCTCAAAAATGCCATTTTACCCACTGTACACTTAACCACAAATATGTGGACAAGTGGAATTGGCAAAACCAAAGATTATATGACTGTGACAGCCCACTGGGTTGGTCATTCGCCTTCACAAGCAGGAACAGCAGCAGCATGTACACCACATTTGTCAGAGGCAGGCTACTCTTTATATCCCCGGCTTCAATAACAGGCATACAGCTGATAATTTGTTACAAAAACTAAGGGATGTCATTGATACATGGCTTATACCACTTGGACTCTCCCCAGGATATATTATTTTTGATAACGCCAACATTATTGTGCGAGCATTACAGCTGGGTAAATTCCATCACATTCCCTGTTTTGCTCACACGATAAACTTGGTGGTGCAGAGCTTCTTGAAAAATAGCCGCGAGGTGCAGGAGATGCTTTCGGTGAAATGCCGGAAATGTCCCGTAAAATTTCGGGACATTTCTGGCATTCTGCCACAGCATGTAGGAGATTGCAGCAGCTCCAAGAACAATTTAATTTGCCCTGCCACCAACTTAACCACGAGGTGTTAACAAGGTGGAATTCCACCTGTACATGCTTCAGAGGATGGAGGAACAGCGCAAAGCAATCCAAGCGTATTGCACAAGCCATGACATTGGGAAAGGAGGGGGAATGTATTTCTGTCTTGCACATTGGAGAATCCTTTCTGTGCTGTGCAAGGTGCTGAAACCGTTTGAAGTTGTGACATGTGAAGTGAGTTCAGACTCTGCTAGCTTGAGCCAAGTAATTCCCTTAATTCAACTTTTGGAAAAGCAGCTTGACAAACTGAAGGAGGAGATGAAAGAAAGCAATTCGCAAAGTATGTTGGCCTTGTAGATCAAGTACTTAATTCACTTCACAATGATCCAAGAGTTATTAAAATCTTGAAGTTGGATCACTATGGTTTGGCAACTGTGCTTGATCCGAGGTTTAAGACCTACATTGATTCAATGCTTCCAAATGACCAAAACCTGAACAGTTGCAAGGAGCTCTTGGTCAGCAAGTTGACCGCTGAACTTGGCATGACAACGTCTCCTCCTTCAGTTTCTCAGGCAGCTGCTGCTCTGAAGAACCTACACTTTCCAAAGAGAAGCAGGGATGACGCAGGTGGCAGACCACAACAGTTTGATATTTGGGCTGGTTTCAAAGATGTCACCAAAAAAAGTGTTACCTCAGCCATAACTATCTCCAATCCTACTATTAACATGCAAAGGATGGTGGAGGATTATTTTCAAGAGTTAATTGATATGGAAATGTCAGACAGTACCTTTCCATACTGGGAGGAAAAACAAGCCAATTGAAAACCCATGTACAAACTTTGCAATACCTAAGCTGCCCACCCTCCAGTCTGTACTCAGAAAGAGTATTCAGGACAGCCAGGAACCTTGTCAGTGATCGACGTAGGAGGTTACTTCCTAAAAATGTGGAAAAGATGATATTCATCAAAATAACCTACATCTTCCATGAGGAAGGCCTTTACCGGCAAATAATCCAAGTACTGACACTTCTCTAATGGCGGATTCCAGCGGAGATGAACTAATAGTATGTGATGATGATGTACACACTAATGAGGGTGAGTATGATGCTAAAGATGATGATGACATCATCTTGACAGTGTAGAATTCACTTCACAGCAATGTTGGTCTAACATGCCTTTAGGCCATTGATAGCTGTTTTAGTGGGGGCCCAAACAAACCAAGCACTTCAGCCACAAAAGTGGCAGCCCTTGTCGCTGAAGTGCTTGGTTTGTTAAAGTGTGCATGTCCTTTGTAAGAGCCAACATATGGGTGGGTGGGATGGCCCAAGGACAATTCCATCTTGCACCATTAATCTTTCCTGGCACTTATGTGTGTTTGTACCATTACTCAAATAAGCCCATTGTTAGCTTATTAAGTTAGGGCCTAGCAGGGATTAAACTGTATTTTTCTGAATTTGCACTAACAAGTGTAGGGTGTAATATACACCCTTATAGAAGAGCTGCTTTGGTCATTTGTTATTTATCTACAAGTCTTTGCAGACTTTTTTTTAGTAATTTGCACTAATAAGTTTAGGGTGTAATATAGGTAGAAGTGCTAACCACTAAGCCACTCTGCTGCCCACTCCCATTTACTGTCCCGTTATGAGAGTTCTGCCAGGATCCTCTACTGGTATCGCTTTCTTTGCATTAATGTTCTTACTACTTAAATGAGGATGCTTTCTGTCTACCATAAATACACAGCATAAATAATGAATTAGGTGATATGCTATACCCTTGTCTCTCTCCACAATACTTTCTCCCTTCATATCAAGTTTCTCTATTATTCCTGCTCTTTTTACTCTTTCACTTATATATCTAAAAAACTTTACTTACTCACTGTGTAAATATCTCCTATGCCGAAGACCTATGCACATCTGATTTCTTTCTTAGCCTCGTACTGTTTAAATAGATGTACTACTTTATCTTCCTTCTGCTGAGTCATCATCATCAAAACTTATTTAGATAGCGCCAAAATATTCCGTGGCGCATTCCAATTGGGGATGAACACAATAAAAACAAACTGGGTAAAACAGTCAAAGAGGTGAAAGGGCCCTGCTTGCAAGCGTACAATTTATGGAACAATTGGAGTTAGACACATGAGGTTATGTCTACATATTGCATTTCTGTCCAACCAGATTGCAAAGGTGAAAAAAAATCCAAAAGGAATTAGTATGCTTAATGATCACAGCAGAGGGTTGTTGTCTTGTGTGGATTGTGTAATGGGTGTTAATAGGGTAATTTAGTGAGGTTAAGAGGGTGGTTGTGGAATATAATAAGCTTGTCTGAAGAGGTTGATTTTCAGAGAATGCTTGGAAGTTTGTAGAGCAGAGGAAAGTGTTATTGCCCGACAGAGGGAATTACATAGAGTGATTGCAGCCCAAAAAAAGTCCTGTAACCGGGAATGGGAGGATGTGAGGTGCAGATCTTGTGCAGAACGGAGTTGTTGAGTTGGGAGATATTTTGAGACAAGTGAGGAGATGTATGTCAGTGCAGCTTTGTTGATGGCCTTGTAGGTTAATAAAATTATTTTATTTTGGATTTGGTAAACACCAGGTAACCAGTGTAGAGACATACCAATAGAGATGCTCACTGACCCCCGTGTTTTGGTTTTGGTTTTGGTTTTTGTTTTGGATCTGGATTACCTTCGTGTTTTGGATTTGGTTTTGGTTTTGCAAAACCGCCATTGCGTGTTTTGGTTTTGGTTTTGTTTGGTTTTGTTTTGCTATTTTGTTGGAAAATCACTTTTTTTTGGGCATAAAGTAACCAAATTTAGTGGTCCACCTGTTTCTTGGATAAGTAAGGTAATTCTCAAGCTAATAAATTAGGAAGAAAACAGTTTAATCCCTGTTAGGCCGTCCTTAATTCTGCACACAAACCTGATTGTCTTCCTCTACAGCTTAGCCTATTGGCAATGCAGCCATCGTCTTTGGGTGTATATTATACCCTACACTTCTAGTTAAAGATCTAATGAAATGGACAAAGGCAGTTTGGTTTCTGTCTGCATCAGACCCCCCACATCCACTTGTAGTAAAATAGAAAAAAAGCAGCCTGCATAGACTGTAGAACTAGAAATTCGAATATACAAAGAAATGGACAAAGGCAGTTTGGTTTCTGTCTGGATCAGCCCCCCCCCATCCACTTGTAGTAAAATAGAAAAAAAGCAGCCTGCATAGACCGTAGAACTAGAAATTCGAATATACAAAGAAATGGACAAAGGCAGTTTGGTATCTGTCTGCATCATTTCCCCCCCTTCCATCCACTTGTAGTAAAATAGAAAAAAAGCAGCCTGCATAGACTGTAGAACTAGAAATTCGAATATACAAAGAAATGGACAAAGGCAGTTTGGTTTCTGTCTGCATCACCCCCCCCCCATCCACTTGTAGTAAAATAGAACAAAAGCAGCCTGCATAGACAGTAGAACTAGAAATTCGAATATACAAAGAAATGGACAAAGGCAGTTTGGTATCTGTCTGCATCATTTTTCCCCCTTCCATCCACTTGTAGTAAAATAGAACAAAAACAGCCTGCATAGACAGTAGAACTAGAAATTTGAATATACAAAGAAATGGACAAAGGCAGTTTGGTATCTGTCTGTATCAGATCCCCTCTCCACTAGGAGTAAAATAGAAAACTATTAAGCCGTTATATAATCTAGAATATAAATAGAAATTGAGAAAGGCAATTTGGTATCTGTCTGCATCATAATCATCAACATCCTCATTAGCGCCCTCGTCGCCTACACAAATCTCCCCCTCATCCTCTTCTATTTCCAAAGTGGCATCCTCAATTTGTGTTTCACCAGCTACACTCGGGATGTTCAGGCACACATCAGTAGAACTGCTGAAAGGGTCCCTCTTTATGGGTACACTAACAAAATGCTCACGATTAGACATCCCACTGTTGGATGGACTCTCCACATGGATTGGTGTCATTTGTGATTCAAAGCAAACAATATCCTCTAATGCCTTACTGTTATCTTGCAGCTCGGCTTTGACGCGTAACAGTAGTTGTGCACCAATTATAGGCTTGGTAACATTTTTGGATCTGCCACTAATAGAGAAAGGTGAAGGCCTCATTCTCTTTTTGCCACTGCGTTTGTAGAATGGCATGTTGGCAATTTTTTTTTTATCGCCACTTAACTTTTCCTCAGTTACACTTCTTTTTCGCTTCAACACAGTAAAAAAAATTTTGGGGTGTGTTTTTTTTACCTATTTCAAAACACTGTGTAGTTTGACATCGCCTTGCCCAGATGACGTACTGGGAACAATACCATCAGGACTGGTGACAGAACCTGGTTGCTCATTCTGCTCATATGTGGACTGCTTTGAATCCATTCTGAGCCCAAAGCACTTGTAGTGCTACAAATTGTTTTAGATACTGCTGACAAATATGGCTTTTGACAGCCAGAAATATTAATGCAAAAGAATGGGGGACACCCAAAAAGCACTTAGGAGTGCTAAAAATAATTTTTTAAATCTGCTGACAGATAGTACTTTTGACAGCCAGAAATATTAATGCAAAAGAATGGGGGACATCCCAAAGCACTTGTAGTGCCAAATATTGAAGAAAAAAAATGACTCCTCTATCCTCCTCTCTTCTCTATCGATTGTTATCAGAATTAGAATCAGAATTGTATTGTCTGTCACTGCTCTAATCAGCCTGTGACTACACCCTGCTCTCTCCCTCTGTCAAATGGCGATGGATTGCTGTGGAAGCAGGTATTTATCATTTTCAAGTATCGCGAGAACCGAGCCCCGAGATCCGACGATGTCACGATGACGTTCGGCCTCGATTTGGATTCCGAGCGGGTGGGAGAGTACCGAGCCTGCTCGGCTCGGTACTCGGATAGGCAAAGTTCGGGTGGGTTCGGTTCTCGGGGAACCGAGCCCGCCCATCTCTACATACCAAGTGATTCAGCAGAGAAAAAAGGATTTGCAAGGAAAATCAATCTAGCCGCTGCGTGCTAAATAGATTGTAGGGGTTTGAGTCTGTTTTGGTAAAGAGCAGTAAGGAGAGGCATGCAATAGTCAATGCAGGATACGAAAAGTGCATGAATTAGTGTCTTGTGTAAGATATGTGCGTAATCTTTAAATGTTTTTTAGATGTATGAAACATGATTTAGATATAAAGTCGATGTGGGGAACAAAGGACAGTTCTGAGTCAAGAATCACACCTAGGCAGTGAGCTTGAGCGGTGGGGTTTAAGGTCATCCTATTAAAGAAATAGACATGTCAGGTATGCTTTTGTTGATGGGTGGGAATATTATTAAATCTGTTTTAGAAAGATAGAGTTTGAGTTCGCGACAGACAATCCAAGATGAAATGGCAGAAAGATACTAAGTAACACGGGACAACACAGATGTCAAGAGATCCGGAGATAGATAAATTTGGGTATCATCCACATAGAAATCCAAAGGAACTTATTGATTTTTCAAGAGAAGTGCTATAGATAGAGAAAAGCAGAGGATCTAGCACTGAGCCTTGTGGTACTCCAACTGATAAAGGAAGCAGAGCAGAGCAGAGGGGATCCAGAAAAAATAACACTGAAAGAGCAATTAGAAAGGTAGAATGAGAACCAGGATAGGACAGTGTCTTCAAGACCTAGGGATTGGAACGTCTGTATGAGAAAAAAGTGGTCAACAGTGTCAAATGCAGCAGACAGATCCAGGAGAATTAGAAGAGAGTAATGAGTCTGTTCTAACCTGCCTGACTCAAAGGTTTAGAATTGTATTTTGTTATACATATCTTTCCCCATTACCCATTAAGATTTGAGAGAATACTTTTATTAATATGAATCGGTATGCTCAGTCTCCCATCTTGGTAGTGGTGTCCCCTGTAGTCTAATAAAGTCACAAAGTGGTGCAGCCTCCAGCCGTTCGCATCGCTGTACTGAACAGCTATGTATCATCTGTTACAACAAGTTCAGAAATGAAACCAACACATTCGTTAAGTCTAAAAGCGCCTTGTGGTTTAACATCTACCACCAAAGAAGCTGACACCTATTACATATAACAGCACAAGTACCCAGATAATAAGTTTTCTGTAAATAACTTTGTAGTATTGTGTTTTAAATGCCAGTCTCATTGCAATGTTTTTAGGCTGTGCAGATCTTCTATTATATATCAAGCCTCCTAGCTCCTAGCCCTCTCTATTGATATTCTCAGGAACCCTGCATTAAGATGCAGGGCTCGGTATCTATCTTTCACTTCACAGTGTGGCAAGCACAGCTGATGCAAGCTCACTGAGTTGCAATCAGGTGATCGCTGACATCATACAAGTGTCCATTCTACCATAGTTCTCAGATAGGTTAGCGATATAGATTACTCGCACACAATCAATCGTTTCAAAAGTAGAAATTGAAGTAGTGTTGCATCCACACTCTGAGGAAACCACACTTTTTAATAGAGAAGCGCGTAAGTGTATTGTTACAAGTACCACCATGCTTAATTATACTCTAAACTATCTGAAAAGGAGAGATTGACACCTTAAGTGCGGATCTGACACTACTTGAATTTCTACTTTGGGAACCATTGATTGTGTGCGAGTAATCAATATCGCTAACCTGTGTGATAACTCTGGTAGAGTGGATATAAGAGATTAAAGACTTCTGCAGCCAAGGGAATACCTGGCCACCGAAGTGGTGTGTTAAGTTGCAGCCGATGGAATACCTGGCCACCGACATGGTGTGTTAAGTTGTATTTCTGAATTCTATCCCTGTTGGACAGACTACCCTTTCATTTAGTTCCAGCAAATTTCACTTCCTGTTGAAAGTAGAGCTACTGAAGTGGATCTGGTCAATTGCAACAAATAGTGAACTCTCCATGTTTGTGAGTTTGAATCTGGTTAACACCAGATATTATAATCTGAGTTTATATATAACTAGTTCGCTACAAATCGACAGTAGGTTAATCTGACTATGTAATCTTTCAGCACGCTGTATCCTCAGGTTTATATTTTGACATTTTTAATTACATTGACATTTATTTTTACGTGTTTAATTGAAATAATTAAATTATTTTTAATATATATGAATCCTGCTGATATGCTTTACTTGTTATAGGTGAATTGCGCTTTTCAGTATTTTACTATTTTTTTTTAGATCTCCATAGAGTTTACAGAGTCAATGTTTTTAGGCAATGGTTGTGACAGATGAAGAGCACAGATCTGAAGCTGAATGTGCCTTATTGAAAGTATAGAGATGAGAACTCATTTCCAGGACTTTTGGCCTGGAGGAAATTGCTTTGCTCTTCCTGCAAATCAGGGAACCCTCCTATAAACGTATTTTTCTTCACTCTCCTATCTCACTTATATAATTATATCCCACAAAATAAAATCTTCTTTATACATTTGAGTGCAAAAGTAGGCCACTCATTTTAAATATGTTACATAGATAAATTTATTTCCCTTCTCACCACTCACGCACCGATCAGTACTCAGCAATGAACACCCCAATAGATTTGTAAAAACAATTGCACACCTATTTTGGCAAACAATCAATCTGTTTCCATATGCAATTGTGTAAAAGTGACATCACAAAAGAGTATTCGCTTTGTGGGTTTCTACTTTGCAGTTGGTAAATAACTCCTAATTGCTGTATGACACCTGCAACCAATGAAATAAGCAAACTTGTTGTGTTTTTTATTATTTTACCAAAGCTTTCAAAAGACATTTTCAATTTTTTTTTAGTTTGGAGCATTTGTTCATTCTGTTTTAAGCATGTTAGTCTATAATATAAATGTCTAGTGGCGTGTGTTAGTCTGTCTGTCTGTCTGTGTGTGTGTGTGTGTGTGTGTGTGTGGAAAAAATAAAACCAAGCTGCAGCGCCACCTGCTAGGCGGAGTTATACACTGACCTACTAAATTCTTAGTGTGTGTGGAAAAAAAAAATTCAGAAAGGGCTGAAATTTGGTATACTAAGATGTTTTTAATTTGTTAATTTAATTTGTTAATTGTTGAAAGTGTTTATAAAGATTTAAAAAAAATATATATATATTTCTTGAAGGAGAAGTAACAGTTGGGAGTGGTTGGTGGTTGCCGGGGGTGACAGTGGGGAGTGGTTGGTGGTTGCCGGGGGTGACAGAGTGAGGGGAGTGTGATACTCAGGACCGCTGAGAGAGATCTCTGTGTCTGGATAGACATCTGGATAGATGTGGCGATGAAAATGAAGGATGAGGTAATGGAGAAGAATGATGAGGTGGTGACATGTGGACAAAACCACGTTAAAAAAGGGCGCTTACGTCGGGAAGTAACGCTCTTCCCCTGAGGAGGCCTGGGCTATGGCCCAAATGCATGACAAGAACCTTTTTAACACCTTAAGTAGCTTGATTTGACTAGAATGCATGAGTATCATGCACGGGTTAACTTGTATAATATATAATTCCATAATTTCACAACACCTAAAGTGTTCATAGGTACATATAAATGATTACTCTAAGGAGAGAAAATTGTAAGGGAAAATGCCAATGTGAGTTTGTGTGTTAGTTTTTCTGCCTAGTTATGCTCCGTGTTCCTCTATTCGGATATATTACAAAGAAGTCATGCTGGTCCCAAAATTCAGTGTGCACATGATAAAAAAAAGTTCTTGTTCGCTAAGTGTGATTATGTGTTCTCATTTTTCGAAGGACTTGAACTTACAGATCAGTATTCTAACAGGTTACAGGTCCAGATCACTGCATTAATGTAATCCATACTTGCCAACATTTGTTTTTCTTCTTCCGGGAGATACCGGCTGGGACATGGGCGTACAGGGGGCGGGGCTCCGAAATCGCGTCATTTTGGACCCCGCCCCCGTGACGTTATGACGCAAATCGCGTCATTTTACAGCGGGGGCGGGGTCCAAAATTCCGGGTGAATCGCGGCATTTAAACTGAATTCTGCCCACTTCACTAGGAAGTGGGAAGATCAGGGAGATTGCCACACTCTCCCGGACATTCCGGGAGAGTTGGCAAGTATGATGTAATCCGAGTCTGTAAGTCTTTGAAATGAGGCTGATAGCTTGAATAAAGGCTGCCAGCCTAGGGTTTATCTCAGGTCAAAGCTGAAAAATAGTAAACACCAGTTTCTTTGCTTCTACGCAAATATAATACTAAGCCCAGTTAGCCTAGAAAGCAATCCTACAGGCTGGGATAGGAAAACAGACAAATCAAAGCAATATGTAGCTAACTAGTAGAAGATGAATAACTGATACACAGACACAGCAAAAAGTATGTAGAAAGCACTATAGAGATTGCATAGAATATCAAATTTAAATAGTAACCAGTACCTGCTTGTCACGAATAGCCCCCCTCTAGCTAGTCGATGACTTAATATCTTAACATATAGTCACACAGTGAGACAATATTTAACCTCTGTTGAGAGCTTTGTGACTTGGAAGCGATTACTGTATGGGGTTACCCACGATTCCAGCACTCAATTTTCCTATCACTTATCGCACAGCTTACAGATTTGCTGAATCGCCCCCGAACAGCGCTCACACAACCACACCCACTTCGGTTTGCCACCACCTATTGAAAAAGGGCAATAGGACTTCACACTGACACACAATGAGCGCTCCTTGTTACCAGGGCTGCCGAGAGGGGGGGGGTACTATTTGCCTGAGCCAGGGTGTGGCAGGGGGCCCGTGGCTGCATTGTCGACTATTGTACTTTATTTTATTTTTTAAAAACACTTTATTTTTTTTCAACTTTTTTTTTCACGTGCCCGTGCGCATTACTTTCTGGTCCTGCTTGTTTACTGCAGCCTGTGACCGTGCCTATAAGGAGCGCGAGTCACGAGGCTGGCTTTCGGTGCAGGCTGCAGCTGGGGACATCTGCTGATGTGAGTAAAACTGGAAAATGTTGTGCATTGCTATTTCACCAGGTGTAAACATAGGTTTATGTAGAGGAAAGTGGTCTGAAGACAAACAAACATTTGTATAATACACACAACCAGAGCTGTGAATCGCAGCCTCAGTCTGCAGACCCTTCACCTTATCCCTCTCATTACCAGGGTGAGCAGGCACCTGTGCCCGTAGCCCCACACATTTACAGAATGCAGAAGTTGTGCAGGTTGTGTCACTGCCCAGAACAACGACCCCACAGAAGGTGTCTGTCTCAGATGTCCTGCTTTGATTTGCAATAAATCGCAGGAAAGTGAGAATGGAGCAGATTGGAGGTAATAAGGATCCTTGACACATTCTCTACAAAGCAAGCTCTTTTTAGGTTGAAAGGAGAATGTGTGAAATCCATGATATACAAAACAGTTTAACAAGTGCCCAAACATTCACACTTTGTCTTGACTTTTCCCAAATGACTTTAATTGCTTTTAATTAGATTTTCAGAGAGAAGGATATTAGTTAAGTCTTTAAAGTTAGTCAACCCACAAATGCCCTGATTTACTATTACTATTACTAATGAAAATGTTTAGGGTCTTTAGTGACACTTGTTAAATTGAGACCCTCTTGCATATGTCCATTAAGCCTTCACAATTATGAATATTACATATGCAGTACAATTGCAAATACATAGATTGGTGGCATGATGCATAACTTTAAGCAATTAATAAATAGGTTGAACAGCGATTTTTTTTCATGTATGATTCAATTAGAGAGAGAGAGGGGAGTAGAGTTATCTGTTATTACATGAATTGTTAGCAGCTGATTGTAGTGTACAGAAAATATCAATTAAAATGTTTCCATTTTCGGCTATTTTTTTTAGAATTTTTTATTTTGTTTTTATTCTAAAAATTAACGGCAATGTGCTGCCCTTTTAAAGATTGGATGCATCATGCATGTATCATATACTGCGTGATCTGTGTTATGTACTGTGTTCAAGTTATTGCTCTGCTTTTGCATATTTTATGTACCTATACATTTTCCAAACAGACCCCAACATTCCAGGGACCGGACAAGAAACCAGCAGCAGACTGTGAAAGCTGTAAGAACAGGTAGGATAGAGCAACACAGTCCACCAACAGTCTTGTTCTTTCGCCCTGCTAATTTTGTTTACTAACCTCTCTTACTCTCTAACTCTTTTAGAACCCCTCAAACTGTCCTCTCACCTTCCTTAATGTCCTTTCCATCCACTGCTGTGTTTCTACCTTCCTTCTTACTCACCTCCTCCCTGCCACCGTCGCTCCTCCTCATCCTTTCCAATCTTACCCTCTCATCACACTTTTCATGTTTGACTTACAGCTGCCCTATAGCTGGGGCAAATCCTAGGTTGTGAATTTGATCAGGGCCAAATGTGTGAGATTGTGCCTAAATGTGATACCATGTCTGCTAAAGTTTTAGGTAAGCAGGTCAATTTACATGTGCCCAGTTCTGAAGGTGACCCAAAGTGTGAAGATGTATCAAATGTATTAGCAGTATTGACCCAGAGAGCAGCACAGAGGAGCTGTGCATTAACCCCGGAAAGTGTGTAGGAAAGTTCACTAGAAACTTATCACCCTCCACTCCCTTCTCTCACTGTAGAAGCTGCAGATTCAGGCAGTGATTTGAATGAGCTACTTCATGCTGTGTGCAACACTGAGCTCAGAAGTGACACTTTCAAATCAGAACAAAACACAGATCCCAGCTTAACAGTAAGGGGGAGGGTCAGTCAAGATTGTTTGGAAGGTGAAGAGGACAGTTTTTTGGGAAAATAGCCTTTTGTACCAAGAGAAAAATGTCATTCTGTGTGAAGAACCTGAAATGGTCTACGATCATTTCGCACCCTGTAATGTGATCGAGATATGTGAGGGTGAGAAGAGGATAGGTGCCATTGTTAACTCTTCTAATTATGTGGATTTATGCGAAGATCCAGAAGTAATTGGGGATAATTTGGAAACCCCTAACAATAGTGAGATGTGTAATGGTGTCAATGTCACACATGCTACTGTGTTAGTATCTGTTGAGAGTACCCCTGTTTGTTACCAGGTAACAGGATATGACAGGGAAAATATAGTTTCCATTGTACATGACATGTGTAAGTGAGGATGTGATAGGGAGGATGTAGATCTTGGTATACCTGAGACATGTAAACTCTCTGAAGTGACAGTGTTCACATGCAAACTAGCAGTGGAATCCAAGTGCTCAGAATTAAAACCCAATGGGGAGGAAAAGGGGATGCCAGAAGGTAACACTGACCCTGACACTGTCTCTCTAACCCCCCTTGTGGACAGTGATCTGAATATTTATATTGCACTAGCAGAGACTTAACGAAATACCAATTCCCATCTACTAGACTTGTATGCTATGAACATTATTTTATTGAGATATCAGTGACTGTGTTATATCTGGATCAATGCAGCATTTATACCCACTGCCATTTGCCTCCCAGTAGCTAGACTAGGTCTATATACCTAGGTTTGTCTGATTTTTTTATGTATGTTCAATTGATGCCATACCATATGTATGTATATAGAAATCAATGCCTCATAATATAAATACTGTGGTTTAATTGGAGTATTTTATTTGTCTATATTAATGTATTTTTATGTATTTTAACCAGGATTCAATAAATTGTGATAAAACTAACATTAAATGTTATCCCACTAATTGAACCGAGCCTCTTGCTCACAGCCTAATACAAGATATAGAAAAATACAAATTGTATTCAAGATAAAAGAATACAAATTTTATTATTAGCATTACACTTGGAATAATACATAAGTCAATCAGCGCTTAACTTTCAGTATATTATTAGTTCGTAGAGAGGGATAACCTGTGTTAATGCTGCTCTTGCAACAGTAGGGGTAGAGCGCAACTCCTCCCCCCCCCCCCCCGTTTTTGCCAAACACTCCCGTTAAACACACTACCACACAGGTGCAGAGAGTCGCGTCTGGGCTCTCTGAACCTGTGTACCTTTTGGGAATCAATTTGACTTAATTGAAAGGGAAAATTCTAAAGGTGGGGGTTAAGGAACCAACGCGTTTCGTCCGTGTAACAGATAGACTTCATCAGGAGGAACATAAGCAAATAGGCTATTAAGAACTGACTGTTGCAAGTCCCACAAGAATGCATGCATCCTAGATACCATAAAAAGAAACCTTTACATTTATATTTATATTTAAACTTTATATTTGATTTTATGTAAGTGTGATACTTACCTTTTTATTAAAATTTGCATCATACAGTATTACACTATTTTAGCTCCTTTTTTATTGCGCTTATGGTCTGAGGTCCCAGCTGTATCCGGTGACTCCCCTTCTTAGGAGAAGCATTGGTATTGGAAGCTTGTAGCAGTATCATAGACACCATCAGCTTTACAGATAAGCCTATCAAGTCGTATATCTGGCTGACAGTTATGTATCCAGTCGTGTGACCCGTTTGTGACCAGATGAAGGATATCTACGTACACAAAGCTTAAATGTTTTGCTATCTGGTACGCATACATCTGCATAAGTGTGTCCTGGGTGTTTAATATATGGAAATTCTGCGAGTTCACCCACTGTGACTCTGTTTGAGAATAAGCTGTAACTTGTATTTTACATCTACACACTGGATGTTATATTACAGTTTTTGTTTCCTGGTTTCCTCTCCACTGGTGTTTCCGGTCCTACTGTGGTTTCTTGTGTGATCCCAATATTATATCAATATAATACACTATTGTGTGCCTCCTCCTCCATTTTTCTTTTATATATATATATATATATATATATATATATATACACAACATATATACATATATATACATATATACACATATATATACATACATATATACATATATACATACATATATATACATATATACACATACATGGGCAGCACGGTGGCGAAGTGGTAGCACTTCTGTCTCACAGCACTGGGGTCATGAGTTCAATTCCCGACCATGGCCTTATCTGTAAGGAGTTTGTATGTTCTCCCTGTGTTTGCGTGGGTTTCCTCCGGGTGCTCCGGTTTCCTCCCACACTCCAAAAACATACTAGTAGGTTAATTGGCTGCAATTAAAATTGACCCTAGTGTCTACCTGTCTCCCTCTCTGTCTGTCTGTGTGTGTGAGTGTCTATATTAGGGAATTTAGACTGTAAGCTCCAATGGGGCAGGGACAGATGTGAATGAGTTCTCTGTACAGTGCTGCGGAATCAGTGGCGCTATATAAATAAATGGTGATGATGATGATACATATATACATACATATATACATACATATATACATACATATATACACATATATATATATATATATATATATATACAAATATATATATATATATATATATATATATATATATACACATATATATATATATATATATTAGGGATGAGCGGGCTCGGATATCTGAAATCCGAGCCCACCCGAACCTTGCCGATCTGAGCCGGATCCGAGACAGATCCGGGTATTCCCGCCAATTGCAAAACTGAAAGCGAAGCTCCGAGTCATAATCCCGTTGTCGGATCTCGCGATACTCGGATTCTAGAAATTCCCCGCTGCCCGCCATCTTCACTCAGGCATTGATCAGGGTAGAGGGAGGTTGTGTTAGGTGGTCCTCTGCCCTGCTATATTCTGTGCTGTGCTGTGCTGTGCTCAGTCCAGTGGTCCTGTGCTCTGTCCTTCTGAGTTCAGTGGTGCTGCTGGGTCCTGTGCTGTGTCCTGTTCAGTCCAGTGGTGCTGTGTCCTGTGCTCTGTCTTTCTGAGTTCAGTGGTGCTGCTGGGTCCTGTGCTGTGTCCTGTTCAGTCCAGTGGTGCTGTGTCCTGTGCTCTGTCCTTCTAAGTGCATTGTTATTTCCCCATTATTCCCAAGTTATAAAAAAATTTAAAAAAAGTTATAAAAAATAAATAAATATATAATTATTAAAAAAAAGAAATTAAAAAAAAATATCCAAAAACAATCCTGCATTCCATTGATACTGCAATATTACAAAGTTCACTGATTCTGCAGTATAAGTCCAGTGGTACTCTCCTGTGCCGCATATAATTTTTAAAGGCTTTGCCGAGTGTGTGTGGCTTAGGGGTACGCTCTCTTGTGCTACATATAATGGAAAACAAAAATTTGGAGGATAAAGCTGCGAGGAAAAAGCTCAGTTTTCCTAAAAGACCCGCTGGCGGGGATGCTGATAACATCTGGTCCGTACTGAAGGACCTGCCAATCATTGCAGACATGTCTACTGTTGCTGCATTGGATACTGTCACAATAGAAAAAATGGTGGAGGATTATTTTGCTGACACCATCCAAATAGACATGTCAGACAGTCCTTATTGTTACTGGCAGGAAAAAAAGCCAGTTTGAAAGCCCCTGTACAAACTGGCTCTATTTTACCTGAGTTGTCCCCCCTCCAGTGTGTACTCAGAAAGAGTTTTTAGTGCAGCGGGGAACCTGGTCAGTGAGCGGCGAAGAAGGTTGCTTCCTCAGAACGTTGAAAAAATGATGTTCATAAAAATGAATTATCAATTCCTCAATCAAGTACAGCACTGCCCTCCAGATAGTACAGAGGGACCTGTGGTTGTGGAGTCCAGCGGGGACGAATTGATAATGTGTGAGGAGGAGGAAGTACACACTGTAGGGGGAGAGGAATCAGAGGTTGAGGATGAGGACGACATCTTGCCTCAGTAGAGCCTGTTTTGGACTAAAAACAATATTGTGAGGTGTGAGGTGTTCAGAATAGACTGGGAATTAGTGGAAATGATTGTTATTGAATGTTATTGAGGTTAATAATAGCGTAGGAGTGAAAATAAACCAAAAAATCTTGATTTTAACACTTTTTATGTTTTTTTCAAAATAAATCCGAATCCAAAACCTTTAAATCCGAACCAAAACCTTTCGTCAGGTGTTTTGCGAAACAAATCCAAACCCAAGACCTCAAGGAAATCCGAATCCAAAACAAAAAACACGAGACACCAAAAGTGGCCGGTGCACATCCCTAATATATATATATATATATATATATATACATATATACATATATATACACATATATATACATGCATTCATACATACACACTTTACTTATGGCTTATTTTTTTATGATAATATCATAATATTAATAGAAATGGGACCAACAAATAGATGTTATACCACATAGCAGTGTGCCAGTTATTAGGGCACAGTAGTGTCCCCAATTTGTTTTATGCCACATAGTTGCATCTCCAATTAATATTATACCTCTTAGTTCTTCCCCCAAATCATACCATGCCTCATATTTGTACCCCCAATGTATATGCCACATAGTTGTGCATCCTATTCATATTATGCCACTGAGTTGTGCACCAGTTCATAGTATGAGAAGATGTAAGCCTTACCGTAAAAGTGGGCACTCTTGTAAGGACTAAGACCTACCTTGCCAAGAGAAGACAACTTTCTCGGTTTTACCGAAAACCGAGCCCACCCGAACTTAGGGAATCCAAGCCGGCTCGGTACTGTCGCGCACGTTCAGGCATGAAAACGAGGCAAATCGTCATCATTGCATCGTCGGATCTCGCCAGACTTTCATTCTATAAATAATGCCCGAAAACTAGATCCGGCGCCATTTCACAGAGAGACACTGAAGGGGTAGCAGGGTTCTTGGCAGTCTCCAATGCAGTTAGGCAGCGTTATTAATGCAAGGGAAAGACAAGTGTTGCCAGTGTTCTTCCAAGTCTTCAGTCACATTGCACTGTGCCAGAGCTCACCAGAAATCGGGGAGGTGGTGCTCTTTGCTTTATGAGAATGTAAGAGACTGGCATTGTTGTTCACAGAGCTCACAGAGAAACAGAAGGATTAACAGTCTTCTTGTCACTCTTCAGTCTCAGTGTCATTGCCGACACAGAAACAAAAGGGAAAAGAAGGGACATAATAGAGACTTTGAAATATATAATTATGAAGGGTTTTTCAACAAGGTACAGAAGAGTAACATACTTCAAAGCAAGAAAAGTACTAGAACACAATGATATGTACTGAGGAAAGTAGATTCAGAGGAAGTTCCTTCTCTCAGCTACATCCCAGCACCTGCAATCTACAGTCACCATTCTCATCCTCATCAGCGTGTACATCATTGTTGCTCACACAATATTAATTATTCCATGCTGTAAGACTATATTACAGAAGTCTCTGTACTTTGATGTAATTGCCAGCAAAGGACTTTCTCATGGAATTTGTAGTACATATTAAGCCAAAGCTGTCACGGTTTTGGGGCAATTCTTTTAGACCAGAACAGATGTTGAAATGTTGTGCAGACTCAGGTATCACCACCACTGGGTCTATTGGTGGAGCTATTTTTTTCCTAGCTGCAGTCACAATAGAAACTGAAGGTGTATACCTTGTGGTGTCATGTACCACTTAAGCTGTCAACTGGCCGACCAGCAACTCATTGCATCTCTTGAGATATGTGTCAGTTGGAAATAAATATAACACATAACTCTTAAACCGAGGGTCATGCACAGTCGTCAAAATTAAGTGATCCAATTTAAAAATGTTGATAACGCTTAGATCCTGGCAAAGCGAATAAAGTACTTGATCTACCAGTCTGATATTCACAATTGTTTTTTCCAAAAGTCAAATTAAGGGAATCAAGGTATCTGTGCTGAACTCACTTTACAGTGGACTTTTTATATTACTTTCAGGACTATAAACAACACTGAAATTATTCACCACTGCGCTGGACTAAAATACATTCCCCCTTTTTTCCCATGGGGTGTACAGTAAGCGTGGATGGCCTTTCGCTGTTCCTCCATCCACTTAAGCATACAAAGGGTGGAATTCCATGTTGTTACCACCTCTTGCTTCAGTTGGTGACAGGGCAAATTGTATTATTGTGGTAGCAGCTGCAATCTCCTACATGCTGTAGGAGAATGGCGGTAAAGTCCAGAAATTTTTTCAGCCACAGACAGCATCTCCTGCATGTCCCTGTCATCATCCTCATCAGCAGCAGCTAATTATATAGCGCCAGTAATTGTGCTGCGCTGTACAGAGCAGATGAGAACTAAGCAGAAACCATTATAAGTTATGTTAGTTATGTAGATAGTTATAAACTATAGTTATAAGTTATGTTAGCTCACATCAGTCCCTACCCCATTCGGAGCTTACAGTGTACAATCCTAACATAGACACACACACAAACGCAGCCAGTTAACCGACTAGTATGTTTTAGGAAGAACACCGCAAGGTCTTGCATCGTCATGACTGAACTTACAAGAAGATGCCTCAAGGAAAGTTGCAGAACTAGCACTCACTACAGAAACGTCTGACTCTTTCCTTGCCACTGCGTGTGTAATGGCATGTTGGCAATTTAATTATTTTCTGCAGTTAACTTTGCCTTGATTACAGGTGTTTTTTAATTTACCAAGGAAAATTGTGTTTTCTTACATTTTGGTTTCCCACACTTTAAAAACACTATGCACCTCAGTCTTTAACATAGGCTTTAGCAGATGACGTAGAGGCATTCCTATCATCATGACTGGTGCCAGCAGCTGCTTGGTGCTCCTGGTCTGTTCTCGACTGATGTGAATCCATATCGATGGCACAGTTCAATGTCCCTACACTTTAAAGAACACTGCAAGGCCTATTAATAATGCTATGGCACAACACAATGTGAGTGGAGACTTTGAAAAATGAATGCAAGGCCGATTACTTCTGTTGAAGCACTGAACACTGGCAACTATTTGGGGGTGAGCTATGGCACAGTCTTTTGGGCGAAAATATATGAATATTATATTGTGACCTGTGAGGTGCTAAAAATTGACTGGAAATTACTCTAAAGAGTTATTGAGGTTAATAATAATGTAGGTACAAAACAATAGCTAAATAGATTTTAGCCCAAAAAGTGGCATTTTATCAAAAAAAGCAAAACAAAGCAAAAACACGTGAGGGCGGTTTTGGCAAAACCAAAACCCGAAGGTAATCCAGATCCAAAACCAAAACACGGGGGTCAGTGAGCATCTCTAGTGACAAGACAAGACGACGCCGGAAGAAGAGTCCAGCAACAGAGGGTTGTAAGGGCCAGGAGCTACTCTGCCAAGAAGACTTCTGAGATTCACACACTTTAGAGGAGAAGAGGTACCGCCGGCTGGAGAGTCTGGAAGACCCGAAGCCGCCAGGCACAAGTTGAGCATCCTGCGTAGAGCAGATAAATATAATTGCTCCTGGTTAGTTCATGCATAAGGCCCGTAAGCAATTCGAGCACTAGGCCCGTTGGCAAATAGGGGGCTCAAGGCCCTGGCCAGTTAGGGTAGGTAGGGTAAGTGGGCACAAAGCCCATAGTTTCATGGGCACTAGGCCCTTAGTTTAGTTGGACTGAAAACCCATATGTAGACCGGGCACAGGCTCTTAGCTTTGTGGGCTCTAGGCCCCTTTAGTTAGTTGGGCACAAGGCCCATTAGCTTAGTGATTGAGCACAAGGGCCATTAGTTTAGTGATTAGGGCACAAGGCCATTAGTTACTTTATAGGGTACAAGGCCCTTAGTAGGTTGGGCGCAAGGCCCATCGTTAGGTAGGGTGCAAGGCTCACAACTTGCTGGGCAGCAGGCCCATAACGTAGGAGGGCGCTAGGCCCTTGATAGTTGTTTAGGGGCGCAATGCCCTATGTTGCTAAGAGGGCATTAGGCTCTGACAGCGTGAGAGGACACTAGGTCCTAGATAGCTTAGGAGGGAGCTAAGCCCTGGTTAGCTTAGGAGGGTGTTAGGTCCTTGATGTAATGGAACATCTGGTCCGTGGTGAGTGTAGGCATTAGGCTGTGAGAGTGGCATGCAAGACTCCTCTATCTGGTCCGGAAGACCACCTAAAGTCCTGAGCTCCAAGAGAGGCGGGCTTAAAAGCCGGGGTTCAGGTGGCAGGCAAAGGCCTGCAGAGCAGCTGAGTACCGGCCGACACGGGTGGCCCAGGACAGGGGAGCAGAAGCTGGAGCGGTCAGTTTCCAAGTTAGCAAAGGTATGCCTGTGATCATTGGGAGGAAGTCGCTGGCCCGCAATGTACTGCATGTTGTTTTCTATACCACCTGTCTGTCTCCTTTACTCCCCTGTAGGATCCAGGAGTCGGACCCTCACTGAAGACGGTGCTGAGTCTGAGAGAGGCTGGGGTGAATAGGAAGCGGACGGTAGGTGGTCCATCGTGAACATGCTAAGACATCTGTGTGCATCTGTTCTGTTACACATCTACAAAGCATTTCATAGAACCATTGAAAAAGACTGGGCCAAATACTGATCACATAACATCAAAAATCAATGCACATTATGTAAGTATTAGCCAAGTCTAAAGATGTGATTGTGTTTTTCTTTAATTCATAGCCTATTTTTATATAATAGGATAAACAGGACTTACTACAGTTATTCCTACACCCCCCACCCCCTTTCACGATCACCACCACCACTACTCTCTGCCTCACTTTCTACTTCATTTTCTACCGGTGTCACTGTGAAGGAATAGCTATGCATGTTAAATTTTGTGTACTGGATACTTTGCTTGCATACAAAATTATATTCAATGTATTCGAATAGTCAATGTACCTTTATATGGCTACAACTTTTGTCTGGGACTACTTTTTTTTCTTATTGGATTACATTGGGACATACTAGGCCTTAATCATCTTAAAACGTAATTCCATTTGCGTGAAAATCGCTGTGTGCATGCACAGAATATAGCTTCGCTGAATACATTATCATTTTTATGTATTAAAAAAATTACATTTCATTATTTCTTATTTTGAGTGAATTTTTTTGTAAAAAAAAAAACTTGAGACAGAACTTTAAAAAGTTTAAATATTTGGATGGACCAAGCTTTGTTAGTTGTAAATGTGCTTTGTCTATAATGTCACTGTATAACTTAAAAAGGGACACAACAATCTACAATGCATAAGGTAATTTTTCACAACATTGAAATATGGAATGGTGTTCCATGGGTGGCAGTGGCCAAGGTTGCTGGCCAGAAGGAAGAGGATCTTGATCCTAGTCCTCCAGATTCACAGGATTATTCAGCCTTTATATGTGATTTCATCTTAATTTATATGTAAGTACATTTTGGGTTTACATACAATGTAATGCTTACAATAAGTGAACAAATAACCAAGGAAACCATTTTTTTCTCAAAGCAGTGCATTTAGTAGAACAAACATGAAAAATAGTGGCATATAAACACAAAGAAAATGCACAAATATTATTTTGATTTGTGCACTTACTTTCCCCCTGGCCCAATATTCCCTGTACAGCTTGATCATAGATACCTTCGGGTCATCAAAGCAGAAGGTCCCACAAGGGGAGGAGAGGCAACAGATGCCAAAGGGCAGATAGTCAACAGATGCCAGAGGGCAGGGGGTTCAGCAGGTGTCAGAGGCAGGAGGGGCAACAGGTGTCACAGGGGCAGGTGAACACCACTGTGATTACCAATATAAGTAATAATGGCATCAATCAATCTCTCTAAAGTGGTATAAATCATTGTAAGCGTGAATCTGATATGATCCATTTTTACATGTACAGCTGTGGTGCTGTGTGTGGTCACACATTTTCAGGAACAATTGATTTGCAAGATTGACCTATTGCCACTTTCCACTGATGTTTCTTCATATTGTTGTAGTTTCTCCACCTATCCACGGGTGTTCTCTTCAACCTCACTTGGCTCCTCAGCGTCTACAGCTCACATAATGGAAGAAAAAATAAACATTATAATCATGTAGGTTATTGTCCATAACATCCTAGTTTTAGCATCATCATATAAGTAGATTTCATAACACGCATTAGTAATTTAACATATGAAATGATTATTTTTTGGCATGTGTGTATATGTGGGGGGAAAAAATTACAAAAATTAATTTGACAATATGCATAAATTCATATCTTTGGCTTCATGTCAATGTTACCTATGCATCCATTTATAACTTGACTATATGGACAGTGTTAGGAACCCCTCTAGCCGGTACAGCACAACCCGGAGTCTGCTCTGCCAGTCAGGTGTTCACTGGAGCCCCTAGTGGTGGGGACAGACTTGGCCGCAGACTAGCAGAGGGTCGTGAAGAGCGTACAGACTAGGGAGAACCCAGGAAAAGCGGAGTAAAGTCCAGGCAAGGGTCGAGGGCCGGCAGCAGACAGGGAATTCTATACACAAGCCGGGGTCAGGGGTCACAGGCACGATAGCTAGGTCCAGTTACAGGCAAGAAGGTCAGGATCATGAGAAACACATGCAAGGTCCAAATCCAGGCAAGGGGTCATACACGAGCAATCCAACACGATATCCAAAGGACAGAACAAGGCAAGAAGCAGGTCAGCACACTGGCAACAGAAACTATAACCGGCAGTGAGGCTGCAGACCTCAGTGCCTTAAATACACCAGTGGACCAATCAGAGCCTAGCTCTGAAAACACACCCAGGGGCTGCCTGATAATCCTAAATGCTTAATAGCCATCAGGCTATTACAAATCTCCGCGCACGTGCCTGGCTGTCCCCTTGTTGCCTTGGCAACGGTCGGGGGTTAGGAGGACGGCCGGGGCACACAGGAAGCGAGCGGCGGCGGCCGTGAGTACCGCCGCGGCTCGTGACAGACAGATTATCCAATAGACTGACTACAATCATGGCCAAAAGTTGTCAGAATGACCCAAATATTATTTTTCACAAAGTCTGCTGCCTCAGTTTTATGTTGGCAATTTGCATATACTCCAGAATGTCATAAAGAGTGATCAGATGAATTGCAAATCATTTCAGTTTTAGTCCCTCTTTGCCATGACAATGTACTTTTTCCCCAAAACAATATTTCCACTGCATTTCAACCCTGCCACAAAAGGCCCAGCTGACATCAGGTCAGTGATTCTCTCGTTAATACAGGTGAGAGTGTTGATGAGGACAAGGCTGGAGATCACTTTGTCTTGCTGATGGAGTTAGAATAAGAGATTAGAAACTTTAAAAGGAGGGTGGTGCTTGAAATCATTATTCTTCCTCTGTTAGCCATGGTTATTCTGCAAGGAAACATGTGCAGTCATCATTGCTTTGCACAAAAAGGGCTTCACAGGCAAGGATATTTGTGCTAGTAAGATTGAACCTATATCAACCATTTATCGGATCATCAAAAACTTCAAGGAGAGAGGTTCAATAGTTGTGAAGAAGGCATCAGGGTTCCCAAAAACGGCCAGCAACCGTCTCCTAAAGTTGATTCAGCTGCGGGATCGAGGCACCACTCAGGAATGGCAGCAGGCAGGTGTGAGTGCATCTGCATGCACAGTATGGCAAAGACTTTTGGCTTGGTGTAATGAAGGCCAGCAAAGGAGCCACTCTCTCCAGAAAAAACATCAGGGACAGACTGATATTCTGCAAAAGGTACAGGGATTAGACTGCTGAGGACTGGGTTAAAGTAATTTTCTCTGAATACCCTTTCAGATAGTTTGGGGCATTTGGAAAAACGCTTGTCCGGAGAAGGAAAGATGAGCTCTATGTCATGCCAACAGAAAAGCATCCTGAGACCATTCATGTGTGGGTTTGCTCCTCAGCCAAAGCAGTGGGCTCACTCACAATGTTGCCTAAGAACACAGCCATGAATAAAGAATGGTACCAAAATATCCCCCAAGAGCAACTTCTCTCAACCATCCAAGGACAGTTTGGTGTCGAACAATGCCTTTTCCAGCATAATGGAGCACTTTGCCATAAGGCAAAAGTGGTAACTAAGTGACTCGGAGATCAAAACATCGAAAGTTTGGGTCCATGGCCAGACCTTAATCCCATTGAGAACTTGTGGCCAATCCTCAAGAGGAGGTGAACAATCGTAACCCCACAAATTCTGACAAACTCCAAGCATTGATTAGGCAAGAATGAGAAGCCATTATACAGTATGTGACCCAGAAGTTGATTGACAGCATGCCAGGGTTAATTGGAGAGGTCTTCAAAAAGAAGGGTCAACACTGCAAATATTGACTCTTTGCATAAACATAATGTAATTGTCAATAAAAGCCTTATACACTTATGAAATGCTTGTAATTTTATTTCAGTATACCATAGCAACATTTGTCAAAAAGGTCTAAAAACAATGAAGCAGCAAACTGTGAAAACCAATACTTGTGTCATTCTCAAAACTTTTCGCTATGTATGTTGCATTATAGGGCGCTAGACATTGGTGGGGTTATTGTTGAAATATTGACAAACTCATTTATAAGAAGGCAAGTAGAGATTAATTTAGAAAAAAAATGGCCATATCTATATTGTTGGGGCGGTTGTTAAGATTTATTTAGTCGCAACATTATCATTGTCATATATATAAAACAATATCCATGAAGGCCACTAGAGCAATAGCGCAATTTTGGAAACAATCATCCCATCCTACCTTCTATAAAGTTTTTGCAAAAATCCAGTTTAGTTTCCGTATGGAAACATTAGACGCCCCATACTCTATGACACCATCCTCACCCATTGTTAAATGGATGTCGTGGCACGAATTTACAACTGATAAAGATTCCAGGCTTATTCGCCCTCTGGAACCATCCAGCTCTCCCACGTCCACACCAGCCAATATTCCCCTGGTTTTTAGTTGAGCACTCAATGTCGTGCTGATTTCTCACCCCCTAACCAGTTATTGTCGCAGCTCGATTAATGCTTTGTGACTAGATATATTTATTATAATGTCTGCTCCCCACTCTGAAGTCCCCCATCACTCCCCCTTTTTTCTGTGTCACCTTACCCCTAACGTACAAAACTAATAAAATCTATTGATGATAAAAGAAAAGAAATTCCTTGAAATTCGCTGTCTCAAATCTAATATGGAGACTCAATCACAAAATGGCAAGGCACAATGTTTGCATCTCCAGCTTTATATAGTGTCTTCAGAAGAGTTTTCAGGACCGCTCTTCCAAACCGCAATTCCTCCACTGTACTAGGAAGTGCACCTGACCCTGCACTCTCTTAGGATCGAGAATCTTCTGAATTATATATTTTTGAGGTTTGTTCCAATTCTGTACATGCGAACTTGAAGGCTGGGATTGATCTTGGTATAGCACAGGCTTAAGCAAAGAGCAATGGAATGTGTTGGGGATCCTCAATGAACCAGGAATTTTCAATCGGAAAGCTACAGAAATAATCTGCTTGACAATGAAGAAAGGACCGATGAATTTAGGCCCCAGTTTCCTGCAAGGCTGTCTGAGCCTAATATTGCGTGTAGAAAGCCACACTTTCTGGCCCACTTCGAAGGAACAGGTGGTACGGTGGCGATCCGAATTTTTTTTTACAAAAAATAAGGCTCGTCTTAACGAGGACTGTACTTTCTTCCAAATGGCTTTAAGATCAATGGCTGTGGAACGAATCTCCGGAATACCAGTGGATTTGAGAGAATACAAGGAATTGGACCGGGGATGAAAACCAAAATCACAGTAGAATGGAGACGTTTGAGTAGATGAATGACATGAATTATTATAGGCAAATTCTGCCCAGGGTAACAAGGAGGACCAGTTGTCATGAAATTCTGAAGTGGAACATCGTAAGAACTGCTCAAAGGACTGGTTAACCCTTTCAGTTTGCCCATTACACTGAGGGTGGTATGCAGATGAAAGACTAATCTTGATTTCAAGAAGGGTACAAAAGGATTTCCAGAATTGTGCTATGAATTGAGACCCACGATCAGAAACAATATCAGTCAGAAGTCCATGTAGACAGAATATATGCTGGATGAACAGGATAGCCAAATCTCGAGCACTAGGAAGCCTGGTTAGTGGTATGAAGTGTGACATCTTGCTGAACCGGTCTACCACGACCCATATGGTGTTGTGTCCTGCAGAGAGTGGCAGATCGACTATAAAGTCCATGGACAAGTGTGTCCAGGGTTTTGCAGGAATGGGCAATGGAACCAACTGGCCTACAGGACGATTCCTGGGAACTTTGCTCCTAGTACAACCCTCGCAAGAAAGGACATAACTCCTGATGTCAGCAGATAGTGATGGCCACCATACAGTACGAGAGAGGATTTCTGAAGTTTTATGAATTCCAGGATGTCCAGCAGTCTTACCATCACGTGCTTCTGTAAGGACCGCCTTTCTCTTTAGAGCTTGATGCACTCACCGGTACTCAGATGCCCCCAGGACTTAGCTCCAGATGTGTAGTGGGTTGGTAATGCAGAACCACAGCGACAGGCCAGGAGACTGGTAGAAAGCAGCGAGTAGTCAAAATGATAGCCAAGATCAAAGGTCACAGGCAAGCAGGATAGTCTATTAACATGCTTGAGGTCGGGGTCACAGGCAAGGTAGCAGAGTCCAAGATACAGGCCAAAAGGGTCAGGGTCACCAGAAAGCAGGCAGAGTCCAAAATCCAAGCAGGGGTCATACACAGGGAATCAAACAGAGTATCCACAGGACAGGGAGTAGCAAACAGGAGCAGGTCAGCAAGACTGGGACAGCAAAGCTATAACCGGCAGTGAGGCTCAGTCCTCACTGCCTTAAATACTACTGCCAGCCAATCAGAGCCTAGCTCTGAAATCACTCACAGCCCCTGCCTAATAGACAAAATAGATTAATAGCCTACAGGCTAGTACATATAATAGGCTACTTAATCAGCCCACAGGCTGTGATATCTGTTGTGCATGCGCTCAGCTATTCAGCCTGCCGGAGCACCTAGAGACGTCCCAGTCATCATAGCAATGGCCGGGGCACCAGGAGGAGATACAGTGAGTCGCGGCGGTGCCTGCGGCCGCCGTGACTGTCTAAAAATAACAGTCTTCATTTGACAAAATATAAGGCCTGCTATCTTTCTGTATCAGTATGCTATTACATGCTCTTTAGGATACTACAATTGTAATAAACCGGCTAGGTTAAGTCCATATGCAAGTGGTGTAGAGGTGCTTGTATCTTCCCAATGGTGGAGTAATGCTCTATGCATGGTATTTAATTAATAGTGAAACTAAATACTCCACTACACTCCATCTCCCATCTTGGTATAGGTGTCCCCTGTGATCTAGTGAAGACAGGAAGTGGGGCAGCCTCCAGCTGTCCGCATTGCTCTACTGAGCATGCACCAACAGAAAGTTCAGTTTTCAGCAGGTTCTTCCAATGACAGTTGAATTGTAAAGATGTGACAAATGGACTTGCATCCTTTTCTGTGTTCATTTACTTATATATAGATATATAAGGTGACCAAAGGCATAAAATATATATGAGCAACTTGTTCACTGACATTGCCCACAATATAAGCTTACTACCATCTGCATATATGAATGCACTGTAATATAGTTAAGTACATTGACTGCATAAGCTTGTCATAATGCCTGTCTGTTGCAGTCAGTATCAACTGTGAGCAAGTGAATATATGAATATATCATCTGTTATAACAAGCTCTAAAATAAAACAAACAAGTTGGTTAAGTCTAAAAAGCTTCTTGTGGTTTAGCATCTACAACCGACACCTCTGACACCTTTTACATTTAACAGCACAAATGGCCTGATAATAGGTTTCTGGCAAAAAAGACTAGGGGATAACTTTATCAAGCTGAGAGTTTTTCGGCGGGTTTGAAAAGCCAAAACGATTCTAGCTATCATTTATTTAGTACATTCTACAAAATGACAGCTAGTATCTGATTGGTTGCTAAAGGCAACATCTCTACTTTTCAAACCCGCTGGAAAACTCTCAGCTTGATACATTTACCCCTAGATCTATGTATCTAGCAATCTGTCTAGGAGAGAGATAATATGTAATTAAAGACTAATGCGTTATATTTCCCCTCAGGAGGAATCCTGGGAAGAATTCCTTCAGCCTCCCCAGGAAGAAGCCCAGTGAGAATCCAGGGAGGAACCCCTTCTGCACCCTTAGCCCCCGCCCCCTCCCCTCCCAGAAGGAAGACCAGGAGGAATCCTGGGAGGAGTACCTAATAAGAGCAGAGGAGCGCATGGATGAGCCCCACCTAGACGAGGCAGGGAGTCCACCCCAGGGCCTTAAAGAAGAATGTAAGTATCTTGATTTAATAACCTAATTTTCAACATAAAAGTCTGCAAAATGCAGTATGCTGGCTAGTACTGTGTTCACACTGAAATTAATCTTTCTGAGAATTTCTCTTATTATAGCACCTCTGTACTCTGCAGAGCTAGAGAAATGTGGAAACAAACTGCACATATATGTTTCTACCATGTAATAATGTTGTGATGTTAAAATGTAGTCTTTTAATTATATATGTTTTTTTCAGGTGCAGAAGAAACATTCCCCCTGCACATAATTGTACACAAAATGAAAAAAGAAAAAAAGTTAATAGTAAAGATTTAGAAATAATTAAAATATATATTTATAATGTATAAGTTAAAGTTATTTATTTTCTTATAAAAAAGTTTCTTGTTTAAAAAAACCTGTGTGCATTTTTATTTTTTCTAAGCAAATGTGTAATAATGAGAAATATTTGTTACTAAAATATGTTATAAAGGGGCAATTGTTATCATGGAATAGTGCAGGGTGATGATGTAATGTATTGAAAGAGTTAATTGTCATGAAACATGAGTGTTTAGGAGTAATAATATAATGCATGTGCATTAATATGTAAATTAGAAGGAAAGATGGATGTAGTGCAAAAAGGTGCAATTGATCCTAAATCAAGTAGAAGAGCAAATAAATACAATGACACTTACGTGACTGAATGTATTACTCAGCTATGCTTGTATTTGAATACGGCGTTCGTCCGTTCAAGTTACATGCGTGTTTTTAAAGCGAAAGTTTAGTTCCCATTGTGTCCAACTATTAATCAGGCCCACTGTTGGCTGGATTTAGCACAGAGTGAAAGCCTACATGTTGACCAATTCTGATAGCCCCTTCACTAAAGCAGTGATTCTAGCAGATTATTTATGCTCTATTACATAAAACTGATTTTATCTGAGGAATAATGTCCAGACAAATTCTTCAAGATGTAGCAGTGTTTCTTCTACTTCACACTGGCCCGATGGCCTGTCTGACCCTCTTGTATATACCTTTCTATTTTCCATAATTTTATTTTTTTCTTCCTTGGTCCCATTGTCTTATATGTAATTAAATAAAAATAAAGGAAAGGGTTCATTGGAGCGCCTCACATATGATTGCAGCTCAAAACTCTTTGAACTTCAACTATACAATTGTTGAAAAAATATATATATAAAAATTAAGAACATGTAAAGATTAGAGCACTATCAATCTCCCACATATCAATTACAAATATATAAATAATAATATTTACATTTGATCTCTTGACCAGCTGTTCCCCAATAGGATGCTCAATGGTGTGATCCAAACATGAAAAACAAAAATAATTTGAACACAATAGTGTAAAACATAGATGCAGCTTGCAATATTTCTTTCTGAAGTATATATTACATAGTGTGTAGTAGCCACTGTCATAGGCAAACCGAGGGGGGTTTCCTAGTGCCTGGAACCCCCCCCCCCAAGCCTGGGGTACTGTATAATTGAGGTGGCTGGACCTTGCTCCCGCTTCACACAGTTCTGCTTGAAAAGGGAGAGTGCGACTAACAGTAGTGCACGCAGCATTGCCCATGTATATTATGGGGATAGGAAGAGTTGGAGAGCAGCCAAGCACTTTCTAAAATTATAGCAACGCATGCATGCTGGTCACGCCCACTGGCGGCGTGGTGTGGAAACCCCCCTCTACAAATCCTGTGTTTGCCCCTGACTGTTAAAATAAATAAGTGCCACTATTACATAAGCTGTTTAAAATGCTGAGGTTTTATTAACATTTTCATTTGATAATAAAATACAAACATTATTTTTATCACAGTCTTTTGACAGTTATAAATACTGTCCTAAATAATATATTGCAAACTAATGTAGCTGTCAGACTTTACTCTGCATAGACATTTTTATACAGGTGCCTGTTTTTAAACAAAAGGGTAACTATATGCAACAGATTGTCAAAGCATGTATCAGACATCCTTAAATAGTTCCTAAATACATATGGTTATTCTTATTTTGCTGTCTAAATGGTGACATGTAGAAAAAAAACTTTCAAGATTAATAAACATGTGATTTCTCTGGTACTACTTAGACTTCATTTTAAAGGCACGCCAACAATATTTTTTATGCAATAGAAATATGTAGTGAAGAGTACTTATAGCTATAACTACTTTTTTGTATGAAGTTGTAACAATCTGTTTGCAGAGCTCACCTTTCAGTATACTATACGGTCATTCATTTTCTCTTTGTAGCATTATCCCCTTATTTGCCCCAGTCTCTCTGTCAGTCTCAGGGTCGGACTGGTCCGCCAAGGGACGGGGCTATCCCCCGGTAGGCCTCGACCCTGAATCGCTCCCCTCTTCGTTGGTGGGGGGAGCAGGAAACTTTAAATAAAAAAATAAAAAAAACTCACGTGACCGTGGCGCCGGCTCCGTTCGCACTGAATGTCGGGCGTGACGTCATCACGCCCGACGTTCAGTAAGGAGCGCCGGCAAGACAGAGGTAAAGAAGAGGAAGAAGCAGATAGAAAAGGTAAGTGATAGGGGAGCAAGGCAGAGAAGGGGGAGCATGGCACAGAGAAGGGGGAGCATGGCACAGAAGGAGGAGCATGGCAAAGAGAAGGGGGCGCATGGCACAGAGAAGGGGCGCATTGCACAGAATAGGGGGAGCATGGAAGAGTGAAGGGGGAGCATGGAAGAGTGAAGGGGGAGCATGGAAGAGAGAAGGGGGAGCATGGCAGAGAGTAGGGGGAGCAATGCACAGAGAAGGGGGAGCATGGCACAGAGAAGGGGGAGCATGGCAGAGTGAAGGGGGAGCATGGCAGAGTGAAAGGGGAGCACAGACAGCATGGCAGAGTGTGAAGGGCGGCTAGGAGAAGGGGGGAGCAAAAGCAGCAAGGCACAGGGTGATGAAGGGGGGCCAGGAGAAGGAGGGAGCAAAAGCAGCATGGCACAGAGTGATGAAGGGGAGCAAAAGCAGCATGGAGGACGCAGTGTGATCATAAGGAGGCACAGCATGGTGATGAAGGGGCGCAGTAATGTGTGTGTGATAGTACAACGGGCTTGTGGCAATGTAATGTGTGTGTGGTAGGTGTGGGCTAAATAATGGGTGCTATTTTCTTTGTAGGGTGAAGATGGGGCAATTTAATTTTATAGTGGGGACTATTCATTTAAGATGGGGTGGTTTGGGCACTATTAATTGAATGCGGGGCTGAGTTTGAGGAGCATGAGGTCTATTTATTAAATGTGAATATGAATTATTTAATGGCAGTGACGGTTGCGGGAAATAGATATATTTATTATACATAAATGTGATTAGTTTATTGCAGGGGCTGTCTGGAGGGAGGGAAATAGGTTTATTAAATAGGAATACTATTACTTTTATGTTGGGGCTAGAGGAAGGCCTAAGTATTAATTGTGGGTCCTATTGATTTAACGCCGGGGCTGGTTGGAATTTTCTAAATGTACACATTATTTTTTACAAATAGGGCCCTCAACATTCCAGGATCCAGACAAGCCGCAACTAAAGAAACCAGCAGCCACAGGTGGTAAAAGTGACAAGAACAGGTAGGACAGTCTGTCAAATGTTCTGAGTCTAGTGCAGTGAAACTACAAGTCCCAGCATACCCTTCCAAGAATAGGCTGTTATATATTGGCAAATCATGCTGATGCTTGTAGTTTCACAACACCTGGAGTTCCACAGGTTAGCCAAGCCTGGTCTAGTGGGATAATCCTGATTTTTGGTGACTGTTCTGCCCAATCTAAGGTGTAGGTCAAGACTGTGTACTCTTTATACACACACTGCATTCTTTATATACTACACTATGGTGCTAACTGTCCTTTGAGGGCTGACCACTCCCCCTCTAGTGTCTGGTCTCACCTCTGTGATGGTTGGCCACACCCCATCTGGTGGGCCCCTAGCATTGCAGTCACCCCGGTGAGCCCTTAGTGCCCCAGTCTGACACTGGTCAGTCTTATTCCTGTATCGATAGGAGACATTGGCTTATGGTAACGAGTGGATATGACATCACTGGGGTCTTACCCAGGCAGAAAATTTTACAGGAAATAGGCAAAAAGGTATTTGCTACAACTCCTCAAATTTGTGAATAGCATGTAAAGAGGTAAAATTATGTTCAATATATGCATTCATCGTATCTATTAGGGACTCAATGAAAGATGGGTGTTTGTTGGAGGTGCAGGAGCTACAGTGATTAAAACAGCTCAACTTGCTTATGTTACATGAGCAACAGTGTCTTAGGTGATGTGAAGGAAAAACATCATTAGCAAAGGGCAAAAGTAGTCAGATGGGCATACTCCAGATTTATGATATTCGAGTATTCATTTGATGTATAAGATAAACCAGGTGGGAAACTGCAGATAAATTGACTGCAAATTTCAACCTGCGAGGTAAGTAATATTTTCACTAAAATAGTCAAATGCAAACTCTACAGGATATCATAGTCAGATTACTGTGCATAAACAATAAACCACTCATATACATGTTTGGGCATTCAGTAGTGCAAAGATTACAAGTAATGGACTACTAAAATGGTCATGGACAAGTGCATATGTGATACCAACATAAATACTCTACATCCCTGAGAGCTTGTTTTCAACAGTGGAGCATTCTAGTAAATATGTAATGTTGAGGTGTGCATGGTGTGGGTGTAGGCATTTCCGTAGAAGGCCATTCTAATTGTGACTTAATTTTCATTTTGCAGCATTTCTTCCCAAGACAACAATGCCCCATCCATAAAACACATGTGGTTACACAGTGTTTTGATGTTATCCATATGCCATGGTCTTTTTATTCAACAGATCAAACATTTATGAGTGAATTTCATGAGGAAGAATGGTGCTGCGCCCCTCCTGCACTATTCAAGACATTGGTAGACTCAATTTCCATTAGGTCATAATCCATTGAGAAAAGGGCCTTGCATTCCAATAATGCCATGGCTGGAGGAGGTGAAGGCCTGTAACAGGAAAAAGAATAGACATCAGCCCCCTCTGGTTTTCCAGTCTGTTATCCTCCTAACCCAAACACATGTTTTTACGCTATGATGAGATAAAATGCACCCTGAAAATATAATTTGTGTATTTCATATTATTCAGTATAGAATGGCTAATCAAAGTTTCTCCTCTACATACCTATTAAAAGATCTACTAAAAGATATTTCTATAAAAACGGGTCAACATTATTCCAGCCTGATTATTCAATAGGCTGACTGGCTGCAGCCTAGGGTGCAAAGCTTTTGGGGGCACAAGCTTTTTGGGGGTATAAAATTATGACAGGGAGAGGTCTAAACTGAAATTAATTTAAACTAGTTGTTCTCCAAACTAAAAATGTAGTAAATTTTTACTTATTTGCATGGTAAAGACAATGAGTCAACCACAGACGGACATTTCAGAATAAGCGAGTAGGAAAGACAAGGACTACGACTGGCACAGGTGCGACACCATCCCTCCCTCCACATTCACCCCTTCACCCTCAGTAACTCTTGTTCACACCTTCATTCCACTATACTGTTCTGATTTCAATTAAATGAAATGAGTGACAAAAATTGTCATGACCAATTTAAAAAGCCAAGTTGAGCTTGGTGGTGCGAAGGGGGGGGGGGGGTTGAGGGAAGCTGGACTTTATGTTAAGGATGAATTTGTTTTTACCTCTAGCCTAGGGCGGTCTGAACCATTAATCAGGTCCTGATTCCGGCATGTGTGTGATTGTTTGGTAATCTAACCACAGGACCAGATTACGCTGTATATGGGCACCAGTCTACTTGTTGCTTTGTTAGGTCAACAGTTGTGCTTGAGATTAGGAGCAGTGGTGGCATGGCAGCATTTTTTGGACACTTTCTGTTCTATTTACTTGCATTTTAAATGTTGTGTCACTGGCGTTTTACCAGTGCCAATGGGTAACCAGTCTTAAAACCATGATTACGTCTTTTATAGTATTTCGTACAGAGCTTTACATGCTGAGGGTAAATACAATTCTTTAACAAAAAAAACAATACTTTCCTTTCATTGGTGTTTTTTATATATGATATTGAAATAGGTTAAGGGTGTTATAAATTATACTTTAATGAAATATGACAATGTTAATATGGCATTTTATTTATTGGCTTGACATGTGAAAGGACATTTTACAGAAATATGACAATTTCCAATGAGCAACTTCTGAATGATGTTCTGAATACAGAACCAGAACTGGAGGAGGTGCATAGTTATAATGGAAAATTACTGGGTCACATAGATTTGATGATGTTTACACAGTTTTACCCATGACTAGACATTATGCAAAATTAATAAATATCACTGTGGCACAAGATCCTAAAGCAACAAAAAACTTGTCTTACCACCTTTTATGTACCCATGCATATTTAATCATGGAGGGGTGAATTTAAATTGAAATGTGTACTTTGTTTCTGTACGCTATGACACTGTCATACCAAGAGTGAAATAAACATACTTGTAAGCATTTATTGATCAGAGTAAGTACTTACATTTTGTAGAAAATAGCAAGGTTTGTATTAATGGCTTAAAACTAACTAAAGACATTAAGTGGTTAAAGATTCACTATATGCTATATACTAAATGTTGCTAGCATATATTCCATTGAAGCAAATGCTGGTCTTTTCTTGTTGCTCCCAATGACCCTTTTTAAAATTCATGATCAAATAAGAAACCCAGGAAGGATACAGCATTAATTAATCTTTGTCAACATAAGATAAAAGATGTCAACTGTATATAGACACACATGGCTCCTACCTGCTCCATGACTGGCTCTGTGTGACTTCCTGCATAGCAAGCAGTCTCACAACATTAGGCTCCGCTGGCTGCAGTGAGAAAGAGCCTGACAGCTGATTTGCTGACAGACAGTCTGTTTTGGAATACACACAGTCGGGGAAACCGCTTCTGTGTCAGGACAGGCCTCAATGAGACTATGCATCAGAGCTGTCTTCCCACAATTCTGGATAAAAAATAAATACATCAGTTATTGACGAACAAAAAAACATGCTGATCGTGATGAATCAAGCAGGAGGAGGTTCTGGGCAACTAGAAACCCCCCTAAGTGCGCCTCTGGCATGATTACTAAAGGTTTTTATGAAATTTTGGTGCCCTAGTGGGCAATTACCATTTATATTAACAGTTAAATAAGTGAAATTATTATCCTTTGCAGAATGGTTTATGTCAAGGTATTTGTTGTAATTATACCATAATCAAGAGTTAAAAAAATAAAATATAACTATATTAATGTGTATACCCCAGGATAGGAGTTATTTCTATCCTGTAACACAGTGTTTCTCAAATCCAGTCCTCAGGGACCCCTAACAGTGCAGTCCAGTAATTGTCCCTCAGGATCAGGTAATTACCTGGGGTGCCAGGAAGGGATTTACGGTAAGTGTTGTCCTTGTCCCTAGGCATCTTTACAAATGCAGCAAAATCCAATTCGTCTTTGAGCGTAAAGGACCCTTGTTGCGGTATACAATTTCAAGGACGGAAGGGGAGGGAACTGAGTGTATACATGTTGTCAATGAATAATAAGGGTGTGCCAAACTTGAGCACATGTAGCAACATAAGTATCAAGCTGTATTTAGTACATGTTTTTATGTCATAACCCCTGCATCAAATACAGGGCAGTTGTAAGTTATGTGTCGCAGTGATGACGGTTGCATATGCATGCTAAAATATGTGTTCACAATCAACAAAATCTGTAAAAATGCGTTTTATGTGCAATAGACATGAATAACATCTTATTTAATGCACTTTATGGTCTGAGAATGTAAAAAAAACTTTTTTTAAATGTTTTCTCATTAATTACTATAAGCCCGATTCATTAACAATCTTATCTGCTGTTTTTTGCGGCTCTTATGAAAATTTCTGCGCATGCCCAGAAAAGAGAATTAAGAAGGAAACTCTGATGCGTAAGTTAGGAATTTCTTAAGTTAAAATGAAAATCCTTCTTAACTGCACTTTAGAAGTTCTCCCAACACTTAATAAAAAAGGGTTGGGTAAGGGAGGGGAATGGGTGAAGACTGGGCGGCGTTTACCTCCGAATCCGTCGGATTGATAAGAAGAAATGCTCAGAGTTTTTTTTAACTTTTTGCTTACACACACACATGGGAAGTATATATAAATTCCACACAGATAAGGCCGTGACTGAGGATTCAAACTCAGGTCCCCACTGTTGAAAGGTGGATTGTCTAGCCACTAAGCCAACGTGCAAGTAGAAACAATATGTGCATGATATAGACTAAAACGAAAAGCTGAGCATGAACTTCTCTCATAACACGCTTTATTTCTTTTATAATTTTTATTAATGTCAATAATTATACATTGAAATATTCTAGCCCTAAATCCTTGGTACAAACACAGTTTAAATGATTTGCTATGGAAATTCATTCATGTATAATATAATAATAATAATAATAATAATAATAATAATAATAATAATAATATGACTTAAAATTGTAATTTTTAGATGTTTTATGTTCCACAATAACAGTGCATCTCTATTTTCATATGTAATGTGCATTTTAATGTGTGTGTTGTTTATATAAATTTTAACCCAAACTGTGGAGGCAGGCTACTTCAGCTTCTACACTGATTTGCAAGGTAAAATCTTTTTCTAACATGGTTTATATCACACTTTTAAAATTCTCTAACATCCTAAAAATATAAGTGATGAAAGTAAAGGCCTGTTTCATTTTTCAAAACATATACAAATGCATGCACCAGATCGTTTGGACTTAATAAAAATGTTTATCTTTGAAACCTGCAATTTTTAAATCGGCCTAAAGGGCTGCCTCTGCCCCTGCTGAGATTATCAGATGTGACTTTTATAGCCAATAGCTTGATTGTTAGTGTTTAGGTTAAAATAGACCAAACTAAAGGCTTTTCATTGATGTACTACCAGCCCTCATATGGGACATGTCTGCCTCACCTGTATTCAATAATTAAGCATAGTCTGTGTTAATCATATAAAACTCACTATGTGAATTTTCATTACTGCCCAGGTAAAGTACATAAATTATGTGTTGTGTGTTTATTGATTTTAAGGCACTGATTTGTCAATGTTTTCTAATGGAGATACCGTGCATTCGCTTTCATTTTGAGGATAAACAGACATCATTTTAGTAAGTAGCTAAATGTTTGTAATTTATTCCAAAAGACCTTATGACCCAGCTGTCAGCTGGAGTACAAAGGAGGTGTGGCAAGGATCATTTCATGGAGGAAGATCAACACATGAAGTAGTTGCCTTTTGCAGCATGTAAGTATTTATAGTTAACAATGTTATCCCTTTTAGGTTATTAGGGGACCTGTGTTACAGTTAAGGCATCAGAAATTGTAGATTTTACAGCTTGAAAGTAAAGGTGTGTACAAAGTACACACAGTCCAGTAATATTTTGTTTCAAAATGGCCTAAGGTTGATCGCTTTTTAATTAATATTTTAAAAAGATAAATAAGACAGCCATTATGGGTTCCAGCATGACCTGCCTTGCAGCACCTCTAACCAATGGGATAAAACCAACATGCATGTGCTTGTATTTGATATTTGTAATTTTTTTTTTTTACATAGGAGTTTGTATTTTCAGTTTGTTTTTATTTTGTGTTTCATTTGATTACTGAAATTGTGTTTATAAATAAATAGTAATACTTTTTTTCCAATGCTCATTTTCCTGTAACTCTCTGCTGCTTTGGACACTGTTTAACACCCTTTTCTCCTACAAATTCTTCACTCCATTGTCCATCTAGACACAGATCTCTCCTGGGTCACTTCCTACCTCTCTAACCGCTCCTGTAGTGTACCCACCTCTGGCACATTCTCCCTTCCACTCTCACTAAATGTTGTACTTTAATATTTTACATCTCTTGTCTTGAGGTAGTAATTTGGTCATTTGGCCTCCAATACCACCTCTATTCTGAGGACTCCCAAATTTACATTGTTTCCCCTAACCTATTTCTTGCAGCACTAGCTGTTTAAAACCATTGTCTTTCTGCATTCGCCTCATGGATGTCACAACGATAGCTAAAGCAATTCATGTTATATACAGAGTTTATTATTGTCCTTCATGCCAGAGTCAACAACTGGCCTCCAATCTCACTCACTGTCAATAACACCACTATACCCTCTGTGTTGGCTGAAATTTAATTCCTCAGTTTTTTTCCATTCCTCAGTTAATTCTATTCCACAGTTTTCTACCATAATGCCCATATTAATAATTTTTAATGATTCCAGTAAACCCCTACCCCCTGGCCACCACACAAATGTCTATATATCTGCCCCCCAAAAGTATTAATCCTCTACCTAGTACTGTGTTTAGCATGCTTTTAATCTTTTCAGACAATGTAAAGTTATGTAACACTTCATGCCTCTGCTGATCCCATCAAATGAGGTAAACAAAGTACACCCTTTTGAAGTAATATATGTTTGAACAATTAGCTATTTTTCTTTTTTTCATTCAAGAGCTCAAAAGGACACTCAGGGTGGGGTGGAAATCCCACAATCCAAAGATGCATTAATGCATGACATTTTAAAATATAGAAGAAAAAATAAACAAAATAAAAAATTGTTTTTTTAAAAAAAAAATCAAATATGTTGTGTGTGTCTTTTTGTAATTTAACTACAAGAAATGTGTTGAGGTTATTTAATCTAATAATGGATGGACAGTTATAACATACCTTAAAATGTTATTAACATTGGTCCATTTGCACTACATCATAATTTCTTTCATTTCAATTAATTGATTTGTTAAAGGTGACCTTAGCCCATTTAACATTATCCCATAAAACCACATGAATCACACCAAAACTGCACTTTGTCTCTTACACTTAGTAATTTAGTATCAGCTATAATTAACTAGGTGTATAATGGCCATTATTGTCTCTACCCACCTCCACATAACAGTTTCCACCTTTGTGCATTTAGAAATATCTGGCTTCACTAAGCAGTGTGTGTGTGTGTGTGTGGCAAAATAATGTAATCATAATGAAACTTCACACTGGTGCAGTCTAGGTCCAAGTATGGGCAGGTTGTACCTAAGTAGCACTAGTACTACTAGATGAGGAATATGCCATGGCTGCATGGCTATGCTGTGACCTAGAGGAACTGAGTTGTAAAGGAAAGGAAATCACTACCAATCTGACAATGTGAAACTTTGCACAACCATATCACAAAGCAAGGGTGAATACAATAAATTATTTAAAAAGCAAAACAAAAAAATGCTAATATATTCATGTAGCCCACCCAAAGCACAAAACTAAAATATGTTCAGTTATTCTAGGACAAGCCGTAACCCTATTCAAAATCTTCCACAGATTCCCCAAGGCTTTTTTTAAACAAAAAATGTACTACAAGTTATCTCAAGGAGCAAACCATGCAACACTGCAAGTGGTGCAAATGAGTACTCTATTTTGTATATAAGTTACAGTATGTCTGTTTTATCAAAATTCATGTAATGTTTCCACAAATTGTAAATTTAAAACACACTACAATGCAATATGTTTTTGCTAAACTGCATAATGATTAATTTTGTTCCCTTAATGAATTAGGCACATTAGGGCAGAAAAGAAACCTGTACTTACAATACAGACTCCAGGTCAATAAAACCTTAGCTTGATCTGTATTAAGAGGTACACACATATTTATGGACCCCGCAATAAGGAACAAACACCTCTAAATCTCTTTATTGTAAGAAATGCCACAATTAAGCACCCATGCTTCTCACTATTCAAAGTTCTAGTGTTCTCTTATGTTACACACTTGTCCCTGTGCTTCAAACAATTTTGGCCCCTAAATAATTCCAAGATAACATCCAGGAAAATTAAGTATTTTTTGGTTTTTAATTATAAAAGAGCCGTAATTATGTTTATAGTTAGATTTTAAGAACAGATTTACACATTTGAGAATCAGTGTGAAGATAAGAGTCAGTATGATGTGCTGCACGAACTGAGCATTATTGGCAAGGTAAGCCACATACTGATAGAGGTGCCACATGTTCCTAAACACATCAGAAACATTAACAGACACAATTAGTATATAGTCCAAATTTACCTAGGGGATATAACGGTCGTGTTAGGGGTAGGTCGCAGCTGGTATCAATTTGGCTCACCCCAACCAGAGACTCCTCTGAAATGCAGACACTAGCTCACTCCTCCAGTGGGGTTAATTGTAGATCTTGTGGTGGGCCACCACCGGTTCTTTGAGCGTGCCTCCTTCCCTCAATGATTTTTTTAAAAAAAACTTTTGATTATAGTCAGCCCAGCTGAACAAATGAGATAAGTATATTACTTTTAAAATGTTAAAAAAAAAACATGGAACAGAATATTGTTAACTTGCAATTTACACACCTAGATCACTCTCACACACACGCTGCTAAATGTGTGTGCCTTGTCCTGGGTGGATAATTGTAAGAAAATGACATGTAAATTTTTATGACCACACTTGGTCACCAAAATGGATATTTCCCAGGTACAAATCTGGCCTTCAAATATAAATGACACACACATGCAAAAAATGTGTCAAGGTAACAGTCAACTGACTTGTACTATGTTTACACCAAACCCAAATTTTATTTGGATTTGAAAAGTAAATAAAATTACCGTTTTTGCACTTCATGGGACATCCTCCAGCACAGAGCGATGGAGTTCACTTGTGCAGTGATTTCTTAACAGTGTCACGTTTTATCTGAAGCGGACAGGAATCAGGTGGTTCCATAGAATTTGTCTATTGCCATTTTTACAATAATTGCAATCATTCTGTCAGAAATTTTTTGAAGCCGCCCTGTTCTTTCCACATTAGCTGGTGGAGTACTTGGCCCTGCATCTGACATATTTATCTATAATATAAAGAGAGTGGAAAAAATTACAAACAAGCCACAAATGTATAAAAAAAATTGTTTAATCTGCCCCCCCCCCCCTAAATATAATTGTTTGCATGCTTAAGCAAAAGAATGCACTCCTCAGGCTCCTACATATTTACATGTACATGCACATTAGTATATAAATGCTTGTGCATTTCAATTATACACCTCTAACATTACAACATGTCAAAGTGGCTTATCTTAAGTCAGAGAGAATCACTTTTTTGCAAGCACTACAAAAACTCTTTTTTACCTATATTACATTGTGCTCACCCCAAAAATGACTTTACAAGCAAAACTTATATATTGCCAAATCCAACAACATAAAACAGGAAAGGAGTGAATAACCTATACAGCATCAGTGAAAAAAACTGCATGCAAGAAAGTTTAAAAGCGTTACAGATTCAGGTGTGTGTAATTGCGACTGAAGGAATATACTTCTCATACATCCGTAACGCCCCTCACACCCCGTTCTGAGGACCAAAATAATAAAAGCCATTCCGTCAGTTTCCATTCCTATAGCTACTTAATCTGCATTGTTTAAAGGACAGATTACTCATCAATATCCAACTCAGTGCCCTGAGCAGCAAATATACAAAAATATATTTGGGTTCAAATTCTAAGGAGAGGGCAAAAGAGAGGCATAAGGATTATTGATAGTGATTATGATATTTTATAGGTATTTTTTGGACAGCACAGGTGTCTTAAAATTAGAGATGGGCGGGTCCAGTTCCCCGAGAACCGAACCCACCCGAACTTTGGGTATCCGAGTACCGAGCTGAGTAGCTCGGTACTCTCCCGCCCGATCCGAATCCAAATCAAGGCCGAACGTCATCGGATCTCGGGGCTCTGTTCTCGCGATACTTCAAGATTATAAATACACGCCTCCACAGCAATCCATCGCCATTTGACAGCCGGAGAGAGCAGGGTGTAGTCACAGGCTGATTAGAGCAGGGACAGAGAATCCAATATTCTTTTTCCAATTGTAACAAAAATCGCTAGAGAAGAGAGGAGGATAGAGGTTTTTTTCTTTTCAATATTTGGCACTCCCCAGTGCTTTTGGGGTGTCCCCTCTAATTGTGCATAAATATTTCTGGCTGTTAAAATTACTATCTGTCAGCAGTATCAACCAACTAATTTTTAGCACTCCCGAGTGCTTTTGGGGTGTCCCCACTAATTGTGCATAAATATTTCTGGCTGTCAAGATTACTATCTGTCAGCAGTATCTTACCAAATAATTTTTAGCACTACAAGTGATTTGGGCTGAGAATGGATTCAAAGCATTCCACATATGAGCAGAATGAGCAACCAGGTTCTGTCACCAGTCCTGATGTTAGTGTTCCCAGTACGTCATCTGGGCAAGGCGATGTCAAATTACAGAGTGTTTCGAAATCAGTCCAAAAACAAAATGAATTTTTTTTTTACTGTGTTGAAGCGAAAAAGAGTTGTTACTGAGCAAAAGTTAAGTGCCGATAAAAAAAAAAATTGCCAACATGCAATTCTACACACGCAGTGGCAAAGAGAGAATGAGGCCTTCACCTTTCTCTATTAGTGGCAGATCCCAAAAAGTTACAGAGCCTACAATTGGTGCACAACTACTGTTACGCGTCAAAGCCGAGCTGCAAGATAACAGTAAGGCATTAGAAGATAATGTTTGCTCTGATTCACAAATGACACCAATCCCTATGGAGAGTCCATCCAACAGTGGGATGTCTAATTGTGAGCATTCTGCTGATGTGTGCCTTAATAGCCCGAGTGTAGCCGGTGATACAGAAATTGAGGATGCCACTTTGGAATTAGAAGAGGATGAGGGGGAGATTTGTGTAGGCGACAAGGGCGCTAATGAGGATGTTGATGAGGATGAGGTTGTTTATGTAAGTCCTGCACCAGTGGCAGCAGTTCTGGCACGTGACAAGAAAAAGGCCATTGTCATGCCTGGGCATAAAACAAAAAAATCCACTTGTTATGTGTGGAATTATTTCTACCCAAATCCAGACAACAATTGTATAGCCATTTGTAGTGTATGTCAAGCCACAGTCAGTCGAGGGAAGGACCTTAACCATCTTGGAACCTCGTCTATGTTACGCCATTTAACGAGCGTTCATGGCAAAGTGTTGGGAAAAGCTGAAAGTCCTTCCCAAAAAATTACAAACACTACATCATAAGCTAAGACCCTCCGCTCACCGACATCCTGACGGCTACAAAATACACCCACCACACCATCCTCATCAATATCCTCAGTAGCGCTCGGAGTTAGCCCGGCATCCCACTTAAGGCTGGATGACTCCTGCACTATTATTGAGTCCTCTGAAGAAAGCGTTAGTCCCACTGCTGCTGCTGTTGCTGCTGCTGGGGGTGAATCGTCATCCCAGAGGCAGGTAAGGAAAATGAGCAGTCCTACATTTCAACAATTAACTGTGAAACAATCATTTGCGAGGGGAAGCAAATATGACAGCAGTCACGCAGTCACCAAGCGAATCACAGACGCCATGGCTGCATTGTTAGTGTTAGATCTGCGTCCAATCTCTACAATAAACGCAGCTGGTTTTTCACAGTTAATTGAGGTTTTGTGTACGCGTTACAGAATTCCATCGCGACACCATTTCTCCCGTAAAGCAATTCCACAACTATACCAAAAAGTGTAGAGATTGCGCTGAAAAATGCCATTCTGCCCACTGTCCACTTAACTACAGATATGTAGACAAGTGGAAGTGGCCAAACCAAAGACTATATGACTGTGACAGCCCACTGGGTTGGTCATTCACCTTCACCAGCAGGAACAGCAACAGCATGTACACCACTATGTAACATTTGTCACAGACAGGCCACTCGTTGTATCACCGGCTTCACTAACAGGCATACAGCTGACAATTTGTTATGCAAACTGAGAGATGTGATTGATGCATGGCTTATACCACTTGGACTCTCCCCAGGGTATGTCATTTCTGATAACACCAACAATATAGTGCGAGCTTTACAGCTGGGTGATTTCCAACACATTCCCTGTTTTGCTCACACCATCAACTTGGTGGTGCAGAGCTTCCTACGAAATAACCGTGAGGTGCAGGAGATACTTTCGGTGGCCCGTAAAATTTCAGGCCATTTCAGGCATTCAGCCACAGCATGTAGGAGATTACAGCAGCTCCAAGAGCAGCTTAACTTGCCCTGCCACCAACTTAACCAAGAGGTGGTAACTAGGTGGAATTCCACCCTGTACATGCTTCAGAGGGTGGAGGAACAGCGCAAAGCCATCCAAGCATATTGCACAAGCCATGACATTGGGAAAGGCGGGGGGATGTATTTCACTCTTGCACAGTGGGGAATCCTTTCAGTGCTGTGCAAGGTGCTGAAACCATTTGAAGTTGTGACGTGTGAGGGGAGTGCAGACTCTGCTAGTTTGAGCCAAGTCATTCCTTTAATTAGACTATTGGAAAAGCAGCTTGAGAAAATGAAGGAGGAGCTGAAAGCAAGCAATTCAGCAAAGTATGTTGGCCTTGTCGATCAAGTACTTCATTCGCTTCACAATGATCCTCGAGTTATTAGGGTCTTGAACTCGGATCAGTACGTTTTGGCCACTGTGCTTGATCCAAGGTTTAAGACCTACATTGAGTCTTTACTTGTAAATGAGCGAGATGTTAACTTTTGCAAGGAGCTATTGCTCAGCAAGTTGGCCGCTGAACTGGGCCTCGGCTTGACGACGTGTCCTCCTTCACTTTCTCAAGCTGCTCGTACAAAATTACATTTCCCAAAAAGAAGCAGGGAAGACGAAGGGGGCAGATCAGAACAATTTAACATCTGGGCTGGTTTGAAGGATTTTTAAAAAAAATGTGTCACTTTGCCCATAACTCCATCCAATACGAGTATAAACATGCAAAGGATGGTGGAGGATTACTTTCAAGAGGTAATTGATATGGAAATGTCAGACAGTCCCTTTCCTTACTGGGAAGAAAAGCAGGCCATTTGGAAACCCATGTACAAACTTGCTTTGCAATACCTAAGCTGCCCACCCTCCAGTGTGTACTCTGAACGAGTGTTCAGCACAGCCGGGAACTTAGTCAGTGATCGCTGTAGAAGGTTACTTCCCAAAAATGTGGAGAAAATGATGTTTATAAAAATGAACTACATCTTCCACGAGGAAGGCCTTCACCATCCAAGCACTGACTGTTCTCTAATGGCGGATTCAAGCGGCGATGAATTGATAGTCTGTGATGAAGACGTACACACTGATGAGGGTGAGGATGAAGCTGAAGATGATGACGATAACATCTTTTTAAAACTTTCTATGTAAGTGTAGGGTGCAATCGACCCCCAAAGAGGAAAGGGACTTGTGGCATTTCCATATCACGTACCGTCTTGAAAGGCTGCTGTTTGGGCAATTTATCCTTAAGGGTAAGGTGTCAGACAGTGTGACCCCAAACTGGCTTTGTCCATTTCTCTTAATATTGTACAGTCTATAACGGCTGAATTTCTTTGTATTTTTGACAAGTGGAGGGGGGCCTAGAGAGCCAGAAACCAAACTGGATTTGTCCATTTCAATTAATATTGTACAGTCTATAATGGCTGAATTTTTTTGTATTTTCGACAAGTGGAGGGGGCCTATGGAGCCAGAAACCAAACTGGCTTTGTCCATTTCAATTAATATTGTATAGTCTATAATGGCTGAATTTTTGTTTTTTTTTAAACAAGTGGAGGGAGGCCTATAGAGACAGAAAGCAAACTGCCTTTTTCCATTTCTTTACATATGTAACTATAAGTGTAGGGTGTAATATACATCCAAAGACGATGGCTGCATTGCCAATATGCATAGATGGAGAGGAAGACAATCTATTTTGTGTGTAGAATAAATGAAGGCCTACCTACCATGAATTAAACTGTTTTTTGGATGATTACCTCTACAATTAGATTACTTATCTATGAAACAGTTGGAGCACTAAATTAGGTTATTTTAGGCCCAAAAACATTGATTTTCCAACAAAGTAGCAAAACAAAACCAAACAAAACCAAAACCAAAACACGCAATGGCGGTTTTGCAAAACCAAAACCAAAACACGATGGTAATCCAGATCCAAAACCGAATCCAAAACCAAAACACGGGGTCAGTGACCATCTCTACTTAAAATACACATTTAATTGTAAGTCCAGGTGCACATATCTCATCCTAATTGCTAAGCAATGAGCACACGTTTCATCACTTAGTCTCTACACCCCCCCTTGCTAGGAAACTATGGTTGAATGACAGGCAGACATTTTGCACAGGTGTAGAAAAGATCCGTGAGTGACGTGAGCTCACCTACATGTGCTCTGAGAACCAATCGCAGAGCAGAGTACTGGTTTGTGATTGAGAGAAGGAGAAAATGCAGTCCACCACGTTCGTGAGATGGGAGCTGATGGTGCTGACCGAGGGGGTGTACATCTCCAATGAGGTTAAGCTGCGGACCTACCAAATGGTGCGCAGGTATCTCTGGTGGCGATTTAACCATTGTCGCTCCATCGTTCAGCTCCAGTGCCGCTGTAGTGACCTACGGCGGCGCCAGCCCCAGCTCTTGGCTAAACTTAGGGAGGAGATTAGGAGACGTGAGTTCTCATTTATTCTCATACAATACTGTAATACACATACTTGGCTTACTTTTACAATTCAGTTCAAAGTTTTCAAAACACATGGCCAACCCAAAATATAAATCTACTTTTAGATTAGAAATTTAACTTTCCATCCAATGCCACATACTTAGGGCCCTGTATCATAATTTTATGGTGGAACATTTACTTTCCTTAATGATTGAGGCCCAAACTCCAGACTAATTAGGCATGTTTGGGATTCAAACTCCTGATCCCAGTGCTGGGAGGCTAAAGTGTTAACCATTAAGCCAATGTGCTGACATGAACTACCAGACACTTAGAATATAACAGTGGCAGATGTGGTATATTGTAGGGATGGGCACCGGCGACTTTTGGTGTCTCGTGTTTTGTGTTTTGGATTCGGATTTTCGTGATGTTTTGGGTTCGGATTTGTTTCGCTAAACACCTGCCGAAAGGTTTTGGTTCGGATTTAAGGTTTTGGATTCGGATTTTATTTGAAAAAAGCATAAAAACTTCAAAAATCTAATTTTTGGGCTTATTTTCACTCCTACGCTATTATTAACCCCAATAACATTCAATAACAAGCATTTCCACTAATATACAGTGTATTCTGAACACCTCACAATATAGTTATTAGTCCAAAACGTTGCAACGAGGTATCTTTCTGGACTGCGTAGTGGAGTGGTCCCCACAATATAATAAGAAAACCATCAACTGGTCTGAATCGGACCGAATAATGTACCTGGACTGCATAGAGGAGTGGTCACCACAATATAAATTAAAAACCCTGAACTTTTATGAATCGCACCAATAAATGTATCTGGACTGCGTAGAGGAGTGGTCACCACAATATAATAAGAAAACCATCAACTGGTCTGATTCGCACCAATAAATGTATCTGGACTGCGTAGAGGAGTGGTCACCACAATATAATAAGAAAACCATCAACTGGTATGAATCGCACCAATAAATGTACCTGGACTGCGTAGAGGAGTGGTCACTCACCACAATATAAATTAAAAACCCTGAACTTGTAAGCATCGCACCAATAAATGTATCTGGACTGCGTAGAGGAGTGGTCACCACAATATAATAAGAAAACCATCAACTGGTCTGAATCGCACCGAATAATGTACCTGGACTGCGTAGAGGAGTGGGTCACCACAATATAATTTAAAAACCCTGAACTTGTATGATTCGCACCAATAAATGTATCTGGACTGCGTAGAGGAGTGGTCACCACAATATATATAATAAGAAAACCATCAACTGGTATGAACCGCACCAAAAAATGTACCTGGACTGCGTATAGGAGTGGTCACTCACCACAATATAAATTAAAAACCCTGAACTTGTATGAATCGCACCAAAAAATGTACCTGGACTGCGTAGAGGAGTGGTCACTCACCACAATATAAATTAAAAACCCTGAACTTGTAAGCATCGCACCAATAAATGTATCTGGACTGCGTAGAGGAGTGGTCACCACAATATAATAAGAAAACCATCAACTGGTCTGAATCGCACCGAATAATGTACCTGGACTGCTTAGAGGAGTGGTCACTCACCACAATATAAATTAAAAACCCTGAACTTGTATAAATCGCACCAATAAATGTATCTGGACTGCGTAGAGGAATGGTCACCACAATATAATTAATAAAAAACCCTCCACGGCTCTGAATTCCCCCAAAAAAAATTCTGGACTGCGTAGTGGGGTGGCCCCGGTACTAAATTTGATACCGGGGCCACAATACCTCCTCCAAGTTCCAAGTGTAGTGTTTATAACATATTAACACTACACTAATTCTAGCACGTCAAACCCTCTTGTTTTAAATAATGACAGGGCATTTAACTTTTGATAAAAAAGTTTGAATTTGTTGACATTTTCTTTTACTTTTTGAACATGGCAAACGACTGTTGAATGGTCACATAATGCCAAAAAAATAGTTGCAAGATGGAATTGTCCTTGGGCCCTCCCACCCACCCTTATGTTGTTGAAATAGGACATGCATACTTTAACAAACCAATCATTTCAGCGACAGGGCCTACCAAACACCTGTGGCTGAAATGATTGGTTTGTTTGGGCCCCCACACCAAAATAACAATTCATCTCTCCCTGTACAAACTAAACAGGCTCTACTGAGGAAAGATTTCGTCCTCATCCTCAACCTCTGATTCCTCTCCCCTTACAGTGTGTACTTCCTCCTCCTCACACATTATCAATTCGTCCCCGCTGGACTCCACAACCACAGGTCCCTCTGTACTATCTGGAGGGCAGTGCTGTACTTCATTGAGAAATTGATTATTCATTTTTATAAACATCATTTTTTCAACGTTGTGAGGAAGCAACCTCCTTCTCCGCTCACTGACCAGGTTCCCCGCTGCACTAAAAACTCTTTCCGAGTACACACTGGAGGGGGGACAACTCAGGTAAAATAGAGCCAGTTTGTACAGGGGCTTCCAAACTGCCTTTTGGAGTTCTACCACGTCACTACCTCTAGTTAATTTAGATTGCAAGGCTTGTAAATACTTTGAAGATAAAAAAAGCAGGCTGCACAGACTGTGGAGATAGAAAGTGAAATTAAATGGACCACGTTACTTTGGTGGCTATCTATGCCCCCCCGCCCTACACTTGTAGTTGAATATAAAAAAAGCAGACTGCATAGACTGTAGACCTAGAAATTCAAATATACAAAGAAATGGACAAAGGCAGTTTGGTATCTGTCTGCTTCATAATCATCAACATCCTCCTCAGCGCCAGCTACATCAATATCCTCCTCCCGGTGTACAACATTCACACCTTCATTAGCCAAATCTGTAACTGGACTGTGGGTGATCCTTCCAGCATATGCAGAGGGCGTGCTGCAAATGCTGGGTGGAGTCACCTCTTCCCGTACAGTGATGGGAAAGTCAGGGTTCACAACCAACAACACCCTTGGACTCGCCTTGGGGATTTGTGATGTCATCTGTTTAGAAGGCAGAGTTCTTTGCTGTTTTGTTGTTGTTGCTGACAGCATAACTCTCTTAATTTTTTTGTAGGGGGGGGGAGGAGGAGGGCTTAGATCCTTGGGTGAAGCTGGACCCCTAGTCATGAACACGGGTCAGGGCCTAAGCCGTTCCTTGCCACTACGTTTCGTAAATGGCATATTGCCAACTTTACGTTTCTCCTCAGATGATTTTAAGTTTCTCTTTTTGCTACTTTTACTGAACTTGGGCTTTTTGGATTTTACATGCCCTGTACTAGGAGATTGGGCATCGGGCTTGCCTGACGACGTTGATGGCATTTCATCGTCTATGTCATGACTAGTGGCAGCAGCTTCAGCATTAGGAGGAAGAGGGTCTTGATCTTTCCCTACTTTATCCTCCAAATTTTGGTTTTCCATTATATGTAGCACAAGAGAGCGTACCCCTAAGCCACACACACTCGGCAAAGCCTTTAAAAATTATATGCGGCACAGGAGAGTACCACTGGACTTATACTGCTGAATCAGTGAACTTTGTATTTCAGTACCACTGGACTTATACTGCTGAATCAGTGAACTTTGTAATAGCAGTACCACTGGACTTATACTGCTGAATCAGTGAACTTTGTAATAGCAGTACCACTGGACTTATACTGCTGAATCAGTGAACTTTGTAATAGCAGTACTACTGGACTTATACTGCTGAATCAGTGAACTTTGTAATATATCAGTACCACTGGACTTATACTGCTGAATCAGTGAACTTTGTAATAGCAGTACCACTGGACTTATACTGCTGAATCAGTGAACTTTGTAATAGCAGTACCACTAGACTTATACTGCTGAATCAGTGAACTTGGTAATATTGCAGTACCAATGGGCTTATACTGCAGGATTGGTTTTGCAAATTTTGTTGTAATGAATTTTTTTTTTAATTATTTTTTTGTATTTTTTTTTATAACTTTTTTTTTAATTTTTTAAACACTTGGGAATAATGGGGAAATAACTATGCCCTTAGAAGCACAGAGCACAGGACACAGCACCACTGGACTGAACAGGACACAGCACAGGACCACTGAACTCAAAATTGACAGAGCACAGCACACAACACCACTGGACTGATACTGCTGAATGTGTGAACTTTGTAATATTGCAGTACCACTCAACTTTTACTGCTGAATGTGTGAACTTGGTAATATTGCAATACCAATAGGCTTATACTGCAGGATTGGTTTTGCAAATTTTGTTGTACTTAAAAAAAAATTTAATTCGTTTTTTGTATTTTTTTTTATAACTTTTTTTTTATTTTTTAAACACTTGGGAATATTGGGGAAATAAGAACTATGCCCTTAGAAGCACAGAGCACAGGACACAGGACCACTGGACTGATACTGCAGAACACAGCACAGCACAGCACAGCACAGCACAGAACTAAACAGCACAGCACGAGATCTACCAGGACAGAGGACCACCTAACACACCCTCCCTCTACCCTGATCAATGCCCGAGTGAAGATGGTGGCGACTAGCGGGGAATTTATAGGTTCCAAATATCGCGAGATCCGACAGCGGGATTATGACTCCGAGCCTCGGTCTCAAGTTTTCATTTGGCGCCAATACCCGGATCTGTCTCTGATCCGACTCAGATCGGCAACATTCGGGTGGGCTCGGATTCCGGAAATCCGAGTGCGCTCATCTCTAGTATATTGCAAATATAGTTGTACAGCATTTTTGGGGACAACGTTGACAGTTGGCCTAAGCTGTTTTTCACATATTACCAGGCGTTACCCACATATCTCCTGTAATATGTCTCCCTAATCTGTCACTATTTACATTATATATTTATTTATTCAGAAAAATACAATATTAATATATAAGTTATATTTAGTTTATAACGTGTCAGTTCAACATCCCTATGTAGCGCTCGGTATATCCCATATTGTATGTGGTACCAGCTGCGTGGCAATATAAATGCCCATATATGTATGCATCCCACGTCAAGGGTACCTCATTATATGCAGGTCCTACACTGACCTATATGCTTTAAACACTATTAAAATGCAGTTAAAATCAGATGCACTCACCTCCCAGGTATAGGGGTTTACATCTAGCAAAGGCTGGCTTGTGAGCCACACCCAAATGTGCCTTAAATAGGCTTGATGGACAGCTGCTATGACAAAAAAGGCAATATTTTGAAACAAAACCAGAGAAAAATAAGCCCGCGCTCGGTATGTCCCACATTATATATGGTACCAGCTGCTTGGCAACAAGCCCACGCTCGGTATATCCCATATTGAAGGTGGTACCAGCTGCGTGGCAATATAAATGCCCATACATGTATACAAAACATAAAGAAAGTTGTCAGCGCTTATCCTTTAAACTGCATATCTGTGTGTGTCTAGCAAAATGAAAACATGAGGTATTAGTTCATATTTTTTAATAGTTCTGCATTTTAATTAGTTCTGCATTTTATTAGTGTTTAAAGCATATAGGTCAGTGTAGGACCTGCATATGAGATACCCTTGACGTGGGATGCAGGCTTAAGTCTTTTGATCAAAATATGAACTAATACCTCATGTTTTAATTTTGCTAGACACACACATATGCAGTTTAAAGGATAAGCGCTGACAACTTTCTTTCTGTTTTGTTGCCAAGCAGCTGGAACCAATATAATGTGGGACATACCGAGTGCGGGCTTATTTTTCTCTGGTTTTGTTTCATTATATTATTATCTGACTACATGTATGTAAATGTGAAACAGGGAGAATATTTTGCAAGAAAATAATTAGTTATCATTTTATCATAAATAAATAATATATATTATTATCTAACAGGCCTTCAGAGGTGTGAGGAGGTGGTGGAGGAACCTGAGGAGGTGGCGGAGGCAGCGGGGGTGATGCCTAATGAGGAGGAGGAGAAGGTGGTGGAGGCAGCAGGGCTGATGCCTGAGAAGGAGTAGGAGGTGGTGGAGGCAGCAGGGCTGATGCCTGAGTCTTAGACTATTCATAGTAATAGATGTCAGCATGCACATAATAATGTGAATGTGACCTGTGGGGCAGAATCCTTTTTGAAAGTAAAACATTGCAATAAATAAAAAAATGCACAATTCCCTAAAAAAGTTGCATTTGAAGGGGAGATACATCTAAAATATGAGGATAGATTTATCATTGTGGTAGAGCGTGTAGCAGATCACGTTTGAACGACAGAGTAAAAGTCAAGCTAACAAGTATTTGTGTGTTGCATGAAAAGAAACCATTACTTTACTTATTAGCTAAATACTATCCTAATACTAGCCTTTGCAAAAACAAAACGTAGGCTGGTTTGGTCAAAGTTCCTCTTGTGTTACAAAGTTCCTCTTGTGTTACATTCATTAATGAATAAGGGCCACAAGCTGCACACAGATGCTATGGCCATGCTTGGTATTCAAACTCATGACGCCTGTGTTGTGAGACCGAAGTGCTATCCACTATGGTACCCGTGCAGATCTTATCGAACATATATTTTTGGTAATAAGGAAGAGTGGCTGTGTTGTGTTTTGTTTTGGGTTTTTTTAAAGTACTATTATGTAGCTCTCACATCTGTTGCACACATGCTGTATTGTTGTGCTTGTCGCTCTAATCTATAGAATGTATTAATTTTTCCAACTGAACGTTGCCTTCGTGGTTAGGCAATCCACCTTACAACAATGGAGTCATGAGTTCAACTCTTAATACACTACTGTTTATTTTAATATGCATGTTTCTTTATGCTACCAAATTATTAGGAGATGAATTTGCATCCACATTCTTACACATTACACTATATTTCATGTAGGGGAATAAGAAGGTGTGTAGATTTAGCTGATTTACACTTAAAAGTCATTTGTACCAGGTTAAATAAACATGTATGTGTTAAAATAAATAATTAGATTAAAACAGACCTGCATAATACACTCCCATTGTGTTTTACATGTGTAAACAAACCCTTTGCACCTCCCACATTTGGCCTTACAAATGTAAGGGCAGATAAAAAACACTTTCTTATCTTTAAATAAGAAGCGGATCTTAAGAATTGGATCTTAAGATGAGCTAATTGCTTAAGGTCCGTTGCATTTTATTTGCAGTTGCGCAACAGACTTAAGATGGGCGTGTCTTTGAACTTTCTGCTCCTTGTTGAATTGGAAATTTCTTATCTTCCTGTTTGTACTTAAAATACTCATCGCAACTTCCGCACAAAATAAGATCAGTAATGAAAGTGTAGTCAGACCCTATATTATTAACAAGTGAAACTGTTTTTCTGTACGTTCTGCTTAGACTTTATATGCCATACATGTATTGGACATATCTTGCAGTGTATTGTCTGTCAGAGCAGAGCATATACAGACCTGTATTCAACAAGAGATGTGTCTTCATATCCGCTCCTTGTTGCATACGAATGTGCTGATGCCCTATTTATGTGCGTTTTTAAAATATTTACATTCATTTTGCGTTCCTTAATTTATCTTTAATTCAAAATAAATACTCACCCAAATATCTTGTTTACCACTACATTCATGTGAAATCTTCTTTTGATGCTTACATTTGCTTTGGTATGACAGTGTCTCCACCCAACCCAGTAGTTTATCCTTACTTCACTTCCTCACTCCTCTAAGATCTGCCAGAGAAAACGCTGCTGGAAAAACTCAATGAACCCAGCGTTCCAATGTTCAGTTGCACTTGCTATCTGCATGGCTCTTGATGTAAAATTTGCATCAATCATCCAAATTCTAAACCAGATATGGTGCTACAATGGAGACACCTAGGGCGGTATTTTTATTTTCATTTTTAAAAGAAACAAAATCACCCCCAAAAAAGTAGCTATTTAAAAAGTGAATTCGCCTGTGATTGTTTAAAAATCCCAGAGATTTTACCACTACTGTTAATGGCACACTAATTTCAAAGGTGTTTCTAATGTGTCTGTTACATGTTGATACACCATAGAAATGAATTGTCTCATTGAAATTAATGGGGAAAATGGATCTCACCGGCATCATTAATTGTTCTTATTCCACATCAGTAGAGATTTGGAAATCTTTAACCAGTCTCTTTGTGGGATAAAAGTCAGAAGTACCCAAGAGTTTATATTTGCCAGTTAATCACAAGTGACCAGTGTGGGAAAATACTTCTGGCTACCAGTGAAAGGGGATTTCTAGGGGCTTCCTGATTTGATTATGTAGTGGCAGTGAGTGGTAATGAATGGGTTGATCGTTTTTATGGAGATTATTTAGATTTGTTTTTTCCTATTTGAACTAAAAGAAATCAAGAAATAAGATTTTATTTTATATTTAATAAAGGTGGTAGTCAAGGGAATGAGTGGTATTTTATTCAATAAAAGTTTATTGTAAAATTGTGTGTGTGTTCTTTTATTTTTTATTTTTTTTGTACAATGGACAGGGGTCCGAGAGACCTGTGTCATTTATACCGGGACCACTGTGGTGGCAGAGTTGCCCCTCCAAGCATCCCAACAATCCAGGGGAATAACCCCTGGTACCCTCTGGGGGCAGGATACAATATTTTTTGCAGCTCTCCCACCCCTATAGAAACCTGAACCCTGCGCTTGTGGTCTTTCTGTTATAGGGGAATCCAGCCCAGTCTCTTAAACATTCATTTCGTTCATTTCAATGGGCCTATTCATTTCAATACTGGTACAATTATAAAAGGGTTCTTTCGTCTTGCTAGTTTTGAAGAAATCACTAGTGCCTGAAACAAATAAAAAAATAGTTTGGTGACTTCTACATGTATTTACCAATCTAATTTCAATGATTTTGTGATGTCTTCTGATTTTTGGGAGAGTCTTGGAAAACTAATGGTTTATAAGTTAATTTGTAGTTATGAAATTGGTCTGTAAGTCACTACCAAATAGCAAATCAATTATAGTAGATCCCACCTTAATTTTAAAAATACTACAAATAATTAAAAATGTCTCTTAATAGTAAATAACTCTCCTTTCCACAACCAAACTTATGTAAATCAGTGAAAAAGAGGAAACCTGTTCTCTAATGTTAGCTGGGTTTCTGAGCATGTACAGACACATACACACAATAATCAATGTTCAATTTCTAAACCCAAACCAACCTCCAGGCAAACCGCAATAATTATAATATTAATCAAATTGTCATGCCTGTCTCTTGAAATGGATAATCACATGTGTTTTGTACTTTATTAGAATAATACTGCTAGTGATTGCTACTTCACCTCTCCATGTTCATACAGCAAAGAAATAATATAGCCAAAGAAAATGATATCCATAAAATAAGCAATTGAAAACAAAAAGGAATAACAAAAGCAGAAAGTAAAGTTTCTATACAATATATCCTAACTTCACAACCTGACTCATAGCACTGCAGCTTGGTATATTACAAAATGATTTAAAAGGCTGGCCCAGCATCACATAGATTATTTAATGAGCAAAGCAGTTTTTATGTTCACTCTGGGGTACTTTGTAGGCAGTTTGTAATCTACAGTGCTATTGGTGTAAACCACAATAAATATATTGATTGCACAGCTAAAGGTAGATTTATTGTATAAAAGTGAAAAAGCATGAATTCATGAAATGTTTAAGCAAGTTCTGAAGCATTTGAAAAATGTGTTTTTCCTTGCTTGTCTGTTTATTACTTTAGAGTTTGGATCCACTTCATAAAGTATTTAAGGTGATGTATGAATTTGTAACCATTTAATATCACAGTTGATTTGTTTTGCACCGAGAAGGAGATGTCTAAGGGGCCACCATGCCAACAAATCATATCTAAAATTATAATTTTCTGGGTTTTCAAATGCTTGCAAAGTCTCCAGAGAGTTGATATGTTGCCAATGGCTTGTAACTGCAATATTTGTAAATACCACTATAGTGACACAAGAACACATTTTCATCAAGATACTTTGAAAAAGTATTTAATGTTGAGCAGTTTATATGAGGATCTTACAAACAATAATCTAAATGATTGTTGAAACAAATGCAAATTATACCAAACTATTTGCTCTGTGAAAAGGGACATAGTAAAATAGATCACTCTAAGGGGAGACATGTTGGTATTCTTCCTACACTGACTCATCAAGGTACACATTCTGAGCGCAAAGCGCGTTTGTTTACAAATGCGTGTAAACCGTCTCCGCTTACTCACAAATTCAACAAGGAACGAATCTGAAGATACGTGCGTTGATGAATTCGGGTGTAGATCTGCTCTGTTCTACTACACAAGACACTGCAAGATACGTCCAATACCTATGTGGATTATAAATTTGCTAAAGAACGAACAGAAGCAAAAAAAACATGCATATGAAACTGCTTTCACTAGTACTCAGGACTTAGACTAGCCCTGTAGCTGGAGCAAGAGATACAGCAGAAAAACTAGTAACTTTGAGATGCCCAGAGCTTTATTCGGACTTAATTAACTACGCCCCCAAACGCACTTTCCCTGTGTCGTTCACTCCTGAATATTGTAGGCTGTAGTACGTGTCCTTTATATATGAAGACTGAGTGACATGGCTATGTTTACTGGCATATGGTCCTGTTGTGAGAAAGCGCAGAGTGATTTTGCATACAATACACTCAAAATTGTCAAATACATGACTTGATGATCAGGCTCTAAGTGTTTTTCTCATAAACAGTAAGGAAATGCACAGTTAAATGACAACAACTAACCATCTTTTTTCTCTTTCATCACAGAGTATGTAAATGAACTGCTGCAACTACTCTCATCATCTCCTAATCTGAATCTCACCTGATCAAATTGTAACATGTCCTTCACTTCTGTGTAAACCTTTTTTTTTTTTTAATTATGTATCAGGAATTTGTAACTCATAACCTGTGTTAAAATTCTGGTCAGTGAAGCAAATATTATGACACCATTCTGGCCTGGCTCTCATTTAGCCTAAAACCAAAATTATTTTTTTTTTAAATCAGTTGGCACAGAAGTAGCTACTTTGTATTCATCCCAACCACACCTTAGCATTCACTCCAAGGGAAGACTTGTTAGGGTGTGATGTGTTGGGGTTTTCCTAGATTAAGGGCTTGACTCATTTTCGAAAGTAATTTGAATGCAACTTGCACTTTTAAAATATGCATATTATTTGCACGTGCAGACGCCCATGTTCTAATAGCACCTGGGGAATAGTCCGGAGTTGAATACAGTGAGTTAAGTGTAATTGCGTTTTTATTTTCCCTTCCCTTAATTTTGGAGCAATTGGATTGTTTTGTACTATATTTGTATTTAATCCTAATTCACAGAAAAATGCTAATATGTGCATTTCCTTAATTACCCTTATTCACCTTATTACTCCTAAACGCTCATGTTTCTTGACAATTACATCATATCAACCCTTTTACTGCATTACCTCATCAACCTGCACTTTTCCATGATAACAACAACCCTTTTATAACATACTGTATTATTATCAAATATGTCTCATTATTACACATTTACTTAAAAGACACATAAAAAGTTTTTTAAACTTCAGCTTTTTTTATATATAGAAAATGTCAACAACAAAAAAATAACAAACTTATAAATATGCTTCCCTTATTAATATGACATTTTTTTATTTTATTTTTTTATTTTTGTTTTTCTATTGTATTTAATAAGATGTGCAAGAGTGGTGTTGGGTCTGCACCTGAAAAATGTTTTTATTACATTTGAACATCACAACATTATTACATGTCATTAACATTTCTTTTTATGAATATATCACCTCTGGGAGTTCAGAGATGATATATTCATAGAAATTCTCTGAAAGACTCATCTTAGTGTGAACACAGTACTAGCCAGATGACTACATTTTTTAGGCACATACAGATATATTGTGGTGGTTACTTTACTTAAGGGCAAACACTTATTAGGCCCATTAATTCAGACACCTGTAGAATAGCAGGAATTGTCTAGGTCTAGGTAAACATAGAGTAAAACAAATAAATGTTTTCTGAGACCTAGATTTATATGCTGAAAATAAAAAAATAATAATATACTACTAGATTATTGAATTAAGATACTTACATTCTTCTTCAGGGGCATGGGATGGGCTCCCTGACGTCTCTAGCTGAGGCTTCTCCTGGGGCTTCTCAGCAATAATCACAGGGCCCTCCAGGATTTGTCCCATGATTCCTCCATCGACTCCTCTTGAGACTTCACTTGAGTATTCTACCTAGCCTTCTGTAGATGGTGCCATTCTATTGGAAGAGATATGACACATTAATCTTTTCTTACATTTCCTCTCTCTCAAATGGATAGATAGATAGATCAATCTTAGGTTTCAGTGTTATTAAATACCACACATGGAACATTACTCCTCTATTGGGCAAAAACAAACACCTCTACACTACTTGCATATTGACTTGACCTAGAAGGTTTCTTAAAAATTCAGTACCCTAAAGTGAATGTACTCACATACTGATACTGAAACATCACGATTACATAGCAGGCCTTGTACTTTGTCTAATGCAGGTTACTACAAGCAACATTACTATATCTTTAATTACATGGGCCAGATCAAACTAATAATAATTAGTAAAACTATGCCTTGCAATCTTCCTCCTTAGTTCCGCAAGGAGCTGCGGTTGCCGTCTTCGTAGATCACTCCAGTAGCGATGGAGTTGAACAATTAAGCACACACTCTATGCCCCAGAATGGTTTTTGCTACATTTTGATAAGCTGCGAAACCCAAGAAATGGTTCATTACTCTTGGAAGGGCCCACAGCTCAATTCTGGTAAAGTTTGCTGCTCGCATGTTTGCAAGTGAATGAGATTTGTCAACATTCTTCTCACTGATTGACTCTCAGGCAATGTGTGGGTGTAGGTACATAAGTCGTGGATCCATTTTGAACCATATCTAAAATAGTGGATTTTCTTTCACCAGTCATTCGATAACAACAGTTGGCCATACCAAGGCAATTAGGGGTGTTTCAACACATGGGCATTCATATACAACAAATGGTGGGAGAATATGAATCTCCAGATACTATATAAAGCTGGAGAGGCAATGATTGTACCTTGCTATTTATGATTCAGGCTGCATAGTGCATATTGAATTTGAGACAGGAATTTTTTTGGGAAGAGACAACTGGTTAAAGCCAATCATTCACTAAGCATGGACAGCCCATCTTTACCTACAGAGAGTGGCAGATTCTGTTGGAGCTTGTGGTGGAGACTATGCTCCATACAAGCCGGCAGCTACCAGTGAAGCGCCACATTTGAGTGGACATCAAAGAGCAAGTCAATGCAGTGGCTCCTGTTCTGAGGTCTATAACTGAGGTCAAGAAATGTTAAGCAAACGCAAATTTTTTCAATTATACTGTGCACAGAATACATTACCAAAATGTTTACTGTCTTTCAATATTGTCAAACACACAAATGTTGTGCACAGCATGGGAATAAAACCAAAACTGTTTCTAAATATAACAATTTAAATGTTTGCAAGATTTCATTATAACCTGTTTTAAGATGAAAAAAAATGTTTTTGGGTGTATGGCAGTCTGTAATTATTGTGTGACCTTTAGACTCCCCAAAAACGTACATTTATATCTATATGTCTGCACCAGTCTTTTTGAACTTGTTTTGGTGAGTATATATTGCAACAATCTTTACATTTGGCAGGACTTTAAAAGAAAACTTAAGGAGAAACTCAGAGAGCACCGCAGACATGCAAGGTGGGCAGGTGGCAGTCCTCTGGAGCAGACAACATTGGCCTGCATTCACAACCAAATGAAGCAAGGATTGGGGTCAAAAGATACTGGGAAGAGCCCTCACCCCAACCACACAACAATCCCTTCCAGGTAAATTTCATATCAGAATACATGCATTAACTAATCAAGTGACTGTAATGTTGTTACTAAAAAAATCTTGACCCCACCAACAATGTAAATATACCTATATTTTTCAAAATTAATCTCTACCTGCCTTTATACAAATGATCTTGTCAATTTTTCATCAGAAACCGCACGAAAGCTTAGCACCCTAGACTTGTCAACTTATCGGATAATCTGGACATGTAGTCAAGATTACTGTCACGTTTGAACTACTGGAGTCACCACCGACTGATATTGGCACAACTCAGCAAGGAGGCACAGAGTCTAACGCACCCTGGTATTCACCAGAGACCCTCACAAGGAGGTATTGACTTGGCTGCATGAGGTGCGCAGGTCGTGGTTCTCCAAGTTTGTCCCCAGTGCGGTAGCGTGGTGAACAGGAATGGTTGAACAGTCCGGGTCAAAAGCCAAACAGGAGCAAAGTACACAAGGATGATACAGAGAATAGTCAGAGAGAAGTCCGGGAATCAAGCCAAGGGCCAGAAGCCAAACACAAATGCAGAAACAGAAACAAAATGCTGGAGCTGGTGAACCAATACTCTGTCACCAGATATTGACAGGAAGTGCTTTAAATAAAGGGAAGTGACCCCTGATAAGAGGGAATAATTAGGGGATCAGCTGCAGCTGAAATACCAACAAAGCGATTGAAGGGCTTCCCGTTGCCCAGCAACAGAATGTGGTCATCATTAGGCATGTGCGCAGTGAAGCCGGCAGAAACCAGGAATAGCATCGGCAACAGGATGCGGGCAGCAAGGGAGGACAGGCAATTGTCCCTGGTACCTAAGAGAAGTGCGGGAACGGCGCCTGACAATACCCTCCTTCTGTCAAAGAATGGGTAGAACTGAACAAATTTAGTCAAAAGACAACCGACATGAAGACCCTCCTCTTTGACCCATTGTTACGAATCTGAATAATATTTAGTGGATCCCTTGTCTCTGCCTGAGAGTAGAACTCATTTAGGACCGTGGAGTCTAACGAGTAGGATGTTTTCGCCAGTGACCCCGCAAGAGGTTATGGTTTTCGCTGCTCCTATCTCACAGGTCGCAGCCTCCTGAATGAATGTTGGCAGAGTAACAGTGGAGCTTGAAGCAACAGGTTGGTAACGGGTAGTCAGAGAAGCACGAGCTTGATAGTCTTGGTTCAGTGGCAATACAAGTGACGGCAATACTGGGACATGATAATTGAGATATAGATTATACGTTAGGACTACTGCAGATGGATACAGATACAGCACAGTTGAAGCACAGAGATAACGGATTAGGGCTGACTGATCCGTAGCTGGCAACACAGAGCAACCTCAGATAAACTAATGCAGCAATAGTTCAGATGGAAGTGATGATGAGGTAGAACTGGCTGATCCATAATTGGTACTGAACAGAGGGCAATGGGAGGTTTAAATAGTGCTCCATAATACTTAAAACCAATGGGAACAGGTAGGGGGTCATAAGTCATAAGTGAGGGTAATAGGTAGCACATGCACAGAACCAAATACAGAAGATGCCTTGATAATGAAGTTAGTAACCTTGATCACCGCTTTCAGGAAGAAGGTAACAATGCCGATACCTGTCTATGGGACCAGCGTTTGACAGTATCTCCCCTTTTAGAAGTGGCCATCAGACACTTAGCTGTGATTTTGCGTGGAAATTTAGCATGGAACTTCCGTAGCAATATCAGAGGCATTTACCCAAGAGCGCTTCTCAGGACCTCCTCAGGACCCAAAACCCCTCCAATCCACTAAATATTTCACCACTCCCCGAGAAACTTTGGAATCTAAAATTTGAGTAATCTCAAAGTCTTCTTGTTGAGAAAATTCTGGCGCTGTAGAGGAAGGTGGAGTAGACGAGAACCAATTAATGATCAGAGATTTCAGAAGAGATATATGAAAGGAGTTCGAAATGTGGAGTGAGGACGGGAGCTTCAACTTGAAGGAGACTGGATTGATGATTCAAGATTCTAAATAGATCAATGAATCGAGGAGCAAACTTCATTGAAGGAACTTTGAGACAAATGTTCTTGGTAGATAACCACACTTTATCGCCCACTTTAAGGGCAGGTACAGCCCGACGTCTCTTATCTGCTGCCGCTTTATAACGAATGGAAGTGTTCCTGAGCCGAGATGTAACTTGGGCCCAAGTGTTGTAAGCAAACTCTGCGCATGGCAGGAGGCTCATCCAATTATCTTGGTTGGCGGAGGAAAACATTCGAATAAAAGTCTCAAGTTCTTGGTTCACCCTCTCCATTTGGCTGTTGGATTGCGGATGATAGGCAGATGAAAAATTAAGTTGAACTCCTAACGCCTTGCACAGTGCCTGCCAGAACTTAGAAGTAAAATGTACTCCTCTATCAGAAACAATCTCTTGTGGACATCCATGAAGCCGAAATATCTCTTGAATGAAATGTTGCGCCAGGATAGACGAAGAAATGCAGTCCCACAAGCGGTATAAAATGAGCCATTTTGGAAACACGGTCTACCACGACCCAGATGGTGTTGTGACCTTTGCTGGTAGGAAGATCAGTGATGAAGTCCATGCTGATATGAGTCCAGGGTTTGGATGGCATGGAGAGAGGTAACAGAGGGCCCATGGGGCAAGGCGAGAAGACTTCTGCTGAGCACAAACGTTACAGGAGGCAACAAAATCTTTGACATTGGTATGGAGAGAAGGCCACCAATAGGAATGTGATATTAATTCATAGGTTTTAAGGAATCCTGCATGGCCGGAGAATTTTGAGGCATGGTGCCAATGTAGTAGTTTTTTCCATAGTGACTTAGGAACAAAGTACCTCCCAGAAGGAGGAGAGTGAGAAGTAGTGGTAGCCAGAAGACATTTAGGATCCAGGATGAGGCGAGCAGAAGATGGATCTGGGTCTGAAGTGCAATCAAAGGCGAGAGAGAGCGCATCTGCCCTTTTGTTCAAATTACCTGGTTTAAAAGGTAACATGAAGATCAAAATGGGAGAAAAAGAGAGTGACCATTGTGCTTGCCGAGGATTAAGACATTGTGCGGTTTGTAAGTACAGCAGATTCTTGTGATCTGTAAAAATCGTCATGTTGAGCTCCCTCCAATAGATAACACCACTCTGAAAATGCTAACTTCATTTCTAGCAATGCCTTGTCACCAATGGTGTAATTCTGCTCGACAGGTAAGAGTTTTCGAGAAAAGAAAGCACATGGTAGCAATTGGTTAGATGGTGACCGTTGGGAGAGAACTGCTCCGACACAGACTGCTGAGGCGTCCACTTCCAAAAAGAACGGCCGTGAAAGATCTGGCTGTTGGAGAATGGGTGCTAAGGAGAAGCCATTCTCTTGCGAAATGAAAAAGCTTCCAGGGCCTCGGCTGGCCAGTTTTTTGAATTAGCACCTTTCTTGGTAAGGGCAGTAATGGGAGCGACAATGCTGGAGTAGTTTGAAATAAATTGTCGATAGTAATTAGCGAAACCCAAAAAACATTGGACAGTCTTGAGAGTAGATGGAAGTGGCCAGTTCAGGATGGCCTGAACCTTCTCCGGGTCCATTTGGAGACCTGGAGGCCTGATACATAAAGGATCTCAAATGAATAGGTATCTTATTTCAGTCTCCTGGACAAATCCATGTTACAATACAAGGGGTGCAAACTAGTTTTCTGTTTTGCACATAAGTTAAATACTGACTGTTTTTTCATGTAGCACACAAATACTTGATAGCTTATTTGTACACTGAAATTTAAAGTTGATATCTGTGTGCTGCATGAAAAAACAGTCAGTATTTAACTTATGTGCAAACCAGAAAACTAGTTTGCACCCCTTGCATTGTAACATGGTTTTGTCCAGGAGACAAAAATAAGATACCTCTTCATTTAAGAACCTTAATAAATCAGGCCCCTGATCCTGAAATAATGAAACCTAAGAAGGGCATGGAGGCAGCTTCGAAGGAACATTTTTCTAATTTACAGTACAGATGATTCCTGCGGAGTCTGGTAAGCACTTTAGACACATGTTCCCTATGAGTATCTAGAGTCTTAAAAACAAATAAGAATATCGTCCAGATAAACAACAACATAGGAGTAGAGAAGATCCCGGAAAATCTCATTGATAAAACTTTGAAATACTGCTGGGGCATTACAGAGGCCAAAATGCATTACTAAATACTCATAATGGACATCGCGGGTATTGAAGGCTGTTTTCCATTCATCTCTGGATCGAATGCGAATAAGGTTATATGCTCCCCTAAAACGTAGACACATAGTTTGCCTTGGCGTCTTCTGTCACGTTCCTCAGGGGTCAAACGAGATCTCCCAACTTGCATAGGTTCATCAACACTGGAAGGATGTAACACAGAATGTGGAACTGGTCTATGGATCAGGCGTCGGGACACCTCCTTCTCTGCTGATCTCTCTCTGAAACGCAGGTCTACTCTATTACACAGGGATATGATGGCGTTCAAGGTAGTAGGGAGCTCATGAGATGGCAGTACATCTTTAATACAATCTGATAAGCCCTGCCAGAAAGCAGCATCTAATGCACCATTGTTCCAGGATAGTTCAGATAATGTACGAAACTCAATAACATATTGGACTACAGAGTGGTTTCCTTGGCATAGCCTGAGCATGCCCGCAGAAGCAGAGGAGATTCGACCAGGTTCATTAAAAATCCGACGAAGGGTCAGCAGGTAAGATGCATAGTTACTGAGCAGAGGGTTCTCCCTCTCCCAGAGTGGGGAAGCCCAGGCTAGAGCTTAGCCAGTCAATAAAGAAACCACATATGCGACTTTAGTTCTATCAGTAGGAAAGTTTTGATGTTGAAGTTCAAACTGGAATGAACACTGATTAAGGAAGCCACAACAAAATTTTGGGTCCCCATCAAATTTAGCTGGAGTGGGTAACCTGAGCGTGGAGGAAGTTGCAGCAGAGGCCTGATGACCAAGAGGTTGCTCAGAAAGAGAAAAAGAAACAACAGGTTGAGTTGCTTGAAGCGTATCAAGAGGACCAGCAAGAGTCTGGAGGCACTGCAGAAGCTGGCGTTGTGTATTATCTTGCTGTTCAACCCGTGCTAAGAGATGCTGCAGCATATCCTTCACAAAGGGCTCCACTGGGGGATCAGACATGTGACCTTTTCTTACGGTCACGAATCTGAATAATATTTAGTAGATCCCTTGTCTCTGCCTGAGAGTAGAACTTACTCAGGACCATGGAGTCTAACGAGTAGGATGTTTTCGCCAGTGACCCCCGCAAGAGGGTATGGATTTCGCTGCTCCTATCTCGCAGGTCGCGGCCTCCTGAATCAATGTTGACAGAGTGACAGTGGAGCTTGAAACAACGGTTTGGTAACGGGTAGTCAGAGAGACCCTGGAAGCACGAGCTTGATAGTCTTGGTTCAGTGGCAATACAAGTGACGGCAATACTGGAAAGTGATAATTGAGATATAGATGATACGTTAGGACTACTGCAGATGGATACAGATACAGTACAGTTGAAGCACAGAGATAACGGATTAGGGCTGACTGATCCGTAGCTGGCAACATAGAGCAACCGCAGATAAACTAATACAGCAACAGTTCAGATGAAAGTGATGATGAGGTAGAACTAGTTGATCCGTGGGTAATAACTCATAGCATAGCAGGCGAATCATTGACACAGCGGCAGTTCAAACAGAGGCAGACATAGAATAGAACTTAGCTGATCCACAAATGATGATTCAAGCAACAGGTGAGTTACTGGTACAGCAACAGTTCAATATATGAAAGTAAAGGATAAATAGAACTTAGCTGATTCGTGAATGGTGATTCAGAACAACGGGCGAGTTACCGGTACAGTGGCAGTCCTAGCGTAGAAGAAGCAGTGGCGTTGAGCTAGCCGATCCATAGGTGGTGATTCCAGAGCAGCTGTTATGAATACAGGTGCAGCAGGCAGTTTGTTAACAGCAGTTCAATGTACAGGAGTAACGGAGGAATAGAACTTAGTTGATCCGTGAAGGATGAATCAGAGCCACTGGTAAGTTACTGGTGCGCGGCAGTTCTAATGGAGAAGAAGCAGTGGTGTGAACTAGCTGGTTCGTAGATGGTGATTCGGAGCAACAGCAACGAGTACAGGTTCAACAGGCAGTTCGTAAACGGCAACAGCAGAGAGAAGTTCAGCTGATCCAGGACATAAGAACAAGACAAAAACGGTAGTGTCAGAGCAAAGGAGGCCAAATTCTATAGAGAGTGAGTAATTCGAAGAACAGGCACTGAACAGAGGGCAATGGGAGGTTTAAATAGTGCTCCAAAATACTTAGAACCAATGGAAACAGGTAGGAGGTCATAAGTGAGGGTAATAGGTAGCACATGCGAAGAACCAAATACAGATGATGCCTTGATAATGAAGTTAGTAACCTTGATCACCACTTTCAGGAAGAAGGTAACAATGCCGGTACCCGTCTATGGGACCGGCGTGTGACACCCATGATCTCTTCTCAGCACCGAAGCCCTTCAAATGCATGAGGAATTTGGATTTGCCCCAGAGAATTTGTCTCTTCAAGATTCGTTCCACCTCAAATTCCTCACCTAGGGCAGTCTTGACATCCAGAGGAGGAGAAGAACTTTTAGAGAATTCATTAAGGATAATAGACTTCAACAAGGAAATGTGAAATTAATTGTGTACCCGAAGGGAGGGAGGTAACTGAAGTTTGTAAGTGACCACATTAATAACATGGGAAACAGGGAAAGGACCGATGTAACGAAGTGCAAACCTAGTGGACGGAACCTTGAGTTTGAGATTCCGAGTTGAAAGACAGACTTTGTTGCCTATACGAAGCACAGGATGATTTCTCCGATGGTGGTTCGCAAAAAGTTTATAATGGTTCAAGGACTGTTGCGACTTAGTTTGAACTTGGGTCCAGGTCTGGGAAAAATTATTGATTAAATTCTGAACTGCAGGTACAGAAGAATTGATTAAGTCTGAAAAGATCGGTAAAACAGGATGTCTTCCGAAAATGATAAAGAAGGGAGAAGTATCAGTGGATTCATGTTGGTGAATATTGTGGGAGAATTCGGCCCAAGGAAAAATGTTGATCCAGGAAGAATGTTGTACAGAACAGAAGCATCAGAGGTAAGACTCTAAATCCTGGTTGTTCCGCTCAGTCTGACCGTTCGTCTGTGGGTGGTACCCAGATGAGAACTTCAGATCAATCCCAAGTAGTTTGCAAAAGGCCCTCCAGAACCTGGAAACAAATTGCACTCCTCGGTTGGAGATGATTTCTTGAGGACAACCGTGGATACGGAAGATGTTTGAGATAAATAAAGATGCCAGTTCAGAGGCAGACGGTAGATCCTTGAGAGAGACAAAGTGAGCAAAATTAGAAAATCGGTCATCTACCACCCACATTCAAGAGAATACATGACTTTTAGCAAGATCTGTAATAAAATCCATGCTAATACTGGACCGGAATCAGAAGAGGCATGAGAAGACCGGCAGGAGGCTGTCTGAGTGACTTATGTCGGGCACAGATCTCGCAGGCTTGGATGTATTTTCAAACGTCAGAGACCAGTGAGGGCCACAAATAAAGACAAGAAAGGAGAGCAACCGTCTTTTTGATGCCAGCATGTCTAGAAAGTTTAGACCTATAAGCCCATTTCCATACTTTGTTGTGTAAGTGAGTCTCAACAAAAGATTGAGCAGTGGGAGGGGTCCTGGTGGTGGATCTTGTCAAAGTCACAATCTTAGCAGGAGAGATAATGGGTTTAGTAGGCAGAGGAGAACCCAAATCAGAGGAGTCAAAGGATCTGCAGAGCGCGTCAGCCCTAAAATTCTTGGTGTCAGGGAGGAAGGTAAAGGTTAATTGAAATCAACTGAAGAATAAAGACTAGCAAGCCTGGCAGGGATTCAAACATTGAGCAGATTGTAAATAAGTGAGGTTTTTATGATCTGTAAATACTGTGACAGGAAACCTGGCACCCTCCAGTAAATAAAGCCACTCCTCAAGGGCAACCTTAATAGCCAAGAGTTCTTTATCTCCAATACTGTCGTTGGCTTTGCTGGAGGGAAACATCTTAGAGAGGAAACCACAAGGCCTGAGAGTACCGGAGAAGTCTTTATGAGAGAGGACCGCCCCAATACCAACCGAAGAAGCATCAACGTCTAAGAAAAAGTTATTGTATAAATCCAGCTGTTTCAGGACCAGTGCAGAAGAAAAGGCTTCCTTCAAGGCTTCAAATGAAAGGGCATCTTCCTCAGGCCAAGACTTGACTAGGGCTCCCTTGCGAGTAAGGGCAGTGATAGAGGAAATGAGAGTGGAAAAACCTATAATGAATTGTCTGCAATAATTTGTGAATCCGATAAAACGTTGCGTGGCCTTCAGTCCAACGGATTGGGCCCATTAAAGAATGGCTTCCACCTTGCTTGGATCCATTTGAAGACCAGTACCGAAAACAAGATATCTAAGGAAAGGTACCTGAGAACATTCAAGAAGACATTTTTCCAATTTACAATATAGATGAATTTCTTGTAACCGAAGCAGAACTTCCTTAACATATAGGCAGAGAGAAGAGAGGTTCTTGAAAAAGATTAGAATATCATCTAAATAGACAACGACGGACTGGTAAAGGAGGTCCCTGAATGTCGCGTTGACAAATTCTTGGAATACTGCGGGCGCATTGCAGAGCCCAAAAGGCATCACTAGATGTTCATAGTCTAGTGTTAAATGCAATTTTACACTCTTTACACTCGTCTCCTTGCCGGATTCTGATCAAATTACAGGCACCCATGAGGTCCAGCTTTGTGAAGATTTGTGCCCCACGGATCCAATCGAAGAGTTCAGAAATGAGAGGAAGATAATAACATTTTTTTACCATAATTGTGTTTAACTTACAATAATCAATACATAGCCTAAGGGTACAATCTTTCTTTTTGACGAAGAAGAACCCTGCGCCAGCAAGGGAAGAGGACTTTCGGATAAATCCTCGTTCGAGGTTTTCTACAACATTTTCAGACATCGTCCAGATCTCCGGAAGAGATAGTGGATACACCCTACATGCTCTTGCCTGGAATGAGATCGATGGGACAATCACAGGGACAATGAAAGGGTAACACCTCAGAAGCAGACTTGCTGAACACATCCAAAAAAATCAGAATAAGTCTCAGGAAGCATAATACGAGAAGTTACAGCATGGCAAGGAATAGTGGATTTGGGAGGTACCACTGTCTGTAGACAATGTTTCCCATAAGAGGGAACCCAGGAAACCATTTGCACACATAGCCAATCAAATTTTGGTGAATGGAGCCACAACCAAGGAAGTCCCAAAACAATCGGGTTGACAGATTGCGGAAGGACCAAAAAATGAATCTGTTCGGAAATGAAGAGCTCCTACGAACAGTTGAATGGAGTCAGTAATCTGGGTAATTGAGCCATTGGAGATTCGGTTACCATCTACCACCGTCAAAGTCAGAAGCTGTGATAACTGGAGAGTAGAAATGTGGAGCTCATACACCCTATTGCCTCTTCTCACGCACGTACGTATTCAAGACTTCTTCTGCGCTGCCCCCCTCGATTGGAACAAGCTGCCTTGCTCCATCAGAAAATCCCCCAATCTGTCCAGTTTCAAATGGACATTAAAAACCCACCTTTCCTTAAAAGCCTTTCAGTCATCCGCTTAACTACCCATCTTGTCGGCTACAATTTCACCCTTGCGTCTTTTAGTCTGTCTACCCCTCCCTTTAGTTGTACACTCCTTTGAGCAGAGCCATCTCTCCTCCTGTTTCCATCACTTTTAACTTTGCTTTCCAGCTACTAAGCCCACCTCCTCTTAGACCTTCTGCCCTCTGACTCCTCTCACTTTTCTCAGTACCTCTCAGTGGCTCTTAACCTGTCATACGCGCCCACCCTCTTGGACTCAGGTTACCAGCTTGTGCTGAATATCCCTCACCCTTTCAGCCTTTCCCTCTAGCTGTGCTTTGAGCTTCCAGAGTTATAGTGCTTATTGTTAATTGTACTGTGCTGTTTCACGTTGTACTGTACTATTGTTTGTTCTTGTATAGCGCTACGGACACTTTGTGGCACCCTATAAGTAAGCATTAATAATAATAATAATAATAATAATAATAATAACAATAATACCAGAGTAACAGATATGAAGTTCCCTGCGGATCCCGAGTCCACGAAGGCTAGTAATGACTGAGGACCAACAGGAGAGTGTAAAGTGACTGACATAAGAAACTTGGATTCATGCTGATTGTAGGGAGTAGAGGACTGGGATCCTAGGTTGACCTCCCTATAAACACCTAGGAGGGAGTGTTCCCTTTCTTGAGGCAAGAAGAGAGGAGATGCCCAGCCTCCCCGCAGTAAAGGCATTAGCGTTTTTTCATACGACTATCACGTTCCTCAGCAGATAGTCATGACCGACCTATTTACATTGGCTCCTCAGTAGTAGGTACAGGAGACTGTAAATGGGGTGCCAAGCAGGGAAAAGAACGGCAAATCTGATCTTATTCCTGGATGCTCTACCTGTGGCGAATGTCCACTTTGATGCAAAGTGATGATAGATTATCCAAACTGGTAGGTAAGTCCCGGGAGACCAGGTTGTCTTTTATGAGATTGTTCAATCCTTGCCAGAAGGTAGCAACCAGAACCATTGTTCGGAAGCAAGGGTTCGAAATTGCACTGCATATTGGCCGGCAGAAAGAGAACCTTGGTGATGGTTCAAAAGACCAGTGGCAGCAAAGGATACTCAACCCGGCTCATCAAATGCTTTGCAGAATTTTTCTATGAAAAAGGAAAGATTCTGAAGAATGGGGTCATCTCATTCCCAGAGGGGTGATGCCCAGGCAAGAGCCTGACCAGAGATGCCACTTTTGTCCTCTCAAAAGTGAAATTCTCAGGTGATAATTCAAATTGTATGGCACATTGGATAAGGAAACCTTGACACTTTTTGAGATTGCCATCATACTTCTATGGTGATGTGATACGTAATCCCCCGGTGCTAGTAGTGCGGGTGGTAGTGGCGGCTGCAGATGTAGAAATAGTCACGGTTGGTACTGCTGGAGGACCAGAGAATCGAGGTGGGATACAACCCTTTGGATGCATTGCAAGAGTTGGGCATGGTTGGATTTCTGCTGATCCACTCTTTGGGCCAGGTGTACTAAAAGATCGCGGGCTGATGGTTCATCCTGTCCACACATGGCCAGAGTATTGTCACGTTTGAACTGTTGGAGTTACCATCTACTGGTACTGGCACACATAAGCAAGGAGGTGGGGAGTCTAACGCATCCCCTGTATTCCCTAGAGACCCCCTGAAGGAGGTACGGACTTGAGGTGAGGTGCACAGGTCGCTTTTCTCCAAGTTAGTCACCAGTGCGGTTACGTGGTGAACAGAAATGGTCGAATGGTTTGGGTCAAAAGCCAAACAGGAGCAAAGTACATGAGGATGTTCCAGAGAATAGTCAGAGGGAAGCCAGAGGTCAAAGCCAGAACGGACAAAAGCGGTACCAGGGATAAAACGAGAGAGAAGTCCGGGAATCAAGCCAAGGGCCAGAAGCCAAACACAAATACAGCTACAGGAACAAAACGCTGGAGCTGGTGAACCAATACTAGGGCACCAGATACTGACAGGAGGTACTTTAAATAAAGGGAAGTGACCCCTGATAGGAGAGAATGATTAGACGATCAGCTGCAGCTGAAACACCAACAGAGCGAGTGAAAGGGGTCCCGTTGCCAACGGGATGTGGACATCATTGCGCATTCACACACAGTGTGGCCGCCTGAAAGCAGGAAGAGCGTCCCATTGCCTAGCAAAGGGACGCAGGCAGCGAGAGAGGACAGGCGTCCATCCCTGGCACCTAAGAAAAGTGCAGGAACGGCGCCTGACAAATACTATGTATTTGCTATGATGATCCCTCAGAGAATAACTAAGTTATAAATGTATGCATAGATAAAATTGGCATCAAGTCAAATATATATTGTATTTAGTGTAAGTTTGAAGTGTATGCATATTGTCATATCTTTTGTTTTCATTTTTCATACCCTATGCATTGAACACCATGAGTATTAAATTGTTAAATTACATCTTCCTAGTAATGCCAACTAGATTGCAGATCTAGTTGGACCTGTGAAAGACAAGTAATTGGATGAAGTTGTTTCAAATTAATAAACATCGATTTAATTTGTTTTATGTGATAATAAGTGAATAATGCTCAGCAGTGTGGAAGGGCTTATTATGCAATAACACTAGCAAACACTTATAAATACATTTACACTGACACATGCATTTTAAATAGTTCACTTTAATAAAGTTCCAGCACATAGTTTTTTATGCAAATATAATAGATTTAAAAGTTTAATATAATAATGTTAAAACCACTTTATCTGACATTTAAGATTTAGGATATAGGAAATGTATCATGTTTAGTGTCATACTAATCCACTTTTTACCATCAGAAATCCGCTACTATCGGCTAAGCGATCACACCCCACGTATACTAGTTATGGATGATAAAGGATTAATGCTCAAAATGGTACTGTGTTTGGAATTCTAATAGGTTGGTTTAAATCAGTATTTCGGCGGGCTCCTGAGGGAAGACATGTAGGCAACAGTTGGAGTGAATTGCCTCCCACCCTTGGAGAGCATTGTTTGAACTGACCTATGACCTGCATTGTACTGGACGGTCCTAAATCCTGAACCAATGGAGAATGCTTTTACAATTGTCTTGTTTACTTTATGACATGCCCTGTGACCATCATTCAGGCTTCAGGACTGAATGACTGTTTGCTGGATCTAGTGGGCTGCGAATGTACCGGCTGTACTTTATTTTATTTTATTGCAAATTGTTACATCTTGCTATTAAATCTGTTTAGTGCGTTGATAGCAGCGTACAATATTTATTGATAGCAACAATACGAACATAACAGTCCCTGCCTGTAATAAACTGGGAAGCGATAATAGATAATAAGGTGGCTAATGTAACAGCGGATAAGAAGAGGCAGCAGAGCAGAAAACGCCAATACATAGTTTATTTTTGCTTTATACTATTACAGTTTCATTTTGGGCAAGCTAAACCTTTGTATGATGTTCACAATCTCCTGTTGTCATTATCAATTTATTCATTTTTAGGTCACTTCCCAATACACAATAAAAGGGACCTCATATATATATATATATATATATATATATATATATATATATATATATATATATATATATATATGGCAATCTAGTAGATAGAATTAAGATGATATTCTCCCATTCATATCCCAATTAATTTTAATTATAGCAACCCATATATGGGCTATACACTCCATGCTGTGAGCTTAAATTTACTAATGTCAATAAGATACATACCTCCTATTTTTTCCTGGTGAGCAAATTAATTTATTTAGTAATATTATGTTACAATTATATCTAGCTATCACCAAAATTCACAATAAATAATGGAATATATATAAATCATATTATAGAAATACTTTTTGATATATATTAAGGCAGCAAAGCCATGCAATCCTATTTTGCATTTTAAATTAACTTACAAAACCTTTTTAATTATTTTTTTGTTTTAATATTTTGTTCTAATAAATCTGACAACTTCCGTTACATTTTTAATGCATATCAATAAAAATGATATATTTTACTATTTGTTATCCCGAAGGGCCCCAATTTGAAACACACTTTATGCTTTGTTATATGGCTGTAGGGATATTACGCAGATCTTCTAGGTCATTTTGAACAATGCGCAGGGTGGAAGTGGAAGCCAACAGCGACGAATTACCTCAGCATCTGACTTCCCAAAGAGGCTGACACGTAGCCTAAAGACACACTCTCTCGGCCAGCGACAGTGTAGCAGTTGCTGTTTTCTAAGGGGACGATGCCTAATTCATTGCTTCTGCAATGATTAGCTATACATGAAAAAGATGAAGAGGAAAAAAATAAATTATGCGTTGTAGACTTTTGGGTCCCCTTAGAAATTGCACATTATCAACCAAACATACAGCTAACAAAGCTTGTTCTACAAAAGAATAATAAAAAACAAAATCAGTATAATAGAGAATGTCATGTTATCTTTTATTTAAAAAAAAAAATCTAAATAAAAAAGCAAAAACAGCAATCCTTATGTATGAAACTATGTATAAAGGATTATAAGATTTTAAAAAATAAATCTGCAATGCTAATATATGCAAGTTTATGAACTTAAAAATACCTTGATAAAAATATCTTGCAATGCAAATATCAGCAAATGCTTCGAAAGGGTCAGAAAGACAATTTCAAACCTTCGCACATGTTATACAATGCTTTCAAAATAGAATAAAATCATTATATTTTGTTGCTATCGAGACGCACATGTGAAAGTTTCACCTACCCTTTTTCCAATTTCTTTGAATGGTTTGGAGTAATTTTTAGGAGACGAAATGTCACAATGGCGTCCCCCTGCCATGATCTTACAAATTGTTTTTTAATTAGATAAGTGGTCTTAGGTGTCCAGGTGAATTGTCAATCATCCCATTAGATTTTGAGAATGCTGTGTTTGGTCATCACTGTCATCCGTCACTTATCATGATCTGAAAAAGGTACAAACCTTAAGTCTGAAAACAAGCGTACTTCAGTGAATCACCCACATCTGCTTGGTTACAACTTTACTGCACATTGCCTATGTTGATCTGCTCCCTCCCTCCCCCTTTTTACCCTTCAAGTTGTAGGCAGTAGTAACTGTCATTTGCATTCACAGATGAAGTGGACGCAATTGTGTTCATTGGAGTAAGGTCCGTTTCTGAGCATGCGCAGAGCAATTTCACGCAAGATATGGCATGCAACTGGACTTACATCCGGAGATGAATCAAGCCTTAATTGTTTTTCTCACAAATTATAATGAAATGCATAGTTATGTGTCACAGTTGAATATACCTGGAACAATCTCTGATGCTTGCTAGTAACAATCGTCAACTGCTGTAGCTGCCACTACAGTCTACTTTCACTGTCCTGGATATTTGTTTATTAAATCTTTACTTTTCTCTCTTTATTTCCCTGTCACATTCTCACCATACAGCTGCTCAACTCCAACCCTATCTCTGACACTTACCTTTTACTTGTAACTTCTGGTTTTCACAAACTCTCTCATCACTTTACTCCTGCCCCGTCTATTCAATGCACTTCTGCCACTAATTCCCCCTCCCAAACTATTTTCCTATTGCATTTGTATTTACGGCTCTTAACTAAACATGTATTGTACTGCATTGCCTTTGTCATTGGATTGCTCTACAATAACATTGCTTTACTATACTGTTGCCTTGCTGTTGCATTGCCACTGTCATACCTCCCTTGCCACCATCCAGATTTCTATGCAACCTATGCCCAGACACCATTGCGAGGGAAATGCAGTGCAGGGAATTAAGAGACTTGGTTGTTCCACCTGATGCCGACTCCCTTTATGGTCATTGCTATTGTGCCCTATTATACTTCTCTCATAAACTCTGTGTGGATTCTGACTAAACCAGAGGGAAATGTGTTAGAAATAAATTTATGGGCTACAGAACTTGTTATGTTTAGATTAAGCCAGGTGGGTTATCTGTAACAACATGCAATATAGACTACCTTGATCGGAAGAATTATGTAGGATTTTCGACCCATAGACAGTAAAATGGTTCCATTGTCCTATCTTGTATTTTAGCAAACTTCCAGGAGCCCTAACAGTGGGGGAAGGGGAGGGCTGGCAAATTTCAGCCCGGGGGCAAGACTCAACTCAGCATCCTATTTTAAAGGGAAAAAAATGCAGGTGGCCCAGTGACCTAGCCCAAAGTAGCCCACTATGGGACCACCCCAGGGCAAATGCCCCCCTCCACCCAGCCCCGCCTGCCCCTGACTTGGGGGGTTTCCTAGCTCATATCACCTGGGAGAGGTGGGAAGGTTTGGCCAGTTACATGTTTTATCCTATCAGAGAATACCTCAAGTCATGGGTACTGTCAATTTCCACAGTCACCCAGATTAGGGGATAAAAAGGGGACTTGAGAGTCCAGAGCTGTGTTTGTTTTGGGAAAGACTGACTTAAAAAGTGATGCTCTGGTCAGAGTAAACTTGCCATCAGGATTCCATTTTTTGGGACTTTTGCCAGTCATCTACTTTGGGGACTGTAACCTGCCATTTGCCGGACTTTGTTACCCCTGCGGTGATTGTGTTAACGCTGGTGTGTTCTGTTGATGTTCCTGACTTCTAAGTGTACCTTCAACACTTAAATAAATTACGTTGGATTTAAACCTGGTGTCAGTCCAAGTGATATAAAGAACTCCACATCCTCACAACCATTATGATCCCTGCACCATCGTGCATGTTGCTCAAATAGGCCTCAGCAACATCAGAACCATGTAACACCTAGGCAGCTGTACCATCATGACCCTATCTAGTTCTCTTTCCATCTTGGCTTCAATATCTTGCAGACCTCTGCGCCATAGTGAACTACACTATGCATATTGTTCCAATTTGCTCCTTTTGGCTCTCTTTACCACTTCCTTTAGAATGTAAGCTCTCACAGGCAGGGTCCTCTACCCTATGTCTCTTGTCTGCTCTCTGTGTCTCATGTCTGCCCACTCTTGGTCCTGATCTCTGTCTCTGTTTTAACTTATGCTGAATTGTTTTTGTATGCGACACAATTTGTTCTGTTAACCTGGGTACAGACTACAGGGTTTTCAGATGATTATCGGGCCAATCACACAATAAATGAGCATTTGTACGAATATTGCATTAGTGTGTACGCTGCAATGAAGAACAATTATCGTTTCAAAGCACATCAAATGGCTTGATTTGATTTTTATAGCAGACAAAAAATCTCGTTCAACAATGGAACAATGTAACCCGTATTCTGCAGTGTGTATGCACTCAGGACCAGCAGTGTCCATAGATTTCTACAGATGCAGAGTCAGAATCTTTTCAGCTGATGGTAATGAAAGATGAAGAGCACAGATCTGAACGTAAATCATGTACAATGTGTCTAGTGTGTACACATCAATCAGCATGCTGATAAGAACTTTCTTCTTTCAATCGTTGGTAAAATCACTAAGGAAATTGCATTAGGAGAATTGTATATAGTGTGTACTAGAGATGGACAGGCTCGGTTTCCTTGAAACCGAACCCATCCGAACTTCGGGGATCCGAGTAACGAGCTGTGTCGGCTCGGTACTCTCGCGCCTATTCGGTTTCCAAAACGAAGCTGTCACGTTACCAGAGAGACTTCAACTGGATCCTGATAGTTCAGCCGAGATTGACGTTACTTCAGCGAGGGGCGCGGAGTCTAACAAGTGAAAGGTGTTCACCAGAGATTCCCGCAAGGGAATATGGGCTTTTGCGGCTTCCACTTGCAGGTCGCGGTCCCCTGGAGAAGTTCTCAGCGAACACAGCAGACGGAGCGTAGAATCAGGTAGAAGTAGCGCTGTCACTTGATAGCGGTGTTTAGGCGGGAGGTTTGGCAGCGTTGTCACTCGAGAGAGGAAATATAACTGGGATGTTCAGCGAAGTAGACACTAGGGAGCTGGTTAGCAGGAAAAGATAGTGTCGCCACTTGGAAGTGCTTTACCGGAATGCTAGCAGCGTAGTCACCTGGAGGTGAGTTCCCCGGAGAGACGTAGCTTGGAAGCTTGAGGGAATAGCAAAACACAGGAGCTGTTTCCAATCTTAAAGTCAGGGACTGACTGAAAGAACCAGCATTGAGTTCAGGTCAGAGGAAGTAGATATAGTGCAGTTCCAATTGGACAGCCAATAGAGGGCAGTGAGAACACATAAAACAGTTAGACGGTTCTGCGCATGCGCAGAACCACTGAGCGCTGAACGGAAGAAGGGGAGAGACAGCGCTGGAGAGCTGCAGCAGCGTGGACCAGGTAAGTGAAAGAAATAGCGGGTCTTGGTGGGGATGGCCTCTGTAGTTAGTGGGTACACCCGCCGGCTCCCGGGGAGGCAGCGGGAGTCCGGCGTGTGACAGTACCTCCCCCTTTAGAGGTGGGCACCGAACACCTAGGACCTGGTTTCTTTGGAAATTTGGAATGAAATTTTTTCAGCAGAAGAGGAGCACGGATGTCTGCAGCCCGTACCCAGGAGCGCTCTTCGGGACCGTACCCCTTCCAATCCACTAAATACTTGATTGTTCCTCTAGAATTTTTGGAATCCAGAATATGGCTGATCTCGAATTCATCAGTTTGTTGGAGAGAAAGGGGAGTGGTAGATGTGACAGGAACCGAGAACCGATTAATGATGAGTGGTCTCAATAAGGAAATATGAAAGGCATTGGCAATACGTAGAGTGGGTGGTAGCCGTAGCTTAAAACACACGGGACTGATTACTTGAATGATCCTATAAGGACCAATGTAGCGAGGAGCAAGTTTCATGCAGGGCACTTTAAGACGGATGTTCTTTGTAGATAACCACACCTTGTCGCCAACCTTCAAAAGAGGAATAGCTCTGCGTTTTTTATCTGCTGCCAGTTTGTAGCGAGTAGAGGATTTCTGAAGGGCCTTTCGAACTCGAGACCAGATGGATAGAAAGTCCTGTCGAAGAGTGTTAACTGCTGGAACTTGGGTGGGAGGGAGGGCTGAAAACTCTGGCATACGCGGATGGCCTCCAAATACCACGGAGAACGGAGTGGTTGATGTGGATTCGTGAAAGGAATTGTTATGTACGAACTCTGCCCAGGGTAGCAAATCCACCCAATTACTCTGGTTGGCTGAAGAAAATATCCTGAGAAACGTCTCCAGATCCTGATTGACCCTTTCTGTCTGGCCATTGGTCTGGGGATGATATGCGGAGGAGAATTTCAGACGGATACCCAGAAGATGACAAAGGGATCTCCAGAATTTTGAGACAAATTGTACCCCACGATCCGAGACAATTTCAGAGGGGCAGCCATGTAGTCGGAAGATTTCCTTAATGAAATGTTGAGCTAGACATGCTGAGGATGGAAGGCCGATGAGTGGAACGAAGTGTGCCATTTTCGAGAAACGATCCACAATAACCCAGATGGTATTAAATTTGTTAGCTGGAGGTAGGTCAGTGATGAAATCCATGCTAAGATGGGTCCATGGCTTGGTAGGTAGTGGAAGAGGTTGAAGTAACCCTTGTGGAACCTGGCGAGGAATTTTGTTTTGGGCACAGGTAGGGCAGGCAGCCACGAAATCTTTAACTTCGGAGTGGAATTTGGGCCACCAGTACTGTCGAGAGACTAGTTCGGATGTTTTACGAGAGCCAAGATGACCTGTAAATCGTGAAGAATGACACCAGTGAAGAAGGCTCTTCCGTAGATGAGGAGGAACAAATGTTTTTCCCTGGGGGGGAATGGGGTTTGAGGAAGTTGAGAATAATTTAATGCATTTGGAGTCCAGGATGGGACGTTCCAGCAAGGTGTCTGATCCCAAATTTCCTGGGAAAGCCCGGGATAATGCATCCGCTTTCTTATTTTTGATACCGGGTTTGAAGGTGACCCGCAGATCAAAGCGGGTAAAAAAGAGGGACCAGCGGGCTTGACGTGGATTCAGACATTGGGCTGACTGGAGATAGAGTAGATTCTTATGATCCGTGAAGATCGTAACCGGGTGACGAGCCCCCTCTAGAAGATAACGCCACTCAGTTAGAGCCAACTTCATGGCCAGGAGTTCTTTATCCCCAATGGCGTAATTACTCTCTGCTGGCAGGAACTTGCGGGAGAAGAAAGCGCAGGGATGGAACTTGCCTTGAATACTTTTTTGCGAAAGAACTGCTCCTACACCGGTGGAAGATGCATCCACCTCTAGGAAAAAAGGAAGAGAGACATCGGGTTGCTGGAGGATAGGTGCCGATGAAAAGGCTCTTTTGAGAAATTGGAACGCTTCCAATGCTTCTGCGGTCCAATTTTGCGGGTTTGCCCCTTTTCGGGTGAGAGCTGTCAGAGGTGCCACCACAGATGAGTAACCAGCAATAAAGCGCCTGTAATAATTGGAAAAACCCAAAAAACGTTGAATGGATTTGAGTGTAGTTGGTTGGGGCCAGTTGATTATAGCATGAACTTTTCCCGGGTCCATTTGTAGACCGGATCCAGAAACCAAATAGCCCAGGAAAGGCAACTTAGGGACCTCAAATATGCATTTCTCCAATTTGCAGAACAAATGGTTGGTACGTAATCTGGAAAGAACTTCAGCCACATGTAAACGATGATTGGGAAGGTCTTTGGAGAAAATTAAGATGTCATCCAGATATACTACTACATTGGAATATAGCAGATCGCGAAAGATTTCATTCACAAACCCCTGGAAAACGGCTGGGGCGTTACATAAGCCAAACGGCATCACTAGATATTCATAATGGCCGTCCCGTGTATTAAAAGCCGTCTTCCACTCATCCCCAGGGCGAATCCGGATCAGGTTGTCAACTCCGCGTAGATCGAGTTTAGTGAAGATTCTCGCACCTTTAATGCGATCGAAGAGTTCGGTGATTAATGGAATGGGATAGCGGTTTTTAATAGTGATGGAGTTCAGGCCTCTGTAGTCGATACACGGACGGAGAGCTCCATCTTTTTTTTTCACAAAGAAAAACCCGGCCCCGGCGGGTGAGGAGGAAGGTCTGATGAAACCACGTTGCAGATTTTCCTTGATGTAGAGTGTAGTAGCCTCTGTCTCGGGCAGTGAGAGCGGATAGACTCGACCTCGTGGAGGAGTTTTCCCCGGAATGAGATCGATGGGGCAATCCCAAGCTCGATGGGGTGGTAGACGCTCAGAGGAGGCTTTAGAGAAGACATCCGAAAAGGAAGAATACTGGTGCGGTAACATAACTGTGGTGGGTTCTGAAGGAATCTGTGTGAAGCCGAGAGGTTTGACTGGTGTTAGGCATTGGCGAGAGCAGGCAGGGCCCCACGCAATGATTTGTGATGAAGGCCAATCCAGATGGGGTGAATGTAGATGAAGCCATGGTAGACCTAGGATGATTGGGCTGGTGGTTAGTGGGAGAACGAGAAAGGAAATCTTTTCCCAGTGGAGAGCCCCAACTTGCATGGAGATGGGTTTTGTTCGTTTAAGAATACTACCATTAGGGAGACGGGAACCGTCAATGCCCGTAGTAGCCAAGGGCTTTTTCAGCGGAACAGTGGGCAGCGCTAGCCTAGTAACCAGAGATTGTGACATAAAGTTCCCGGCTGCTCCAGAATCCAACAAGGCCTTGGACGACTGGGGCCCTGAAAGCAAATGTAAAGTGACAGGGAAAGAACACGTTAGATCTGGAAAAGAAGTTGGAGAGGAAGTAAGAGTCCCTAGACTGACCTCTCCAGTGCAGGCTAGGGTTTGTCGTTTCCCGAACGCCGGGTACATGAAGCCAGGAGGTGACCAGGATCTCCACAATATAAGCATAGTTTATTCTTCATTCTTCTCTCTCTTTCATCCGGAGATAAACGGGAGCGCCCCAGTTGCATAGGCTCATCCGTAGATGTTGGTGGTTGAAAACGAGGAGCTAGACGAAAGGTAGACCGTCTAGGAAGGTCTTTCTCGGACGATCTTTCCCGAAGCCGAAGATCTACCCGGTTGCAGAGAGAAATTAGGGCATCTAAGGTGGGTGGCAATTCTTGAGAAGAGAGGGCATCCTTGATTTTATCAGACAGCCCTTGCCAGAAGGCAGCAACAAGAGCCTCATCGTTCCACTGGAGCTCGGAAGCTAGGGTCTGAAACTCAATAACGTATTGAGCCACAGAACGGGAATTTTGACGTAGTCTTAGGATGCTAGTAGCAGCGGACGTCACTCGTCCCGGCTCATCAAAAATCCTCCTGAATGCCGAAGTGAAGGCGGAAACATCATTGAGGAGATTGTCATTACGTTCCCAAAGAGGCGAGGCCCATGCCAGGGCTTTCCCGGATAGGAGGGAGACCATATAAGCGACTTTTGACCTGGGAGTAGGAAAATTCTGAGGTAATAACTCAAATTGGATGGAGCACTGATTTAAAAAGCCTCGGCAAGAGGTAGGATCACCATCAAATTTGGAGGGTGTAGGCAAACGCAGAGAGGAAGCGGCTGCAGCAGGGACTTCGACTGCTTGTGGTTGAGCAGCCGGCTGAGGCGGGGTCTCCTGTAAGGCGTCTAAACGGGATGCCAGAGTTTGCAAACCTTGCAGAAGTTGCATCTGAACTGCATCCTGACGCTCCACTCTTCCAACCAGGTGTTGAAGCATGTCCTTGGCGGAAGGTTCTCTATCAGGATCTGACATGGCTGGTTCTTAGTGTCACGTTACCAGAGAGACTTCAACTGGATCCTGATAGTTCAGCCGAGATTGACGTTACTTCAGCGAGGGGCGCGGAGTCTAACAAGTGAAAGGTGTTCACCAGAGATTCCCGCAAGGGAATATGGGCTTTTGCGGCTTCCACTTGCAGGTCGCGGTCCCCTGGAGAAGTTCTCAGCGAACACAGCAGACGGAGCGTAGAATCAGGTAGAAGTAGCGCTGTCACTTGATAGCGGTGTTTAGGCGGGAGGTTTGGCAGCGTTGTCACTCGAGAGAGGAAATATAACTGGGATGTTCAGCGAAGTAGACACTAGGGAGCTGGTTAGCAGGAAAAGATAGTGTCGCCACTTGGAAGTGCTTTACCGGAATGCTAGCAGCGTAGTCACCTGGAGGTGAGTTCCCCGGAGAGACGTAGCTTGGAAGCTTGAGGGAATAGCAAAACACAGGAGCTGTTTCCAATCTTAAAGTCAGGGACTGACTGAAAGAACCAGCATTGAGTTCAGGTCAGAGGAAGTAGATATAGTGCAGTTCCAATTGGACAGCCAATAGAGGGCAGTGAGAACACATAAAACAGTTAGACGGTTCTGCGCATGCGCAGAACCACTGAGCGCTGAACGGAAGAAGGGGAGAGACAGCGCTGGAGAGCTGCAGCAGCGTGGACCAGGTAAGTGAAAGAAATAGCGGGTCTTGGTGGGGATGGCCTCTGTAGTTAGTGGGTACACCCGCCGGCTCCCGGGGAGGCAGCGGGAGTCCGGCGTGTGACAGTACCTCCCCCTTTAGAGGTGGGCACCGAACACCTAGGACCTGGTTTCTTTGGAAATTTGGAATGAAATTTTTTCAGCAGAAGAGGAGCACGGATGTCTGCAGCCCGTACCCAGGAGCGCTCTTCGGGACCGTACCCCTTCCAATCCACTAAATACTTGATTGTTCCTCTAGAATTTTTGGAATCCAGAATATGGCTGATCTCGAATTCATCAGTTTGTTGGAGAGAAAGGGGAGTGGTAGATGTGACAGGAACCGAGAACCGATTAATGATGAGTGGTCTCAATAAGGAAATATGAAAGGCATTGGCAATACGTAGAGTGGGTGGTAGCCGTAGCTTAAAACACACGGGACTGATTACTTGAATGATCCTATAAGGACCAATGTAGCGAGGAGCAAGTTTCATGCAGGGCACTTTAAGACGGATGTTCTTTGTAGATAACCACACCTTGTCGCCAACCTTCAAAAGAGGAATAGCTCTGCGTTTTTTATCTGCTGCCAGTTTGTAGCGAGTAGAGGATTTCTGAAGGGCCTTTCGAACTCGAGACCAGATGGATAGAAAGTCCTGTCGAAGAGTGTTAACTGCTGGAACTTGGGTGGGAGGGAGGGCTGAAAACTCTGGCATACGCGGATGGCCTCCAAATACCACGGAGAACGGAGTGGTTGATGTGGATTCGTGAAAGGAATTGTTATGTACGAACTCTGCCCAGGGTAGCAAATCCACCCAATTACTCTGGTTGGCTGAAGAAAATATCCTGAGAAACGTCTCCAGATCCTGATTGACCCTTTCTGTCTGGCCATTGGTCTGGGGATGATATGCGGAGGAGAATTTCAGACGGATACCCAGAAGATGACAAAGGGATCTCCAGAATTTTGAGACAAATTGTACCCCACGATCCGAGACAATTTCAGAGGGGCAGCCATGTAGTCGGAAGATTTCCTTAATGAAATGTTGAGCTAGACATGCTGAGGATGGAAGGCCGATGAGTGGAACGAAGTGTGCCATTTTCGAGAAACGATCCACAATAACCCAGATGGTATTAAATTTGTTAGCTGGAGGTAGGTCAGTGATGAAATCCATGCTAAGATGGGTCCATGGCTTGGTAGGTAGTGGAAGAGGTTGAAGTAACCCTTGTGGAACCTGGCGAGGAATTTTGTTTTGGGCACAGGTAGGGCAGGCAGCCACGAAATCTTTAACTTCGGAGTGGAATTTGGGCCACCAGTACTGTCGAGAGAGTAGTTCGGATGTTTTACGAGAGCCAAGATGACCTGTAAATCGTGAAGAATGACACCAGTGAAGAAGGCTCTTCCGTAGATGAGGAGGAACAAATGTTTTTCCCTGGGGGGGAATGGGGTTTGAGGAAGTTGAGAATAATTTAATGCATTTGGAGTCCAGGATGGGACGTTCCAGCAAGGTGTCTGATCCCAAATTTCCTGGGAAAGCCCGGGATAATGCATCCGCTTTCTTATTTTTGATACCGGGTTTGAAGGTGACCCGCAGATCAAAGCGGGTAAAAAAGAGGGACCAGCGGGCTTGACGTGGATTCAGACATTGGGCTGACTGGAGATAGAGTAGATTCTTATGATCCGTGAAGATCGTAACCGGGTGACGAGCCCCCTCTAGAAGATAACGCCACTCAGTTAGAGCCAACTTCATGGCCAGGAGTTCTTTATCCCCAATGGCGTAATTACTCTCTGCTGGCAGGAACTTGCGGGAGAAGAAAGCGCAGGGATGGAACTTGCCTTGAATACTTTTTTGCGAAAGAACTGCTCCTACACCGGTGGAAGATGCATCCACCTCTAGGAAAAAAGGAAGAGAGACATCGGGTTGCTGGAGGATAGGTGCCGATGAAAAGGCTCTTTTGAGAAATTGGAACGCTTCCAATGCTTCTGCGGTCCAATTTTGCGGGTTTGCCCCTTTTCGGGTGAGAGCTGTCAGAGGTGCCACCACAGATGAGTAACCAGCAATAAAGCGCCTGTAATAATTGGAAAAACCCAAAAAACGTTGAATGGATTTGAGTGTAGTTGGTTGGGGCCAGTTGATTATAGCATGAACTTTTCCCGGGTCCATTTGTAGACCGGATCCAGAAACCAAATAGCCCAGGAAAGGCAACTTAGGGACCTCAAATATGCATTTCTCCAATTTGCAGAACAAATGGTTGGTACGTAATCTGGAAAGAACTTCAGCCACATGTAAACGATGATTGGGAAGGTCTTTGGAGAAAATTAAGATGTCATCCAGATATACTACTACATTGGAATATAGCAGATCGCGAAAGATTTCATTCACAAACCCCTGGAAAACGGCTGGGGCGTTACATAAGCCAAACGGCATCACTAGATATTCATAATGGCCGTCCCGTGTATTAAAAGCCGTCTTCCACTCATCCCCAGGGCGAATCCGGATCAGGTTGTCAACTCCGCGTAGATCGAGTTTAGTGAAGATTCTCGCACCTTTAATGCGATCGAAGAGTTCGGTGATTAATGGAATGGGATAGCGGTTTTTAATAGTGATGGAGTTCAGGCCTCTGTAGTCGATACACGGACGGAGAGCTCCATCTTTTTTTTTCACAAAGAAAAACCCGGCCCCGGCGGGTGAGGAGGAAGGTCTGATGAAACCACGTTGCAGATTTTCCTTGATGTAGAGTGTAGTAGCCTCTGTCTCGGGCAGTGAGAGCGGATAGACTCGACCTCGTGGAGGAGTTTTCCCCGGAATGAGATCGATGGGGCAATCCCAAGCTCGATGGGGTGGTAGACGCTCAGAGGAGGCTTTAGAGAAGACATCTGAAAAGGAAGAATACTGGTGCGGTAACATAACTGTGGTGGGTTCTGAAGGAATCTGTGTGAAGCCGAGAGGTTTGACTGGTGTTAGGCATTGGCGAGAGCAGGCAGGGCCCCACGCAATGATTTGTGATGAAGGCCAATCCAGATGGGGTGAATGTAGATGAAGCCATGGTAGACCTAGGATGATTGGGCTGGTGGTTAGTGGGAGAACGAGAAAGGAAATCTTTTCCCAGTGGAGAGCCCCAACTTGCATGGAGATGGGTTTTGTTCGTTTAAGAATACTACCATTAGGGAGACGGGAACCGTCAATGCCCGTAGTAGCCAAGGGCTTTTTCAGCGGAACAGTGGGCAGCGCTAGCCTAGTAACCAGAGATTGTGACATAAAGTTCCCGGCTGCTCCAGAATCCAACAAGGCCTTGGACGACTGGGGCCCTGAAAGCAAATGTAAAGTGACAGGGAAAGAACACGTTAGATCTGGAAAAGAAGTTGGAGAGGAAGTAAGAGTCCCTAGACTGACCTCTCCAGTGCAGGCTAGGGTTTGTCGTTTCCCGAACGCCGGGTACATGAAGCCAGGAGGTGACCAGGATCTCCACAATATAAGCATAGTTTATTCTTCATTCTTCTCTCTCTTTCATCCGGAGATAAACGGGAGCGCCCCAGTTGCATAGGCTCATCCGTAGATGTTGGTGGTTGAAAACGAGGAGCTAGACGAAAGGTAGACCGTCTAGGAAGGTCTTTCTCGGACGATCTTTCCCGAAGCCGAAGATCTACCCGGTTGCAGAGAGAAATTAGGGCATCTAAGGTGGGTGGCAATTCTTGAGAAGAGAGGGCATCCTTGATTTTATCAGACAGCCCTTGCCAGAAGGCAGCAACAAGAGCCTCATCGTTCCACTGGAGCTCGGAAGCTAGGGTCTGAAACTCAATAACGTATTGAGCCACAGAACGGGAATTTTGACGTAGTCTTAGGATGCTAGTAGCAGCGGACGTCACTCGTCCCGGCTCATCAAAAATCCTCCTGAATGCCGAAGTGAAGGCGGAAACATCATTGAGGAGATTGTCATTACGTTCCCAAAGAGGCGAGGCCCATGCCAGGGCTTTCCCGGATAGGAGGGAGACCATATAAGCGACTTTTGACCTGGGAGTAGGAAAATTCTGAGGTAATAACTCAAATTGGATGGAGCACTGATTTAAAAAGCCTCGGCAAGAGGTAGGATCACCATCAAATTTGGAGGGTGTAGGCAAACGCAGAGAGGAAGCGGCTGCAGCAGGGACTTCGACTGCTTGTGGTTGAGCAGCCGGCTGAGGCGGGGTCTCCTGTAAGGCGTCTAAACGGGATGCCAGAGTTTGCAAACCTTGCAGAAGTTGCATCTGAACTGCATCCTGACGCTCCACTCTTCCAACCAGGTGTTGAAGCATGTCCTTGGCGGAAGGTTCTCTATCAGGATCTGACATGGCTGGTTCTTAGTGTCACGTTACCAGAGAGACTTCAACTGGATCCTGATAGTTCAGCCGAGATTGACGTTACTTCAGCGAGGGGCGCGGAGTCTAACAAGTGAAAGGTGTTCACCAGAGATTCCCGCAAGGGAATATGGGCTTTTGCGGCTTCCACTTGCAGGTCGCGGTCCCCTGGAGAAGTTCTCAGCGAACACAGCAGACGGAGCGTAGAATCAGGTAGAAGTAGCGCTGTCACTTGATAGCGGTGTTTAGGCGGGAGGTTTGGCAGCGTTGTCACTCGAGAGAGGAAATATAACTGGGATGTTCAGCGAAGTAGACACTAGGGAGCTGGTTAGCAGGAAAAGATAGTGTCGCCACTTGGAAGTGCTTTACCGGAATGCTAGCAGCGTAGTCACCTGGAGGTGAGTTCCCCGGAGAGACGTAGCTTGGAAGCTTGAGGGAATAGCAAAACACAGGAGCTGTTTCCAATCTTAAAGTCAGGGACTGACTGAAAGAACCAGCATTGAGTTCAGGTCAGAGGAAGTAGATATAGTGCAGTTCCAATTGGACAGCCAATAGAGGGCAGTGAGAACACATAAAACAGTTAGACGGTTCTGCGCATGCGCAGAACCACTGAGCGCTGAACGGAAGAAGGGGAGAGACAGCGCTGGAGAGCTACAGCAGCGTGGACCAGGTAAGTGAAAGAAATAGCGGGTCTTGGTGGGGATGGCCTCTGTAGTTAGTGGGTACACCCGCCGGCTCCCGGGGAGGCAGCGGGAGTCCGGCGTGTGACAGAAGCAAAACGTCACTGTGATGTCATCAGATCTCGGATCTCGCAAGTTTTAGAATGAATAAATACCCACCTCTACAGCGATCTAGCGTCATTTGAGAGAGGGAAAGAGAAGGGCTAGGTCACAGAATAGAGAAGGAATAGAGCAGTATAGAGCAGGCATTTTTCAGAATTTGCACTACAAAGTGTTTGGGGTGTCATATTACCCTTTCTAAAAAAAGCTGTATTTACTGAGTGCTGAAATAGTAATATAGCAGCACTATATTTTTCTGAATTTGCACTAAGTAGTGTAAGGTGTAATATACACCCTTATAGAAGAGCTGCTTTGGTCATTTTTATTTATCTACAAGTTTTTGCAGGCTTAATTTTCATAATCTGCACTAATAAGTGTAGGGTGTAATATACACCCAAAGAGAAAAGGTGCTTTGGTCATTTTAATTAATAGCGTCCTTAAAGCAGTTCATTGGGGCTGATTCTAAGCTCACTGGTGAACTGGTTTTTTACTGTGAATTTAAATAGCTCTTTTTAGTGCGTTGTCTGGCACCTTGGATTGGTGTGTGTCTGATAAAAGCACGCATCCCGGGGGGTCAGCGCTCGTTGCCATGTATTAGCTGTAGAATTACCTCACTTATCCAAGAAACAGGTGGAGCGCTCATTGCAATGTGTCCTAGATGTGGTTGGAACTGCCTTGTGTTTGAGTCATTGCTCTGTCGCTTACCATCCAGCCAGATCGCTGCAGTATTTGGCTGAAAGTGTATGAAAAGCATATTGTGACATGTGAGATGGTAAAAATTGAATGGAAATCACTGAAATTTCGTATTAGTGAGGTTTTTTCGTATTTCGTATTAGTGAGGTTAATAATAATGTAGGTACAAACTAATAACAAAATTATGTGATTTTACTCCTAAAAATGAAATTTTATAAAAAAAAATAGCTAAACAAATCCAAAACCAAAACACGCAAGGGCGGTTTTGCAAAACCAAAACCAAAACCAAAACCCAAAGCTAATCCAGATCCAAAACCAAAACACGGGGGTCAGTGAGCATCTTTATTGTGCACCCAGCCTTAATTGCGTCCATATATTTATTATTTTGCATATCTGTACCCATTGTTCTTATCTGTATGTACTTATGTAATTTTATTGTATGTTCTAATGCCCTATGTATGGTGCTGTGGGAGTCTTGTGGCACCTTATAAATAAAAGATTATGGTAATATAAATAAACTAAATCCCAATAATAATTTACCAGCATGATCTTGTAAAATTAAAGAATAGTGAAATTACATTTACTTGGCACATATTCCTTAATACTATGGAGTCTATTTATTAAGACCTCTGCAATAACTAGATTTTCCATCGCTGCCTATCTCACTAATTGAAAACATTTTATTGGGCAATTTATTAAGGAAATGTTACTGGGGCAACTGAGTGATGCTCTGCTCACCAATGATACTGGCTCTGCTGTCAGCTGTAAGAAGAGTCTTACCACTTACCAAGCTAGTTTTGTGACCCTCTGCGCATGCTTGAGCCGATATGCTGAATCAGCATATGAACATGAAGAGAAAGCCCAGACTTGGGCTTCAGGTTCCGTGGTCTTAAAAAAAAAAAATAAACTTGAAAAATCATAAAATATAAAAATAGAATAAAACACAAAAAATACTTTTATTCTAACAACAAAGTATTTTCTGCCGCAATTCACCCACACCCATACACACCCCTGTTCTTTACTGGCAGGGGGCTTTGGTAAATAGGGAGAAGCCCTAAATCCTGCAAACAATACCCTTTGTGGAATTTACGCAGGGCCTGATCCAATAGACTGACTGCATCCTAGGGCGCAAGGTTTTTGGGGGTTGCAAAATTGTGAGAGGGAGAGGAATTCATTGAAATTCAATGTAAAATATTAAAAAACAGTTTTCTCTAAATTAAAAAAGAAAACATGAAATAAAAGTGTAGTAATGTTTTAATCTTGACATACTCCCATGATAAAAGGCTTGAGGATGAGCAAGTAGGAGAGACACAAATGGTGACAGTCACAGGCTTAACAGCCCCCTCTACTTTTGCATCTTTGCCCTTTAATGAAAAAAAAATGAGAAACAAACATGGCCATGACCCTTTTAAAAAGCCAAATGAATCTGAGTTTCGAAAGCTCAGGAGCATAAACATTGGTGGGGGTGGGTTTGAAGGACGCAGGATTTGAAATTAATGACGAGTGGAAGGCGAAGGGCCGCTACGAACGTATTGGCCTAGGGCAGCCTGAACCCTTAATCAGGCCCTGGATTTACGGCTTATCTCCCTGTAATATACTTTATTTTTATAACTAGTCCATAGAACAGACATAAAGGAACCTAGATGAGCATAAATATTTAAAATATGAATGAGTAGAAATATACAGCAACATAATACAAATAATGTGAAAGGGAAACTATTTATATTGTACAAGAAACGTCTTTGAGATGTCTTAATTACTTTAATAAAACGTATTAAAGATCAATGAATGGATATAATTCCAGGACTTTCCATTGCAGATTCGAGTTTGCGAGTACAAGGAAATCAATAATACAATTAGCGTAATCATTATTTAGATAATTATTTATAAATGTGAGTGCAATCTATTTATAGATAAGATATAGGTAACGGTAAAACCATTCATAAAATGTGATCAAGACACAATATTATCTATGGCAACAAATTGAAGTGGCTGACATAAGGTTACTGTATCTATCTAAGGCCCACCCCACCCGTATGAGGTCTTAAATGATATATGCTTGACTCTTTATGCTTGGTTTGGTTTTTTCTTATTCTAATTACTTTATTATATACTAAATAAATAGGTCATTTTTAAAGTTGGTTTTGCACTGGTTCACCATGGTACACCCAGAACACCACAAAGTGCATGCTCTCTTTCTGCACTTGGGAGCAGCCTCATATTTCTCCTAAAACACTGCATGGTTTAGCCTTATTTATGGCTTAAAAAAAATCAAGAGAGTCAGGGGCATCAGGTGGGTTTATATGACATGTCATGTGTGTATAGCTGTTTATTACATTGCTTGATGTGCACCTAGAAATATATTTAATACACACAACTGCTACCTGAAACAAAACAGTCCCTATCTACAGTGTACTGTTCACAATTAAAAAAAAAATACAAAAAAGAGCCATGTTGATGTCAGTAGCTGAGGGGGAGTGCTGGCATTGGATTGCTATTTGGAGGCTTCTGGGGTGCCTCTTTGGTAAGTTAGCTCTCAATTTAAAAACACATATGTATGGCCCAAATATATGGGACTTTCATTGTTTAGAGTAGGACCACCCTATTAGCAAAAGCACCGTGGAGTGGTGGGTGGCTTCAACATACATTTGCAAATGTGTGCAACTAAGACTTTTGCATTTTTATCTACAGTAGAAATAGCAGAACTGTTGCTGGCTATAGCAGTGTGCTGGGGGTATTTGTCAGTATGCCTACTCCGTAACTTGCTAGGAACAGCTTCACTTTATTCAAATCTCTCTCTGCAAATTTATGTGACTATCTGCCTTGATTCTGGCTGGATGGTCACAATTTTAGGGAACTGTCCTACGTAGTCAGGAGTTTGTCCCATTTCATGCTGCTTTCCTAATCTGCGCCTACTAGCAGCTCCTGCTCTGCTGCAGTGTTTGATGGAGAAGGAGGTCAGAGTGCTGAATTGAACTACACAGCATCTTACACTGCTGCTCAATGATGGGGGCTGTCTGTGAAGAGCACTGGTGACATCATCATTCAGAGTCTCTAGCACACTGTACAGATTGCCTTTACACCTGGAGCAGCCGAACAAGAGCAGTTAGGATAATGTGTGTAATGGATGGGGCTTGGGACCCAAATGAAAAGGGCAGGATGGTGTGAGATCATATGTGACAAGTGGAGGGGGCATATTCCACGTATACCCTCCCCATTCTCCACTTGTCACATATATTTCCTTGCCCTTCTCTCCATGTCACATATGGGGGGTAACCACTGCTCTTGCAAAAAGGCCTACTAAAGTTCTAAAAATGCCCTTGAGCAATGGCCAAACATAGCCCAGTAGAAAAAGTTATACACAAGTAGTAAATACACAGTAAAATGGCAGCAGTAGTAGTTATATGCCATTAGTAGTTACCCAGGAATAAGTCAAAAGGAATGTGCCCAAAAATATGCCACAGTGGTAGTTATATACCAGTAGCGGTTAAGCAGAAATTAGCAAGCAGTAGATATATGCCAGTAGTAAATGCCCAGTAATATGTCAGCAGTATTAATTATATACCAGTAGCAGATGCCCATTTTTACCTGGCATGCAAGAGTCTCAGGATCTGACAAAAATAATTGTTTTTCAGTAGAGTTCTACTGGGTTGGAGATCTTGTCTTATGATAGATTATCCCTTGTGTTTAGTAACATAATCCAACATTCATTTTCATGAATATATTTCATTAACTTACATTTTGTGCAATATTCTCTTGTGAAGTCATGACTGAATATGTAAGTTCATCTATTGCTTCCCCTCATTCACTATCTTATCATGGTATGTGGTTCATTATGATAACGCTTGCTTCTATTTTAAGTTATCTGCTTTTGGTGCTGTTGATTAACAAAAAAGGTTGGGGGTGCATTTTATACTGTCCTAGAGGAATAAAATAGATGTTGAGTCATGTCATCACCCCCTTCCCATAAATGTGGAAGTCAATGAGCCATAATTAACTGCTCCAGTGAGATGTAATTGAAACATATAAATCAGTCTTTTCTGCTTCCTCAATAGATCTCATTAAATCACCATTAGAGATAATTAACATTTTCTGCAAATCGTCAGGTTAAAACATGAAATCCTTTGCCTCTCCTCTATGTAATGCACAACATATCATAAGTCATATCATACAGAATGAAATTAATAAATATTTATCCAAAGTTTGCAGTGCCTTTATACCAGTGTTATATGCCAATATTTTGTGAATTTGAACAAATTTCATAAATTCGTCTGGCAAATAAAATTGTGATTCATCCCTGGCTCATGAAAAATTCAGAGAATAAAAATCCTCAATCACAACATGATAGAAAAAATGAGTACATGACCATATTAATGATACTATATACACACACACACACACACACACAATATGTATTCAATATATATATTATATACTTAGTATACTGTGTATGTGTGATTATAGATATAGTATATATCTATCTATATTCCTATATATAAAAAGTATATATATATATATATATATATATATATATAGATAGATATAGATATAGATATATAGATATATAGATATATAGTATATATATACATACACACACACACATATATATTTATATATATATATACACACACACATATATATATATATATATATATATATATATATACACACACACACATATATATATATATATATATATATATATATACACACACATATATATACACACACACACACATATATATATATATATATATATATATATATATATATATACATATGAATGTATGTGTAATTTATATATATATATATATATATATATATATATATATATATATATATATATATATCTAATATATAAAAGAGAAAATTTGTCCTTCTGTCCTTCTGTCTGTCTTTCTATACAAATCCACATTTTTCAAGCGAAGATCATGAAATTTGGCATATGAGTGTATTAAAGCATGACGGAGGCAACTAAAAAAATTTAAAATTGAAATTCATTACGGGGTGGGGGTGGCGAGGGGGGTAACACCTCAAAATCATCGAAAACTACCATAACTCTGGAATGTCTGGAACAATTTACACCAAACCTGGTACACATATGACTTACAGTCTGACAACAAATATTGTGGGGGCAAGACACCCCTAGCACTCCTAAGGGTGGGGGTGGCGAGGGGGGTAACACCTAAAAATCATCGAAAACGACCATAACTCTGGAATGTCTGGAACAATGTCTTGGAAGAAGTTCCAAAAAAAAGGGGAAATATATTTTTTCTCGATGCACCCGGAGGAACAGGTAAGACGTTTCTCATCAAGTTGTTACTTGCTAAAATTCGAGTACATTCCAAGATAGTTATTGCTGTGGCCTCTTCTGGAATTGCTGCAACTTTGCTCCCTGGTAGAAGAACAGCACATTCAGCTTTCAAGTTACCACTTAATCTGGCCCGAAGTGAAACTCCCGTCTGCAATATCACTAAACAAACAGAAAAAGCTCAGATTCTGCAGCAATGTCAGGTCATTGTATGGGATGAATGCACCATGTCACACAAAAATGCTTTACAGGCCCTCAATCAAACACTTCAATTTTTAAGACGCAATGATTTACTAATGGGTGGAGTCACTGTTGTATTGGCTGGAAATTTTCGACAAACATTGCCGGTCATTCAAAAAGGAACAATGGCGGATGAAATTAATGCATGCCTTAAATCATCACATCTTTGCAGGCATGTTCGCACTTTGCGACTAACCACAAATATGAGAGTTTCTCTGCATGGCAACACAATGGACGGTCAGTTTGCTGATCATTTGTTAAATATTGGAAATGGTTTAATGCCGCTTCATCCAGTAACTGGTCTCTTCAAACTCAGAGAAACACTTTGTAACACAGTTGTGTCTTAAAATTCTTTAAATCCCGGGCAACGCCGGGTATTCTGCTAGTATATATATATATTTACACATACATTCATATGTATATATATATATATATATATATATATATATATATATATATATATATATATATATATATATATATATATATATGTGTGTATATATATATATATATTCAGTATACTGTAATCAGTTGCATGACTATATAGCCATCAAACTGTCCATGCAGATATAGCATTATGGAAAATGTCACTGAATCATCCCTTCTCCTGTGTCTGGTTATTGCCTGTCCCACTTTCCCTCCCTTTATACTTTGAAGCATCCCACACAATCAAAGCAGAGGGAAGAAGTGCTCTTATGACAGACTACTTGAACCAATGTATGTAGTGTATAATATATATCCTAAAAGTAACATGCAGTCATAGTAGCATTCATATTGCAAAGGTGCATTGCTTTTCTAATACTGCCGTCTACAGTGGCCAGTTTTGTGATTCTTTGTCAAGTCATAAATATTAATTTTGAGCAATTTGTTCATTTTTACTTATCCCTAGAAATGAGTGAATACAACAGGGAAAAACATTTGTGGATGGCCTCTGAGGGCTTGATTCATTAAGGAAAGTTAAGTAAAGAAATTGAGCAAGTAGTCTCCTGGACAAAACCATGTTACAATGCAAGGGGTACAAATTAGTTTTCTATTTTGCAAATAAGTTAAATACTGTCATTTTTTTCATGTAGCACACAAATACTTGAAAGCTTATTTGTACACTGAAATTTAAAGTTGATATTTGTGTGCTACACGAAAAACAGACAGTATTTAACTTATGTGGAAAATAGAAAACTAATTTGCACCCCTTGCATTGTAACATGGTTTTGTCCAGATGACTACTTACTCATTTTTTTTTTACTTAACTTTCCTTTATGAGTCAGGCCCTGAGACTGTTACTATTAGCAGCTCAGAATACTATAGACTCATGGGTTTGGATACTAAATATCGGAAAAATCCAACAATACTTACTACGACATGATGATTGCGAAGGTGTGATGGGTGACATGCTCATATTCCCGACAGTTTGAAAAAGCAAGAATTTACACAGATGAAGATCCCGGCACACAGAATAATGTTACAGTATTATTGCTGTTGGTGTGGGTGTGGTCATACTATTGGAACGTGGCTATGCATCATTGGGCGTGGCTAGCATATAAGAAACGCTAAGCCACCCTCCTACAGAAAAAAAACCTGCATTGTTGTGTACACCACTGACACAAAGGTGCAGTGCCTGCTTACCGGAGCGTGACATCTGTTCCAGCCCTCATGACTTTCAGGACATCTAGCACTATAGTGTAGTATAGAAAGAATGCAGTGTGTACATAAACAGTTCACAGTCTTGGCCTGCCGCTGACATTGAGCAGAAAACTCACCAAAAATTGGGATTGTCCCACTAGAATCACAACATTTCACATACTTTCCTATTCTCTCCTACCTGTTCTTCTCACTTTCACCACCTGTGGCTGCTGCTTTCTTTAGTTGCGGCTTCTCTGGATACTGGAATGATGGGGACCCTATTTTGGGAAGAAATGGGTACATTTAGAAAATTACAACCATCCCCGATGTTAAATCAATAGCACCCACGAGTAATAATTAGGCCTTCCTCCAGCCCCAACATTAAAATAATAGTATTCGCATTTAATAAATAAACCTATTTCCCTCCCTGCAGACAGCCCCAGCAATACCTATTTCCCACAACCATCACTGCCATTAAATAGTCACATTTAATAAATAGACCTCATTCTCCCAAAACTCACCCCCACATTCAATAGCCCCCAAACCACCCCATCTTAAATTCATAGTCCCCACTATTAAATTGCCTCACCATCACCCTACAAATAAAATAGCACCCATTAATTAGCCACCACTGACCTCACACACACTACATTGCAACAAGCCCCCTGTGCCATCACACACACATTACTGTGTCCCTTCATCACAACTAGACTGCGCCCTCCATGCTGCTTTCCTCCCTTCTAAAACACACTGTGTCTCTCCCCCCTTCTTTATCACACTGTGCCTCTCTCCCCCTTCTTTATCACTCTGTGCCCCCTTTCTTTATCACTCTGTGCTTCTCTCCCCCCCTTCTTTATCACTCTGTGCCTCCCACCTTCTTTATCACTCTGTGCCTGTCTCCCCCACCCCCCTTCTTAATCACTCTGTGCCTCTCTCCCCCCTTTATCATACTGTCCCTTTCTGCTTTCCTCCCCTTGCCTCTCCGTTCCTTTACTTACCTTTTGTTAGCTTCTTTCTTCTCTTCTGTCTTCTCTTCTCTTCTTTCTTCTTGCTTGGTCCTCTCTGCGGTGCTCCTCACTGAATGTCGGGCGTGATTTGATGACGTCACACCCGCCATTCAGTGTGAACGGAGCAGAGAGGAGGGACGCCGGTGCCGTGATCACGTGAGTATGTAAGTATTTTTTTTAAACTGTCCAGCTCCACCCACCAGCGAACGGGTCAGAAAACCGAGCTCACCCAAAAATCATAGATCCGAGTACCAAGCCGAGCTGGCTGGGTACTTTTGTGCGCCCTCGGAACTGAAAACGAGGCAAAGCGTCATTGTTGCGTCGTCAGAGCTCACAAGTTTTGGATTCTATAAGTACCTCCGTCCACAAAGATAAGGAGCCATTTCACAGACAAACACAGAAGGGGTAGCAGTGTTCTTGTCAGCCTTCAGTGCAATTGGTGGCAGTCTCCAGTGATATTGTACTGTGCCATAGCTCACAATGAAACTGGAGGGAAGGCAGTGTTCTTCTTATCAGTCTCCAGTGACATTGCTCTGTGCCATTTCTCATACAGAAACAAGAGTGGTTGCAGTGTTCTTCTCATCAGTCTCCAGTGACATAGCTGTGTGCCATTGCTCATACAGAAACAGGAGGGGTGGTATGTTCTTATAAGTCCAGTGGCATTGCTCTGTGTTCTTGACACTCTCCACATTGCTTTTGTCGCTCTCCAGTCTCATTGCTGTTGTTCACACAGAAAGAGGGGTAGCAGTGTTCTTGTCACTCTCCAGTCTACAGTTACATTGCTCAGTACTATTGCTCAGTGCCATTACTCACACAGAAACAGAAGGTATAGCAGTGTTCCTGTCAGTCTCCAGTGCCATAGCTCAGCAGCATCGCTATGGCAACCAGCTGCTGGCACAAGTCATGATGATACTAGTCATTCTACGTCATCTAAAGCCTATGCTCAAGGGCATAGTGGGTTTAAGTCAGGGAAACTGAAATCCAAAAAACAAGCTTTTACATTGGTTAAGAAAAAAACACCTCTCTAATAAAGGGAAAGTTTACTCTAGAAAAACATAAAATTGCCAACATGCCAATCTACCCAAAATATTAATAAGCATTCCAGTATTAGCTAGCTCACTTCTCTCAGTTAGATCCCACCACCTGCAATCTACACTGTCATCATCCTCACCCTCATCCTCACAAAATTTTATTCATCCCCGCTGGAATCCATCATTACAGAAGTCTCTGTACTTTGATGTATTTGCCGGTAAAAAGCCTTCATCTTGGAATTTGTAGTTTATTTTACGGCAGAGCTGTCACTATTTTTGAGCAATTCTTTTAGACCAGACCAGAGGTCAAAATGTTGTGCTGACTCATCTGCATCACCACTGACTCTTGGGAAAGCTTAGTTTTTACCTAGCAGCAGTTGCCTGAGAAACTGAAGGAGGAGATGTTATAGTGTCATGTACCACTTGACCTGTCAACATGCTGACCAGTAGCATCTGTTGAGATCTGGGTCAAAGTTGCCAGTTGCCAAAATGTAGTGAACCGATTTCAAGATGTTGATAACTCTTGGATCCTGGCAAAGCAAATAAAGTACTTGATATACAAATCTGACATACTTAGCGGAATTTGTTTATTTCATCTCCGCCTTCAATTCTTGAGCTGCTTTTCCAAAAGTCTAATAAGTGAAATCACTTGACTTAAGCTGGCAGTGTCTGAACTCACTTCACAGGTTACGAGTTCGAATGGTTTCAGCACCTTGCACAACACGGAAAGTATTCTCCACTACGCTGCACTAAAGTATATTCCCCCTCCTTTCATAATGTCATATTTTGTTGGGTAAGCGTGGATGGTTTTTCGCTGTTCCTCCATCCGCAGAAGCATATAAAGGGTGGAATTTCACCTTGTTACCACCTCTTGCTTCATTTGGTGGCAGGGCAAATTGTATTCTTCTTTTAGCTGCTGCAATCTCGTACATGCTGTTGCCTAAAATGTCCTGAAATATTTCGGGACACAGACAGCATCTCCTGTATGTCACTGTCATTTTCTAATAAGCTCTGTACCACCAACTTGATTGTGTGAACAAAACAGAAAATGTGATGGAATTCACCTCACTGTAATGCTCTCACAATATTGATGGCGTTATCAGAAAGCAAATCACATATCCTGTGGAGAGTCCAAGCGGCATAAGCAATGTTGCAATGACATCCCTTAGATTTTTTTAAAAGGCTATCAACGGTAAGCCTCTTAGTGAAGCGGGAGATACACAGAGTAGCTTGCCTCTGAAAGGCCTGGCATTGTGTGTTAGACGCTGCTGCTGTACTTGATTTGGCCAGTTCCGCTTGTCCACATATCTGTGTCAGGTGCCGTCTCCGCGCTCTCCACAGGCGCCGGAGATGGACACCTTCTCTCCACAATCCACGTCCTGTTGCCTAGCAGCAGAACTCTATCTCTACTCACCTGTCTGCAGCAAGCATGTCTAAACCGCCTAAATCTCCCTAACCCAATCAGGAGGCACCTAAGAGTACTTAAAGCAGCCTCTGACACCTGTCTAGTGCCAGAGTATTGGTTCTACCCTGCTCCAGCATTTAGTTTGCATTCCTGTTCCTGAACTCCTGTGTATAGACTCCTTGGCTTGTTTGACCTCTCTTCCGGATTTCCCTTGTACTTCGCTGCCCGCACTGGTATTGACCTTTGGACCGTCCCTGACTACTCTTGCCTACTCTCCGTGGTACCTCGCTTCCTTGGTTTCGACTCGGCCTGTCTGACTACCCTATTTGCTGCACTGGTGACTTCCTGGGAGAACCGCGACCTGCACATCGCATGCAGCTAAGCCCAAACCTCCTTGCGGGGGTCCCTGGTGAACACCGGTGGTGTGTTAGACTCCGCGCCTCTCAGGTTAGTAGCGCTAATACCAGTCGGTGATATTCTCTGTGTAAAAGTGTGACAATCTGTGGTTAAGTGTACAGTGGGTAGAATGGCATTTTGTAGCACAATAATTTTGTTTTTTGTATCCTCCTGGTACAGGTGAGGAATTGCTTGTCTACTAAAATGGTGTTGAGATGGAATTTGGTACTGGGGACACAGGACCTCAATTAACTGTCTAAAACCCTGCTGCATAAATGGTGGATATTGGACACAGTTCTAGTACTAGCATAGTCGCCTGTGATCCGATGTGCGACTGGATGACAGCTATCATACTTGCTTCCTCTTGCAAGGGATTGCTTAACAGTCAATTGTTGTAAACTACAAGTAGTCTTCTTCTAGGTCTGCTTCTGGGTTGAAAAACCACCCCCAGCAGCAGGAGCAGCAGCAGTAGACAGTGAAATGTTTAATCATTATCAAACATAGCAGTTGTTTCTTTTTGATTAACCATTTGTCACACACACATCACGCACGTTCAGGTGAGCGCTGGATCATGAAAAATGGACGAGGGTTTTGCAGGGGGTTACCTCCAGAGTTACCTCCAACCCTATTCCTACAAAGGAAAGCCTGAAACAGGTATTGTGTCACTGGGACAAGAAACTGACAGATTGGGGGTCAGGGCAAAGAGATTGTGTGGTTTCTGATTTCACAGAAACCAATACTACTGTGCTGGATAACAGTGTTGCTGCAGTGAGCTTTCTGAAGGGGATACAAGATGTTGGAAAACTACACGGGCCTAATGAGAGAGGGCCAAGTGAAACCATATCCAATTTACCCTCTTGAACAGGCCAGCCCCAACCCCAGACACTTGTTCCCATACACTAGACTCATATTACACTTACAACTCCTTACATTTAGAGGGAGGGACAGGTGTAGGGAAGGGGCATTACAACGTCAGGAGGCATATCTGTTGCAGCTACTTTACCCCTGGTGAAAGATACATACTGCTGATGATGATAATGATCATCTGCAGGAACCTTACTGTTGTATAATAAACTATTTTTTTTTTAAATAAGCTTCCTCAAACTCTCGACTGGCATCAACAAAAATAGGAGGACAAACAGCATGGGGTTCCCCCAATAAAACTATGACAGGCAGGGCTGGTACCACCATAGCAGGCAAACCTGCAGCACGCAGTCCCCCTACCATAATGAAAACCAACCCTAGGCCATTAGACATGAAGCTGAATTCTTTAGTGGGATCCAAAACACAAATATCCCCCCCACCAAACATAAAAATGCCCATGCGGAATACACTAAGGCTCTTTCCCACACCCCTGGAATGGTTGGCATGGGGTTGTAAATGCTGTACGAATAGGTTGATGCATTTATGACAGGTGAACCACAGGTACCAGCAAGCATTGGCAGCCTTAAACTGCTTTGGTATGCTGGCACTTGTAGTATTACAAGTATAAGAATAATAATGGCTTCCAGAGCATGTTGGCACTTGTAGAACTCCAAGTGCCAGCATGCCCTGGCATCCAGGGCACACAGGGATATATCATTCACCATGGAAAATTGCTGCTCTGGAGTATTTTTTTGGATGCAATTTAAGTAGACATTTTTTACGTAAATTGCTGTGTCTAACTTCGCATCAGGCTCTTAAAGAATATAATATTTCTTCATCTATTTGTGATTTATGCAAATGGCAGTGTGCATTAATGGCAGAAAATATATAAGTAATTATATATTATTAACAGTTGAGGACATTTGCAGTCTATAGAGCAAGAGTATAAGTTAGAGCTAAGTTCTTATCTACCCTGTGCCAAAAGTGGTAACAGGTTGACAAACTCAATGCTTATTTTCTGCAGCATAATTCCAGATCTTGAAGGCAAAGAAAAGGATTTAAGAGTACCGGAATTATGTTGCTCCAACAGTTTAAGATTAGAAATGAGAAAAATATTCAAAACTGTTCCACAAAATATTCCCTTTTTCAATTTTATCATATGTTTCACCAGTAGATTTACCCAAACACGTCTTTCCAAAATCAAGCATTTAGAACCCCCTTTAAAAGTCCTGTGTTTGTCCTTGGTTACTTCCATCATCCAGTGCTCTTGCTCCTTTATATTTTAAAATCTGTATCTTACTTTAGACAAGCAAGGCCAATACGGATTCATTTTCTATGGCTTAAATTTTAAAATGTGCTAAAGAGTAATCTGCTTACTGGACTTTTTTAAATCTGCTGTCCCATCTGTGTATCCTTGAGATAGCTCATACATTGCATAACCAGAAATTGTATCCCTTTTTATGAGCAGAAGTTGAAATTTCAGCAATAAAAAATGCAAAGAACATTAGGTGCTGGTATTTGAAGATCATAAAGGTTATTTTGACTTTTCTTGCATAAATGTATTTTTTACCTGGAATTGAGTTCTACATCAAAAGCACGATTTGAGTTATTATGGATTCTTGACATTTTACCCTTAAAAGTCATAATGAATTTATATTCTGCTCACACAACCTTTACAATGTGTGTTATATTTTGTGAATTTTTCATGACTGGTATTGTGATATGTACTATATATTTAATTCAATTCTGTGCTATTAACTATTTGTGTACTGATAATGGTAACTATAATTTATACTAACAAAACAATTTTCATTTATAGCTTGCTGGTGATTTACTGGAGATGCACATGCCAAATAAAATGAAGGCAACAAATGAGTGATAGCATACATTTATTGAACTTGGTCCACTGTCTGAAGAATATAGTATTACTAAATTTTGGGTGCCTGGAGGGGTCAGTAGGCCAAACTAGGTAAGAAATAAATATTTTAGTGCAGACTACTAAAAGTATAATATATGTAATACAAGTGAAGTACTCCCCTCATTTGTATGTGTATTATACTGGTTATTATAACAGTTTAACAACTAAATTAGGATGTCTCCAATTAAAGCAGCACGTTTTAGGAGTACGTGAAGCACTCCCATGTGTTTCAAGTCTTCAAGGACAATCCTGGATTTTGCCATTGGGAACTATAATAGCTAATGCTAATTTTAACAGATTTCTGAATCTGGAACAAAATAAACAAATGTAATATAATGAGAAAACGTAACCCAATTTAGTTGTTCTTGTTTTCAATTTTACAATTTTGGGTCCTAATTTAAAAAACCAATATAGGGTAATTATACCCAACAGAAAATCTAATATAGGAACAAGTTAACAAAGTTATTCAAACAAGCACCAAGCATCTGATTTTAATAGGCAACAGTGTTGTTGATATAGGCAAGGGGCATTGATAATGATGCTAGCTGTATCAATAAGGTAAGCAATAGCACTATACAGAATAGTACAACACTATTGTTGGCTTCGGTGGTGTCAGCGGATCAGTTGAATGGCATATCAGATGTGTTTATTCTTCCCAGTGCTAGGTTTTAAAGAACTCCATCCAAAACTTAATATTAGCTTTTGGTGGAATCATTAAGTTAATATTCAACCATGAGTTTTACTTGCTTCTGATGTCCCATTGAGAGTATGGATTTTTAAAGGTTTTGAGGTACAAGGTGGATCTAACAAGCAATACATTCGAGATGAGTAAAGCTCAGGATGTTAACTTACTGAACTTTACCCAATTCCAGATTTTAAAATTCAATGGAGTGTTTCTTAAAGGGCTTGAAATCTAATCGTCATCACAAATCTCTATGTTCCACAATAGCTCAGTGGGTAGTATTTGTGCATACACATATCATTTATAGTAGTATTATAAATGCATGTCAAAAACGTCAACAAAAATGAACATAAAATTATTTATTTGCTGCTATGATATTTGCTCTCTAAGCTTACACAGTAAATCCAGTACTGCACATAAAGGTCATAGGCAGCTACACAATTTAATACAGTGCTGTGAAAAGGTTGTATTTGAGCCTGCAATTCCTTATACTGTATACACAGTATATTTGCAATGACCTAAGAGAATATGTATTGGAACTCACAAGAGTTTTTACAAATTGTAGGTTCATTTTACTGTCTAAAAGGATACAAATTTACTATCATTATCACTTATTTACAAAGTGAGACATTCTATAGGGCTGTTCAATTTGGGAGGTTACAGATTGTGACATGCTTATTAAAAAGCATTTTTACCTTTAAAGATGGAGCATTGTTATTTTAAATTAACTATTAAGAAACTGTTACTTGTGTACAAATTATACCCCCAGAGTTATTTTGGCATAATACAGCACATTATCCACTCCTGATTACACCATTATTCTAAAACAATATTTGTAGACTAATAATGGGGACCTTATATGTGAGAGTGGACAAATTCAAAGGTCAAAACATGTTAGCTTCAAGGACAATTGAAGACTATGATATATATTCTCCACCACCAAAACTGAACAACTTTATAAGAGCTGGTTTGGCAAAAATTTGGATATAAAATATTTGATCTGAACAAGTATGAACTCTGGAAGTTGTCACAAATTTTTCCCATTGTACAGTACCTGAGATTGCACAATATTCTTAATAAAGTATGTTGCTTGTTAAGAGCTGCACTGTCAGAATGTAACTGTCCAATGTCAGAATACACTTGAATATGATAATGTAATTACTCTTCGTGTGTAGCTAGGACCAGATTAAGATTTGTGGGGGTCCCAGAGCAAAAACGCACTAAAACTTCATTGTCTAAAGTGTTTGGCTGACCTGCGCATGTACAGGATCCATGCACTCATTAAGCCTACGTATATGCAGGTCGGGAGCCCATTGCACTCAGTGCATGCAATTAATGCTGCTTAGCTTTAATGCTGCCTAGCTGTGAGGGAGCAAGCCTGCTCCTGTCCCCCCTCTCCTGTTCCATTATCACGAGAGAGGGGGGACAGGAGCACCTGCCGGATGTGTCTGCTCATCAGACTTGCATCTACAAACTCCTGAGCACCCCATTCCACACATGGAATATTGTACATTATTATTATGAGAAATGAATATAGGAAATATTCTTTGAGCAGGATTCTAGTGGATTTATGGGAAGGGTTTTAATGGCTAGGAATATGGGCCAAAAGCCAGAAAATCACTTAGCGCAATCTATAGGACTTCAATTAGTGATGCTGTTGCTACATGTGATTACATTGATCAAATGTGCAACTGTGAGAAAAACAGACCAATCAGCAGTTTGCTTTAAATTAACTAGGCATTATGTCATAGGGCCACCTAAAGCATTTTTGTCCTCTTTTATTTAATTAGGAAAGGTGGGACATGGATCCCTGGCCCTATCTTATCACGATTGGCCCTGGTCTATAGGGGGCCATCCCCAGCAATGAAATGAAGAGAGTAAGGAATTAGTAGGGAATTGATGCAGGGTATGAAGACATGAGGTATTGGTGGAAAGGGGGCATGAGTAGTTGTTCCCCCTGCATCACATGGGGCTGGTACGGACTGCACACCATTGCAGAGAGAACAAGGGAGATAGACAACTGAGTCCATCTACCACAACATTCAAGGCCTATTTAAATGTAAATGTTATTAAATTAATGGTGATGGGTTTGGGGGAAATATGCCTATTTATTAAATGTGAATGTTTTTAATTTAATGTCATTGGGAGAAAGAATGACTATTTAAATGTGAATGTCACATCCTGCCTATTTATACTTTGGTCCAGCCTACACCAGGAGGCCACTTTCAGAAAAATTTCCAGGGACAGTTTAAGTTCCCAAACCCCTACCCCACCTCAATGTGACAGTGTGAAATTGCTATCATAGAGCCCATTGCACGTTTTACCACTGCTATTAGGTTATGTCTCATTTTCTCTTGAAGCGGAAATAGATCATCAAAACTTCTATGTAAAAATCACTCACCTTGAGGGAATGGGCTGTCACCCTCATGTGCACTTAATGTCAGGCGTTAATATTTCTGCAAGCCCTGTTGATCAGCCTACTATCCCCTGCTGTTCATTATACTTCCTTCCAGTTATTACAAGCAGTGCTTATTGGTTATGTCACTACAGGTGCCTTCTTTCTGTGACCTCTGACAATCAGTTGTTCAAGTGGCTTATTTATAAATATGGTTTAAAGTAGACAAAGCCTATTTCCTTTTGTAGGTGTCTAATGTAAATATTAAAATCTGATTGTCTATTTTTCCACACCTCACCATTTTTAACATGTGTTTTTAACTTAAGGTAACCAAGCCCAGCAAGCAGAATGCCATTTCTTGGTCTCTGCTCTAAATCCATATTATCTCTACACAAAGCCCTCCTATCTAATATATATTCCCATGCATTATGAATAAAAACAAGTATTTATTTTAAAATGTCAATATATGCATTTATAGCAGTGAGAAGACAATTCTGGTCAAATATGTGTGTTTTACTGTAGCAGGGGAAGCTGGTAACCTAAATAGTGAAAAATATTTATTATGTGTAATATCAAACACACTTTTTTTTTTTCCGCAAACTCTTTTTATTGACGGTTAGATCAAGAAAATCACAATAGGAGTACAAAACATAAAATTGTTCAATAAATTGGTACATCGAAGCCAGAAATGGACAATATAACAGCAACAAGTCTTGCCAGAGAAATGGCAGAAAATGTGCAAACATAAAAAAACGAAGAAGACATTACATTTGCAGACAGATGTACTGAGTAAATCTGTTGTGCCACAAAAATAAATAAAAATAAAACTTATAAAAAGAGCAGACAGAAAAGATAAGAAAGTTATGGCAAATAATGGCAAAATTAAATTATAATAAAAAAGACAAAATAAAATCTGAACAGTTGTGCATCTCAATGTATCCCCTTCACATCTAAAACAGTATGGGTAGTGTTCCGTAAACAAAAGAAACAAAAAAATGGGGAGAGGAGTGGTGGTGGGAGGGGGGGGGAGGGTAGTGGTGGGGGACGGGAGAGGGTCAGGACAAGAATGGAAAGCAAATCCTCAAAGACAAAATGAGGAGGATCAAAAGGAGAAGGCAAACAATCAAGGGAAGATATATCTTAACACATTAGTCAATTTGTCTGAGAAAATACCACACGGTGGATTCCAACAAATTCATAACGTTAGTTTATGCAATGGCATCCAGTGAATTGAGGTATACATCCCATTTTTTATTGAATTTTCCCACATTTTTTTTCTATATCTGGGAGGGTGGCTCTCCTATCCAAATATATAATATCCAACTCGTCCCATTTTAGCGTACTGAGGAGAGGTGGAGACGAGGATGTCCATTGCCGCAATATCAATTGCTTGGCAGCAGTGAAAATAACTGTTAAAACAGGATATAATGTAATAGATGGCAAGCTGTCTATCCAAGCATATGTTAAAACTGGTGTTAATAAAATAAACCACCTTATTCCAGAATTTATAAATTTGTTGGCAGCTCCGTAAATTATGGAAAATATTTGTTTGCTGCGCTTTGCAGTTAGGACACGTTCCTATTTCCCCCTTCACCCTATATCTGCATGAATGTTGGTAAAGATAAGGCCTGGTGATTGTTTTAAAATGAACTTCCTGGAGCATGAAGTCAGAAATTACCATGTGGATTCAAAGTGTTGTATCAAGGAGTCCAAGTAATACCCCATTCATACTGCACCAAAATCCCGGGTTTTTGCCGGGGCGAGCTCAAACGACCCGGGTCTTGGTGCAGTATGAATGGTAAAAGTCAAAAATCCCGGGTCTAAAAACTCGGGTCTTCAACCCGGGATTTATCGAGGGGTTGCCTGCACTATGAATGGTGCAACCCGGGTTTTTCAACCCAGGTTGCACAGAAAACAAGCTGATTGGCTGTCTGCCTGTCTCTGGAGGATTTGGAATTAGGCATTTCTCATTCATTTTATGCTTGCCTAAAAGAGGCCATTAATTTTCCATCTAGAAGTCTAGTCTTTTGGGGTAATCATTGAATTATGCAATGCCTAGCTTTAAAAGCTCCTACAACCTTCCCTTAAATATATGTTTCCCAATCTCTTTATGCCTTTCAGAAAGCCCTCCTAGACTAGTACGACTAAATATATAAGCCAATTGGAGGTATCCTTTATTCATTATTGTATTATTGTATTATTATATTGTGTATCACCATTTTTCAGCCAATGAAAACTGCTCTGGTGAGGACTCCCACAAATTGCCAGGGCACAGACTTGAATACAGTATGAATGGGGTCAACCCGGGAAATTCCCGGGTCCGAGGTGCAGTATGAATGGTGTTTCTGAGCTGGGACGCTCCGAGCCCCGGCAAAAACCCGGCTTGAAAAACCCGGGATATTGCCGGGGCGGCAGTATGAAAGCGGTATTAGTTAGGGAATCATTTTGCTATGAGCACCAGATAGAGGCCCAGGTCTTTTCTGTATCAGTATGGATAAGATTAACATACAAATATTGTATCCTATAGGAATTAAATTTCAAAAAGGAAGAGAGTCTTGGGCATCCGTTGGATCTGGCATTTTACAGGTTAAGAATTGAGAGTGGATGCAATGACGTTGTTGTAGACACATTACAAATTGAGAATTTGGAAAGTCAAATTTATCACAAGGTTATTGGAAACTATGCATAGTGCCCCCAGGGTCAAATACATTTTTTACAGCAGAAAGACTTATAGTTTTCCATGTGAGAAAATTGACATTGTCAAGTCTCAGAAGGAAATCCAGGTTTCCCCAATTTGGAATAAATCTAGAATATCTAAAAATCCTATTATATATTTTTACTGATTTGGATCCAAGCTTTATATGTGTTTTTAAAAAGGATATTTTAGGGAATTCCTGATTGGATTTCAGATCTTGGGAGGTGTAATAATGTGCCGGTGAATAGGGGTGAAATAGTAAAGTGTTACTAAAGTGATCTTGGTTTTATGCTATGTACATCAGCAGGAATTCATAATCCTCTTTCATATATATTTTAGTTTTTATTAGAGATTTCCATGGTTTTATTTTTATTTGTATTTTTGCTAATTACTGCTCTTTAGGGTTGTTATATAACGATAGGTCTTCACTCTATATGATCTACGAGAACATATATGCAGTTCATTGCCTTTCTAGGATATATATCCTTGGCTACACATTATGTGAATTACATGAATAGTATTAGGTTCATATGTGATATGTTGTATTTTTATGATATTTTAATATAATAAATCTGTCTGTTATACTAGCGCTCCTATTTCCTTATACTATATTCACTTGAGGCATTCCAATAGGATGCCTATTTTGTAGCTGCCAGTATACTCAGCCTATTTATTATTTATTACTTATCAGCTTTGTAGAGCGCCTTTTTGCTTTTTCTCTTGGTTTAGAAACCAGTCCGATATGTATAAGATCAAGGCTGCCTTAGTAAAGGACAATATATTTCGTAATCCTATGCCCCTTTGATTCTTTGCAATAATTAATTTATTCCTAGCAATTCGGGGCTTAGCATTATGACATAAAACTCTAGATAATAACCTATAAAAGTGAAAAGGTCAAATTTAGTGAGACTGAGTGGAAGCATTTGAAGGGGATAAGATAGCTTGGGGAAAATGACACTCTCTATAACAGCATTGTGACCCAGTAATGACAAGAGAAGATTAGACCAATTTACTAGGAGTGTTGTAACATTATCAATGACAGGGGGATAGTTAAATCAATAAGGATTATGTATTTTAGCTGGAATATAAATTCCTAAATAATTAATTAGATGGAGATAGAGTAAACCGTGAAACAATGTTGGTGTCATGTACAATATGTTTTGTTTCTGTCAGTAGCATGAGTTCCGATTTATCTATATTCATTTTGTAACCCATAAAAGAGCCAAATCTATGAATAGCATTAATAATAGCCAGGATAGACCATTTTTGTTCAGAAACCAAGAGAAACATGTTATCTGCACTAAGTGCAAACTTTTTGTCACAACGCCTCAATCTGATGTCTTGAAAATACGGATTGGTTCTCAAAGCCACAGCCAATGGTTCCAAAGCCACCATGAAGAGTAATGGAGAAAGCAGACAACCTTGCCTTGTGCCCCTCTCCACTACAAGTGAAAACTACATGTATCCATTGGCCAATATTTTAGTGCAGGGAAAATAATAAAGATTTTGTAGAACTTTAACAAAGTCTTCTAGGAAACCATATCTCTGGAGGGTCTCGAATATTCAACATTCATAGAGAGCAATAAAGTGGAATCATCTGTACCAGAAACCTCCAGGGCCTGAATAAGAGTCAACATTTTTCAGACATTAGTAACAGAGTGCCTCCCCCCAAATAAGCTATGATGGTAGGGAGCAAAACCTTTAATCAGTCTGCCATAATTTTGGTAAACAATTTGTAATCTACATCTAGAATAGATATTAGGTGGAACAAGGCAGGTAATTTCCTACCAGGTTTAGGAAGAACCTTAACGGTTGCCGTATTAAAGTGGGGGGGGGGGGGGCAATCATGTTTAACAAGAATAGTATTATAGAATTCCACCAAAGGGTCAGAGACTTGTTTTAGTAAAATTTTATAAAACTCCCTGTTGAAACCATCAGGGCCCAGGGCCTTAAAAGACATCAAATTTTTAACCACTTTAAGAACTTCAGCCTCTGTAATGGGTGACATGAGAGTATCAATATTCAATTGTGTGAGTGTCAGCAGAGTGATCGAGTTCCAAAAAGAAGGCTTAAGATCACTATTTATTGGATCTTGTTTGCAAAGTCTTGCAAGATGATAATTATATAGGTGTCTTTATGTGTCAGTTCCCCTCTGTGGTTCAACAGTCCCATAATAGTGGCATTCTGCTTACTGCCATTGAGTAAATTTGACAGAACCTGCCAGGCTTATTACCGAATTTATAGACAGCAAATTTTCCCAAAGCCACCTGCTTATCCCCTTGTTGTAGTACCACATTGTGACAATTATGTAGTATATCTAATGACTGATTGTTATTTTCTGTTGAATTCATGTATAATGTATATTGTATGTAACCTTGTAATGTAATCTCAATGTGTGCTTTGCTAGATGACATGAGTTTGAACCTATGCAAGTGTCAATAATCATTGAAATTACCCAGACCAAGGAGAGACAGGCATCCCTGAGGAGTTTGAAGTCCCAAAGTTATAAACAATCTAGCCAAGCATAACGAGCAGTGGTGAGCACTCAAGGTCCTGTGAACATTCCCGATCCATAGTTCACTATGAAAGCCCTGTGACATTTGGGAGATCAAAATGTACTTTGCAAAGCGTTGTACATTGTCCATGGCCGCATACTTACATTACCCCCTTAACAGCACCGATAACAGTGTTGCGGTCGCCAGTAACATCATCAAGTCTCGTCGGCTTCTTCATTCGTCGCGATGCCTTGCAGTCAGTTGCCACATCAGTCGTCCTGAAGCCTGGTTGGGAAGGAGCCGTTCGGTGTGAAGATGTCGGGGTATATCTTTTCGGGGTAGTCAGCATCGATATGCTGACTACCACCGGCTGAAACATCAGCAGTGGCAGCAACAGCAACCATGTGTACTCTCTCGGCCAGCTCAGACACAACCTTCATGCATTCCTGTGCCTCCACACCCAAACAGGCCACTTTAACAACCCTTATGACAACAGAATCAGCATTTGACTTCTATGGCCTTCAACCCTCACTGGCTAATTATGCAACCTTACATGGATCTTAGGATAATGTCTGGAAGGCCTGACATGAATATGCCACAGATGCATCCTGGAATGATACCAACCAAGCCTTTATAGAGACGTTAACAAATGGAAGCTTCAGCAACGGCACCTAGACCGTATGAACACATGGCTCGATCTGTGAGAGACCATGGTGTCCCAATTTCTGAGCCCTGTATGATGTGGGGAGGTCTACCTTTCCCACACCAAGACACTGCACAGGTTTCTTCCTCTGCAAAAGAACCAGAATAGCCTGAAGAGGACAGGACTTAAACATCTGTGGATCATAATGTCATTTCTGAAACTTATCCAATAGACCATAATCCATTTGAACATCAGCAAAAATCGAATCTATTCTCAAGACCACGAGAGCCAGATCTTCACAATGCTTCTACTAGATATCCAGAACCTGTCCAGCTACCTCAAGCAGGGAAAAAAGGACACAGGAATTGATCAGAGAAGCAAGCCCCTACGGAAGAAGCCAATCACATTGATATCCAACCTGTTTTGTCCAGAAGTTTATCCAGTGAGTCTGCACACACAGTGAAACAGGAATAGAGGAGATTGGAAATGTACAGATGAACTCCAAAGTTTCTATAAGGCCATCTGAGCTTGCAAAAGAAATTGTAGTGGAAAAACACAGTACACACACTTACCCCATTACCCAGACAGGATAAGCTTCCAAGTTTCAGACGCTTAAAAGAGACAGAAAGAGAAGATGCTGGCATACCTGTAGAAGTTCTCAGGTCTTCTAGTCAAGTAGTGACCACCTCAAACAATGTCTTTGAACTCGCTTCAGGTTTCCCAGGTAACAGAACCCCAGATTTGTCAAATCATAACTCATCTGACAAGGCTAACCAGGAATTGGAAACAGCCTCTGAAAGTAGTGACTTTAGTAAGCAAAGGGAAAGGGATGAGAGAAAAGCAGCCATGTCAACTAATATCCAATTTACTGCCACCAGCAACTGATGGTTTAGCTCAGTCACCACCCAAAAGAGAGAATACCAAAAGAAGTTTCTCTACTCAGAGACCTTGTATGGATCGTCAAAATCACTGGAAATACTGGAGCTCCCAACAGACACAACTCGGGACCCAGAATTGAAAGAAGAAGTGGCACTTCATTGCAGAAGGGAAAAAGATGGCCAATAAATGACCAGACTCCAGGGATGAATGCAGCATATTTATCTGGAGGTGGCAGCAGTGGTCACCATCACCACTACCACCCTTATGGCCCACACACAGAAGATGGATGTACCTCCCCAATCATGCTTTAGGCAAGAAGAAAAAAGAGCCTTAACTAATGGTAAAATAAAGCCTAAAGAGAAGGTGGCTGCCTTGTCACATTTTGACCTGAACAGCTATGCAAGTGTTGCGATCATAGATGATAATCCTTAAGTAACAACACTAGAAGACTTTCAGTCCAACATTAATGATAGTTTCACAGAAGCAGACTCTAAAAAGCAGCTAAAGTGATTACAGGATGAAGAGTGTCGAAAAAAAGAGCAAATGGTGTGGAACAAAAAAGGTTCTGGTGAGAAAGGACGAGGTCAAAATTCCAAATTTTCAACATGATTTCTGAAGAAACAGCAGCAACAAGTGGTAGCATTACAGACCCAGGGTTGGCTGCTCAACAGGTTATAATCCACACACTATCTGCAGCAATATCTTTAAGTCATCCTCCAGCACCCATTCAATCACAGGCATCCACAAATGACTCAGAGTTTCCTGAGCCCATAAAAGCCCAGCCTCTTTCACAGTTGCAACAAACAGGGGAGGACTGGCAAATTTTAGCCCGGGGGGCAAAACTTGACTCAGCAGTCTATTAATAACATAGGAAAGGAAAATAAAATGCAGGAGGCCCAGTCTTCCTCAGCCCAAGGTAGCCCACTATGGAACCAACCCAGGGTGTAGATGCCCCCTTCATTCTCAGCCCAGCCTGCCCCTGACAACATCAAACTTCCACTCATCTTTTTGGCATTGTAAAGCATTGACAGCCAATCTTAGCCTTGCTCTGTTAAGAGTAAAAGAGAAAGGCATTGTATGAAAATATGTAAGGTCTTTATTTACACTATCCAGGTTGATTACAGGAACTAATAAATTATTCTCTAAATAAAGGAAAGGAAAAAAAAAAGACAAGAGAGGTGATCCCTGAGGTGGTGTAGTGGAGTGATGAATGTGGCACTGAGTGCCAAGTTAAAAGAAGTTTGGTGCTCTGCAGGAGTCGTGCCTTTACCACAATGGCTGCAAAGCAGGGCTGCGGGGAAAGTGCAGCCTCTAAGATACCAAGTGCGACTGTGCGCGGTGGAGGGCTCAGTTTGAGACAACAGATGATTCTGCAGCACCAGCCATTGCCCAACTATTGGGTTCAAAACAGAGTAGGTTACAGCGGAGCTCCTACAGGAAACGGCCAGCCATGTTGGCAATGAAGCCACGCCCCCCAAAAGCAATTTTAAAATAAATTTTCAATGTTTGGTTTACTTCGTTGGATACGAGAAAAAGGTGGTTTGTAGCGCATGTAGCTGGAAATGTGTTCTGTGCCCACATGACACTTAAGGCATATTGTGGATACTGTGTCTCTGAACAGAGACCAACCACACACTACTTAATAAAAACTAAATAAAACTATAGACAATGGTAATGAAAATCAGTTAATTTTATGTGTGTTTAACTTTATAGTGAAGAATCACGCAATGCCTTGACATCAAATATTTAATTGTTAACATTTTTCAACCTAATTATATCCTACTGTGACAAATCGTATTACTAGGACATTGGAAATATCATCTTAGATTTAGCAAATAACACTTAAACTACTTTAATCTGTGGATGAATTAATTAAAATGGGCCTTTAGGAAACACTGACCAATATTGCTATGATAACCTTTGCATAATATCATTCAGAGAGGCCATGTTTGATCTTAAGGTACTATTAAAAATAGACATACCGAGAAAACAGGCCTCCTCTGACAAATAGCCTGTAGCAACTGTCAAGTTGGATTACAATTAGGAGCTTGTATGTCACATAGGGAACAAGGTAAGTTCTGATGTTTTCTGCCATTTGTGAGCAGATAATTTGTGGCAGTATAGTGGTATAATCAGTGACATATATTATTAAAATATAGTAGAAGGTAAACTAGTACATTTTACAAGTCACAAGTTCACATTTATAGAATAGTATGTCACATTATTTCCAAAGTGTTTCCATTGTATAGATTATATCATTTTAGTTATAGTTTTCTATGTTTGACTGGAAAGAATATAGGTGACATACTTCATGCATTTTCAGTAAGATTTACTTAAAGGCTTATGCAAAACTGTCTGTAACTGAGATCTGGGAGTTTGGAAAAACATGGCAACAAAGGATATTTGTCATGATTCTAAAGGTTGAAAGGATTCTCTTTCTCCAACCTAGATTCACTCCGGCAGTAACAGAGGTGTCGAGGTTAATAAACCCCCGGTTTTCACCAGGGAGCCCCACAATGGGGTTTGGGCTCCACTGCTGGTAAGTTCACAGGTTGTGGTCATCTGCCCTCACTCCAGGGTTTTTTTTTACTAAACTGCAGGTTTCAAAAAAGTGGAGATTTTGGCTATAGCATTCAATCAGATGCTAACTGTCATTTTGTAGAATGTACTAACTAAATGATAATTAGAATCTGATTGGTTGCTATAGGCAACATTGCACTCTTTTTAAACCTGCAGTTTAGTAAATATACCCCCAGGAGTGAAAAGAGCATTACAGATGAAAAGAAAGACATAGTTGGGACTGGTCCATGGACAGGCTGTGCAGTGCCAAAACAAAGAACAGGAGGGAATGCCAGGACAAGCCGGATCAGAACCAGAAGGAGTACCAAAACAACAGAAGCACAGGAACCATTGCCAAGAGCGGCTATTGGAGCATGCCAGATACTGGATCCAGTAAGTGACGGCTGGACTCTGTAATGTAGTGTGTGTGTCTGTGTGTGTGTGTGTGTGTGTGTGTTTGTGCTGGCAATGTAGTGTGTGTGTGTTTGTTCTGGCAATGTAGTGCGTGTGTATGTGTGCTGGCAATGTAGTGCGTGTGTATGTGTGCTGGCAATGTAGTGCGTCTGTATGTGTGCTGGCAATGTAGTGCGTCTGTATGTGTGCTGGCAATACAGTGTGTGTGTGTGTGTTCTCAATGTAGTGTGTGCGTGAGATGTCAATATAGTTTGTGTGAGATGTCAATACAGTGTGTGTGAGATGTCAATACCGTGTGTGTGTGAGATGTCCATACATTGTGTGTGTAGCATTTCAATATAGTGTGTGTGTGTGTGTGTGTGTGTAGCATTTCCTTATACTGTGTGAGGGAAGGGGGAGCATGTTAATATAATATGTGAGGGAAGGGGGGTCTTAATTTAGTGTGGGAGGTAGGCTATTTAATGATGGAGTGCAGGAGGGGGCTAGTTATTTAATGGGTGCTATTTTATTTGTGGGGTGGTGGTGGGGCAATTTAATTTATTGATGAGGCTGTTTGGAGGGAGAGAAATTGGTTTATCTATTAAATGTGTTTGCTATTTAATGTTAGGGTTGGTTGGAGAGAATTAGATCTATTTAGCAAATGAGAATATTATTATTTTAGGTTAGGGTTGGAGGGAGGCCTAATTATAAAACGTGGGTGCTATTAATTTAACACTGGAACTGTTTGGAGTTTTCTAAATTTTATGTACTCATTTTTTTTCCTAATAGGGCAGCCAACATTCCAGGATCCAGACAAGCAGCAAATGAGTTAAGAAATCAGCACTCACAACTGGTGAAAGAACAGGTGGTAGGAGAGAGCAGGACAGTCTGCAAACTGTCCTGCATCTGGTGGGACAGTCCCGAATTTGGGCGACTGTCTCAGTTGGAAGGTATGTCCTGCTTCACACTGTACTACTTGTGAAGGCAGAGCTGCATCCACCTAACTGTAGTACACACAGTATTGCCTGTGTATTTATCTAAAATGATAACCATGTTACCCTGTCTAAAGTGCCCATAGCCCCCTGAGCCTTAATACAGCTCTGGGCATAAAAATGTGTAATATATATATATATATATATATATATATATATATATATATATATATATATATAGATTAACCAACACTAAAATAGCCTTTTTTTATACAGATAAATATGTATTGTACCAAAATCCACCCTTTAAGGATGGGCCACTACTTATGGGCCAGTGCTGTGTGCTTGCCCCCCGGGCTAAAGTCTGCCAGCCCTCCCCTGGGACTCAATGTGTCTCCATAACAGTCCACGGAGACAAATTGCTTATCAGCTTTTCCCTTTCGTCCCATAGAATTGTGAGGGAAAATGAGCAGAGATTTTTGTACCATATTAGCCAGCAGGATGCGCAGCCAGACGTTGAGGTGATTTCCAGAGGCACCTCGCAGCTAATTGAACCTGAACCTTTGACATTAGCACCTGGAACTTGAAAACATTTAATATTTTAAAATGTAATGTAAACATTATTTATATTTGAGTTTCCACTACAACAGCAATGACCAGAATAGTAAGTGTGTGTGTGTGTGTGTGTGTGGGGGGGGGGGTTTACAATATTTTAAATGATTTGATGATCGCAGCCTATTTAGATACTGCCTTCACTATATATATATATATATATATATATATATATATATATATATATATATATATCTTAGTTGTTTCAGCCACTCCTCCATTAATGAATCAAGCTTTTCAGGGAGCTGTATACACCATGGACCCTCACTGGACTGCCACAAGGCGCAGCTGTCCTAAAGAAGAAGATCACTTTACAAAGAAAAATTTGTCAATACCAAGAAAAAAACATTACAATGCGCTAAACACATAAATAAATACACTGCTACTTTAATATATTACTATCTAACTGGGATTGTTTAAATTGAACAAAGTGATTTAATCCTGCATCTGCTAAACAATTGCTGTGGTGTATTTATTTCTTGTCAGAGTTTCCTAATGTAATGACACCCAGTGCTTTTTCTATGTTCCTTGTTGCGGGTAAAGCATCATTAATCATATGGTTTGTATTCCCAGATTGCATTATATTGTATTTCTATATGTTAAATAGTATTTGCCACAATTACCTTAATCATTCATCATTTCTTTTCCCGAATGTCTGAGGACAACTGGTATTTAGTCAGCTCACTATAAAGTATAAGATATGTGACTTACAAATACATCACTGGTTTTCCTGAAACAAATTAACATTTTTACCAAATACTTTCTCTTGTGCAATGCATTTTAAATGTCTGGTATTACTGATATAGCACATGCTACAGTCCGAGCAGCACTGAACCCTAAAGCATTTCTGCTGAAGCCCTTCAACAAATAATGAAACCAATACTATTTATGTGAAACCAAATACCCTTGGTGAAATTCCAAATAAGTCAGAATTCCCTTCCACAGATTGCAGTAACTCAATATCTACTTACACAACAGTAGACTCTGACCACAATTGAAATTCATCAGTCATGCTCGTTAAATCATTAGGAAGTGATGCATTATTAAAGAGGTTTAAGACAGAAAGGCTCAGTGATTGCTATTGATAAGCAAATGTTGCTGATATTTTCTGGTGAGATAGTCCAAACTAGAAATAAATAGCTGTAAAACTTCAGAGTGATTTATGGGACAACAGAAAGCAGCTTAACCAGGTGAAACCATATATTATTTTGATGGTATTTTAACATTAATCAGTAACAAACATATCCTGTAGCAGAAAAAAAAAGTGCAATTAAGCCAAACATTTATGTGTTTAACATCTTTCTTACTTTATAAAGAGGTGGATTATATAATAGCAGTGAAGATATAGATCACTGGAGATGCAGAGGAATAGGGGGAACCATAACTTTGGCCACATTCACTCTAGCATACTGCCAGGGGACTGAAATACTATGTAGGGAAAAGTGGTGGGAAGCATTCATGCCCATGTCTCTCACTTCCACTACTGGACAGTCCAGCAACTAACCCAGCTCTAATCCTACTGTGTATGTGACAAGGATAAGAAAGGTGTGAGACTTGTGTAGAATCTCAACAAATCCTGCACAATAATCCCTCAAAGTAAAAATAAAAGGCAATATGGTGTGTAATATATAATAATTACATGAAAGATTTTTGTGTCTCAGACTCACCTAACATAGGTGTTTTCATAGCATGTGATCATCAAAGGGACATATGTGGCAAGTAGGGGGTTCTTTACATATTTTTATTTTAGAACAAAGCAAAGATAAAAAAACAAAAACAAAACAAACGTGCAACAGTGAAATTGTTTTACTGTAAATAAGAAGTGTGGTTGAGTCTGCACAGGATGGGAAATCAGTTAATATGGTATAAATTGAATTAATATGTCCTAGAAGGGAATAAGATGTAATGTGTATTCTGCAAATATTTCTATATTGCTTACCATAAGGGAAATATATATTATTATTACTATTACAAAATAATTAACATGGTAAGTGATAGGGCAGGCACTGAAGCTGGAGGTCCTGCACCAGGTAACTCCACTCGAGATATTATACAAATTGCAGACTGAAAGTACAAAAGGAAATAACACAAGGGAGTTAGATCAACAGCTTTTATGTTACATTTATAATCTTATGTATCTTTGCATTTTGACTGAATATTTAGGGAATTTTACCAGGAATTTTAAGTTTTTGATCAGGGGTCCTGATGACCCTAACCCACACTAGTTTCTTGTCTCCTCCTAACTCCTGGACAGCCTATGGCTTTGGACAGCTGCAGCCACTACTGTTGTTGCTTGATGACTCTCAGGCCCTGGTGAACACATCAAGACTACTATCTCCCTGACAGGTATGTGTCCACTATACCCAAAGTACTTCTACATGGAGTAGGGCTGCCCACTCACCTCTGTTGCACCCTATTTCACCAGGGCCTCCGCTATCTCTAGGATGTGACACTGCAGAGTGGACACTCATATTCCCTATATCCACCTGCTATTGAGGTCTGGTTCAAGCACTTCTGTATACATTCTTACTTGCTGTTCAGCTCTTCTCTAAAACAGCTCTGCATGTGAAAATTACTCCTGTACTTTGAGAAGATGATAATTAATACTAAACTTTTCACCGATATCAGCCGCTGTCTATCCCACACACTGGCACTAAGGTCCAGCTGTATGTCTAGGATCGCAGCTCTCACCAACCTAACCATTTACAACTCCCTCCAAATGTTTGAGGGATAAGTAGCCTGGAAATGCCAAACATGTGATACTTCTTGCAATCTCCCTTTCAGCTGGGACTCTTTGTAAAACTTCTGACGAAGGACATTCTATCTTTCAAAGTATAACTCAGCAGTATGCCTCCTAAAAAGCAGAAACTAAGCACGCTAGCCTCTCCAATCCACTTCTTACCACACATATGGAGCGGCGAGGGACCCTCTCCTAGTAAACAGGATAGGCCCCCTTCAAATCCCCCCTCTGCAAACCCCTTGCAGACAGCCACTGTCCTGCACCTTGATCTGGAGCTTAGCATGGAGATGGACGCTCCTCGCACTGTACGCACACTACACCAGATGCTGATGGCCTTGAGAACCAATTTGGTTACTGAAATGAGAGTGTCGGTAAGGGAAATTAAATCTCAGAATTAGGTGATTGAACAGACCACCTGGAGACCAAAATGGAGGAACTTGTGGCCTTGCACAATAACTTAATCTCCACTCATGACTACCTACAAAATGAAGTCCCCTTTCTTAAAGATAAACTTGCTAATCTGGAGGATTGTTCTTGGAGAAATGACAAAATCCAGGAGATCCCTGATTCTGTTGCAATTTCACAAATTGTTGTCTACTGCTGATGACAAGGATTTCCACATCAACCTTATCCATCATTTGCCTCGACTGCCTTCTGCCTCTGGGAATTACAATAGGGATACCCGCCTTAGGGTCCACGTTAAAGAGACCATCCTGTGTGCTGCCAGAAATTCTGATAATGTGGATACTCTAGGGGATCTTCAATTGTACTCTGACCTTTCCCTGACTACAATCAACAAGAGATGTGCAGCGCAGCTGATCACAACAGAGCTACAAACGCAAAATATTTCCTACCATTGGGCATTTCCATTTAGTCAAACACGATGGCTATACATACATTATATCTTCCCTTGAAACTGGTAGAAAGTTTTTGGAAGAATAGCAGGTTCCTCTACATCCTGGCTCTTCCATACAGGAGGCCCCTCCTCGTACCTCAATTGGAAAGGGCCAAGTCTGTTTTCCTTAACCTGGAACTTGCTTGCCATTCCTCCATGAACCATGCTACATATATTGTATTTATTTCCCTATTTTTGTTTTGCTACATAAGCTACCCTCAACACAGCTTGAGTACACATTATTCTATTTTTACATTGGTCCGCACTCCTCCTTGTGCTTGACGGTATACTCTGAATATGTTTTCCAGTTTACTTTCTGGTTTGTGTGCGGTTTCTCTTTTATCTCTTTCTGCCATAAATCTGATTACAATTTTGCCATACTGTATTAGAAACGTACTTATTTGTCTCATGCTGTTATTTGTTTGTTAGATAAAAGCTTGTTTACCTGGTTTCCATGATACCTGTCCCAGTGTTTTATTGTTCAGTTTGTTGGATTGGTGGTCTTTACCTCAACCACCTAAAAACATTTTGCTATATTCTTTTCTCTATGGTGTATGCAGGGCCGCCATCAGGGGGGTACAGGGGGTACTGTTGTACGAGGCCCGGGCTCACCAGGGGGCCCGGTACAACAGTGCAACACATACTTACCTGGGGGCCCGCAGTCCGCTCTCCGCTACTCTGTCTTCAGCCAGATCACATGATCACAGGGGGAATGATTCCTCTACCTCTGCAATCGCATTCTGGTGCCTGGCTGTCACGGTGACAGCCAGGCTGAAGACAGAGTAGCGGAGAGCGGACTGCAAGACAGCGGGCCCCCAGGTAAGTATGTGTTGCAGGGGGGGCCGCTCATCGGGAGGGGGGGGGCCCGTACTGGGCCCCATAATTTCTGAAGGCAGCCCTGGGAGAATGCTCTAGCCCAGTTCCTCGGTCTAGTTCTGCTTCCCCTTCCTCTTTTTTTCTGCTTTTTTCCTCCCTGTTCTCCTTTGACTGGTTCTGTGTTACTCCGGGGACACATCTCCATGCTGCAATACAGTTGAGTACTTTTTTTTTGTCATTTTCGTGCTCCATTCCACAGTACACCTCACCTCTACTATCCTGCCCATCTGATTCCCTTATAGTCAAGTTTTTTTCTTTGAATGTTAGGGGTCTAACTCCCCAGACAAACAGTGGTTGGCCCTTACTACTTTCCATAAACATAGGTCGGATATTATCACATTGCAGGAAATGCATTTTTCCTCCCAAGTGCACCCCCTTTATAGGGACAATAGATTATCCATGTGTTAAGCTGCTGATGGTCCCTTTAACAGGAATGGAGTGGTGTGACTGGATCACGTATAAATATCTTATGGTATAAATTTATTTAAAGGAAATAGCACAAGACGCTTATTTATATAATTGCCAATGCACTTATTTTGATATTGTGTATATTTTGAGATAGGAAATCGTTATTTCTGAGACCAGGGTAGAAAATTTGCTTTTTCTATTTTACCCTTGCTAAAGGAAATACCTTATTTTTGATATATATATCATTATCATCACCATTTATTTATATAGCAACACTGATTCCTCAGTGGAGAACAGAGAACTCATTCACATCAATCCCTGCACCATTGGAGCTTACAGTCTAAATTCCCTAACATACACACACAGAGAGAGAGAGTCAATTTTGATAGCAGCCAATTAACCTACTAGTATGTTTTTTTGGAGTGTGGGAGGAAACCGGAGCCCACGGAGATAACCCACGCAAACACGGGGAGAACATACAAACTCCACATAGATAAGGCCATGGTCTGGAATTGAACTCACTGTGAGGCAGAAGTGCTAACCACTTAGCCACCGCGCTGCCCTATGATACAATGAGTTTTTGTTTAGAAAGTCTGCTGTGTATTGTGATGTGGGGAAATGACTTGCGAGAGGTTCATACCGTTCTTTGGGAATGTGTATTCTGCAACTGTTGGAACAAAAGGTCTCATGCTAATCAGGCCTTTTGATGTGTGAGGCCTTTTGAAGATAGGAAGGGTTAATTAAGAACTTGCTACTAGATTTCCCGTGTCTAAAAGCAAGATGCAGGACATCACTGAATTTGCAAGACATCACAGCGTTTCCAGAATTTCACAGATAAGTGTAAATAATGTTAGCTTTGCGATGCATGTAAATCTATGTTATGTTAAACAGGGTACATCCTGATTCTAAAAATAGCCTGTGTCCAAATCTGTATAGAAAGCAATGTACTGTACAATGAAATATATCATTCTGATGTTCCATCTGACCTGACCACTGATACCTTTAATCAGTGGAACTGTCCTTGTCAGGACACCTGAGCGAAAAAAATCATCACTCTTTGCTTCTAGACCCTGCTTGACAACTTCTTCAATATTGTTGTAATCCTGTGACCTGCAGATTAGACCCTAAATCTAATCCGTTCACCGGCTGTTCCTGAGGTTGGACCCAGCTATCCAGTACCGCCGCTCTGCCACTACGCTGCAGCTTTGGTCAGTGTGATAGGCCAGGCAGCATCCATCCACAGCAACCCTGATCCATAGTAAGAGGTCCGGAGTTACCAGCCCAAGTGTACCAGCACAGGAGTACACTATCAGTGACAGTTACCCAGAAGGAACGTGGTTCTGAGCGCCATAAAGGTGCTCAGTGGTGGCAGCATTGTAAGCCCCTCCTACTGCAGCAAGAGGCCGCATTTGGGATAACAAAGGAACGGTGGCAAAGTAAGCCCAGCCGGTTCCCAGCAACAACAGTCAGGGTGGCATAGATGGTCTATCCTGTCACAGATTTCTAGTGGCAAACAGTGGGATAACCGCAGGTGGCATTTCGGGAACCAATTAGGAGAGCCGGGTTATTCAGGAGAGGAATAACTACAGCCAGGAGAGCGCACAGGATGTTTGATTACACCAATGTGTCCAGGGCGGAACTCGAAACTCTGTGCAGTGCCAACGGCATTGACATCAGCCATTCGCCAAACAGGGTGGAGATGAGAGAAGCGCTGAGAGAATGACACCAACAGCATGGTACCCCAGATGCCCAGACAGCAGAGATCCCTGCTCAACAGCCTGCAGACACCTCTACCCAACAGACTTCACACGCACAACCAGCCCCTCTTTCCTATGATGAGCTCAAGGCTGCCGGGCTAAAGATCCAGCTGGCGGCCTTAGGGGACAACGTATCTGCAGCTTAGCAGGCACAGGTCATCGAGGCATGGCGCCAAGAGGGAAGGGCACCAGCCATGCAGCCCAGGGGTGAGGCACCCCCTAGAGGATCAGGACTTTTATCTTTAACTTGCCCTAAATTTGAAGACTGTGTTGGGAATATTAATGAGTACCTGCGGGTATTTGAAAGGACTTGCAGGCTACACGCTGTAACCAGAGAGGAATGGGTTAAGCATCTGGTGCCCACACTGCAAAGACGTGCAGTGGAGGCCTACCGTTGGGTGCCCACAGAGAGCTGTGTGGACTATGATATAGTGAAAAGGGCACTCCTTAAACGGTACACTATTACCCCAGAGACCTTTCATCTGAAGTTCCAGGACTTAACAAAGGACCTCCATGCCAGCCAAGAAGAGTTTGCCATCCTTCCGTGGGAGTCTGCCAGGAAGTGGGTGCGTGCAGCAGGTGCCCAGACTGTGGATGAGGTAATAGACTTAATGTGCTAAGAACTGTTTCACCGCCGGTGCGCACCAGAGGTGACAGAATGGGTGCTGGACCGGAAGCCAGGCACCCTGGAAGCAGCCGCCCAGCTGGCGGATCAGTATGTGGCAGTGAGGCCACATTGGCAGAAGCGCCAGGCTAACAGCCAGCGACAAAGGACTGTACAAACAGGGGGACACCTCTCTATTACTCACCCCCAAAAGCAAATACCTAACCCTCCGGGTACCACTCGCCAGCCACCGCCCTGCCCTATACCTGTAAACTATCAGAGACCATCGGAGCCCAGGATGGAGAGGAAGTGCTACAGCTGCGGGAAAACTGGTCATTTAAGGATGGACTGTCCCACAGCCCCAGCACCCCAGTTATTTCCAGGTGAAACACGTAGGTTTGGACTTATTAATCTCGTTTGATCGATCAAACATTTTTTTCACTTTCAAACCGGCAGAATCGCCTCTGCCTGCTGGCTACTGTCTGCACAGCAGGAAGTCTGAATAGGGCATTCTATTTGCCAGTGTCTAGTACTACTCTGCATTGGACCGCTGAAATTCCACATCCACACACAGAAACTCATTGCAGTGGCGGGATCGTCTCGCTGAAGTTCTACGATATCAGCTGTGCCGGGCGCTACCACATACAGGATTCTATTGAAGCTACAGAAACGGCTAGCTGAATAATCAGGAACTCACTGCAGCGGCGGGAGTGTCTCGCTGAAGTTCTACGATATTAGATGTGCCGGGCGCTACCACATACAGGACTCTATTGAAGCTGCAGGAACGGCTAGCTGAATAAACAGATTGGTGGTTATCCACATGCTTGATCCTTTTTAGTTAGCCCACTATATGCTTCAACTCTCTGCACGACAGATTCTTCTACAGAATCGAGTAAGTACTCACCTTATGTTCCTTTTGCTGGGAGGCTGGGATGACGGATCCCCTTTTTTTCTTTGGATTTAAATGAGAAAGCTATTTTTGGAATGCGATTGGAGACAATTAGCTTGCAGTTTGGAGCTAGGGAATTGTTTATATACTTTTTTGGACACATTTTATGTTCAAATTGACATTTTTTTTGTGTTTTTTATGCTATCTGGCCAGAAGCATGTGTTTTTATTGGTTGATAACCATCTCCTTGAATATAATTTTATACATCTATTGTGTGGTTTTTGTTTTTGTTCTGTTCTGATTTATTTGTTTTATTGTACTGTTTGTTTAGCGCCTAGGAGTTTTCTCCTATATCGTTTTTTCTGTGAGGATTTGGGGTTTCCTTTGCTCTCCTAATCGGCAGCTTGTTTTGTTTGTTTTTGTTTGTTTATTAGGGAGCGCAGATGAGGATATTTTGTACAGGAGTACACTATCAGTGACAGTTACCCAGAAGGAACGTGGTTCTGAGCGCCATAAAGGAGCTCAGTTGTGGCAGCATTGTAAGCCCCTCCTACTGCAGCAAGAGGCCACATTTGGGATAACGTAAAAGAATGGTGGCAAAGTAAGCCCAGCCGGTTCCCAGCGACAACAGACAGGGTGGCATAGGCGGTCCATCCTGTCACAAGTGGCTATCCTATTAAGTACGTGTGTTTCTTTTGCTCTCCGCTCTAAAATAAAGGTTAAGTCGCAGAGGTTTCTTATTCTCATGGGTACAGTAGACGAGAAAAAAATGACTATTGTGTCTCTTTACACACTGAACGATATACAAACGCCCTTCCTTAAACTGCTCTGTGAGGATATCTATAAAGTGAGGCTTGGCCACCTTATTATCTTAGGTGATTTTAATCTGACTTTCAACCCAAAGTTTGATAAGTCCCGTGGCCCTGGTCTTGACAACAACATATCCAATTCAGGCCCCTCCATTGCATTTCATAAATTGTTATCGGAATACGACCTATGTGATGTCTGGCAAGTTAACTCCCCCGGTGCAAGGGAATACATATACTATTTCACTATATATAACTCCTATTCAAGAATAGGTCTTATATTTTCCAGTGACCTTACAACACACGTTTGTTTGCTTATCACAAAGTCTGATCACGTCCCCTTAGAATCTGGAATCAGACTAAGGTATCTCCCAGACCCCAGAGAATGCCTAGCTTTCTTTTATTGTCTCTGGAGCTTTAATCGTATATAATATAGATATATATTACACACACACAAATCAACTGGAGCATACTTCTATTTTTAATTATTTAAATGCCCTAAACGCTTTCCTTCAAGGTAGAATAGTCAAATTGGCCCAGACAGGAAAAAATGATGTGCCCAAACCCAATTAGACCTTGACTCTCAACTGGCTAATTTGAAAACTCGCAACTAGGTCTGCCCCTGAAAAGCGCTACAAACGAAAGCTGAATGCTGTAAGGAAATAATTAAATGATCTCTTCCTATCCCACATACACACCGCCTTAACTAGGATGCAACAAAAGTTCTATTCCGCTGGCATGGAGCCAGTAGTTTACTTGTCCGAAAACTTAGGGGTCAGTAGGCTAGGAATAGGATAAAACTTCTTATAGATTCCTGCATTATCTAGACATATGAGCTGGCGCAGATTGCTAAACTTTTTGCAAAGTACTATGAACACCTTTATCATGTCTGGGACGACATTGATACTTCATAACCGACTGTGACCTCCATTACCACATTCCTTGGACATTTACATCTCCCTTCCCTGGATGCACAGAGCTTGGCTTCCCTTAATCTTCTCTGGTCACAAAAAGAGGTTGAACACATAATTGACCGCATTCCAAATGATAAGGCATCTGGTCTGTATGGACACATTAATAATTTTTATGTCAGTTTTAAGGATGACCTTGCCTATATCTTAACAAGAATGTATAACACTATGTGTGGTGGTAGCTTCGAGCTTAAAGTGTTGGAAGCTTAGATAGTCACAATCCCCAAACCCGGTAAAGATCATTCAGACTGTAAGAATTACAGACCAATTAAGCTGCTCAACAAATATAGGGTATAGGTGAGCGCTCTCAATCTGACTATGTAACAATGAAGCTCCTATCAGGCATCAAAATAAAAAAACCATAACAAAGGAGCGCAAAACAGTAGACAGTGAAAATGGAAATATGAGTCAATAATTGGTCTATGGTAGTGAAAACAAAAGAAGATAAAATGCAATGTAGAGTAATGAATGTTGAGAAATAAATGTTTACAGCCTTTTGCAGAGTGAGTCCTAGCTGAGTTCTGCGTGAGCTAGACTGAATGAAGAGATGTATAAGTCCAGTGCCAATTCTTACCCTACAGCGCTTAGCTGGCTAGTCTTATTCTAATCCATGTGATGTGCTGGGCTTGCTGAGCAGTCTCCTTCCACATCTACATTGATACTCCCGCACGCCGCTTCTGTCAAAAGCTTTCGTTTTTTGCAGTCACCGTGACCCGCACTTGGAACGCACTTTACATAGTGGTATGGCTGATTGCTAATCAACTAAACCCTCTGCAATTGATCCGTCCAGACCAGGTGGAATTTATAGAAGGCCACAAAGCGTCTTGTAATGTCCATTACTATAGTCACCAATAAAGATTGTTCGATGCGATGAATGTAGTTCCAACGCACAAGAGATTTAATAGCAAAGTCTAACAAAATACAATAAAGTATAAGAAAGTATAATTGATACATTACGCTTGTGGACTGAATCCAGTAACAGCCATTCAATTGCGAAGTCTGTGGTCAAAGAGGCAGTTACTAGGTCCAGTGCTTGTCTATATACAGTTTGGTTTGAAAAAAACAGTGATGATATCACAATGTACACAAGGATAACGCTAAGAAAGTTTTTCATTGGTTCAGGGTTATGATGATTCAGAACAATGCAGTCCATAGGTCAGTTCAAACGATTCTTCCCCAAAGGTGGGGCAAATCACTCCAAAAGCTGTGCACATGTTGTTCATAAGAGAACCACCTAGACACTGTTTTAAACTAACCCATTAACAGAGTATTCATGAGAATTAATCTTACACTAATCATAACTAGCGATCACTATGTGTGATCGCTCCTCCGATGATACATATACCTGCTGGTAAAATGTGGATTAATGGGAGACCAAACCCCATACATTTTTTAGGACCTGAACCATAAACACCTTTTAATGTAGGTTTATCTTTGTGCAAATAATCTCTAATTCTTAATAATAAAAGATTGAGAGTTGTAACTTTATTAAATGTAAACTATTTAGAAATGTAAAAGTGAGGGAAAGAGTATTTGTTCTGTTTGCCTGTGCGATTGCGTAATTAACCCCGGCATGAAGTAGCGTACTAATCGCAATCGCACTTCAAACTATTACAATCAATACTTCATTCATTTAGAACGACTTTGACTTCTGATAACACATGCTGCATTTTGGATATTGTTGATCTGCTTGCCGAAGAATTAGATTAACCACAAGGGGGTTTATTTACTAAACTGCGTGTTTGAAAAAGTGGAGATGTTGCCTACAGCAACCAATCAGATTCTAGTTATCATTTAGTCAGTACAGTCTACAAAATCTCCTTGTGTGCCAGTGGGAGACAGTATATTTGGGGCCCTATTGCTCTTATTCAATAGGTGGTGGCAAAAATGAAGTGGGTGTGGTTGTCTGAGCACTGTCTGGGGGAGATTCGGCAAATCTGTAACCTGTGTGATAGGCGAGAGGAAGATTAAGTGCTGGAATTGTCTGTAACCCCATACAGTAAACACTTCAAGTCACAAGTGCGCAGAGTGCAGTTTGTGACTGGTAATGGCAGTGAGAAGAGGTTTCCTGACAAAATAGAGGTGATGTATTGTTTGACTGTGTGAATATATGATAAGATATTAAATCAGGGATTGGTTAGAAGTTGCTATTCGTGACAAATATGCTTTCCTGGGACCTCCCTCTGCCCTTCCATCTCCTACAAGAACGATTTAATATATACGTCTAAAGACAAATATCTACAAATCGAGCATTGGGAAATGGACACCTCTAAGATTAAACACTCTCCTCATACACCCCCCCTCCCAGTTCTTGGATAGATTGACAAGGGGTAGTAGTAGAGGAGGTACAGCATGCTAGTATCCCAGAGATATCTCACTCAAAACCTCAAAATTACACTGGGAGAGAGACCTCCATATGACCATCTCTCTTACCCAGTTTAAGAGAGTGTTCCTCACCTCTTAGTATGTCAAAGTGTATTAACCATACCGAAATGCAGGTCAAACTGTTTAGTTGACTGTATCTTACGTCCTCTTGTAACACAAAATATGGCCTTCTCAGTACAAGTGTTGTTGGCGACAGTGTACTCAGATTGGAGATATTATGCATGTTTTCTGGGATTGCCCAATCATTCAATCACCGTGGAGTAAAGTATTTAGCTTAATTTCTATTGTATTGGGGGTGCTATTGCTCCAGATCCTGCATTGACACTTTTACAATTATATCCGGGACTGTTCTGAAACAAGATATATTATGTCTTCGGACACATTCTAATAGAGACTATAGCTCAGAGGTGGAAAAATTCCTCTCCACCCAGTATGGTCAAAATTGTCTCCAAAATTCAATTTAGTTTTGATATGGAGAAAATAGACAACCCTTATTCCTCCTCTGCTTCTGCCTCTCTCACAAAATGGTTTAAATGGCCAGACTTCATTAGACCCTGTTGTCATTCCCAATCCCCCAGCCTTCAATTTAATAGAACTTCCTCAATCTCAATCTAAAATTATTTATTGTTGTGCATTTGTTTATAGGACTGGTTTGTAGCTGGATGCTATGTTATATATTTTCATTCTAGTATTGTACATGATTTCTGTTTATTGATTTTACATCTCTTGTGCATTTTGTACCTGTTTGAGGTGTGTCATCCTTTTTGAGTAACCACCTTCCCTTTTGTTATATCGATTTTCCCCTCCTTTTTTACTGTACCACAAAAAATTTTCTGGAAAATTTAATAAAAAGTATTGTTAAAAAGAAAATTGATTGAGGTATAAAGTAAACTGCAAACATTGCTTTACATAAATCTGCCCAAATTAATATACTCTGCAAAGCTAATATTAATCTCTCACACTCAATTAAAATAAAAGATATTAAAATTAGTGTTATAGTTACTTACCCAGTGCTGCACATCCGGAGATTTGCTCATGATAACAGGTAATTTACTTTCTGTATATTCTATAGATCAAACACTAGAGCACTATATCCAAAACTGTAGAAATAATACACTAGAGATGAAAGTGATGGTGGCCATTTTATTGTGGCCAATGTTCATGAAAACATATGCCGTTGCTAATTTTAATGCATCCTAGGCTGCAGACAATGTTTTATAGTTGCTTTAATATACCTGGGAGGGTCCTTGATTAGAGAAAGGGGGATTTTGGGTAACTGAAACCCCCATCTAAGTCATACTTGCTTACTTTCAGGCAGTGCAGTCTGGGAGAGGGGCACAACTAGAGGGCGGGAGGGGCAGGGCACGGTCAATTGAATCATTTTGGCCCCATCCCCTCAATGAAAATAATGTTTTGTCACCGGGGCAGGACCAAAATGACGCGATTTACCACAAATCACTTTATTTTGGCCATGGAATAGCGGGATGCGGGAGACTTGCCTGCTCTCCCGGAAGTTCGTGAGGCAGACCCGGGTTTAGTGAGTCTCCCGGACATTCAGGGAGAGTTGGCAAGCATGGTGCAAGTGTGCCCAAGATTATCTTAATCCACCACTGCTTTTATCACAAGCCTTTTCTCTACTTAATTATGAATGGAGTTGATATTCTTATATGACTTTCATATTATTCATACTGTTTATTAAATTCTATGGTAGATAGTATCACTACATAGACTTAAAGTTCACTGCCATAATTTTGAATTGAATTACTCTTTCAGTAGAGTTCACATTGGATATGTAAGGGGTGGAGGATCCAAGTATTAGTCTTAAAAATGTTTCATACAATTTAATAACATTTTGTTTTATATAAAGCGGCTTCAATGAACAGCTGTAGTGTGGAAAAGGACAGTAAAATGTCACCCAGAATAGTACTAGGTAACCTACCACACCTACCCTAATGCTAGTGTTGGGTTCTCTCCATACATAGGTGAGTCCTAAAATTAACCCTGGACATGACATTGAATTGGTTTGTGAGCACTGAATTTAAAAGTGAAAAGTGCATAATGTAGACTCTTCTGAGTTCAGATCTGGTTGAAAACTTTATATAATTAGAGAGTAGTTGGAAAAAGTCAAAGATTTTTTACAAATTTTATTGTATCTGGTTGATTGAGAATATGCATCTAGTTCAAATGGTAAAAAATTCTGAACTCACTACATATGGTGTTTGCAGTTTTTCAAACAGCTAAACCCAGTTCTCCACTTGTGGCACAGATCAGTTTCCACAGCTTTGTAAACTATTTAGTTACTATGATATTTATTTATAAAATGCCAGAAAAGGTCCGCAGCAGTGTACATGAAATTTACATTTTAGATCTCTCAAGTCAATGATGGATGAGGATATAACAGGACTTTACTAAGTGAATATAATAAGTGGAAATGGAATGGCAACACTCTTTAACAGGCAATGTTTTCTTTACCAGGTGCTTAACAATAGTCCAGCAAGTGATAAGGCAAGGTCCCAGAATGGAAGCACAATGGCAAAGTCCCAATATAGTAACAAAAAAAAAAAAAATCAACAAAGGAGCGCTTATGAACCTAAATAAATCTGATTAAGTTGCTGCTTTTACCACAGGCTCTGGAACCTGCAAAGAACATTTATCTAAAAAAAAACAAAAAAAAAACGCAAACTTAAAATCAATACAATACAATTTACTATTCATTGAAAAATTAAAACAAATACATATATATGAATGGGTGAAGTGCCATGACTTAAAATGAAACAATCAGCGCAGTCCAAATCCTTGGTGTTGTCAGTATATAGTAAATTGAACATGAAACACAGTCCACATATCAAGCGACTTGTGTATGGTTCATAAATTACCAATCAGCTATCAGCTGGGCAAAATGGCAGTCGGCACAGCTCTGTGTGCGTATCCTCTTCAAGGCAAGATAAAACAGGGTATACGTAAGAAAAAATTACCATACAATAAATATGGTGATTCACCGTTCCTCCAACATGTATGCTGAGCCAAAGAGATAGTATTCAGCTGCAAGCCCTTGAGTCTTCCTGCTAACACCTGGTACTGCACATGGGAAAAAAAGGGAATCAACCCCAGGGTTTAAAAATACTCACTTCACTCCAAAGAGAATCAGCAAATCTATTGCCTGACGCAATTCTCGGCATTACTAAGCCGTTTCATCAGATATTTCAATATAGTAACAAGATAGTCAAATCCCAGACAATGTTAGTCACTGCTGTTCCTAGATGTTAAGATTACTCACTCCGGAGTATGACCTCTTCAATCCACCATACCAAATTAGCACCAAATTGGATTTGTGGGCTTTGGAGAAAACACGCCCTTAAATACATTGCAATTTTAAATTTAGCTGTCAAAGTCACCGAATATCAACGAGAAGCAGAAATCGCAGATTAATACATTTGCCCCTAAGTATCCTACTTCCTGTCTCACCACCAGAGAACTTATACTGACGCCACTCCATGCTCAGACCTGTTCATTTTTATAGAAATGCGATGCAAAGTAATAAAGTGTAAATCTTGCTACTGCACCATCCGCATACTTTAACAATGACATGGATATTAGAGCAGCATGTGAGGCTCAGTGATTAGTACTTCTGCCTCCCAGCACTGGGGTCATGCGTTTGATTCCCAACCAGGGCTTTGTCTGTTTGGAGTTTGTATGTTCTCCCCTGTGAACATGATGCTGTGTAAGGCTCGTACACTAATCATCATCATTTATATAGCACAACCACTTCCACAGCCCTGTGCAGAGAATTTATTTTGTGGTTATTCACATAGGAGCTTGCAGTCTAAATTCTCTAACACACACACGTTAATTTTGTCTGTAGCCAATTAACCTACTGGTATGCTTTTTGGCTGTGGGAGCAAACCCACACATTTAAACTCTATACTCAAATATTTACAGGTTTGCTATATATATTAGACTGCACAGTATGAAAAAAAGTAAATCCAGGGCACCTCAGACAGAGCCTTGGGAAATCCCCATGAATAAATAAATATATATATATATATATATATATATATATATATATATATATATATATATTGTAACAAAGGGAGGCATTTATCTGACAAGAGGCAGAGAAAGTATACAAACAGAATAAAATATTGGCACAGTTATGCACCTAGGTTGAGGTTAAACCAGGTAAAAACGTATGTGTAGTTTAAAGTTTGCTAACTTACATGATTTCCTCTTAGCAAACAGACAGGGTGTGTCTGATTAGTCCAAACAGAGGCAGTGATGGGCGTTTCCTTATAAAAAGAAGGTGGGTGTGTCACCTGCCCATCAAGCTAAGGCTGGGGGAGGAGTATCATGTATAAAAGCTTGACTGTGTTACTTGTTCAGGGAGATCAACGCTGGGGAAGCTGGCTGGTCTTGAGAAAGCTGAGCTATGTCTAGCTAGCGTTTAAGGTCTCCAAGTATTGCTGTGAAATCTGTACGGTGTCAAAACATTTACCATCCTGACAATAAAACTACATAAAAAGGAAGAAGTTGTTCGCGTGTGCTTCAGCAGTAGCGGGCTCTTGCCACAAAATAAATATATATATATATATACACACACACACACACATATACATACACACATATACACACACCTATACAGTCAAGTCCATAAATATTGGGACATCAACACAATTCTCATATTTTGGGCTGTATACACCACCACAATGGATTTGAAATGAAACTAACAAGATGTGCTTTAACTGCAGACTTTCAGCTTTAATTTGAGGGTATTTACATCCAAATCAGGTGAACGGTGTAGGAATATAGAAACGGTTTCTATATGTATATATAAAAAACACCTTTCCACTTCCTCTCATCTCGGTCCTGTTTGATCAACTTAGAGGTGCTACCATCTTCACCAAAATTGATCTCCGCGGGGCATACAATCTCATCCGCATCAGAGAAGGAGATAAGTGGAAGACAGCTTTCAATACCCATTCTGGCCACTACGATTTGGTTATGCCGCCCGTCTTTCTAATGCACCAGCTGTCTTCAAAAACCTGAAATTAAGTTCTCCGGGAGTTCTTCGATCAGTTCGTGGTCGTATAGTTGGATGACATGTTAATATACTCCCACTCCTTGTCTCAGCACCGGCTCCATGTTCAGCCGGTTCTCCATAAGTTACAAAATCATTTTGCCAAGCTTTAAAAATGCCAGTTTGAAGTTCATAGTGTATCATTTCTAGGATATATAATATCCTCTACCGGATTCTCTATGGACCTAAATAAAGTTCAGGCTATTTTGGATTGGGTGCGGACCATTAGTCTGAAAGCTGTACAAAGGTTTCTGGGTTTTGCCAATTACTAACGAAGATTTATCCAAGGGTGCTGTCAAAACGTCGCATCCCAGGGGGGAGATTAGCCGGGGGTGTACGTATTAATAAATTATTCACTATCAGCCTCCTGTGACCGATTAGGTCAGGCTGAGCTTTTGTGCTAAATACCCAGAGCAGCTGTTCGCTGCTCTGTGTATTTAAGGCAGGGAGGACTGGACCTACCTGCCGGTTATAGCGTCTTCAGACCTGTGCTGTTGCTGACCTGCTGTTGGATTCCTGTTTGCCTGACCTTCAGATGTGACCCTTGCCTGTTGCCCTGACCCTTTGGCTTGAATACTGGACTCTGCTTTTTCACTTGTCACCCTGACAACGGCCATCATTGATGAGCTTTCACTACACTGAGCTTAAGACCTGGAGGCATCTAAGTACCTGTGAGCACATTAAGCTCTACGGGAAAGGCGGCTGCTAAAGGTGAAGACCTCAATAACAATCCATTTGAAAAGCTCATCTTCGTAGTTGTGAGTCCTAAATGCTGCAGAAGAATAATACAGAGGAGGCCCTGAGGCAGGATGATAAATATGTCCAGTTTAAAGAACAGCTAAGAGACCTGAGAAAACAAATGGGTGTGTCACTGCCCCCTGCAGACGAAGATTTAGAAGATGAAGACGAGGAGATAGCCGTCACCCAGAGCACTCCTATAACACAGTTGGAGATGATGAAACCAGTGAAAAACAATATGTCGTCACACGTACGAGAGAGAAGCAATTGAAAGGATGATTGATAAAAAAAACTTAAGTACATTTAGGTAATATTGGCACACAGTGGTAGCAGAAAGGAAAAGTAGTGCAAGATGAAATGGTTCTTGGGACCCTCCCACCTACCCCTATAATTGATCTTAAAAAGGACATGCATGCTTCAACAAACCAAGCACTTCAGTGACAACGAGTGGCTAAAGTGATTGGTCTGTTTGGGTCCCCCACAAAACAAGGTAACAATGGGCTTAAGGCAGCTAAGGTAACACTGCTGTCAATGAACTCTACAGTGGCAAGATGTTGTTGTCATCATCCTCAGCCTCATCCTCAGTGTGTACATCCTCCTCACACAATATTCATTCATCCCCCCAGGAAACCACCATTACAGAAGTCTCTAAAAAAAAATGTCAAAAAAAAATGCTGAATAATAAAGGTGAATCTTTACTGTAGAAAAACATAAAATTGCCAACATGTCATTTTACACAAATATTAATAAGCATTCCAGCATCGGCTACCATGCTTCTCTCAGCTAGATCCCAGCACCTGCAATCTACACTGTCATCATCCTCACACAATACTAATTAATCCCCGCTGGAATCCACCATTACAGAAGTCTCTGTACTTTCATCTAAATGCCAGTAAAAGCGTTCCTCGTGGAATTTGTAGTTCATTATACGACAGAGCTGTCACGATTTTTGGGCAATTCTTTTAGACCAGACCAAATGACAAAATGTTCTGTTGAAACATCTGCATCATCCCTGGGTCTCTCAGAAAAGCTTAGTTTTTTTCCTAGCAGCAGTAGCCTGAGAAACTGAAGGAGGGGACGCCATTGTGTCAGGTACCACTTCAGCTGTCAACTTGCTCACCAGGAGCTCATTGCATCTCTTGTTATCTGGGACAGTGGGGAAAAAAAAGACATAGCTCTTAAGCCTAGGATCAAGCATAGTTGCCAAAATGTAGTGATACGGTTTCCAGAAGTTAATAACTCTTCGATCCTGGTGAAGCGATTAAAGTACTTCATCTACAAGTCCGATATACTTAATTTCTTTGCTTCAACTCCTCCAATTTTTCAAGGTGCTTTTCCAAAAGTCTAATTGAGGGAATCACTTTGCTCAAGCTAGCAATGTCTGAACTTAGTTCACAAGGGACTACTTTGAATTGTTTCGTTTCAGCACCTTGCACAACACGGAATGTATTCTCCACTGCGCTGGACTAAAATGCATTCCCCCTCCTTTCCCAATGTCATAGCTTGTGGCATAAGCGTGGGTGGATTTTTTTTATCCTCACAAGCATATAAAGTGTGAATTCCACCTTGTTACCACCTCTTGCTTCTGTTGGTGGCAGGGCAAAATAAATTGTTCTTGCAGCTGCTGCAATTTCCTACCTGTTGAAGGTTGAAAATGTCCCGACATTTTTTAGACCACAGACAACATCTCCTACAGGTCCCTGTCATTCTTCAAAAAGCTTGGTACCACCAAGTAGATTGTGTGAACAAACAGGGAATGTGATGGATTTTACCCCGCTGTAATGCTCTCACAATATTGGTGGCATTCTCATAAATGACAAATCCTCAGAAGAGTCCAAATGGGATAAGCCATGTTGCAATGACATCCCTTAATTTTTCAAACAGGTTGTCTTTGGTATGGCTCTTAGTGAAGCCACTGATACATAAAGTAACCTGCCATGGAATAATCTGGCGTTGTTTGGTACATGCTGCTGCTGTTCCTGCTGCTGAAGGCAATTCACTAAAGATTATATGACTGACAGCCCACTGGGTTAGTTTGCACAGTTCCGCTTGTCCACATATCTGTGGGTAAGTGTACAGGGTGTAGATGTTAGGAACCCCTCCACACGGCACAACACAACCCGGAATCTACTCTGCCAATCAGGTGTTCACTGGAGCCCCTGATGGTGGGGACAGACCGGGCCGCAGACTGACAGAGGGTCGTGAAGTGTGTACCGGCTGGGGAGAACCCAGGCGAGCGGAGTGAGGTCCACGCAGTGGTCAAGGGCCGGCAACATGACAACAGTATCGGTAAGCAAGCTGTGGTCAAGGGTCACAGGCGGATAGCAGAAACGGTAAACAGGCCAGAGATCAGGGTCACAGGAAACACAAGCGAAGTCCAATTCAAAGCCAAGGGTCATACACGGGAAATCAGTAGCGGTATCAAAATACAGGAACAGGAACAAGCAGGTCAGCAGACTGGAGCACAGAAGCTATAACCGGCAATGAGGCAGCAGACCTCATTGCCTTAAATATCCAGATGGACCAATCAGAGCCTGCCCCCAGATAAAACACACTTGCAGGCTAATTGCCTGCTACACTATGCGCCAATCAGGGCTTAGCCCTGGCATCCACACTTGCAGGCTAATGCCTGCTAATTCAGCCACAGGCTGAATCTGATTGTTTGCCCCATATGCGCGTGCGCACCCGGCTGACTGGCCGCCGTGCTGCAGAGGCGTCCGACCGTTGCCTTGGCAACGGCCGGCAGTTGGGCGGAAGTGACGTCCCGGTCGTCATGGTGACGGCCGGGACGCCGGGAGGCATAGGAAGCGAGCCGCCGCGGCTCGTGACAGTAGAATGGCATTTTGTAGCCCAATAATTACATTTTATGGAACCTTCTGGTAGAGGTGAGGAATTGCTTTTCTAGTAAAATGGTGTTGTGGTGGAATTTGGCAACGGGAACACAGGACCTCAATAAAACTGTCTAAAACCAGCTGCATTAATTGTGGATATTGGACACAGATCTAATACTAGCATAGTCGCTGTGATCCACTTTGAAACTGGGTGACAGCTTTCATAGTCGCTTCCTCTTGCAAAGGATTGTTTAACAGTCAATTGTTGTAAACTGCTAGTCGCATTCTTGGTCTACTTCTGGGTTGAAGATCCACCCCCAGCAGCAGATGCAGCTGGACTAACACACAAAAATTCTTCAGAGTAATCCTGGAGAGGGGAGAAGTTAACTAGCCTTAGCAACTTGGATACAGGACTAACTCCTACCATTAATGAGGATAGTGATGAGGAAGGTGTTGTCGGTGTGTCTTTACAAATATTACAATTTGCTAGACAGCTGTTGTAAGTATTGTGTAAAAGTAATTCCACACATAAGAGGTGAATTTGTTGGTCTTATGCCCACGAATGACAAAGGCTTTCTTCTTTTCACTGGCAACAACTGCTTCTACTGGTATAGGACTTGCACAAACATCATTCTCATCAACATCCTCATTAGCATCGTCAACTACACAAATATCCCCCTCATCCTGTTGCAAATACAAAGTGGTATACCCTTTATTTGAGTATCAACGGCTACATTGAGAGGCATACCACTGACAACCTGTTTGAAAAATTAAGGGATGTCATTGCAACATGGCTTATCCCACTATGACTATTGAGGATATGTCACTTGTGACAACGCCACCAATATTTTGAGAGCATTACAGCAGGGAGAATTCCATCACATTCCCTGTTTTGCTCACACAAATCAACTTGGTGGTACAGAGCTTTTTGAAAAATGACAGTGACATGCAGGAGATGTTGTCAGAGTTCCAAAATAATTTGGGTCATATTTGGCATTCTGCAACAGCATGTATGAGATTGCAGCTGCTGCAAGAAGAATCGAATTTGAGGAGGAATGTACATTAGTCAAGCGCAGTGGGGAATACTTTCCATGTTGTGCAAGGTGCCGAAACCATTCAAAGTAGTCACCTGTGCAGTGAGTTCAGACACTGTTAGCTTGAATCAAGTGATTCCCCTAATTAGACTTTTGGAAAAAGGGCTTGAAGGAGATGAAACTAAGCAATTCCGCTAACTATGCAGGACTTGTAGATCAAGTATTTATTCACTTCAGTACTGAGCCGGCTCGGCGAAATTCGGGTGAGCTCAGTTCTCGGACAACCAAGCACCAGTATCTCTAATTACAATAGTAAGCACAAAGATTATCTATACAGATTTTATCCAAAAGGTGAACTGACCATTCACTTTGGAGTATAAACTCAGATTTTATGACAGCGCTATAAGAGATTTTACACTATGCAATTTGCTACTGTATATCTGAAGCTCTGAGTTTTTATACTATTTAATACAAGATCTGCCTGCTCTTTTGGGAGACCTGCAACAATGGGATAATCATGACACGTACGATGTTGTGATTATAATAACCTAAGGGAAAAAATATTTGATCTCATTTTGTGCATTTTTGCCAATTGATGTTTAAATCAATAGAATTTACTAATACTGATTACACACTATTTATGCTGGCTAGCATTCCTCAATGCCAATTTTCTAGTCCTATGGTGCACCTTTCACTATATTCTTGATATTAGCTAATTTTTTAGGGGTTGGCACCCCTAAGATAGGATGTGACATAGAAATGCTTTAACGTGGAATCAGATGTTGTAATTTACCCTTGGAGTACGATCGCATGAGTGATTCTTTGTTTTATACCTTTAGGGTCATCATCTAACAACACAGCACCAAAAAAGGAGGGGGGAGGACAACCAAATATGTATACGAACTTCAAATACAGGTCCACCTTATACCCCAATCACCTGAAACGCCCCTGCATAACGACTTTCCAAAAATTAGTGGAGGAGGACCTAGAAGATGAAAGTGAGTAATGCAATCATTCACTCCAAGGAGAAAAGGCTATAGAAGAGCTCAATAAGAGTCAGGATTTGGTCATCAAACTGGACGATAAAGAGGGAGGGATCACTATCCTTGGTAAAATTGACTATCTAGCAGAACTAGAGAAACTAGAAGACACTACCACATATGAACATATTCAGGATGACCCCCCAACTCCCAATACCAAAAGAGCTTAGAGAAATTTATTAAAAATGCATCGCATTAATAAATCAAAATTAGGCTCATTGTCTATAAAAAAAACAAACAAGACTACCTGTGATATACCAACTATCAAATATCGTATTCGCATTTGGTACAAGTCTAACCAGCTATATAGATTTCTTCCGCCAGCCTCTAGTAACACAACAAAGAAGCTATTTGAGGGACACCAGACACACATTAGAAAAACTCAATAACATTGCATTGAAGCAGGCTGTAGACACATCAGAACCATATTAACAAACGAGTCTGGCTTACCAACAGAGCAGATTGATTTTCTCCATAGGAGTACTTCCTTCATATTGCAGCACAACTATTTTTGGCAAACAGTGGGTACTATAAATAGATTTGCAGGACTGCTATTTGGAGCTCAGTTACGCAAATCTATTTATGGACAACTGGGAGAGCTAACTTATGGGAAGACAACCCTTTTGCAAACAGTATCCTCCAAAGGCATTATTCTATAGTTGACGTGTTGTGCATTTGGACTGGCACTAGGGAAGATTTAGATTTATTTCTAGTATACATAAACAAGAATTACTTCAACATCAAGTTCACAGCCAACATCAGTACCGCAAAGGTAGAATTCTTGGATTTGGAAATCTATATTGTAGAAAATAGGATCAAGACCTACCTCAAAGATGATGATTGGTAAATTCACCCTTGGAAATGGCGTTAAGCCAGTATTTGTGGTGGCTACTGGAGGAGGGAAATTAAGAATTACAGACTCTGACTTAACTGTTTAAGCCTATAGCAGTACGACATAGAAGCCAACACAAATATAGATTCTTAGAAATGAATTATGACCGGACCCTAGTGGAACAGACCTAGACTGAGCTGAGAGACTAGACAGGTAAAGTCTCCTAGTTAAAAGATTAACACCACCACAAAAGACCAGATCAACCTCCCATTCATTACTAGGTATGGTAAAGACTCCAAGAAAGCTGAGGGGATCAGGAAACATTTTGGGGCTCTCCAGGGTGACAAAACACTCAAGGAAATCCTACCTAACAGACCAAAATTTGTGTATATGTAAAAAGAAAGAAAATAACCTTAAAAACCAAATGGTCAAGACCAGTATTCTAGCTAACACTCAGAATCAGACAAACACCTGCCTAGGGGAAAACAAGGGCTTTTAATGCTGCACCAGATGTCACACATGTAAGACCAGATTTAAAAAAAAAAAAAAAAAAAAGAAGACGGACTAAACCGAGAGACCCCTACACATCTAAGAGTACTAAATGTCGTACCTAATCAGTCAGTTCACCTGTATCAGTTTACCAGTTTATGAGCTCATCAACCAGAGAGAATAAGAGAAACTACAAGTTCTGAGCATTCAATATAGTATTCAATATTACAAGTTCACATATTTCTAGCACTCTTAATACAAAATTACGTAATTCAGCAAAACTACGCTCCTAACTATCTTAACCAATTATTGTGCATAATTCCTTTACACAACCTTGCTACATTCTCACAGGAATTTTCCAAAGGGGGCTGTTGGTTTATACTCTGTCTGCCTTATCCAAAGTCATGAGCGCAGCTTCTTGCAAACAAGATAATAATGAATAACTTCTACAAACTAGCTGTATTTAGGCTGTCTTTAAACTATAACAGAACAAAATGGCTGTAAGGCAACAAGATAGCGTCAGCTTAGCAAATCACATTTCTAAAAGAAATACAACCAGAGACAAAATCTCCTGTAGTAGGAGGCGGCATCTATTTATTAGAGCGCTCTTGCGGAACGCAAGAGAACTAAATATATAAATACATTGATTTTTCTCTTGGTACTGAATTGGCAATGGACACAAACCACTAATTGCAGGAGGTCTGCAATCCTCCAACATGGATGTTCACAAAACAAATATAAACCATGGATAAACATCAATATTTGATTAAAAATACATTAAAAACTACAATCAATAAGTAATAACTCAATAAAAAGTGAATGAGAATAACAAAATATATCAATGTTAACCATGTGTGTATATTCAACTCTACTTGTAAAATAGTAATATGGAAAATCACTTTTTGGGAAATATATATATATATACACACACACACATACATACCACACAAATTAACCCGTGCATGGTATTCATGCATTCTAGTCAAATCAAGCTACTTAAGGTGTTAAAAAGGTTCTTGTCATGCATTTGGGCCTAGCCCAGGCCTCCTCAGTGGAAGAGCGTTACTTCCCGACGCAAGCGCCCTTTTTTAACGTGGTTTTGTCCACAGTTCACCACCTCATCATTTTTCTCCATCACCTCATCCTTCATCTTCATCAAGCTACTTAAGGTGTTAAAAACTCCCCACTGTCACCCCCGGCAACCACCAACCACTCCCAACTGTCACTTCTCCTTCAAGAAATATATAGGTCAGTGTATAACTCTGGCCAGAAGGTGGCGTTGCAGCTTGTTTTGTTTTTTTCACACATGCCACTAGGCATTTATATAGTAGATACACTATATATATATATATATATATATATATATATATATATATATATATATATATATATATAGTGTATCTGTGATCGATTGTTCATTTCTGCTATGTACCTACAACATGAGACTTGCACAGCAAGTTCAGTGATGAGAAAATCCCCCTCTACTGATTTATAAGATTGCGACTCGGCAGCACATGCACAGTAATAAAGCATAAATACATAAAACACTCCTGTATTGCAAGGATGTGTTTTAGAATCCTCCTGCAGTAATTTAGACGAAACGCATTGAGGCCAATTCCACTGAGATCTACTACTTCTCTCTGGGTTACATGTATTGGATATTCTCATCATTGAGCTTCTGTGTGGAGACGCGGGAGACGAGAGACAGAGACAGCGAGCGAGACACAGAGAGCCAGAGAGCCAGAGAGACCGTGATGACGATGCTGTGCGCACATCACTGAGAAGCAGTTATACAGAAAATCTGTTTTAATTCCATCTCTGAACTAAACAGATCTATACAGATAAGCAACATCTTATCTTCTTGGTGTGTACACATATGTGATAGGCTATCACTAAAGCACAATAGTTTTTGACCTTTCGGTATTCGGTCTTTCCTTATATGCATACAAGACTGGAGTGAGATCTATGGTCCTTGAGGACTATCCAGAAACTTGAAATATTAATACATCTTTTTATTTATATACCCACTGAATTTTGGATATTTTATCTAAGAATCATCACACCATTGTGCGCCCTATCCTTGTGTTCGTTTCCCCTCTCTCTCTCTCTCTATATATATATATATATATATGTACACATACACACACATACCCAAGTTTATTATATGAGCAAAGTCACAAAGCTATATGCCTCCTAACAGTCCAAATAGATGATAAATGTTATGTAAACCAAATCTACCACTAATCAAAAGGCAATTGTTATAAATAAATCTATATGATGCCTTTGATAATGGATACAGTTGTGAGACAGAAATTGGCAATTATAGATATGCAGAATAGCAATATGAAGCATATATATTCACTTGGCTCCTTACCGGATAACCGTAAAGTATGTCCTTGATGTAATCCTGGAGTAGTGACATGCGGCTAAAACAATGCAATTAAAGCAGTGTTATCTTGTGCACAACCTTTGTGACCATAGAGCGGGTAATCCAAAACAACCTCCTCCAACAATTGGTACAAATAAAATTAATCCATTAAGTAATCCATTAATAGTAAAGCTTTGCTATTTATAGAGATTTTATGACCATTTGTCTAGTGTATTTTTATTTTGATGTTTACTAAATGGGATAATGCGGCGGTTCCCAAACTGTGCGCCGCGGCTCCCAGGGGTGCCGCGGCGCTGTCTCGGGGGTGCCGCGGGCCAGCCATAAAAAAATCAAAAATTTTGAGGGGGCAAAGTGAGAGAGGACAGAGGAGAGTGACAGCGTGACAGGAGGGGGACAGAGGAGAGTGACAGCGTGTCAGGAGGGGGACAGAGGAGAGTGACAGCGTGTCAGGAGGGGGACAGGGGAGAGTGACAGCATGTCAGGAGGGGGACAGAGGAGAGTGACAGCGTGTCAGGAGGGGGACAGAGGAGAGTGACAGCGTGACAGGATGGGGACAGAGGAGAGTGACAGCGTGACAGGATGGGGACAGAGGAGAGTGACAGCGTGACAGGATGGGGACAGAGGAGAGTGACAGCGTGACAGGAGGGGCACAGAGGAGAGTGACAGCATGTCAGGAGGGGGACAGAGGAGAGTGACAGCATGACAGGAGAGGGACAGCGTGACAGGAGAGGGACAGAGGAGAGTGACAGCGTGTCAGGAGGGGGACAGAGGAGAGTGACAGCGTGACAGGAGGGAGACAGGGGAGAGTGACAGCATGTCAGGAGGGGGACAGAGGAGAGTGACAGCGGGACAGGAGGGGGACAGAAGAGAGTTACAGCATGTCAGGAGGGGGACAGAGGAGAGTGACAGCGTGACAGGAGGTGGACAGAGGAGAGTGACAGCGGGACAGGAGGGGGACAGAAGAGAGTTACATCATGTCAGGAGAGGAACAGAGGAGAGTGACAGCATGTCAGGAGGGGGACAGAGGAGAGTGACAGCATGACAGGAGGGGGACAGAGGAGAGTGACAGCTTGACAGAGGGCAGAGGAGGGGGTCAGCGTGAGAGAGGGCAGAGTAGGGGGACAGAGGGCAGAGGAGGGGGACAGCATGACAGAGGGCAGATGAGCTGGGATAGCGTGACAGAGGGCAGAGGAGGGGGACAGCTTGACAGGGCAGAGGAGGCGGGACAGCGTGAAAGAGGGCAGAGTAGGGGGACAGAGGGCAGAGGAGCTGGGACAGCGTGACAGAGGGCAGAGGAGGGGGACAGCATGACAGAGGGCAGATGAGCTGGGACAGCGTGACAGAGGGCAGAGGGGACAGCGTGAGAGAGGGCAGAGGGGACAGCGTGAGAGAGGGCAGAGTGTCTGGATGCAGAGGGGGCATTTTTGCATACAACTAAATAAGCATTTCTGTCCTGACCTAAATACTTACATACAACTTTTTTGACCCAACTATTTCTAAAACAGGACTGCTCGATAATTATTTTGGAGGGGTGCCTTAAAAAATTTATGGAGACTCTAAGGGTGCCGCGAACTGCAAAAGTTTGGGAACCACTGGGATAATGTATTTATTAATTTTTATTTTTTTTAGATTTTTTTGTTGCATCTTCTTTTGCATTTTGACCAGTGGCAGATTGATCTATATAATCTATCTTCCGGTTATCCAGTACGGTGTCAAGTGACTATACATGCCTTACTAATTGTCGGTTTCTGCCTCCCAACCGTCTCCATTACCAACATCATATTATATTAATCTTCTTATAACAGTTGTCTTTTGATCAGTGGCAGATTTGATTTTATATAACCTTTACCATCTATTTGGAGTGTTGGGAGAAATATAAATAAATTAATTTTATATATATATATATATATATATATATATATATATATATATATATATATATATATATATATATATATATATATATATATACACACACACACACACACACACAAGTTAACCTGTGCATGATACTCATGCATTCTAGTCAAATCAAGCTACTTAAGGTGTTAAAAAGGTTCTTGTTATGCATTTGTGCCATAGCCCAGGCCTCAACCACCGACCACTCCCCACTGTCACCCCAGGCAACCACCAACCACTCCCAACTGTCACGTCTCCTTCAAGAAATATATATATATTTTTTTAAAATCTTTATAAACACTTAACAATTAACAAATTAAAAACATCTTAGTATACCAAATTTCAGCCCTTTCTGATTTTTTTTTACACACACACTAAGAATTTAGTAGGTCAGTGTATAACTCCGCCCTGCAGGTGGCGCTGCAGCTTGGTTTTATTTTTTCCACACACACACAGACTAACACACGCCACTAGACATTTATATTATAGATATATATATATATATATATATATATATATATATATATATACACACACACATATATATATATACATACGTATACACACACTTTTTTTCTAAAAAAAGTGATTTTCCATATTACGAGTAGAATTGAATATACACACGATTAACATTGATATATTTTATATATTATCCTCATTCCCTTTTTATTGAGTTATTGCCACTTCATGATTGTGGTTTTTGATGTATTTGGTATAAAAAGAGGATTTATACTTCCGATAAATCGGTTTCTCTGATTCCATCTGGGGGACACTGCTAACCATGGGGGTAGAGTAGGGTAGAGAGGAGTCTGGCACCCAAATAGTTAATCTTTTGCTGCTGACAGGCATATCCCCCCACCCCTTCCCCACAGAACTCAGTTTGATTAACAAAGCCCTAAGAAGATAGGCCAATCAACTAAACACACACAAAACAAAGAAAAGAGGGGGGGGGGACGCAGTGTCCTCCAGATGAAATCAGAGAAACCGATTTATCGTAAGTATTAATCCTCTTTTCTTTCATCCATCTGGGGGACACTGCTAACCATGGGGACTTACTAAAGCAGTCCCTCTGATGGGTGGGACCGCTCTGATCGCCCCGCACATAGAGCACTACGGCCAAATGAGGCGTCCTCAGAAGCGAAAACATTAAATTGGTAGAATTTTGTGAATGTATGGACCGAGGACCAGGTAGCTGCCCTGCATAGCTGGTCCGGCAAGAAAGTTCTAACATCCGGAATCTCCGCCAGCCGTCTGTGAAAATACACTGACAATGCCGACACCTGAATCTTTAAGGTTGCCCAACCGGAGACCCGCATCCAAGCCACCCTGCAAAAAATCTAGAAATCTAGCCAGACAAAAGGATTTTGAATTGTAAGATTTCATTTTACACCACGTTATATACACATGCCAGATGCGATGATAAATCATAGCCGAAACTGGCTTCCTGGCTCTTAGAACAGTGTCTACTACACTCACAGAGAACCCTCTGGCTCTCCACAGACTGGATTCAAAAGCCATGCCATTAAATTCAGCCGGTCTAGACCTTGATGTAAGAACGGTCCCTGGGTCAGCAGATCTCTTCGAAGTGGCAACCGAACCCCTTGACCTACTGCTACAAGAATCTCTGGGAACCATACCCTTCGTGGCCAGGCTGGAGCTACCAGAATGACTGGTCGATCTCCCTGCCTGACCCTTCGGAGGACCTTGGGAATCATTGATATGGGGGGGTAATAGGTATCCTAACCTGAAGTCCCAAGGCATTGTTAGGACATCCACTGCCACAGCCAGTGGGTCCATTGTTCTTGCGCAAAACTCTGGGACTTTCCTGTTGACTCTTGACGCCATCAGGTCTCGATCCGGAAGTCCCCATTTGTCCACCAGTAGCTGGAATACTTCCGGATGCAGAGCCCACTCCCCTGGTAGAATTTCGTGCCGACTTAGATAGTCTGCTTGTACGTTCTGTTTCCCTGGGATAAACACCGCTGACAGCGCAGGCACGTTTCTTTCTGCCTGCGCTGTTATCTTTATTGATTGAACTAAAATTCTAATAGCGAAATATTAAAAATATTAAAAATATTTAATATTTCGCTATTAGAATTTTAGTTCAATCAATAAAGATATATTTAACAGTATTTTCAGATATATATTGGTCCATTCGAGTGCCCCTTAGGATCATCTTTTTCTCTCCTCTACTTTGTGGTCATCAATATTATGATCGGGTGCACTCTTCCCACACGAGGATAGTAATTATCATCCCAGCTTCATTAGTGTATTTATCACAGGAAGTGTAATGGGCCACCTAGTGCAGTCTATTTTTCTTTAGTGCTTTCAGGATGGCCATAAGTTCCAGCACATTTATGGGAAGAACAGACTGTCTCTCTGACCACAGACCCTGCATCCTTAGGGGAAGGACCACTGCCCCCCAACCACACAGACTGGCGTCTGTGGATACTAAGATCCAGGCCCACGGGGCAAAGGATCTGCCCTTTATTAGGTTGTCCTTTAACAACCACCCGCTGAGGGATTTTCTCATCTCTAGAGAGAACCTCATCCACTGGCGATCCACACAGAGGAAGGATCCCGACCACTTCCTCAGAATGTCCCATTGAAGACATCTGGAGTGGATCCTTCTGTATGGCAGCGTCTCGAAAGATGCCACCATCTTTCCTAGCAGCTTCATACACATGAGTACTGACAGCCTCCTGTGTGACAGAACCCTGTCTGTCCACTCCATCAAGGGCCTTATCTTGTCCTCTGGAAGAAAAACTCTGCTGTCTGCAGTGTCCATTATTAGTCCCAAAAATGTCATTCTCTGACAAGGAATCATTTGTGACTTTGTTACATTCAGGAGCCAACAGTGCTGTTCCAGCACCCTCACCGTAAGGCGAAGATGTTGTTCCAACAACTGAACCGTTGACGCCTTGATTAGAAGATCGTCCAAATAAGGTACAATCTGCACCCCTTTGGAGTGAAGGAGTGCTGCCATAATATTTGTGAATACTCTTGGGGCTGTGGCAAGCCCGAACGGAAGAGCTCTGAACTGATAGTGAGCTGAGCCTACCATGAATCTGAGAAGCGGCTGATGCCCCTCCCAGATCGGCACATGAAGATAGGCATCCCTGATGTCTATTGATGCCATGAACTGGCCTGCCTCCAGGCCATCTATGACAGATCTTAGGGATTCCATCCTGAAAGAATCTACTCTCAGATGCAGATTTAGCTGCTTGAGGTTCAGCACTGGTCTGAATGAACCATCCGGTTTCTGTACCAAGAATAGGTTTGAGTAAAACCCCTCCCTTCTTTGGTACTCCAGAACCTGTACAATAACCTTCTTTAAAAGAAGCAAAATCAACAGAAGAGAGCATTGCCTGTCTTTTTTGAGGACAGCGGGGTAAACTGGTTACAAAAAAACCTGTGTGGAGCAGGCTCAACCAACTCTATCATGTAACCCCTTCTCATGATCCCCTGAACCCACCTGTCCGCTGAGGACTCTGTCCACTGCTGGGCAAACCCCAGCAGCCGTCCTTCCACTCCTCTCTCCGTTATCAGAGAAGGGTGGTAGTCATGCTGTCCGTCTATCCGGCAGCTTGGCGGAAGAGGACCTTGCTGCCGCGGAGGAAAAGGTTGACCTTCCTCTAAGCGACTGTCTCCTACCTCCAGCAGCCCTTGACCTGTCTGGCCTCTGCCAGACGCGCCACCGCGAAAAGGCTGTCTAAAAGAACTAAACCTTGGAACTCTGGGTCTAGAAGCATTCACAGGCAAGGACGTACTCCTACCCCCGAGGCCTGTGAGATCCAGGAGTCCAACTCTGGACCAAATAGCATCCCATTAGTATAACGAATGAATTATAATGATCTTTTTGACTCAAAATCCACATCCCAGGCTCTTAACCATAATGTTTTTCTTGCTGCTACTGCTGTAGCAGAAATAGAAGATGATATGGAGGCTGAATTCTGAGCCGCCTCATATATATATCCTGCCGCCTCCTTAGGGTGCATGGCCAGGGGGAGCAGTTCCGAATCCTGTAATGCGGACTCTAACTGCCCAGCCCAGGCCTTCCTACCCAGGCCGAAGATAATGCCGGTCTGAAGCTTGTACCAGCAGCCGTAAAGACCGATTTTTAAAAAAGTTTCCAACTTACGATCGGTCGAATGCTGTAGGGCTGCCGTTCCTGGTACGGGTAGCGTGGACTGGCGAACCAGTCTCGCCACAGGCGCATCTACTCTCGCCACCTGTTCCCATCTGGTCATGTCCTCCTCTTGTAAAGGATATAATGAACCAAATTTTCTAGGCACAGTGAACCTCTTGTCCGGATGCTTCCAAGAGGCCTCTGCAATCTCTCTCAGCTCTGCTGAGGGAGGGAACCTGACCACCTGCTTAGAAGCCTTCTTATAGAGAGACCGGTCTAAGGACCTCGTCTCCTCTATTTCAATAAACCCCAAGGTCTGACATACTGCTTTTACCAGATCGTCCATAACCTGGTGCCTGGAGCTTCCTTCTGATTCTATTAATAAAAGATCAGAATCCTCTAACAATTCACCTTCCTCCACAGAGGATCCCTCTGAATCATTATTATTATTATTATTATTATTATTATTAATTTTTATTTATAGGGCGCCACTAGGTGTCCGTAGCGCCGTACAGGGACAAACGAGATTACAATACGAGGTGAGACAGCACAGTACAGTAAACAATAATCACAGTAACTCAGTGAGCTCAAAGCACTGCTAGAGGGGCGGAGGAGGGGAGAGGGGAAGGTCCACCAACGACGGAGTCCAAGAGGGAAGGCACGGATGACAGGGAGACCCCTAGAGGGGAGAGGAGGGAGCGAGAGGGGACGCGGGAAAGAGGGTCCTCAAGGAGGAGGGCTAAGTAGCTGGAGAGCAGAGTTAACAGTGGTGAAGACAGGAGGAGAGAATCAGACAGAGACAACAGCGTATTAGCTGATCTAAGTCTTTTATAACTACGAATATGTCTAGGATTTTCCAGCAATTGGTTTAGTCGGTCAAGACCTCTAGCCACTGCCGACCATCCCGCCTCCCCACTGTGGGGTGACCCTTGCAGTGCCGGGGAAGGAAATTGTACAACCTCTGGAGGTAATAAACTACTCATTTCCTCTCCTAACTTCACTGGGGGTTGTATCTCAGAGGTAGATGGAAGTCTCATAGCCACCACTGGGATCTCTGCTGGTTTAGATAACAGGTTCACAAGGGTATTAAACCCCTGTGAAAAGGTTGCCATCCACTCTGGAGGCTCTATCCCCTGAATAGGGCTGTCTTTAGGCTGCAATATTACAGGTGTCACAGCACAACTAGCACAAAGCCCCTGATCCAGATGTTCACTGGTTAATTTAACATTACACTTTGAGCAGATCATATGTTTGGCACGTGTTGCTTTACTTTTATCAGCCATTATTGGGATAAAAAACAAAGCCACAAACAACCAGACAAGCACAAACCCTCAATAGTTATCAGAAATACTAACTAATTATGTCTTAACACATTACAGCATCTCTGAATCAACACAGGAGAGCCAAATTTTGTTGTTTTATACAGGCTCTACTTAATATATATATGCCCATAACAATTATACTTCTCTATCCATGCAATATAGAGAAAATAAATGATACTTAGCAGGGAGATGTTTGCCAGCAGCTGTGCCTCCTCCAAATGGCTACTGTGTCTTTCCGTCCTTTGTAATTTGGCGCCAAAAGGAATCTTCCACCTGCTCACTCAGCGGGGGAGGAGGGAGGTTTTCTAACTTCCCCGTCCCTGGCTCTCTGTTTCACCTGTGCAGACTGACACTTCCTGTGAGTGGAATCGCTGCTATCCGCTCCTCTGTTCCCCTCTGCAAATTGCTGAATAGCGCGACCATTAGCTCAAGTTACCCCTCCTCTTTCCTTGAGGAGGGGACTTGGTATATTCCATGGCCCTGAGGACGGCAAGAGCACCGGCGCTTACTGCCTGTGGCAGCGCCTTACTATGCTAGCAGTGTGAGAGCGCATCTCACACTACGAGAAATCTCACTGTTTCCAACCTGTCAGCGGGTGCTGCGGCTCCCCCGCTGTACAGTCCTTCTCTGCTCACGAGTGCGCTCTGTCTCACAGAGCCACTCGTGCACTATGTCAACAGCTAAAAACAAAAAAAGCCTAAACCCAGTGAACTCAGTTCACTGTGCAGCTCTCCAAACTTCAGCCCATACTCCTAGGGCACCTACTTCAAACTGAGTTCTGTGGGGAAGGGGCGGAGGGATATGCCTGTCAGCAGCAAAAGATTAACTATTTGGGTGCCAGACTCCTCCCTACCCTACTCTACCCCCATGGTTAGCAGTGTCCCCCAGATGGATGAAAGAGAAATATTGATATTTATCCATGGTTCATAGTTGTTTTGTGGACACCCATACACTATTGCATATTTTTTCTTTTTACATACTGAGAACTGCTGAAAACCTTCACACAAGGATTTCAGAACACCAAAGAAACATCAAAAAAGTGTTGAAGGCACAGTGTCTCGGACCATTTTTCAAATCGCCACAAAGTGATCCTTCATTTTTGCACTTCATAGGGATATGCAAGGTACCAAAACCGTGGAGAGGTGGGCGCTTCATTGGCTGCATGTCATGTGAAGAAACTAAATTAATTTAGACATTGAAGACCCTCACACCAAACGGGCTAAGCAGTTTTATATAAAACACCTTAAATAAACCTTTTTTTTCTGCGTTCTATTGCATCCTTCATTATTGATACTACATCAGCCTCCTCATCCACTATTATCCCTGACCTGTTGTGATCATACAACTATATACTTTGTTATGCATCGTAATACATTTGCTCCATTTTTCTCTGAATCTTGACCATCCGCATATTTTTTTTTTAATATTGGAATAATTTATCATGACTATGGTTCTATGAAGCTGAAAGGTGTGCTCTGATTACACAGGAAACATACCTGCAGTATCTGGAATAGTCACCAGGGAGTGAGCAATATCCAGGACCTACGATATAAGGACCCACAAAAGATCAAACACTTAAATTATCCCTGAGGAGCCCCATTTTGTGGGCAAAATGCGTTAGCCAGGCTCTAATTTTTTCATTCACCTATAGGAACGTTCCCTACATTGTACAATACATCTCAAAGCACCCGACGAAGCTAAGCTTGTCACAATTGCATGCGCAAAGACTTGGCTGCACACAGCACACATCTGGAGGCAGAGAGACAGCAAAGAACCAAAGGACAGGAGAACATCCCCTGCAGTGAGGTAACAGCAATTCCATCCCCGTTCCTCTACCAGCTGCTACTGCCGACGCTTGTTACTAGGCATTATCCTGCAGACAAATGCTTGTTTTACAACATCCACTTACCACTGAAAACGTTAGCACTTTGTTCATACCTTTATTAACAAGGAACTTATTGCACTGTCCTTATGAAGGATTGTGACATGAGTCTATATACTTAGACACTTCAGAACGCCTAAAAAAAAAAAAGAAAAAAGGACTCATACTTTATCAGACTTGTGAGGATCCTACCTATAAAGCTCTGCATCATGCTTGTCAGCGCTTTGCCTGGACCCTCGATATCAAATCAGCATCACCAATTGTTTTTTTTATATTTGATCTGAAGACCATCTCTTTTTCTGTATTATAATGTAAGATCAGTGCACCGATTTTATTTCTTGTTGCTATGATTACTAAAAAGACTATTACACACAAATGACCTCAACAGTCAATATGTGTATTGATCATCATATGCTATAAGTATAAGTTACAATAGGCGCTTTGGGACCCAATTTTATACGAGGATGTTCCCTTATCGCTGAAGCTTGGTGTCAAAGAGGAGACCCTGAAACATCACCTGCAGAGTTATCCAGAAAAGGGATCAGAAGCAAAAATGCAGATCCCACTTATCAGACAGCCATATGCTACAGTAAACCCTTTTGCTTTTAAGAGCGCCCTCACCCTCGGTGCTCTTGGCCGACTGAAGGGCAATATTCTGTATCAAAATGACCTGCAATGGCAAAACTGATTAAGACAAACAATGAGGACAGCCTCACCCAACTATTTGTATGCTTCTCGCATCTAAGGCAAATCCAGAACTTGATTAAGCAGCATAGTGAGGGCTTGCAATCTGATATACACAGCAAAGAGAAAGCTCTAATTGGCGCACCGTAGGTCTAATTGAATAATAAAATATATCAAAGTACAGTGATAAAATATAAATTTTTAAAATTGATCAGTAGCGCAGCTGTAATAAGGCCCCACTAAATAAGGCAAACTATAAACAAAGGAAAAAAAATTCACCGCTGCAAATGGTCAAAATATAATCATGCCAAACACGATGCGGATTTGAAATGATTATATTTTTTACCAGTTGCAATCTAATGCTAGAGTAATTCTGAGCATTGCACCAGTTGCAATAAAAAGAAATCTCACATAACATTTTCTGCCCATGCGGTCTTTTAAAGAGGCAGCATTTGGAATAAGACTTGGGGCTAGATTTACTAAACTGCGGGTTTGAAAAAGTGGGGATGTTGCCTATAGCAACCAATCAGATTCTAATCAGATTCTAGCTTTCATTTATTTAGTACTTTCCACAAAATGACAGCTAGAATCTGTTTGTTTGCTATAGGCAACATCCCCACTTTTTCAAACCCGCAGCGTAGTAAATCTAGCCCTTAGTCTTTTGGGATCTCCTCTTCCTCCTGAGGAAGAAATGCAAATGTGGAATACTCATATAACTGAATAAGAGCACAACTCTGGTACTTTTAAGGCTTCTAAGCAATCTCTCTGGTGAGGAAGACCGTTGTGGCATTCCCAGAACTGTTTTTTTAAGTGCCCAAGATGGTTGCTCGACCATTAAAATAGGCTCTGGGTGGAGGAGGGACAACATTTATATTAGTTGATCGTAAGCAATTTATACTATGTAATCTCTTACATGTATGTAGTAAAATGGACGTTCAAACTTATCCACATATGCATAGGATGAAGGCATACATATACAAAGTCTATAGTAGTGATTGGGGTTCACAGATTAAATTCGTACCCAATTAACACACTGATCTGTTTATCATAGCAATACATTTTAGCGTAATTTAATTTTCTAACAAGAACTGCACAGTGCTCTAGCATATGTAATTTTCTTACATACCATCTTTTAGGGAAAAATTATACAAGTGTACTGGTTAGCTGTTTCCGTACCATATGATTAACAGTTTTCCTTTGAATTTCCAACAGATTTAACATGTTATATTTCACAAATGTAAATGAGTTTAGCTCTGTCAACTGTACACATTACTCATATTAAACAATTACATTGCACTAATTCAGATGATATGCTTTTAGCGGCAGGATCGCATTTGTGAGAAAAAACAACTTTTTGGTAATTTGGGCAATGTTCAGTTGGGAGTTTTTAGACATTTTAGAGGTAGGGTATAAACTAGGGATGTGCACCGGCCACTTTTGATGTCTCGTGTTTTGGGTTCGGATTTGTTTCGGCAAAACACCTGTCGAAAGGTTTTGGTTCGGATTTCAGGTTTTGGATTTATTTTGAAAAAAGCATAAAAAGTTTCAAATCAAGTTTTTGGGCTTATTTTCACTCCTACGCTATTATTAACCTCAATATCATTCAATAACAAGCATTTCCACTAATTTCCAGTCTATTCTGAACACCCTCACAATATTGTTTTTAGTCCAAAACGTTTCACCGAGGTAGCTTTCTGGACTGCATAGTGGAGTGGTCCCGCTACCCAATTTGGGGCCACAATATATCACCCTCAACTGGTCCGAATTCCACCAAAAAAGTATCTGGACTGCGTAGTGTAGTGGTCCCCACAATATAATAAAAAATCCCTCAATTGGTCTGAATTCCACCAAAAAAGTATCTGGACTGCGTAGTGGAGTGGTCCCCACAATATAATAAAAAATCCCTCAATTAGTCTGAATTCCACCAAAAAAGTATCTGAACTGCGTAGTGGAGTGGTCCCCACAATATAATAAAAAATCCCTCAACTGGTCCGAATTCCACCAAAAAAGTATCTGGACTGCGTAGTGGAGTGGTCCCCACAATATAATAAAAAATCCCTCAACTGGTCTGAATTCCACCAAACAAGTATCTGGACTGCGTAGTGGAGTGGTCCCCACAATATAATAAAAAATCCCTCAACTGGTCTGAATTCAACCAAAAAAGTATCTGGACTGCGTAGTGGAGTGGCCCCGGTACCCAATTTGATACCAGGGCCACAATATAATAAAATAAACCTCAATTGTTCTGAATTCCACCAAACAAGTATCTGGACTGCGTAGTGGAGTGGCCCCGGTACCCAATTTGGTACCGGGGCCACAATATAATAATAAAACCCTCAACTGGTCGGAATTCCAGTGCACAGATGGCGGACACCGGATGGACGTCTAAAACCAACATAGCAGTTAATTGCGCGGTTCCTCTTTTTTGTGACTGCACAAACAATTAACGTAGTAATAGAAATGACAGTTTTTGTTTTTTTTTAAATATAGAAAGAAAGAAGGTAGTAATAGAAATGGCAGTTATTCGAATCCCCAGGAGAGTTTAAGTGGGGTGAGCCACAGAGAGATTATTTCCCTAAGTTTCTCTAACAGGTTGTCAGTGTTGTGCCTCTTCTTAAAACCTGTGATACACTACACACACTCGGCAAAGCATTTACAAATTATCTGCGGCACAGGAGAGTAATATTTTTTTTCCAATTATGTTTTAATTAATTTTTTATAATTTTTTTTTATAAATTTAAATTTGTTTTTTTAGAACTTTTGGATAACTTGGAATAACAATGCCCTTAGCAGAACAGACCACAGGACACAGGAAATACAGAAAGAAAGAAGGTAGCAATAGAAATGGCAGTTCCTCTTTTTTGGAACTGCACAAACAGTGATGAAAATGAAGGTGGAAATGGTGGCATGTCACGGTCCTCTTCAGAGGACAATCTCCTGACCAGCAGGTCTTTGCACCGCTGTAGACTTGTGTCCGCCGGAAACAGAGACACAACATACGCTTTAAACCGAGGATCGAGAACGGTGGCCAGAATGTATTCCTCTGACTTTAAAAGACTGACCACCCTCGGATCCTGGCAAAGCGTATGAAGGGCTTCATCCACAAGAGCTACATGCTTGGTGGAATCGCAATGGTGTACCAGCTCCTCCCTCACTTTCCCCAGCTGCATCTGCAAAAGCCTGATCAGGGGAATCACCTGACTCAAGCTGGCAGTGTCGTAACTGACTTCTCGTGTGGCAAGTTCAAATGACTGTAGAACCTTGCACAACACGGAAATCATTCTCCAGTACGACTTGACTCAGGCGCATCCCCACTCCTTTTCCTATGTCGTAGGTGGCTGTGTAGGCTTGAATGGCCTTTTGATGCTCCTCCATCCTCTGCAGCATATTGAGGGTGGAGTTCTAGCACGTCACTACCTCTTGTTAATTTAGATTGCAAGGCTTGTAAATACTTTGAAGATAAAAAAAGCAGGCTGCACAGACTGTGGAGCTAGAAAGTGAAATTAAATGGACCACGTTACTTTGGTGGCTATCTATGCCCCCCCCCCCCCCGCCCTACACTTGTAGTTGAATATAAAAAAAGCAGCCTGCATAGACTGTAGAACTAGAGATTCAAATATACAAAGAAATGGACAAGGCAGTTTGCTATCTGTCTGCATCAGATCCCCTCTCCACTAGGAGTAAAATAGAAAACTATTCAGCCGTTATATAATCTAGAATATAAATTGAGAAAGGCAATTTGGTATCTGTCTGCATCATAATCATCAACATCCTCCTCAGCGCCAGCTACATCAATATCCTCCTCCCGGTGTACAACATTCACACCTTCATTAACCAAATCTGTAACTGGACTGTGGGTGATCCTTCCAGCATATGCAGAGGGATTGCTGCAAATGGTGGAAGGAGCCACCTCTTCCCGTACAGTGATGGGAAGGTCAGGCTTCGCAACCACCAACACCCTTGGACTCGCCTTGGGGATTTGTGATAATTTCTCTTTAGAAGGCAGAGTTGTTTGCTGTGTTGTTGCTGACAGCATAACTCTCTTCAATTTTTTGTAGGGGGGGGGGGGGAAGGAGGGCTTAGTTCCTTGGGTGAAGCTGAACCACTAGTCATGAACACGGGCCAGGGCCTTAATCCGTTCCTTGCCACTTGCGTGTCATAAATGGCATATTGCCAACTTTACGTTTCTCCTCAGATGATTTTAAGTTTCTCTTTTTGCTACTTTTACTGAACTTGGGCTTTTTGGATTTTACATGCCCTGTACTAGGAGATTGGGCATTGGGCTTGCCAGACGACGTTGATGGCATTTCATCGTCTATGTCATGACTAGTGGCAGCAGCTTCAGCATTAGGAGGAAGTGGGTCTTGATCTTTCCCTACTTTATCCCTCCAAATTTTTGTTCTGCATTATATGTAGCACAAGAGAGTGTACCCCGAAGCCACACACACTCGGCAAAGCCTTTAAAAATTATATGCGGCACAGGAGAGTACCACTGGACTGGAGTTATACAGCAGTACCACTGGACTTATACTGCAGAATCAGTGACATTTGTAATATGGCAGTAAAAATGGACTTCTACTGCAGAATGTGTGAACTTTGTAATATTGCAGTACCACTGGCCTTATACTGCAGAATGAGTGAACTTTGTAATATTGCAGTACCACTGGCCTTATACTGCAGAATGAGTGAACTTTGTAATATTGCAGTACCAATGGACTTATACTGCAGAATGAGTGAACTTTGTAATATTGCAGTACCACTGGACTTATACCGCAGAATGAGTGAACTTTGTAATATTGCAGTACCACTGGACTTATACCGCAGAATGAGTGAACTTTGTAATATTGCAATACCAACGGACTTATACTGCAGAATGAGTGAACTTTGTAATATTGCAGTACCAATGGACTTATACTGCAAAATCAGTGAACTTTGTAATATAGCAGTACCACTAGACTTATACTGCTGAATCAGTGAACTTTGTAATATAGCAGTACCAATGGACTTATACTGCAGGATTGTTTTGATATTTTTTTTTTATAATTACTTTTTTTGAAATTTTTTATAATTTGGGAATAATGGGGAAATAACAATGCCCTTAGAAGGACAGAGCACAGGACACAGCACCACTGGACTGAGCAGAACACAGAGCAGAGCACAGCACAGAACTGAACAGCACGAGATATAGCAGGACAGAGGACCACCTAACACACCCTCCCTCTACCCTGATCAATGCCCGAGTGAAGATGGCCGCTTAGGGGTGGAATTTATAGGATCAGAGTATTGCGAGATCCGACAGCGGGATTATGGCTCAGAGCCTCGGTTTCAGTTTTGCAATTGGCGGGAATACCCGGATCTGTCTCGGATCCGGCTCGGATCCGCAACGTTCGGGTGGGCTCGGATTTCAGAAATCCGAGTGTGCTCATCTCTAGTATAAACACACTTATGAGTGAGCAGTTTTCTGTAACAGAATGAGACGCCCACATTTATAAAGGTAGATATAAAATATGTTTATATAACATTAAATAAGTTCCATTTGGTAAAGCCAAATATACACAAACATTATATAACCTTCCCACTCATTTTACATGCATCATACATTTACTGTTCAAAGGAAAAATCAGGTTAAGTGTACAGTATGGTCCCTGACTCACACAATGCTCCCCACTTGAATGTCAGTGTAAACTCCTAGTTACAACTATCACATTAACATACCATTCTGAGACTACTTGCATCACAGATTCCAAAATCCAAACCAAAGGCAGTAACAGTGCACCAGGAAATCAGAGGACATGAAAGACTAATTTAAAGCGATGTCAACTTTCTGAGAAATTATGACCTGTCCCAATTTTCTAGATGTAAAAACAAAACCTTTTAAAGGTGCCTGTGTGGAGACACATGTCTGAGTTGTCCCCAAATGGGTACAAATCAATCAGGAAAAGGATTATGTACAAAATATAAAATGTGCAGTTTATTTAAGTAATTACACACAGAACAAAAGTAGCAATAATATTAGCAAGTTACAGCAAAGATTATCCACTTGCTAATCCCTGGTTGGTAGTTACCGTGTGTGGGGCTGGGCTCCAGCCTGAGACTCTTCGCTGCCGATATTGCATGGTGAAGGTGCAGTCCTATTGCAGTTAATGTCGGCAGCAGTATCGTCTCTCAGGCCTGGGACACCGGCTCACAGTGCCAGACAAGGACTCTCCTCACTGACTAATCCACATATTCTGCTGCACTTGTGATCTAGATTTCCCCCTCTCTCTCAGCCAACCACCAACATACTTTATTGCACTATGTAGTCAATAGTGTGACTAAGGTACAAAAGTCTGATGAGGGGGATAAATGAGATGTCTAGATCCCTGCACACAATGGGATGTGTGTGTGATCAGATTAACCACAGCTAAGCCAAGGATGATCTAATATTAAAAATGATTCTCTACAGCCCTACAAAGAAGTTACTAGGTCCCAACTCCCTTGGAGACAAACTATGGGGACTCTCTCAGAGTGCAGAAAAATTTATGGCAGGGAGCCAGACAGTGGACAGACATAGAACAATAGGCTTATTGTAGTAGCTTGGCATCCTAAAGTGAACAGACATGGGACAATAGGCTCATTGTAGTAGCTTACATCCTAAAGTGAACTGTGAATTTGAAACACAAATCAGGTGAAACAGAATACAGAAACAGATGCACATATATTTACACTGCCATTAATATATGACACAATGTTTGGATGAGTGCAGTGTAGTGGATGTAATGCTTCACACTGTGGAAACTCAGCTACTGTTCACTCTGCAAACAATTTTCTTTGTTACGGAAGATAATAGCCAAACTGCAGGCGGAAAAATGTAGGATGTCTGTATCCTTGAAGCCACCACTGCCTCAGAGTCCCCAGAAGACATTCTGCCTTGACTACTGGGAGCTATACAAAAGGGAAATATCCAGAGGCACACAAACATTCCACAAAGTAAGCCATTGCAAAACTAATATGTTGCTCTTGCAGGGCTGGAATGTACAAATACTTTATGTAACACAGAAACTGAGGATATGGGGAATTCTAACTATAGTAACAGGAAAATTAAATGTCCAAAAAGAACTACACTTCTCTTGAAGGATTCCATTAGAAGAGACATACTTCTGGGAAAAGCTACTAAAAGTACAGAAATAAGTAAGGTGCTTACCTAGAGCCACAGCTAAAATGAATAAAGAGTGCATATTAAGAATTGTGAATGCAGCAAGAAAAGATGGGGTGGTGGATGTAATTGTCCACATGGGGACAAACAACCTGGTTAATGCTGTCATGGCAGTAAGATGAATTTAGAAGGTTAAGAACTGCTCTATAACAGGTGGCAACCATTGTAACTTTTTCAGCAGTATTGCCAGTGCATGGAGATAAAGACAGAACAAATTGCATTAGAAAATTCAATGTGTGGCCAAGGAAGTGGCGTTGAGAAGATATTTGGATTAAAATACCATAACCATGCCATCTGGCAAGAGAGAGGCTTATACAAAACTGATGGCCTGCACCCCGTCTTCAAGGTAAAACTAGAACACTAAGTTAGCAGTTTTGAAGCTTCTTGAGGAACTAGAGATTGACCCCCGTGAACTGGTTTTGGCTTTGGATCTGGATTAGCTTTGTGTTTTGGCAAAACCACCCTCGTGTGTTTTGGTTTTGGATTTTTAAGAATAATCCTAAAATATATGTTAAAATCACAAATTTTATTCAGTATTTGTTCCTACATTATTAACCACAATAACACTAATTTCAAGTCATTTGCAGTCAATTTAGACCACCTCACAGGTTACAATATTATTTTCATACACTTTCAGACAAATACTGCAGCGACCTGGCTGGACGCTAAGCGACAAAGCAATGACACAAACACACAGCAGTTCATAGCACATCTAGGACACATTGGCACGCAGCAGTGGCAGAAAAGAAAAATGGGAGTCTGTCCTCCCTCCCACCCCTCGCCATGTTGGATTTTAAAAAGGAATTCAAAACTCGCGAGATGCGATAACGGTTTGCCTCGTTTTCGATTCTGAGGGCACGCGACAGTACCGAGCCGGCTCGGGCACTCAGATCCCCTAAGTTTGGATGTGTTTGGTTCTCCAGGAACCGAGCCTGAGCATCTCTATCAGGAACTATTTAAACTAGAAGTGGGGGGCAGTAAACTAAACAGGAATAAAACCATCTGCTCCCCCCAAACAAGAGGTATCTTTTCTGAAGACTACTGGAACAGGCAACATCCACTGTAATAATAGACAATGCAGATCAAAACAAAAACAAACATGGAAGACAGGAATAGAAGATGCACAAAAACAAAACTCAGCTGTGTGCGCAAATGCTAAACGCTTCGGAAATAAAATTACAGAACTAATTGCTTTAATGAAAAGGGATGATCTGGATATTGTGGCTATTAGAGTCATGGTGCAATGAAAATCATGACTGGGACATAGCTATACAGGGATATACTTTATTTAGGAAGGAGAGTGGGAAGAATTGGAGAGGTAGCAATGTGAAAAAAAAGCATAAATACTACTTTAATACAAAGTATTGAAGAAAAAAAACTGATGCCCTACGTGTGACCATAGAAACAGGGGACAATGCTATTCTTCATACTGGGTGATCTATAAACCACCAGGTGAAGATGATGAACTTGGACAGGAACTTCTAGCAGGACATAAAAAAAAAAAAATATCATTAAAAGGAGATTTAATAATCATGAGACTTTTATCTACCTGATGTGAACTGGAAGGGGGGTTCAAAATGTCCCTACTTCTAGTGGAACTTGCAGAATTCCTTGCAGGGAACATTCCTCAAACAAACAGTGAGGGTGCCAAAAATGCACTATTATACTTAATTCTTCCAAATGGTGACAGAATATTTGATGTAAATGTGGGTGAGAACCTAGGATCCAGTGATCATCAAACAGTACGGTTTGGTATAGAGACAGACCGACTCATACCGCACAAAAAACAAAGGTGTTACATTTTAGAAACGCTCACTTTGTAGAGATGGGACAATGTGTAAGTCAATCTTCGGCAAAGTGGAAGAACTTGAGAGTGCAGGAGAAGTGGGGAAAAATTAAAAAGTGCAATACCTAAAGCAACAGCCCTTTATATCAAAAGGGTTAAGAAAAGAACAAGGAAATGGAAGCCAGTGTGGCTTGCAAAAGAAGTGGCAAGCATATGGAAAGCAAAAAAAAAAATGGCCTTTAGGAAATATAAATAGACTCAGAATAAGGAAGACAGAGGTGTATCTTGTTAGACAGAAGGAGACAAGAAAATGTAATAAGCAAAGGCAAAACTCAAGAGAAAATGGCCAAGTCAGTAGAAGGGGGCAAAACTTTAAGGTATATAAATGAAAGGAGAAAAACAAAAGGAGGAATAATAAGACTAAAGACAAAGTGAAAGTCTTGTTAAGAAAGACAAGGAAATAGCAGATCATAATTATTTTTGCTCAGTGTTCACTACAGAAAGAGAGGGGAAGGGACCACAGTTAAGTTGCAAGTATATTCATAAAAATTAGGTAGATACAAGTACATTTACAGAGGAGAAAATTCTAACAGAACTCTCAAAACAAAGTGGATAAATCAATGGGGCCATAAGGGATACATCCAAGGATACCAAAAGCTTAAATGGTTGCTGGTAACACCATTAACAGAATTATTCAGTCACTAGTTACAGGAGTATTTCCAGATAACTGGAAAAGAGCAAATGTAGTCCAATAGGTGGAGATTATGTCAAACAAGTCTTAATGACTTTTTTGACTGGGTAACAAAAGTAATAAATCAAGCGGGTGGCGTAGATATAGCTTATCTGAATGTCAGTAAGGGGTTTTGACACTGTAGCACATTGCAGACTGTTGAATAAACTTGAAAGCTTGTGATTAGATTCTAAGATAGTTGAATGGATAAGATCTTGGTTGCAGGATAGAAAATAGTTAAAAGTAAATGTAGTGCATTCACAGGAGGGAAAAGATACCAATGGAGTACCCAAGGCTCTGTGCATGGACCAGTGCTTTTTAATATCTTTATTGGCGACATTGCAGATGGTATTGAAGGGAAAGTATGCCATTTTGCGGCTGACAAAGATATGCAACATAGTAGACACACCAAGAGGGTAAAAAACATGATTGATGATCTAGGTAGACTAGACTAAAGGAATGGTCAAAAGCGTGGCAACTACAGCTTAAAGAAAAAAATGCAAAATCATGGACGAGTCTCAAAAATCCAAAAGGCTAAATATAGTATTAGTGGCACTTTAATGGTAACCACTGATGAGGAAAGGGATCTAAGTCACAATTTCAGGTGACAAAGGCAGGTAAGCAATGTAACAAAGCGATGAGGAAGGCAAATCAGATGCTTGGTTGCATAGGGAGAGGTAGCATAAATAAATACCACTGTATAGGTCATTGGTACGGCCTCATTTAGAATACTGTGTTCAGTTATGGAGGCCATATCTTCAGAAGGATATAAATATGGTCTATAGCACAAAACCTAGCCGGAAAGACTAAAAACTTAATATACACAGTTTGGAGAAGAAAAAGGAGGTACATAACTGAAACTTTCAAATATATCAAGTGTTTTAATAAGGTACAGGAGTGAAATTGTTCAAAGGAAGAGATATTAGAACAAGGACATGCACTGAAACTGGAGGGAAGTAGGTTCAGAGGAAATTGGAGGAAAACCTCAAAGAAAAAGGAAGTGGATAAATGGAATAGCCTACCATCAGAGGTTAATATAGCAGAGCAATTTAAAAATGCTTGGGATAGACATAAGTATATCCTTACAAAGATTATAAGACCAAATAGGTTTTGAGACCATAGGTTAATAAAAAAAAAAAAAAAAATGTGTAGCCTAGATGGGTCAAGCGGTTCTTATCTGTAGTCAAATTACAAGTTTTTATGTAGGTAGAGAGGATCCTGTTAGCACCATGGTGGTGTACAACCTCTGACAGGGTTCTTTATATACGAATGCAGTAATATTGCAGTAGGTGCACACAGTGTACTCCCGCACATTGAAATGAACTGCATTATAGATGTGCTTTGCATAATTGCATATAGACAACACAGTACAAAATGGAGGCATATGTAACATAACTGGTTACATCAAATACATTTTGCCCATTTTGACTGGGACATTAACTGCAACATATTTCAACCATAATAAACTCTTATGAGGAGCCCAGGGATAAAAAAAAAAAAAAAAAAGTATAGCAATTCAAGCCCTATTCGTGTGAGAAACGAGCCCTGGTTATAAAGTACCTCTGGTTTTGTCACAGCCTGGTTGGAGCCACTTATTATTGGCACCCTCAGTTCACCACTGCCATTGTTACCAACCATCAACAGATTTACTGGTGTTATTCACGCTTTGTCGCTATCCAATACCGATTGTTGAATCTCGATTTGTGTTTCCAACGCACAAATATTTATTCTCAAAAAGTAGAATAATTCAAGCGAAATAATAATAAGTACAGCCGTTACTTATCGCAGATGCTCTGGATCCAGTGAACAGTCATTCAGGTCTGAAGTCTGTGGTCAATGTGACTTAACACTAGATGATAGCTACTTCTTATATGCAAACAGAAATATAGTAATACAGATGGTATGGCTTGCTTCTATTGGTCCAGGCTTCAGGAAGGTCCAAGGGGTTGCAGATCACAGGCTAGTTCAAACTAAAGAATCCAAAAGGTGGGGGTCATCTCTCCAGGGGATGTGCTCCTTTCTTCCCACCAAGACTCCAATTACAACTAGTCTATTAGCATTTTATAGTCAGCATCATATTAAAGGTGTATTCCCCAACATCAATAACTAGAGTATGCAATATGCGATCTCTTCGCCGAATGCACCGGACAGCTGCTGATGTAAAGAGGATTAATATGATATCAGACATGATACATTTCCTTTAACCTGAACCATATGTATCACTAATATGCATATAACTTATATTACACATAAACACTACTATATTTCGACATAAATGACTGTGTTGCAACTACGATTAATGTGTACTATTTTACAAATATGTGTGTTTGTGCGAATGTATACAAAAGTGTAAAAACTGTTATTGCCACGTGTTGCGGCTGGATACACCCTTCCACGCCGTAGCATGCTCTACGCATAATTTCAGACAAAGACAATCAAGTTTGCTCGATTTTAATTGAAAATATCCAATTTGCTGACTTCGACACTGGCATTCAGTGAAATTAAGTAAAAACTGAAATATGAGAGATATAGATCCTGGACTACAAACACTAGTGACTCCAGCCTGAACACAGTGAATATTTCAAAACACTGACTTTGCAAAAAAAAAAAAAAAATTAGAGGAATTTAGAGTAAACAGTTCTGTGAAACAGTAAAAAAAAAAAAAAAAAAAGCAGTTAAGTTTATTTTTATTATTTTACAAATGTCAAAAAAAATGACATACACCTCTGAAAACTAGAAGGAAGCACATGGAATGCTTATAAAAAGTGTTCCATTGTGTACCTTAACATAGCATGAAAAAAAAGAAAAAAGTTAAATGTTTCAAGCATCAATGGTTCAGTGTGAACAAAGGCTCAAGAGAATGATTCCATATAGAGCTCTTCGGCCAGTTGAGTCAAGGCAAGTTTGCTAAACAAAAATGGACTACAGAAAGAACACTGAAAAAAACAGCTACTTTATTCTGTAACCTGGTTAAACAAGCTGTACATTGATTGCGCTAGGAAGAAAAACAAAAAAGAAGTACTTTTTATGTAAGCTTGGTGGATTTATATGCCTTATTCTTACTATCCTATTTACCAAGTGTCAAAACAAAAAGATATCTGTTCACATGATCTTTTCCACCAAGTGATATGCACCTTGGAAATGTTCCATTAAAAAAAAAAGTTAATTTTGAACAGTTTGGCATAAACAGTGTTTTAATATATACACTGGCATTAGCAGACAAACCGTGTCCAGCTTTCTAACAAAACAAACAGTGGAATCTTACCAAGTAGCAGTGGAGTGTGCAGTGACATTAGTAGCTAGAGATTTTGATAGCAAAGTGTTGGTCAGTTCTGGTGTATGCAAGTCCATTTAACAAATCATGTACTACATAAAATACACAGATGTTGGACAGGTATGGGCATATTTTGCCCCATGTGGTTGGTTGGTGTGTCACATCTTATTTTGATATTTGAAAGAGTTTTACTAGTGGCTTGAGTGAAAAGATTACCCACAAATCCATGAAATTCCATACAAAGTCTCCTTTCATGGGGTGTGGCAGACTGAGCAGTTTTTAAAATCACCGCTTTTTGTTGTAGAAATACACCCTGTATGCCTGCAAGATTTTTAAAACCCTGTAAAATATTTGATATTTTCAGCTAGATTAAACAAAAGAAAGAGTACAATAGCAAAAATTTATATAATCCACCTAAACCAACCTAAAATTACATTACCCTAGTGTAGTTTGCATTATTCTGGTGCAAGTCATTTGGTTATTAGTGGATATCAGTTACACTACTTTAAAGCTATAAAAAATGATCATGTTCCTGCATGCCATAATATTGTAAAGTGTGGAAGTCTCCACAGTGCTGATGAGTGGGGAAAACAGAACATAGATAAAACAGGAACATAAGAGACAAATGCACATGTGAAAATAAAGGGTAAGGTGCGACCTTCCCTAATGGAAAAAGGGCAGAGCTGGGGCAAAGCAGCAATTGGGGCCCAGAGTGGACTTTGGGTTAGTAGCAATGGAGTACCAGTGAGTAGTATTGAAGAGAAGAAATAAAAAAAAGCAGCCACCAATAACACCACAAAGTGAAAGTTATCAGGGTACACAAAGTTACATTATTCTCAATTAACACTACATCTCAAAACTGAACTGTGATCTGACCACAAAGAAAAAATAGCCTGGTCAAAGCTAAGCTGTGTGATCTTTCATTTATAGCTGAATCATCAAGATCCATCCATAAGCTGGTTTAAAGTGCAAAGGGAAAACAATAAAGCTTTTAAATGGGTGCAGAAAATGTACTGTGCCTATTGTAAATTAACCAGTCCATTTAAATATTTAAAAAGTTATGATAAATATTGAACACACCACTATATTCTCTAGACATCTGCAAAACCTATGAATAGAACAACATGCATACAAAGATATCAGACTAATCTGCAGGAAATGTTTAGGCTTTGCTATGAGCATTTAGTTCCGTGTCCAAGATCCAGAGGGGTGTGAAGCCTTCAACAGATGATGAATGTAACCTAAAATAAAAAATACACTAGATCCCAAAATTTAAATTTAGTTTCATGGTGTAAAACTGAAAAGAAAAAAAAAAAGTTACTCAGTGTTTACCAACCATTCCACTGCAGCTCTGTTAAATATTAGCTCCCCCTCAATATAGACATCTAATTCTTCCAACAGTGAACTGAATTATTTAAAAAAAAACAGATCCTGCAGTCATTTAAGTTGCTGTAACATCACTGGCTCTGCCATTGTATGAATCCACCAATGGACAATGTATTTTTACAAAGAAAAGTTGTCAATGTATAATTAGAGACTTGCCTCATTCTTCACATGGTGCACAGGCCTAAACCAGCGTGGTGCACATATGTACTGAATTGTATCTCCTCTATATTTTATATATATTATTCAGAACAATAATACACAACTGTTCATATTATAGCAGTTTTACCTGTTCTTTAGATATTAAAATCATCAACATCCTCACTTCCAGATGCCCATTAACATGTTACAAATCATGGTCTGGCATATATTAAAAAAAAAAAAAAAAAAAAAAGAGGGGGGGAGGGGTGGGAGTGTAAAAAAAAAACTCCACTCTAAGGGTATCCCCCAATACTACCCTAATAAGGCTTCCTCAGTTTCTGGAACTGAACAAGCAGCTTCTACTTGCTCCCTGGAGGATTCAGACTCTGATGAGGATGTGTCCGCTCCAGTCACCAAAAAATACTTTCAATCTTTGATTAAGGAAATGAAAGAGCTGCGATCCTCCGTTCACGCTGAAGTCCAACATGCTCTTCATGGTCTGAGGTCAGAGGTGTCCTCTCTGGGTTCTCGCACGGACCATATTGAAAGAAAGGTGGAGGAAATTGTCACATTCCAGGAATCAACTGCTGACGACTTTTCTCAATTCCGCCAAGAGCTCAATACTATCCATGAGCGTCAAGAAGATATGGACAATAGAGCTCGGAGGAATAATATCCAGATTAAGGGCGTCCCAGAGTCTGTTGAATCTGCGCATCTGGACCCCTATCTCCGGAAACTGTTCTCTCAGCTTGCACCAGATATCCCAGAAGATCAGTTCTTGCTGGACAGAGCCCATAAGGCCCTTAAACCTCGCTCTTCTGATCAATCTGCACCTAGAGACGTTCTCAGTCTTCATTATTTCACAACCAAAGAAGCTGTCTTACAAGCTGCCAGAAAGCTCCCTTCTTTAACTTATGAGGGGTATGCCCTCCAAATCTTCCAAGATCTCTTCCCCACCACTTTGACTCAGAGAAGAGAACTCCAGCCGGTCACTTCAGTCCTCAGGCAGAATAATATCAGATATCGTTGGGGTTTCCCTTTTGCCTTTATTTTTGGCGCCAGAACCAGCAATTGTCAGCTAAAAGCTTAGGTGAAACACACGATCTTCGCAAAATTGGACTGAGCCAACACACCTCCACAGAGAACTCTCAGGCTTCTGCTAACGCTGCGGGGCCCTCTACACCGAGAGCTCAGCGGCCTTCGCATAGAGAATGGTCGACGGTTCCTAGTCACTGCAAAACGCAGTCAACAGATCCCTGACCAGCTTGTCCCCGTTCCTGCTCATTCTTCAAAGCACGTTTGTTCTTCCATGTGACCCGATGTGGTCATTACAGTTGCCCGATATAGTTCTAAAAAGGGATGTGAAATTCAAGGACGACACATCTTCAGTTGTCTTCACCCTTCACCACTTAGTGTCTCGGGGCGGTTTTGCTATTGGCAGACACTGCATTGCCTCCTAATGACTGCGGTTCCGTTTCTGGCTGTTTCCAAGAGTCGTCGAGTTGTTGCTCAACATCTTCTCCCCAAGGGGGGCACTTTGAACTTTCTATCTCATCCTCCCCTTATGGATCCACAGAGCGGCCTTGATGAGACCTTGCGGCCTTGTTTCGTCAGTACGAAACACAGACTCCAGCTCCTGGTTTTGTTACTGATAAGTAATTGTGCTGCTCTGTTTCATTTATTTTCTAGGATATATTTGCTGGTTTTTTTTTGTTCTTACACCTTTCATCTGACCACACCCAGATGCTTCTCGTGAGGACATCAAGATATGCATATTGTTGACTTAAGTTATGCCTCATATAATTTGTTGAATGCTGGCGATTGTCCCTTGTCTTCCCTCCCCTTTACTCCCTTTTCCCTCCTCTTCTATAGGTCATATACTCCAAGTTGGCCACTTGGGCTCTCCTATTTGGTTCCCCGGCCCTCCGTTTCTGACTGTTGCTAGACATCCACCCTAGAGCTCTATGCTGGTCCCCCTGATGACTTGTTCATCATTTCCTGTCCCTTACCAGCAACTGCGACAAGTGGACTTTGTTTCACTATGTCCATCACTTTCTACCCCTAGCCTTTGGTCCCCTTCTTTTCCTCACTGGTCATCACCTATCTGGTTTTACCCTAGCTACTTTTGTTTGCCTTTTTTCGACCAGTAACGTACCTATGACCCTTAATCTCATATCCCATAACGTTAAGGGCCTCAACTCTCCCCAGAAACAAGCTAAGCTCCATTGCTCTCTCAAGTCTCTTAAAAGGGGCCTTGATATTCCTGCAAGAAACACATTTTGTGAACCATATCCATTCGAGGCTCCCCTGACATATCATGCATGTGATCTCAGACAAAAAAAAACACGAGGCGTTGCAATCCTGTTAGCACGTCATCTAATTTTTGATCTTCACAACTGCCATAAGGATAAAGAAGGTAGATTTCTGATTCTCGTAGGCTCCTTAAATAATCTCCCCTGTACTCTAGTGAACCTATATGCTCCCAACACTGGTCAGCATAGGTTCTTCAAAAAGTTGGGTTCTTTGCTGGCCCGTGTTCGCCAAGGTGAGCTTATTGTTGTGGGTGATTTCAACGCTGTTTTAGGCCCGACTATAGATCGGTCCTTGGATTCCCCCATCCCCCCCGAGGAGAGATACCTACAATACTGGAGCTTTACAGGCTTTCCTGAGGCTTCATAATTTATACGATTCATGGAGTATTAGACCTTATGGCAAGGGACTACACCTTTTTCTCCTCACCCCATAACACTTACTCCAGGATCGATATGATCCTGCTCAGCCACGACCTCTTAGACTTCGCTCTTTCCAAATTTTTCCTATTACCTGGTCTGACCATGCTCCTGTTTCGGCAGTACTTGCCTCTCTTGCCCAGCATTCCCCTGGGGCAACCTGGAGGCTTAACGAGTCACTTCTACAGGACAAAGACTATTACTCACTTCTCTCAGTATATTGTGATGAACGATACCCCTGATATTTCTCCTATGACTCTCTGGGATGCTCATAAAGCTGTAATATGGGGTCATCTTATTGTTCTAGCTTCTCAGACTAAGCGGTTCCGTCTGGCCAAAACTAATCAGTTGACGGATTCGTTGAGAGCCTTAGAGCAACGTCACAAACCGAATCCTGACCGTTGGTTCTCCAGGAAATTGCCTGTTAGGGGTGAACTAAACCTTTTGTTATCCCACCATGTCGCTAATAAAGCTGAAGTGGCTCAATCAGTGCTTCTATGAAAAAGGTGACAAAGACGATAGAATACTGGCCACTTAACTTAAAGCCAAGATAGCGGCCCGGAATCTCCTGGCTATCAGGGACTCTGACGGAGTTCTTCATTATGACCCTCAGCACCCTTGTGCATTACGACCAGGTTAGTTTTGTCCCAGGCAGTCAGGCCAGGGATAACACCAGGAGAACCATTGATCTGATTAATATCATTAATACTAGGAAGGCTCCGGCTATCATTCTCTCTCGACACCGAGAAGGCTTTCAACAGGATCTCCTGGAGCTTTATGTCTGGAGCCTTGTCGGCGTTTGGCATCTCAGGCAGCCTCATTACTGGGATTCAATCCTTGTATTCTCTGCCCTCCGCCAGAGTTATGTTCAATGGTTCTTGGTCTGACCTTAAATATCTCCAACGGGACTCACCAAGGCTGCCCTCTCCCCTCATCTTTGCCCTCATTATAGAGCCCCTTGCTGCTTCCATTCGAGCTTGCCCTGATATCGAGGTGTGCGGACGAGGGATCTGGAGAGTAAGCTCTCTCTTCGCGGACGATGTCCTTCTGACCCTGCAGCAGCCAGAGAAGTCACTCCCTGCTCTCTAACATATTACACCATTATGGGCACCTCTCTGGTTACAAGATTAATATTGCCAAATCAGAAGCCCTACTGTTTAATATCTCTAATCAGGAGGGTTTGGCACTCGCCTCCCGCTTTAATTTTTGATGGCAAAAAATAAAATCAGATATTTAGGTATTTTTATTACCAACTCCTATGACTCCCTGTAACGAGAGAACTATCCGGGCCTTTTTGCTAAAATCAAGGCAGAACTTTTCTCCTGGCGCTCATTTATTATCTTGTGCAGGATCATCTGTTGAGATGAACCTTCTTCCTAAGCTTCTTTATTATTTTCAGACCCTCCCTGTTAGAATCCCCCTCTTTGAACTCTCTTCTGTCCAAAAAAGTCTTTCTAGATTTATATGGAACGGCGGGTCTCCCAAGGTCAAGCTGGCCCTTCTACAGAGACTTACCAGATGTGTTGGGAGGGGCTTCCTGGATTTGAAGATGTATTATTGGGCAGGGCACTTGAGTCAGATTGTAGCCACCTTTGCCTCCCCAGCGACACTGCCGTGGGTTGATATTGAAACCGCCTATCTTAAATTTCCGATTCTTTGTGTATGGGGTCTCTCAAAACAAGCTAGATCACCCTTTGTCTGTCAATGCCCCACCCTGTTATTCTTAGCTACAATCTGGGAGGCCTGCTGTCCCCATCTCAATTTCGTCCCCTCCTGTTCTACCTCTTTGGGGTAATCATGCCTTTCCTCCCGGGCTCTCCCCAGCCTTCCATAGACCACCGCGGGTATTCGGTTTGTTGGAGATCTAGTATACCAAGGTGCCTTTATCTCTTGGGATGACCTGCGCTCCAAGTATCTAAACCTCCATCCTAAATTTTATGAGAATTTTGTGGGCTCTCTCCTCGGGGGACCTCCTTACCCCATTCTTGTTTCCCCATTTGAAACCCTATGTCTTTCTTCGCCTTTGCGCAGAGGCACGATTTTCTATATTTAAACCCTAATTCTCGATGTACTATGTTGGCGGGGCTGTGGCCAGATGGGATCTTTTTTACATATTTGGTGGCCCAGTCCTAAAATATCCTTCTTTTGGGACAGTGTTAGGGCCCTCCTCTCCTCCCGTGTCCATCCGGAAAGACCCATGGTCCTTTCTTCTTTGCTATCCTTTAGTAGATGATAGGCAGTCCTCGAAATTAGCTTGCCATATCCTTGCTGCAGCACGATGTTTAGTAGCTAAATTATGGAAGCAACCTAAACCCCCTACTATGACAGCCTTATGCTCCATTTGGTTTATTGCCCAGATGGAACAGATTACATATCACTTACATGACAAGGATGATAAATTCCACCAGCTTTGGGCCCCCCCCTGGCTCTACTTGTAATCGCTTTACTCCTATACTAGCTTCTTTCTACTAAGTGAACCTCCTGGGGTCCTTAATGGTGCACGAATTATAGGTGACCTGATGTTGGACGTTGTTCTTTCTCCCCGAGTCTTTGGGTAGTTTTTCCCTCTGTATATTAATTGTGATAACCAGTGCTCCCCCCTACCCTTTCTCCTCTCCATATTCTTAGAAAATGTTGCTGGAACCTTAACAATTGGTACAACAAATGTTTCTTACTTGTCTGTTCTGTGACAATATGCTGTAATTTTTTTTGCCATTTTACTAATTGCTGATTCTTGTTTGATTGTTAATGAAATTTTCTAAAATAGTTAAAAAAATAAAATAAAAGATAAAATGATGGCTTTTACATAAGGACCAACAATTCCAAGTTCTTCTCTGGTCTTGTGGTCATCATGCAAAGAAGAGCCATGCTGAACCAAATGCCTGTAAGCACACGTTTACATTGATATATCCCCTCAGTTTTTCATTTATATGCATGTTCGTTAATCCTAAATATTTTTCAGTATATACAAATAAATTTTTTCTCAAACATTAGTTCTCAATTTAAACAGATGAAATGTATCATTTGGAAATCCTTTTTTTTAATATACTGGTGATCTCTATATTAATGAATTCATTACAAAATGCAATTATATGCTCACTTTGAAAGGCATAAACATCAGTGTTTGTAGTTTTGATTTCTGATGTAGAATACATTTGAACTGAATACCCTTGTGTTGGATACTTGAGGAGAGGAACAAAAAGCTGCAGTATTATAAAGGTGTACATTTAAAGGAGATAAAATATTCAGCATTACTGTGCCCTCAGTTGTACACATACTTTGGTTCCATTCAAAATGGTAACAAACAAAATAAAACAGATCCCAAGTAAACTAGGGCTACACAGGCAATTTCAAGTCCGAGATGAAAACTGATGAGATTAAATATATAACATAGCAGAGTTTAAACTGATTTAATCTCTCTGAAATCTCATTACCAGGTCAAAATACCATTTCCTTCACTGAGTCACAATTATAGTCAAAGAACAACATTAACCTGTTGAAGTTCATGCAAAGTGCATGATCTAATGCGAGGGTCGCATTACTCGACTAAACAAAAATAACCAAAAGACTCTCAAAAAGAAAACCAAAAAGTCGCCTGTGTAGACCATACCATTAGAAGCAAGCTGATCTAAAATAAGCAATTGCTGCAAAGTGATCACCTAATATTGAATAACACTTGCCCTTACAGAACTATTACTTAAAGCAATGTTTGTATATCAGGATTCCTGGCTGGAATATCAATACAGTATTTTATAGCTGCAATATGAAGGAAGTAAAACAAAGAGCAAAACTACTACAGAGCAGTCAATATATGTATATATATCAAAATTATAGGCAGATCTACAGTGTTTAATCTATTTTTTTTTATTGATTTATATTTGACCGTTGGTGAGGGGAAAAAAAAAAAATAAAAATATCAAACTTCAACGTTCAAAACAGAAATATATATAATATATATTATATATATATATCCCACTTGCAGTGCTTTAATCATTTCAGCTTTCCATATGTAACCAGTTTTATATGCTAGACTGCACAATTGAACTTTTTATAGAAAAGAGATTTATGCTTAAACGGTGGAGCAAAAAAATTTGAGAGAATACACCCTTATCATACAGAGTTTTGTGTTCTGTAAACAAAATCTAAAGAAAACGCGATTTAAAACAAAGTATCTCTCGCTATCAAAATATACAATTTGAATTGCAGACATTATGCAAACATTTAAAAAATAGTACACTATTGGTTCCGAATGAAAATTACAACAGTCTTTTAGACCCTAAGGTCAGTTTGCACATGGTGGATTTATTTTACAATTCTGAACGGAGTCCTATCCTCGAGGCGAAAGTGAAGTCATAATCAGTTCTCCAAACGTAGCAAACAAAGCATTCGTGCATTTCAGAACCGCAAATGGGATTTGTGTTTCACCATATATCTAGAAAAAAAAAAAATTGTATTAAAATGGTAGATACTGGTTTATGTGAAAACTTTGTGTACACTTTATTTACGGTTTATTAAAAATAAAATTTTACAAAGATTGTGAATACAACGTATTTAAATGTCACAGCACATACACTTTCATATAAATTTATATATAACCCGGTCAATCAAGGCAAAACAAAATAAATCGTAAAAGGGTAGAAGAATGAGGGAGGATACTGGAGTACAGATGTATCCTACTAGTAATACAATTAATGTAGTATTCTTAAAATAGTAAGAAAATAACACTGTACTATAAAAATTGAGTGGTTTCCAATCACAATGGCAACTGTCCTTTGAAAATGTAAACTACATCGTACATGTGCTGTACATAAAGCAAAAAAACCAGCAATTAAAATTACATATTATATATAAAGCACATGTATGTGCACCTATCAAAATAACCCATTGTTTCAAAGGCAGCACTCCAATTGCAGGATATATACAATATTTTATGGTCCACAAGACACTTATTAAAATATTGCTTTTAAAACTAGCTTACAGCTGAAGGCAAGCTGGTTAAAAACAACAAGAGAAAGTCAAACACAGCAGTAGCTTTGGGACCCATGCTCGTAGACAAATAATCTTTACTGCACATACATACAGCCAAGAAGTACCAATTTCATGTCTGTGCCCTGGACAACATGAACAAGTTTTGACCTCTTTAGTAATGAATATCTTGCAAGACTGTTGTATTCTTGCCAATGAATATCTGCTGAGGTTATGGTAAATGTGAACAACTTTACGAAATCATTTTCGATACAGCAGCATAACACAATGACATTTTTCTAAAATGCTTGCTTTCTTCACTATTTCTTTGAGTAAAGTAACCCTTTTCTGCTGACATAGGCTGATTTCCAGCCTAAAACCTGTGGCAACTGTATGCAAATGAGTGTGGACTGAAAGGCTTTCTAATGTAGAAACAAATTATTTACTGTTCGTTTCCTCAAAGGAATCCATGGCAGCCATTACAAATCTGTTAACTACTTGCTCAGCTGACGGGAAAAGAAAACACCTCACAGGTATACAACCTAGCTCCTCCTTCCCTCATGTGTCCTAGTAACTTTCAAAGCTGCATTGAAAACATTATACAATATGGGCAGAATATATTCGGTCTGCCCTGGAGTCATTTGAGAAAAGGAAATGAACAACAAACAATTTGTTTATTTCCTTCTTTGGACTCCCTGGCAGCCATACCTAATGGGATGTAAACCAAGCAATGCCAGAGGGTGGAAAATGAGGTGAACGAACACCAGTGTAATGCAAAAATATTTTTATTGATCTATTGTCTGACAAATCTTTCTAAAATTTACCATCCTTAGATGAATCGCATCCAGGAGACCATTTTTATAAAATATATGCAGTAAACCATCCTGCGACTGCTATGGCTGACTGAGTTGAGGATTCTGGCACGTCACACTTTCATCTGAGCTGCCTAGATTAGCTATGTTCTACATAGTCCAGAAGATAAAAAAAAATTCTCTAGATTTTATAATAAATCCTGAATTAATTCTTCGTAGCTTGTAAAATCACATTTTTTATTTTATTGTAAACTTTTCTGTTTGAGCACAGCCTGCTCAATCCCCATCTAATCAAAACAAGTGTGCCTAGATTTGGGTGATAAATTGGACAGACATTAAAGGTCTGTTCAAAAAGGCAGTAGCCAAGGCGATCATAGAAGCATCTACCAGGCTATCAAGAACTATGGTCTGAGACAGAGAGAGAACTGCAATCATTTCCAGTTTCTCTCCTGATTTTCCTCAGTATTTGGTGAATGAAGGTGAAAAGGGGTGAATACATATCCCAGATTGAAGACCCAAGTTCTCATTAAGACATCTATACATTATGATTTGGGGACCTTGCAATGAGAAAAGAATCGCTGTAGGTTGGTATTTTCAAGTGTTGCCATGAGTTCTATATGAGGGCAGTCAAACTTCTCTGTGAGCATGTAGAACACATCTTTGTGCAATGTCCATTCTCCAGGATGCATCAGACTATGACTCACAATTTGCCCATTTTTCCCTGCTACATGGAGTGCTGAAAGGGATTTTAGGTTGCTCTCTGCCGATGCAACCATTGTTGATCGTTCTTTCATCAAGGCTCTGCTTCTGGTACCTCTTTGTGTGTTTATAAAGGCCACCACTGTTTAGAGGTCTAAATATTTTCAGGTATATGTGCCACAGAAGGTGTTGGAAGTGTAACATTACTTGCCAAACAGCTCTGACCTTTAGGATGTTTATATGGCGATTCCTCTCTTCTGGTTGCCATAAACCTTGAACGTACAGACACTAGCCTGTGGAGCTGAAATATGTAGTGAGCTTCTCCCATTCTGGGTCTGAGTGTGACTCAATGATCTCTCAATGTTGTATTCTGCCACCATTCGAGTGATTTTCTTACCTCTGATAACTCTGTTCTTCTAATCTTTGATTGCCTCCATTTTGTCAATAATTCTAGTTGTAGATCTTGCACGATAGTGGAGGAAAAACATTTCTAGAAGCTTGAGATAATCCCTCAGATTGTGGTTTTCAAACTCCTACTATATGTGACAGATGTATCTGGAATATCCTCTCTGGATACTATCAGCTTGTCATTCAATGTATTTATATTACAAACAAAGAAACAAAAACTGTGTGGGTACCAACTGGCTCTTTCTTGTAGAAAAGGGATTACTTTTATCGTGCCTTTCCAAAATTCCTTGAAATCCCTATTACCAAGATACGGACAAGCTGCAATACTCACTAATAGCAAGTTGTGAGCATTCAAGTTTCTAAATACCCCAAATTGTTGCCTCTAATACTGTGAAAATTGTGTCTGGATAGATTTCCCCCAAACTGCCTTGTATATTGTTTGCCAGAGTGATATTACTTATTTTCCTTAAAGCGCTGGCAGTAAGAATAAGAGGAAGCAGCAGGTCTTGTGAAGTCTTTTGGCAGAAACTGAGGTTGCCATTCTCTGGTTCATTTTGATCAAGTTGTCACCAAAAAGTAATGAATCTTCATAGGGGAGTGCAGCAAGTCTATTCTTAGACTGTGGATCCAGTGCCCAAGACTTTAACCGAAGGGCTCTTCTGGCCACTACCATATTTGCCACACTTCTAGTTGAAAGCATGATTATGTCCAAAGAGGCCACACACAGAAAATCAATTATTTTTTTTGTGCTATACATATTCCTTGTATAAAAGTATCCATCCAGATACTTAATACTGTAGAAATGGAGGTAATAAAACACTCTCGCTTCAGTTGTTGCTCCTTAGAATTATACATTTTTTATTTTTTTTTGTAAACACCTCAATCTTCTGATCCATATGAGCCCTTAAAGGTTTACCAACTTCTAAGTATATGGTAAACTTTTTTGATAAACTGGCCAGAGCTACATCAACTTTAGGAAGTGCATCCCATTTAAAGGCTTCCTCATCTTCAAGTGGATGTATCCTATCCAGCCTTTTAGGATTAGACTGCCACCTGCCCACTTGTTTCCATTCTCTAAAGATGAGATTCTTAATTAACTGCAGTAAAAAAACAAAAAAAAAAAAAAACCTGTTTCCTTTGAATATCTTCAAAGGATACATCTTGTAGGGACCTTTCAGGTATTGTATACACATATCCTTACACAAAAAAGTTTAAGTAGGACTTCCACAATTTCCATATTAAAGGACCTTGAGCCTTCCACTATTTCCCCTTCATCACTTTCAGAATATTCTTAATGTAATGAACCTATTGCCATAATTAGAGGTTCCTGACATATCCTCAGAATTTAAATAAACTTTAGAACTGGCTATTTCCATTCTTTGGCGAGCATAGTGGTCTTCCTTAGCTACAAAGGCTTCCATCATCCAATTTATAAATTAGATGATAAATAGCTTAGGCGGCTGACCTGTAACTTCGCTGGTCTGTGATATACAATTACCACACACACACACTGGCTTCAAAATCCCCTGAAAACATACACAGTGTTCTCCCCAGAAAATTTTGTCAGCCAGGTGGCATTAAGAAGCAGCCGGGTGGGGACAGATGTAATACTTTATAATATAATAAAAATGTTGGAGGTTATTGCCAACTTGCCAGGACTGGTCAGACTGGTGGGTCAGTCGTTAGCACACACTGCTGGCTGTAGTGCTCACTCAGTGCTTGCTCCAATAGGAGAAACAATGGCTTAGTCTTTTTAAATAGGTCTCTGTTGGGCTCCAAGAGCCGGGGATGCAAGTAAAAACTGCTGAGTGGTGCACCTGGAAAATAGGTGCTGGGGAGAACACTGCCGTATACTCTACTGCGGTTTTTTTTCTAGCTTTCTTTCCTGCAGCAGGCTCTGAAAGGGTATTGAGCAAAAAAATTAAAAAACTGCTCAAATTTAATAAAAAAATGTACCTTTACTAGGGGCTTAACTTTAACTGGTGCTTTTCGGCTTATTTGGAATGCGGGCTCCGCATCCATAAAGTATAAAACTTGTGAAAGGATTACTTCTTGGATTAGCTGGCTATACAGCTCCATGCTGCTATTCAGCAGCAGTGACCCGCAAAATACACAGTTAATTAGCTCCTAGTGATGACACAATGGGTCGCAGCTAATTGATCTCTCATTAAAGAGATATCCAGGATGGTGCTGCATTAGATCACGTGTATCTCTGCAAGCATTATAGCATCGGAGCAACACAGATCTTCTGGGATCCATTGTAGAATAAGTTAGTTAATTCCCTTGTAAAAATAAAAAACCTGTACACTAAACATCTCCCTTTCTGGAGACAGGCAAGAGACATGAAGGAAGGAGGAGAAACAAGGTTATATACCTGATAAGGTGCTTTCTTTACCCGACAACAGCTCCGCAGGGAGCTTACCCACTTGTAATGGCTGCCGGGACGTCAGCAGTTTTATAAACGCTTCCTTTCCGCTTCGATCAAAGCTGTTGTGCTGGTAAGACTGTACAACAGCGGTGTCAAACTCATGGCCCGCACCAACATTTTTTGCGGCCCCAACAGATCCGCTGGCCCTGACACTACAGCATCCGGCGCCCTGCTCCCTTTGCACTGAATGTCAGGCATGAAAACATCACACGGGACATTTTCAGTGAGGAGCGCACGGAGAGGGGTCGTAATGGACAAGACAGAAGAGAAAGTCAGAAAAAAGGCAATAGAAAGTTAAGTGAAGGTGAGCAAGAGCAGAATAAAATGGAGGGCACAGTATGAAACAGGTGAAAGGAAGCAAAAGCAGCATGGAGAGCACAGTGTGATGAAAGGGGGCGACAAAATTACTTGAGACTCTTTATTGCGGCCCACACAATCTTATAGACTTATCTTATTTGGCCAAATTGGGGTTTTGAGTTTGACATGTCTTATCATTACTATTATTTCAGTATTTACTATTGTTTTGATCACATTAGCCAGAAAAGCACAGTCTGAATAAGATGTTTGAATATCGTTACCTGTCCAAAGTTTCCCAGAATCGTAGGAACACAGGTCTGTCCAAATGTCTTTTGTGGTAACTCAACTCCAACACGGTTACATCCCATTTCTGTACATTGGGGTCCAGTCGAACTTCATCATACTTGAGATGGAAGGCTTTAACTGCATTAAGCCACCAAGATGATTGATTAGTAATGGGATAGTAAATAGGAATCCAATGTGCTCATTTAGCTACCAATATTAAGGTGAACATTTACTAAATGTACAAAGCATTTTAATAGTCTTGTTAAGGCGCCTTACAGGTGTGTTCATGTGATGTAAGAGTTCTCTGTACAGTGCTGCAGAATTAGTGGCGCTATATAAATAACTGATGATGATGATGATGTGATGACTGCTCTATTTTGTTTCTATGGTGTAAACAAACTTGTATGAACAGACAATGAGTTCAAAATAAACAGATGTGTTCTGCAATTTAATTTACAACAAATGGTTAAAGGCTTACTTTTTGCAAAGATATCTACAGGAGATCCATCGGGCAAAACCCATGGCCAGCCCTTAAATTGCCAAGCAGGACCCTGAACAAACACTGCTACCACACGGTCCCTAGAAAAAAAACAACTTTGTTACACTACATATACTCTAAAATAAATATGTATTAAATATATGAACAGAAACAGACTTATATCAGGTGCAGTCTACCTTTAAAACAGTGTTGACAAGTTAGAAAAGTGCAAGTGAGCTGAATGGCTAGATCACTGGGGCCTGTTCGTGTGGTCATAAGAGGATTACACACAAGATGTCATCTTCTGACCACATCATCAAGTACGTACAATAATGGGATCTGTTTATAGGTGATCGTTGTCTAACATTTCACATGGTTTGTTTTTCAGGACATGTGGTGCTTTCTTTTGGCTCATAGTGGAAGAAATGTAAGTTACACAGGTTACATTTTTTATTTAACCAATTATTGCTTTAACCCAATTAGTCGCACCCTAGAAACAAACCACAAAAATGAATGGGCTGGTACAAGTATAGGAATACCTAAAACCTGCATGTGATGTAAGGTATGATAGTAGCCAAAGAGCAGCTTAATTTTGCAAGATGACTTTGTCCTTTAACCAAGGGAGCTAGTCTTGCATTTCCCCTATTGCCAGCACCGATATGTCAAATGCTGTCGGTTTACACTGACTATCAGCCATTCTTAAATGCAACACACACTGGGATCTTTCTGTGCTGATATGCAGGGGAGAATGATCTCCCTTGCTGCTCCACAGTTTTGCATATATTCGACTGCATTTTCTCCCATGCCCGATAATGATCATATGTGGTCAGCTTAGCTAGCGCTGTTATCTATTTTAGCATATCCAAACTCTTGGATGAACGGCACATTATTCAGAGCCAATCTGGGTAAGAATAGAAACATTGTATTCACAGACTCCCAGAGAGGGACAAAAAGGGAAGAGGTCTATACAGAACACAATTGACAAGCTTAGACTGGAAAAAAAAAAAAAAATAAAACAAAAAATTCTGCACAAGGACGCAAACACTTTTTCCTTAATATGTTATTTTGATTTTTTTTCCACTCCTTACAGCAAATCTTAAATCAGGAATTTAGTATTTGTTTGCATTTTTGGGCTTGTAGGATGTGAGGTGGCAGTGAGGGCTTCCTTTTGGTAACAGAGAAATATTTTAAGTTTAACTATAGAAGCAAAAAAGGGAATAAATAGCATAAAACAAAACACTTCCTATAATTAGGTTTACATTATTTACTATAAAACAAAAAAAACGAAAGTTAACTTTACCTTAAATGTCCTTAGTACACGTGCTAAGGACAATTAAGTTTCACTTTATCCCTTTATGCAGGTTATGAGTAACTTCAGTAATTCACCTGCTGTTTTGACAGATATGACACTGGCATCAAACCCATCCCCAAATGAGGTCACACATTCCTTGCCACTAGGCCAGGCTAAGAACAATACAAGAGCTCTAAGGAATACTGGGTAACAAAGCAAATAAAAGCAACTTTACAAAATGGTGAGTTTTGCAAGTAAACTCACTAGGATCACCATATAAACTAGATACACTAACAAAACATACAACCTTTATAGTATGGGAGAATTACTGCCAGCATTTTTTATTTATTTAAAATCATTGTGAAAGCTCAGTGTTCCACATTAAACTGTACACAACATTCACTCAAAGCACTGTGAGGGGCCAGAAAACTTAAATGATATATAACCTAATATGCACACAGGTTTAGGACTGGGTATTTCACAAAAGAATGTAAGAGCGCAGAACATACCAGTCCTGTGGCAGCAGCTTTAGGGGCTGATCTATTACTCTGTATGGTACAGTAACACTTATACTCGTCCCACCAGGCTGCATTTGGTCTTTTCGTCGCTGAATCAAAACTTCATTTTCTCTCTGACAGCCTTGTTTCTTCTTCTCTTCTGAGGAAACAAACCTTTGAACAAAAAGTTTCAGAATAAATGCAAAAGTATCTGGAAAAGGTGGAATCTCCTATTACTTTGTGTGTGTGTGTGCAGGGGGAATAGTACTTTCACAATTAAAATTCTTAAGAGGCTGGAGAGATGCAATTTCCAGCGCTGTACCATGGAATGCCTCCAAAATGGTTATAAAAGGCATTCTGTGGCAATCGTCCCTGATTTTTCCTCGCACTGCATAGAGGTACGCAGGAAACTCAGTGATATTTCGGTACCTTATTGCCTGGAAAGTAGCACAGCTAGACTTCGCAGTTATGTCCAGCAGCTCAATGCGGGGGATTAAATTCCCTGTTGATGTTTAGTCCAACTACTATTCACGGCATTGAGTCACACATTTCATAGAACTGTACTGAATGACGTTGAAAACACAGGGGACAATTCTGAAAACTGGTGCAGATGTAAGAGCAAACAATTGCTGTGACCACAATAACCATTCTGATCTTGCCATCTTTGCAGTTCAGCAAAGCAAATAAAATGTCAGACTTTTACCCTATTGTCCTGTGCTAGTTACCACCTTTATGTCTGACATACACTAGTGTGGAAATCTGGGCAAGATAGACCATATGGCGCCAAGTTTGAGCAGCTAGATCTCCTCCAGCCACACTAGTGCTTATTCCTGCAGTCTTAAAAGAGGATACTGGTCACCTGACCGCATTTAGCAACACATTTGATAATTTAAATACTAAGGGGAGGAAATTCAACTGGCCGTGTTACTGGTAAAAGTAATGTGGCCTGCGCATTATTACCGTTATTACGGTAGTTTCAACGCCGGCTTTTTGTTCGCAGCTCCGCGAGCAGAAAGCTGGGTTAAAATTACTGTAATACCTTTAACGCCGCGCTAATTCGGGGGGAATTAAATTCGCCCCTTATGGACTCATTTTAGAGTATTGCTGCAATATTGTGCTAATTGTTCCATACAAAGCATTTGTGGTCAGATTTACATATTTGGGAATATTAGCTATTTTAAATAAGGCAACTTTTATTATAGATTGAGTGTTTTAAAAACAAGGTTAGTTAACCCATTAAAATCTTATCACTTCCCAACACTCTAGTAACTAACATTTTCAGTCTCTTTTGCAGCAATGTTAAATACTCCAGGAACATTTTATTAAACCTAGGGGTATATTTACTAAACAGCATGTTTGAAAAAGTGGAGGGGTTAACTAGAATCTGATTGCTATAGGCATGGTTTAGTACATTCTACAAAATGACAGCCAGAACCTAATTGGGTGCTATAGGCAACATCTCCACTTTTTCAAACCTGAACCTACTCAAATTCTGTATTGGAGGATTCTGCGTCTCAGGTCATATATTGCCTTGATACAAAGTGGAATTCAAATTACTTCAGTACATGGTCCATTTTACCAACCATACCGACAGATTTACATGAGCAGTAGCAACACAATATCAAGGACACTATATACACATTTGGTTAAGCATACATATTGTTGTTGATTTGTAAGGAGTCACAGTGTACTGCAGCAGCAGACAAATAAACGGATGTGAAAACAAATGGCAAGGATTGTTATGCCAATTAGTCCTTTTCCCACTAAATTGTAAAATTTCGGAGCTAAAACAAGAGGAAAATGTTGCTTAGAGTAGACCTCAGTACAGTAGTGAGCATGTACTACTGTGATAAGTATAAAGAAGTGTTTTCAGAGAGCATTTGAAGCCTAGAGGAGAGTGCAGGTTGCAGCAATCCACAAGTGGGTAAAAGCATGGTAGCAGGCTTTAGTGAGAAGACTGCTTATCAGAGGAGGCAAAGCTCAGGTGAGAGGCAGACCAAAGGGAGAAAGAGGAAGTGTATTCCAAGATTAGTTTGAGATGTATAAAGTGGCCTTGAAGGTGAGGGTGAATACTTTGCAAATTCCTACTGTGGCTACCCTTATCCTCCAGAAACAAATTTAGAATGGTGCGTCAGATGTGCGGAAGATCGGTCTTACCGTGGCTTATCATATAGAGTTAATTGGGCATAAGTGGGTGAGGACAATACCACATAGGAGGAAGTTACAGTAGTTGAGGCAGGAAAAGGGCATATTCATGCAATATTTCAAAAGATATATCAGAGGCTGAGAGACTGAAGGACCACTTGGATAGGTAGGAAATGAACAAAGAACGATCAGACAAGACGACGTGCAGGAGGAGAGCAATAATTGATGCTGAAAGTAGCAGAGGTCAAGGAGAATGAGTATGGGGAATATAACATATGCTTTAAGTATACTGCAGATCACTTGTGTGGACTGTCTCGGTGGAATGCTGGTGAAGCCTAATGGTAGCGTAAAGTGAGGAGGGAAAGCAAGAGAGGTGGTTGCACACAAGTTGCTCAAGTAGTATGGAGGAAAAGTGGAGACAAATAGGATGGTAGCTGGAGAGAAGTCCTGTGTCAAGAGATGGTGTCTTTAGGATTAGTGAGGGTGGGATTACGTCAGTGAATAGAGACAGGTTGAAAAGGTAAGCTAGAGACATGCATTCAGTAGGGGAGAAAGTGTGGAGACATTGAGGGAGTAGGGTCAAGGGGCAGTTTATAAGGTGATAATATTCAAGGACTGCAGACACTTCATTCTGATACGGTAAAAACAGGAGGCTGCATCATGGAGTTTATGAGAAGGTGGGGTGTGCGGATTCTGGAATGATAAGTATTTGGTAATGTCATATGGTGTGAGGCAGGAGTGCATGTAGTCAGAAGCGAGTTGAAGGCATCTCAGATTAGAAGACAGGGTCGATATTAGAAAAGCAAAGCAGGTTTTCTTGACAAGTGATATGGCTGTGTTGTGAAACGTAAGGAGGCAATTAGTGAATGAAGTCAGCATTTGAGTGAAATTTCCTCTATTTGCTCTCATCAATGTGTAAACTCTTGTGCATGCACAATAGACCCTATTTGGTATACCTTAGCTGAGGTTTGGATCATTGAGACTATGTGGTGGCTTGATAGACCAGCCTTCTCTAAGGCTGCAGTAAATTATTGACAGAAGAGTAGTGTAGATTTGTATGCGGGTGGAGAGAGGGAAAATGAGGATCAAGAAAGGGGGTTGTGATTGGTTTCCAAAATGTGACCTTCCCATTTGCCTTGGAGATACAGCAGCGATGTAAAGGTCTACCAAATGTCCATCTTAGTAGGGAGCTGGAAGATTACAGCCACTGGCAAATACCGAAGGAGGTAGAAAGCAAAAGTAGTTTTGTGATGGCAGTGACACAGTAGGGTTGTCAATGGGAAAGTTGTAATCACCTAGCATGAGAGAATATAAATCAAAGAATAGGAAATAAGTGAACCAGGCAACAAAATTGTCAAGAAATTGGGAGACTGGACCTTAAAAATGAAAACATATGACATGGGAATGGAAAGAGATGGTGTGGACTTTGGAGTAAGAGAAGGAGATGGATTGTTCCAAGGGTATGACAGTGTGCAGTATGGAGAAATTACTGCAATCTTTGCAACCTTGTCTGTTTGGGTTACTCTCCCTCATCCACAGGAGGAAGATGCAAAGGAAAGAGTAGGTATGCTAGGTTTCTAACACTGTAAGGGGGCTGTTGGGTTTTTTCGAAGTGAAAAGATGGATGAGAGTGATAAATACAGGCATTGTTACAGAATACACGAGAAAAGGTGTTATTTACCATTAGTTTCCATAAATTTAAAGCAATTAAATTTAAAGCATCTGAAAATAAGATGTGAGGCAAGACAATAAGATGAAATAATGTGCAGATCCACATATTCATAAATATTAAGAAGAGGCCTAGGAATCAGATATTTCAAACAGACAGGTAACATTGCATATGACATAAGTAATATTTTTTAGGAATTGGTTATTTTCAGGGACAACTACTAAAACATAATAAATCTTATGTTAAAGGTTTTAGAATATCTTTGACTATAACGTGTCGTTAATGCAAATGTTTCTCAAACAATGGACGGTGGAGAACCAGTAAATCCAGCTATTTTTTTCATTGTTGATACTAGAATCATATCCCATAGATTGTAAGCTTGCGAGCAGGGCCCTCTCACCTCTTTGTCTGTTTTACCCAGTTTGTTTATTAGTGTATTATGTTTGTCCCCAATTGTAAAGTGCTACGGAATATGTTGGCGCTATATAAATAAATGATGATGATGATCATCATGTACTGCAGACTAATCTTAATAAAATAAACTTATATACTCAAATTCTGGAAAGAGTGAAGTACATTAAAAGACAATATGACAACTGCTCACAAAGCATTTTTTCTATTAACAGATACTCACTTTAGATCCTGCAGAAGATCTTTAGAGTTTAGCATGGTTATAAGCGAAGTTGTAGCAGCTGGTATAATAATTATAGGTGTACGTGAACCTGCAAGAAGTTTGGGTGGGGAAAAAATAAATTATGTTTTCAAGTTTATACACATCAACCCAATAAAAAAAAATAAAAAAAAAATATACAAAATATATTCCCATCTCTTACCTTTCTTCTGGTTAGGTGGTGGTCTTGCTTGCGATACTACATGAAAAAAAAATTAAGGGGGAAGAAAAAAAAAACCTGTTTAAAACCTGGAGAAAAGGTTGCACAAGTTGACTTTTACACTTAAATTTGCCTCTTTCCACATTGCATAAAAAAACATTTTAGGCTGTGTGGCCTTTAGATATATTTTTATCATACTAAAATAGTTGCTATTCAATGTGCTAAAAGCACCCTTTAGAAAGGCTTATTACAAAAAAAATAATTAAAAAAAGAAAGAAAAAAAAAACATACAGAGAAGATAAGACCCAAAATAAAAAAAACCTTGTCCGACTCAGTTAATGGACCAAACATTTATCTAGCTGCATTTTAAAGGTTACATATACCACTAGCCAAAGACAGCAATGGGCTTCAAGGCAAGTTGCTCAGTTACTATACTTTATCATATTTTAACCTGTCAATTTCAAGTCACTCGCTGCTATTTTGTAATATGGCAATAAACTAGACAGGCACTATGACCTTTCAAGGGCTAATAAACATTTCATACTTTGAGCTCTGTGAAATACCATAGGCCTAACATAGAAGACAAGCAAAACGAAAAAACAAAAAAACAAAAAAAAGTCTGCATACTTGAGTACACAAAACAAAAAACAGTTACATCTGGATAACATTGAAAATGTGTGTTTTGTAAAAAAAAAAAAAAAAAAAGACTCCTTTCAATTTGGAATTTTAAGGCAGCATCACAATTGTCCTCTTGCAATCACAATCAACTATTCATGACAGGGTTTATGGTTTCTGTCATTCTTATTCCATTGTGCAAGAAAGCCCAATTATGCAGCTGAAGATATTGCTTGTAACAATTCAAAATTGAAGCATTAAAAATGCTGGCAGATTTGATTAGGGCATATGTATATTTGTGGGATTAACGGTTATATCCATCATACATTGTGTAATCCTAGACCCCTAGCATTTCTCTCAAGTTAGTATAAAAGATTTGCCAATTTCAAATACCTAATTGTATTAAAGGTAAAACTGCAATAGGTTTTTATGCGGAGATTAAATAAAATGTGCATACAATTAATTAAAACTGTGAATGTAGATACATGCAAAATTCATGATGATTTTGTATTACTAAATATTCTGATTAAAATATCCCCAACTCATGAAATGTGTTCAAAACTCATAGTGAACAGAATTTACCAGCCAAAACATCACAACATGCCAACGAATGCTGCACATGTAAATAGGCAAAACCACATGTCCAACATTGGTGTAGTGATCTCCTATTTTCACTCATTTACACAGATTCCCACTGATGCACATAAAATTGCTTCCCCTATGAAATGCAGTGTGGGTCTCCAGTGGGGACCCGACCCTCCTGACTGCCACTTAAAATATAATCACAGCCTAATCTAACCAAAGACAACCTAGATGTCAAACATTTACTTAAAAATGAAATGGTAAGACACCTGAAGACTAAAAGGCTTGTTCAGGTATTTTGTTTCATAGAACACAAAACAGACCACATCCCCTCTCCTCAACACACACAAACAAACCAGACCCTTATGGCGAGTTAGTTATGGCAAACTAACTCGCTATAAACAAACAAAAAAAACAAACAAAAAAAAAAAAAAGCACTTATTTCAAGACCCATGTACAGGGAGAATCTTAGGACTGTCATTACATTTAATGACACCGGTTTCAATTTTTCAACTTGTAGAACTACTGTAGGATTTCCGTCCCCTCAAAAAACACAAGAAATAGCAGAATCCTATATTTTTTGTAAAACATAACCATTCTGAAAATATGGCATGCTCGTGGAATTTGTTCAATGGGTTCAGTATATCACTTCATAAAATATAACAAAAGGAATAAAAATATATTAGAAGTAGGACTAGTTATCTTGTTAAGAATCTCAGTTACAATAGTTTTCAAATCGAACACCTTTGTTTTGTGTTGTACAAGTTTGTCTGTCTTTATTCTAAACCAAACTGCTTGATGGCCACTGGATCCTAGGTTCTCACATTTACATTAGATATTCTATTACCATTAGTAAGTATTAATTTTAACATTGCGTTTTTGCGAATGGGCTCCCTCACCACTTCCTTGAGGGATGCTCTCTAAAAGGAATTCAAAATGTCCCTACTTCTAGTGGATTTGCAAAAGACCCCTCCCAGTAGATTAAAGTCTCCCATGATTATTACCTATCCTTTTAATGTCATTTTAGTGATGTCCTGCAATAGGTTCATCTACTCTACCAGACCTGGTGGTCTATAACTCACCCCAGTACGAAGAATAGCCTTGAATCCAGTTTCTATGGTCACCCAAAAGACCTCAGGTTTTTTTTCTTCAATACATTGTATTAAAGTAGTATTTATGCTTTTTTTCCCCCTACATACACCGCTACCCCTCTTCAGATTCTTCCCACTCTCTCCTTCCAAAATAAAGTATCTTGTGGTTAACTATTACTTGTATGTACTCTTTGCCTGTTATTGTCTCAATGGGTTAATATGTTACTCTCTGTACAGTGCACCAACTGTTAACTTACCTCAACTTTTATCCAGGACCCTCTTAACTACTAATGGAACATGTATTGGACGTACTGTCTCCATTGTCAATTGTAAGCTATAGAGCTTTTGGATTATATTGTCTCATAAGTTTGAGCAAAAGAGGATTTATGTGAAAATGTAAGTGCAGTCTTTTCCAATAATTTAAAATTATATATATTTCTATTAAGGTTAGTGTTCATAATGTAGCAACGTATAAATAAGTTAATCTCACTTCCATCTGTTACAGAGCTATGCGATTCAGCTCTCAGATGCTTATGTATATCCTACAATCTGTTTAGTAATGATATTGCATAATATATATAGACCAACAAAATATCACCTTGTCGGTTTGTTTGTTTTTGAAATCTATAAAACTACTCTCCCTTGTATAAAATTAACATTAAGAAAAGAGAATCTAATACGCTCAAGGGATGGGACTCCATGATTTATACACCCTACAAATAAAGGGTGTAATATGAGAGGGTGTTCTCACAATTAAATAGACGTAGCTTAAGCTATAATATTAACATTGACAGTCATACAAGTTAACGCAGAGACGACAATAATCACTATCTATATGAAGATGTTATTTTTGGATCACACCTCATTGTTTGGATAAGATGCTCATACAAATACCATTATTTTGTCTGTTTTTCTTTGATAGTTTTGTCTCAGTATGACAAATACATGGAAAATTTGTTTGTTTCAATATGAATCTGTACAAAATTTGTACCACCTGTTATAAATCATTGTCTTAATATTGATACACCCAAAGATTTTTAGCAATAGTTTGCAGGTTAATCGCTCAGACATTTTTATTGATAAGAGATTCACTTCCAGCAATGATGGCAAGGCCCACCAATTCTCATTCACATTTTACTCTTAACTAAATCTCAATACCGCCTCTCTCAGTGGTCATACAAATGACTGGGTTGGTAATATTAAGTGCCCCACCGAAATGTTCTTTATTGAGGATAAGGAATCCGATGTTCACACTTACGGAGTCCAGGAAGAAGAAAAAAATTGCAACCAAATCCATGAAATTCTCTCTCAAATAAACCCTATCCCCATATAATTTAACAAATGAAAACAAGTTGCCAACTGGATTGACTATTTATATTACATCATGAAAATGCAGATTCTAATGGCAAGATTGTAATTTGTGATGTACCCAACAGCAATATGTATACCTTGGTAATGGCTCAAGCTCCAAACCATAACAAAATGAGATTTTTCTAAAACGTTGTTTGATAAAACAGAATAGAAAGAGCAGGGTTTCACTGCAAATATAAACTTTGATATTTCTTAAGTCCAGCATTAAAACACCTGCATATACTCTATAGCAGTCCTAACAAGTTACTTGAATTGGCCCTTGTAGAATACATGATGCAAAAACAGGCAAATTATCAGGTAAATAGTTTCCTCGAAGGACTCCATGGCAGACATAACAAATTTCTGTTAATACTTATGTTCTTTGAGCCCAAGAAATTGCCACTTGAATAGTGTCCGTTACAATACTACAGAGGCCGGCTTACTGGATCTTACAAAAACCATCTGTTTTTGGAGAAAGTCTGAATTCTAATTTCTGCCCTGAGGTTACAATCACAACCACTGGTACTAGGTTGTTAAGATCCAAATTTGTGAAAAAATATGATATCTTGCCTCCTACCATGGACTCTGGGATGGAGTCTTCCGATAATCACTGGGGAAAATTGGATCTAACCAACTTTCTTTGCCTCCGACCTCTAAAGCATCGCTTCTGCACATTTGATCCTTCCAGTCTGAAAAAACTGTTTGCCAGACCTATATCTCCACAACACAATTACTGATGTGGTGTCAATTGTCTTCTCAGATCCTGAGGTAGGTGATGCAATTTCCCTCCAATCATGTTCTGTACCTTTAAGTCCAGCTTGTCTCCAAATGGCAATGCTCCATCAAAAGGTAGTACAGCCAGTCTGTTGTTCGAAGAAGGGTCTGCTGCCGAAAGCCAAAGCGCTCTACTTCCCATCACTGTAGAAGCAATAGAATTTGCAGACACTATGCCTAGGGAAGCGTAACTATAACTAGGGAAGCCGCACAAAATCTCTATTGATTTTGTCCCTTTATGTAAGATTTCCATCCAAATTCTTAAGGCTCTGGAAACAGATGTTGCTGCTAGCCCTGATTTGACTGCTGTACTGGCTGAAAGTTTCTATCTATTGAGTCCTTTAATGGTTTTCCATCTAACAGAATTGTAGTTGTAGCAGATAAACTTGCCACCATGGCATCAACTTTGGGTATCATATCCCATTTCTCTGCTTTATTGTTGGAGAATGTATACATCCTCTTAATTCTTATGGGATTCGCCTGTTAGTCTAGCGGTTCTCACCCTTTTCTAATCAGATCTTTAATCACTCTGAGGACAAGTAACATGAAGTGTTTTTGTACAAAGTAACCCTCATGCAGTGAATGTGTGACTGGAATATAGTGCATACCTATGGCCTTATTTACATATTTAAGTAGAACATCAACTATACCAATCTGTATCAAAACATCCAAGTCCGAGCACAAGAGAAAAAAAAATAAAAAAAAATAGTGGGACTTACCTGGTCTCCTGATCCATACGGTATTATTAGGTTTGACAAGCATCCTCTAGTAGAGTCATCATTTATTTATATAGCGCCACTGATTCCGCAGCGCTGTACAGAAAACTCATTCCCATCAGTCCCTGCCCCATTGGAGCTAACAGTCTAAATTCCCTAACATGTAGACAGAGACTAGGGTCAATTTTGATAGCAGCCAATTAACCTACTAGTATGTTTTTGGAGTGTGGGAGGAAACCGGAGCACCCAGAGGAAACCCACGCAAACACAGGGAGAACATACAGCCGCCACACAGATAAGGCCGCAAAGTATCACCTCCGACATGGCAACACACTGGATGCGTCCTGTTGTGCATGCTTGGCCAGAATCCGGCAGAAACCTCTGCAGTTTCTCCGTTCAATGGAAGACCATAAAGGTTAAAAGGGAGCAACCCTTAGTCTTGGGAAGCAATCACCAGAGGAATGACCCTAGGGCCTTCTGGATCCTGCTCCAGGTAAAAAGGCAAGTCCTACACTTAAAACATAAAAGCGATACTACACTACACATATCCATTGCCTACTCAGCTGGCAAAACAGGCAAAAAAAAAAAAAAAAAGGGACACTGAGAAAGAAGAGTTACAGTATAGAGTTTTGGGTGTACTTTCCTAGCTAGGCCCAGCTAAGTAAAATGTTAACCCATTAGTTAGGGCTACTAGGGAGTCCAAAGAGGAAAAACCTTTTACCACATCCCCATATAAAACTACTGAAGAGAATTGAACACATTTTTAGGCCAAAAAATAAAATAATTTTGTCCAGTGTCCATGGAGATGACAGATACAGTATAACAGGTGAAGGGACCTGGCGACTAGACAAGGCATAGTTGGTTTACAGAGCCATTACAGACAAGACCTCACAAGAACTATAAGGAGTATTTTGATATGAATTGAATATGATCTGGACAACGAGTGTTAACAAAACATTCATTCATCGAAGGTCATTTCATTAATATAGCCTTATATGGGGGGAATGGTCAGTATAAAGTTTAATGACCAGCTAAATGAGCTCAAGCAACACAAACACAAATTAGGCCAGAGTTACATAAGCTGTGTCTCATTAAAATAGAATTTGCTCTGCCAAAACTTCTCCCTTTTGAGTAATTTTATAGTTTTATGCCAAAATAGCCAAAGTTGATCAGGCCTTCTACTTCTCAAGCAGGATGCAGAGGTATTCAATACAGTTATGTGGTCCTATTTAGCAAATAGATTAGATTCCGTGCTTCATGTTATAAAGAGCTCTTTAGTCCTGTGGCTTAGCCAAGGTAACAGAATCAGGGATCTTCTTCTAGTCATTTCGTTATTAATTTCATAGCCATTTACGTAATATAGATATACAGATCTATCTATAGATGACCACAGAAGCCTTTATTCTTTGAGTGCATTAAATATAATGTGTCAACTAATTTGTACTTTGTAAATACAACTTATAACAAAATTTCAAAAATTGCTGTGTAGAATAACCCTGAAGATCAGAGTGAGTTTCTCAGCTCACGTATTTCTTTTTAAAAGTGCTTTTTTATGTAGTACTGATCAGCTTACTTTTATAAAGCAGGTGCAAAAATTCAGTCCCAGATGTTTATCATGTCCGTTTAGTATCTTCTTTATGTGGTTTTGTGGTTACACAAAAAGAGAATTGCAGATGTCCTGAAGATTCTGCTAATATTTTACCAAATGTACATATACCAATCTATATTATTCTACTTGCCTTGACCCATTGGAATTAACATGGTAATAATTTTTTATATTTATTTTCAATTCTCCACAGCATTACACTCTCAAACCTCTGCATTACCAATGCTTTATAAAACCCTTGTTCCACTTCCTGTGAACACCCACTAACAATTCTATTTACACCAAGCAGGCATTTTAAGACATGCTGTCCTCCATTTCTTTCCTTACAGATGTTTTATTCTACAATACACGCGAATACAGTTTAATTGAGCAGACCGAATGCCATATATATATATATATATATATATATAATTTGAGTTTCTCCACTCTTCTATAGCAAGGAAATGCATGCAAGCCCACCGTAAGCCATCATCATTGAGTGAGGAAAACTGCATAAATGGAAGAGATCTGGGAAGAGTGGTCAAAATTCTATAAGTAGGTAAAAGAGAAGTCTTGTAGGAAGGAGTGAATGGTGTTTATGAGAGGAGAAGCACGTGTCAGAGTTAGACCTAAGTTTTAGCTGTTCAGTAGGTGCAAGGAAAGAAGTATGGGAGGTTACAAACTTAAGATTGACACAGGAAGAAAGTGATAATGCAAGTGTTTGAGATAGGAGACACCTCAAAATAGTAGCACCAAAACTTATTTTGTCTGAAGTAATCATTTGGCTGTTCGTTAATTTGCAAATAGGTTTTAAAATGTAATTCCCCTCCCCCAAAACGAATATGGAAACTGTACTGAAACCACCATAGTTTGCATGATTACCAATTTTGAATAAGCATGTGTATTTTAATCTATCCAGCCAATAAAGAAGGATAACAATATTTTATATTAAACCATAGCATGGCAGAATGGCCTCTCAAAAATACAAAAAAAAAACCACAAACTTGTATGTAAAGGAACCATTGTCCTAAGACCAACTCCCTGAAAATTCAGAAAAGTAATAAACAACCAACAGATTGTGTGCCATAGTCTTTGTACAAGTGCGTTAGTTTGACTATAGGTACTTTGCAGAATAGTCAAATAAATCTGTAAAAAAATACCAAAAAAAAAAAAAACACCTCTATCTTGTATTCTACATTCAAAAAGAAAGTTTTAAATCATTTACTATTCCGCAGTTAGGAGTCCTTTTACAAGTTTCTCTCCAAGATAAGGTAAACTACACTCAAATTGCAAGACAAGATTTTGTTTCAGGCTTGTAGCTTTATGAAAAGCTTGGTAAAAATTCAGTTTTATCACACTGCTCATCGTCTCATTTAGACTTCTATTTCTAGCCGTCCCTTATTTTTCTTTCAAAGCAAACAAAGCTTTCAGGATAGCACTCTGTTACTAAAATAAGCAGTCTACAAAAGACGTTCACTTCTTAGAATTTGGGTGCATTAAAAGTGCAAAAGTATACCATTTAATTCCAAAACTGCAGAAGTTATAACCCATCAAAAAAAGGTAAAAAAATGGTACAACTTAGCAATGAACCTAAAATTGAAAAAAATAAAATTGCATCACAAACCTACATAGTGGGAGGGGATTCAATTCTGCCGTGAGTACCGCAGCGCTAAATCCATTACCGTTAATACGGTCATTTTACCCCGATTTCTGCTCACAGCCCCAAGCAAAAGCCAGCATTAAAGATTACAGTTACTTTCGGCAGTAACGCAGCCAATTGAATTCTCCTCGACGTTACAGAAATAGTGTGCATAATTACCAACCACGAGCATAAGTCAGGGTTAAAGTTACCGTATTAACAGTAATAGATTTAGCGTTCCGTTAGTCACGGCTGATTATGGCATTGATATGTCTGATTCTTTCAGAATTATAAAGCTGCCAACTAAATTAAAAAGATGGATCAGTCAACAAATTAGTTTTGCATATTTCAAATAAAAACACTAAAATGTGCTTCCTTCCTTGAAGGGGTATAGAGTACATATACCCATATTAGTATTAAAGGATAGCTGCCATTAGCAATAACATAATACATGTTAATACACTGTAGAAATTCCTATGGACACAGAATTGATTTGTCTCCGAGCTTACCCAAGCCTGCGACCTAGAGGTGCCCATGTTTTGAAGTAGAAGTGCAGGATAGTGACCTCTCCACTGCCTCAATCTGATGGCTTTGCTAGTTGCCAGTGTGCTGCCTGGTTGTTAAAATATTGTGTGTAGAATATGATAACACACTAGGAACATGGTGTGTGGTGAGAAGACAGATTTACTAGGAGTTGCCAGTTAAACACCGAGAACTTTAAAAGACACTGCAAAGCAGCCAGCAGTCCCAGGTATATTTTGAAGCAGCCTAGGAACAGATAACCCTAAGAACCTATACAAATGGGCATCTTAATTATTCTCCCCTCCTTTGTCTTTTTGTGACTAAGTAACAAATATTCATAAAGAAGTCATTACAGAGACGACTTTAATGTATATATGTAATAAGTGTAACTGTACATTTCTTGTCCATTCAGTGACAAAATCGACCCATGGAATGAAAAAAAACAAACAACTTACCATCTGCTCTGTAAAGTAGTAGTGGGGAAGGGGAGCTGTTACATAAGACAACAGCAGCCTGGGAGAGATTATAGAGCAATATGCAAAACTCAAGCAGAGCCACTGTGTTGAAAGAGCTCTCCTTTACTATACTTGTGCATATGCTAGTTGGGCAATGCAAGTAACTCACCCAGAGTGAGTTTCTATACTTTCCTTCATGTACAGGAGCAGGGGGAAAAAAAGTCTGTATTTAAAAGCAAACATGTAAAACAACTTGGTCTATTTGGAAATAATTCAAAGAATTGCAATGCTAAACTTTATTGGTTCTAAGTGCTGCATTTGAAGGAGCATCACAAATGCCTAAAGTGACAGTGGTGTAATAAACAGTAAATGAAAATATAAGACAAGTCCATCAAGCTCAATCGTTCACACTAATAACCCCTGTTCGCCATCACTAAGTCAGCATTAAGTCTATTGTCAATTCAAATTGAGAAAAATGTATTCCACCCTCTGTCAATCTGAACTCTTCCATATTGTACTGTACGCCAAAACTCAGATAACACTGCCTAACATGTATACTGCATTTACAAATACTTTTCCTTCTGTTTTTTTTCTTTTAATCATTATTGCTCCAACTGTAGAGAACAACATTTTCAATTATCTGGCTGCTGAGTGACCAAAAGAAAAAATGTTCACAGATGTATTAAAAAAATATTCAAGAAATTAAACAACTGCAATTACCTGGTCTTGGCACTGGCTGTGCAGCAGGGGTCTGAGCCTTCCTGGCAGATGCACCTTCCTACAAAAGAAATGCAAATTGTTTTTATGACAATGAAAAAAATTAAAAACCCTTTGAATACATTTAAGCCCGAACAAGGTAAGGGTATCTGCAGATTCAGTATCAAAATATTCAGCACACATGACCTAATTTAACTATCAGTTTATTGAAGTATTCAGAAAGAAAATTTTCAGATTTGAATACACAAATATGTGACAACAGTTTGAACTTATTGGCGAAAGTGAAAACAATATGCTGAAAGGAGTCAAACATATAAAATAAAGCTTTCAAAATTACAAAAATGATTACAAGACTATCAAACAAACAGTTCTTTTGTTTTGTTAATAAATAAAACCTGCATTATCTATCAAAATAATGAGGGTGCACAATACAAGCTAATGTGTCATGACCAAAAGAGACTGCTGCAAAAATCAGCAGGACTCAAATGTTCAATTAACAAAACGGCTGATTTTTTCCAAGCAAAGGATTTGTTCATTGCTGCAAGATCAGCTGTGGATTAGAGCCACAGCTAAATTGAGCCTGTGTGACCACAGCTTGGTGCATTCCAAACAGAATGCACAAGGATCAAGAATAGTGGAGGAGCAGAGGTCACAAATTCCTGCGAGAGAAACAACAGCAACACACACGTGCAGTATTTTGTTTTGCATTACTGGTGTACACTCCTGGAATATTCAATAGTATGTAGAGAGATGTTGTAGAGTATTGTGTTAGTTATCAAGTGGCTCACTGACTTTACTTTCTAAACACTTTGTAAAGTCATGCGGCCAATATATTCTTTTCTTAACTCAGATCAGCTCCTTCCTCTGCTGCACTGCATTTGCTGGTTGAAACTGGACTGCACTTTACAGATGTGTTAAAGTTATCATTGCATTTTATTGCCTATTTAGACTTGGTCACAAATGATCATTTTAAAAATTGCACCTGTGTCGTTAAATAGAATAAAGAGGTGTATGGCCTAAGAAAAATGAAGCGCACATACTCAAGCTTTTGAAATAATGTACATCCTGACATAACTTTTAAAAGAAGAAATTAAAAAAATACAGGAATACAAACTAAGACACACCAAAAAAGGTTATACAATTCGACACAGCACTTTGCACTCAAATGTACAGGTCTGGTAGGCTAGTAATTGTTACTCATCTAGAACAGACCCACATGTTCTGCACTGTTGTATGTGCAAGCATTTCATATAATGTGAACTTGTTTATGGCTGTTTAATTCCTCATTTTGCAGGTCAAATGCTTGTCCTTTTAAACCACATAAGGTAGGGGAAAGCCAGCTGACTGTTTAGGATTTAAAAAAAAAAAAAAAAAAATATTCTGCTGAACGTGCCAAAGAGTTTTAGAAAACTTGAATGGGATAAGCAATTAAGAATTCTGCATTAGTACACAAACGGTTTATGGGCTTTAGAGGTCCATGTGAAGGTCCAATACCAATGGGAAAGTGTAAGTGTGTGTGTGTGTGTGTGTGTGTGTGTGTGTAAAAGCCTCCTGTGCGTCACCTATCATCAGTTCACACCGCACACTGTCAGATGGTATTGAGAGTCCACAAGCTCTGGATTGATGTCAACGGTCACTGATTGTGCGGCAGTTATTGCCAGAGCCCTATATATATATATATATATATATATATATATATATATATATATATATATATATATATATATATATATATATATATATATATATATATAATTATGGAAGATTACTTGAATTCTTTGAAGCCAACAAATATAGATTGTGGGGCTATGCAGAAAGATAGAACTGCATTTACCAGTATGTAAAGCATATCATGATATTAACTTAATACCCAGATTAAAGAAATAATAAAACATTTCTACAAACCAATGGATTTAGAAAAGTTAGGCTCACTGAGTTTAATATTTCAGAGATGGCCACTGGCTAACACTCTGTTCAAGGCTTCATTAACAGCTGTGACAATTCTAGAACATGTTTTAAATATTCGGTAACTGAGCAAAAACAGCAGTTTGTGTAGTAAATAGTTTCATGGTTGGGGTCAGCTAAGGCAGTCTCTAGAATTCTAAAGGATTGATAATGCCAAACATAAAACTAGCGATGCAAAATAATGCACCATATCTGAAAGGCAATTCTCATGACATTTAAATAAAGGATTAGTGCAAGGACGAAGATTCAGGTATTATTTGAACAGCATTAGGACGCTGAAAATGACATTTAAAACAATTATAAATAAGAGAAGGTAAAAATTGTACATACATACCAACCAACGGTAACACGCAGTGTTTGCATGTTCTGCATCTCTATTGCACAAAGATATACATCAAGTACTACAAGTAACATTTTGCTCATTACAATGATGCTGCAAAAATAAAAAAGCGCCATTTCACTAGAGCGTACCATGTTTTACAAGCGCTTTGATAGCACTGCTGATACATCTGCTTAAGATAAAAAAAAATTTTAATGGCAAATCAGAACACCGGTATAGATAGTGGACGCTGCTGTATTTAATAGGCAACAATGATTCTTAGAGAGAAACTAAACTTAAATTTCAAGCAAATCTTTAAAAATGCCATATAGAATGACTGCCAACATAATAATAGCTTGCACTTTGCTACATCATCATTTATTTATATAGCGCCAGCAAATTCCGTAGCGCTTTACAATTGGGAACAAACATTAATAAAACAATACTGGGTAAAACATAGAGAGGTAAGAGAACCCTGCTCACTACATAATAAAAGGTAGATACAATGCACAGAAACCTCCAGATAGCCAAACCCTACCCTCTATGGGTGGTCTACCTACAGTCATTTCTCAATACAGAGCCCCACAAGCCCCAACTGTCTCAGCATTGCCCTTTACACTTTGCTATAAGAAGCAGGAGGGCCCTCTACTCTGTCTCACATCTGCACCCCCATAGTCAATCTTATTATGTACCGTTTCCATTTTTACATATGCTGTGTATTTTGAATGATTTGATATTTGAACAGTCAGGCACTGCTGAGTTTTGAGGTGCCTTACAAATAAACAATGATAAAAGGTGGGGTTAAAAGGAAATACTGGTTTATGAATGTTACAAAACACCATTTCATATTTTGTCAACAAGTATTATGATTGGCAGCCTTTTTAAAACGTAAAATTACTTTTACAAGCTGTGACGTAACTTAGTAACTACTAATCACTTGTCACATTCATTAGAAAATGCCAGGCTCTGGCTGAAAGAAATTCAGAATGCAATATCCATTCAGAATAGAAATTATAAAAAAAAAAAAGACATATTTAAGTTGATTCAATTTAATAAAATTGATAGTTCTGCTATTATGATGCAAGAGAATGAGAGTTGTTTTAATAAAAACAACAATGCTAACTCTAGTGGCCATCTGTATAATGCCACTAAAAAGCCAGCAGAATAGATTTCATGAGAGCAAAAAAATGCCCCTGGATTAAAAAGCAGTGCGTCACTTATTTCAGCCTCCAGCACTAAAAAAAAAACAAAAAAAAACATGCAGTATTTAATATATTCACAAGGGGTTGAAAGGGGGGCCACGCATTAGACGTGTACTACTGTAGTACGTATGCCACAAAACACTAGGTAATTAAACATGCATTTTTAAATGACTAAGAGGAAGTCTTATGCTATATTTAACACAGTATTTAAGTAGTAAATTATACACATGATTAATATGAGCATGTGACAGCTGGCTATGCTCACACACAGACATGTCAGATTACAAATGCTGGTCCAATTGTTTTATCTATGTAAGAATCCAAGCAGTCTCCGTAATGATTATCATAAGTAGGATAAGCATAGGGACTGGCTGCCTCTAGTCCAGGAGCAATGAATGCAAACTTATCACGTGAGTGTTATCCAGGCTGTGACGTTAAATTCTGCTCTGTCAGAAGACAGCATCTGTCAAAGCCCACATATAAACCACTGCCTCAGAGAGAGGCAGCAGCAGCCTAGAAAGCTGTCTTGGTTCTCTAGACCATATCCCTCCCCCTGCACGAAGCTCAGTCTTCTCAAGCTGCCTAGCAACAAGAAAGGAGGGTAAATCCTTTCTACTATTATTTAATTTAACGGGACTATGTTCTTGTGGTGCTTTCTCCAAAGCTACAGAGATTTGTCAGCACTGGCATGGATACAGACGGTTTAACACCGCATTAGAGACAAAAGAATAAAGATCTGTGAAAGATTTCAATGCAGAGGAAGCTACCAGAAAACCTTATCGGTGTGCAAGAGGACAATACTGGGGATATTTTCACTAGCCTGCAGAGGTATATACAGAATGTCCATGACTGGAACAGGCGAAAGGGCAAGCTGCAAACAGATGGACAGTAGGAAGAAGCATACACAGAAGGGAGATTTTTGAAGCAAGTGCGCATGTTCAATCTTTTTTTGCCCAAGTGATGACGTGCCAAAACTATTATAAATAGGTATATTCCTACAACCATGAATTTGTTCAGTAAAAACAAAGGTATGTTAAATGATTGTTTGTTGGTATTTTATTGCATTTTCCATTATGCTTTTACTACGGAGTGATTTTTTTGGGTGGGTAAAGCAAGCAGATTAACTGTAAAAATGACTTGGTGTTAAATACTGCTGCACAAAGGACAATATTAAATGACAAGCAGCTACAAAATATTAATATGGGAAGCTGCAATAGAAGGAATAAAATCTGCAATATGAGAGGAAGTAAATCCCTGTACAAACTAGGTCATATTTAATCCTTATCTGAAGTAAATCTTCAATCTGTACTGAAACTACCAAGCTGCTAGAAAATCTGTAAATAATGCAAATAGGTAGAGCCAATAAATTACATTCTGAAAGCAAAAAACAAAATAAAAAACTAAGCAGCCACTGTGTCTAATTGTGTATGATGTTCTAATATATTATGTCTGTCTTGCCAGACTACTTAATTGTAGACACCACAACTGATTAAATGACAGAAAAGGAAAATTATAATGCGTTCATTTTGTGCAGGAAATGTTTCATGCAAAAGACTGCAGGAATTACACTGATCCTCAATGTTATCAAGGCACTATAAATCACGCAAGTGTGGCCAATATAAAATGTGCTTACTTTGCCCTGGGCAGTGTTAGCTGGAAATGAAAATGGTTTTATGGTACAAATATCCTAGAACCTGGGAAAGGATGTTTTGGAACACAGATTAAATAGGTCAATGCAAATACAATTTTGTTGCAGACTTGAAACAAGCAAGTATCCTGAATTTGTCAAAGCAACCAAGAAAACATAATAAAACACTAGCAAGTTGTAAAAGAGTGAGTTATTGAGTATGGCCTATTCTATCACAGCAAGTGTGCAAACCAAATCGCTACTTTATTAAGCGGCATAATTTAACCACTTAAAATATAAATGACTTCAGAATATTTATGATTTGGTTACGTTAAAATGCATTCTACAGCCATTAATCTAACAGTAATAATGCAATATGCAGATAAACAGGTTTTTTATTTTCAATGTAAAGAAAGCAACAAAAGACAGACTATCTACGGGACCATATTTTACACACAAGAGATAAAAAAAAAATAAATAATGTTATGAGTATGTCAGACATTTAAAAATAAAATTCTAATTTAAATTGAACCATTACTACATTGGGAAAGGGGACTAGCTGCATTTTTTATTTTAATTCCAAAACAGTACTGTGCTATAGGTTTCTAAATCCAGGAGAAGGAGAAACGACTTTACTTTATTTGTAACTAAAATCCAAATATATTGTAGTACAATTGCATAAGCTTCTTTTAAGTCTTGAAAAATAAGCCTTCCTATAGATTTTATTATGCACCTTTACCATACTAAATAGAATGAGCTCAATATATATCACAGGTAGAAAAAGTAGGGTATATATAAGACAATAAACTTAACACTAAAAAGTGTCCACAGACAATGCAGGACAGACGATCAACCAGCCTTCATTGTATGTGTCATAGTAACTAAAATAAATATTTCACAATTGTAAAGTTGTTTATAGACTGTTACTGTTTATAAAATCAGGTAATTTTAGACAGTAGTTAACAGAATTTATTCTCAGGGTTCTAAAGAGCGTACTGATATCTAGATACCTGTATAAAAAGGCATATGGCTTTAGCTCCATCTAGAGGAACTATTAAGTTTAATTCAAGACAATGCATTTATCAAACATTCAAGTATTTAGCATTTTTCAGTTAACAAGGTCAACATCACTTAATTTTACATGAAGTCTCCTACAGAAATTTAAGTAAGCATCAATTTTTTTAAAACTATTTACAATTACAATTTTTTTAATTTAAAAGGGATTCAATAGGGAGGTTACCGAACCCTGAAATTTAATTTTGACAATTGCATCTACTCATTTTAAATACAGCAGCAGGCAGTGAAAAGACGCTAGGCAGTAAAGTGTTACTAACTCAACGTGGCTCCCATCAACTTAGGAGGTCGCTTTTTCCTTGTACATGATAATATCTGCAAGCATTTGTTCAACACAGCAAACCAGTCCGATGCCAATCATCAACATCCATTTTTAGAAAATGTAGTTCGTTGTGGCTACACAATCAACTTTCAGAATGAGTCAGTGTACATTTTCTTTTAACTTCATCAGGGGGTTAAATGCAGGTCATGTGTGTGCATTAGGACGTTTACAGCAGAAGATGTGTGACTTGACCCTCATTTTACCAACAAAGTGATTAATGGATGTTTTATTTTGTATGTTAATAATCTGCAGCTTATATCAATTTGGTTTCATTCTGCAGATCTTCCTCTGGGAAATGTTCCATCACATACAGAAGAATGAAAAAATACACAAAAGTAGAACTGCCACATTAGTGGGTGTGGATTAATAAACTGGAAATTTGTGCATATCTGTTTAATTGCACCAGGATTTCAACAGCATGCTTCAGTGGAGGAGACGCCATTGCTGCCTTGCCAAAATGACGTGGAATAGCAAGCGGTCTCTCTTCCGGACCCATCTAACTGGGCTTTTGTCACTTGTGTTTCTGTTCGCTATGTTCCTATTTTTTAATCACCACAACGCATTCATTGGCAGAGTTGGAATTAAAGAAAATCCAGTGACCCATACGATACGTGGATTCAAAGCAACTAAAAGTGAAACCAACAGCTCACTACGGAATATCTGGAAAGATGCTTTTCCTCAAACACTAAAGCCTCACACCACATCCAATTTAAGTAACACAGAATCACAGCAGCAAGGTGTGACTGGCTTGGAGAATACATTAAGCACCAATGGAAGTATTTACAGTGAAAAGGGTTTTGGTCATCAAAACTTATACCATTACAAATATATAATAAATGAGCCTGAGAAATGTCTGGAGAAAAGGCCTTTCCTTATATTACTCATAGCTGCAGAACCCCATCAAACTGAGGCTCGACAGGCTATTAGACAGACCTGGGGGAATGAGAGCCTTGCACCAGGAATTCAAATTTTAAGACTGTTTCTGTTAGGTGTGCACAGCAAGCTAAATGGGTTAACGGAACAGGCCATAGTTGATGAAAGCAGACAATACCATGATATCATCCAACAGGAATATTTAGACACTTATTATAATCTGACCATTAAGACACTTATGGGTATGAACTGGGTAGCAACATACTGTCCTAATATCCCATATGTCATGAAGACCGACAGTGACATGTTTGTTAATACTGAATATTTGATAAACAAACTTCTGAAGCCAGACCAAACCCCAAGAACCAACTATTTTACAGGGTATTTAATGAGAGGCTATGCACCCAACCGTAACAAAGACAGCAAATGGTATATGTCGCCAGAATTGTACCCAAGTGAGCGTTATCCTGTGTTTTGTTCTGGGACTGGTTATGTGTTCTCTGGAGACCTGGCAGGAAAGATATTTAAAGTCTCTTTAAGTATCAGAAGATTACATTTAGAGGATGTGTATGTTGGCATCTGTCTCGCGAAGCTACGCATTGACCCTAAACCTCCACCCAATGAGTTTGTATTTAATCACTGGAGAGTTTCCTACTCTAGCTGTAAATATAGTCACCTAATTACCTCCCATCAGTTCCAGCCTGGTGAATTGATCAAATATTGGAATCATTTACAACAGAATAAACACAATGCCTGTGCCAATGCAGCCAAGGAAAAAGCCAGTAGGTATCGACATCGCAAAATGCACTAAAGGACAAAAATTGAATTATAGACTATTTAATGTGCTAATAAATATGAAAGCATGTGCAGTGGCAAAACTTTCTGGGCTGTAAATGGAGTGAAAAATTATTTTTTTATTTCAAAAAGTATATAAAACTATATGGCGGAAAAAAAACAGGTGAAAAAAAGAAAAGTGCGTTAATAATGTTGTGTGTTTAACCTGTGCAATAAGAAGCATGCACACTTCAGTGGTACACCTGCTATTTTATGTGCCAATAAAATAGAAAATTTTCCACACAAATACAAATGAAACTGTATCTGTATTTCTTTATGCAATACCTTTCTGTATATCTTTTAAAGAATACCCTCACATTATCAAAAGTTGGTACTGTTTTCACATCTTACAGAACTAACAATTCTATATATCACTGCATGCACTAGTAATCAAGGAATGGGTGACCTTTGGCACTCTAGCTTTTGCATTAATTATATCTCCCATGATGGCTGATTGACTATCAAGAGATAAGTATTTCAGCAACTGGCACATTGCCAAAAGATCACAACATTAATGTTCTCAATCTTGACATGTTCAAATTGCTAAATTAGTTTTCAATTAATAAAGCTTTAACTGAGATTTTAGAACAGTTGTCCCTCTTTAAAGCTTCATAAAACCCATTCACCACCAGGTACAGTCTGTTAACAAGTGGGCATTTAGATATATTCATTTCATTTTATGCAACAATGTTTATACTCTCAGTATTGTTTTATTTCAGGTTGGCAAAATGTAACAACTTCCACACAAACCTAATATGAAAAAGGCTTATATAGTAAGCCGGGTAACGCACCAAAACATCAATAAGCAATTTGTTTGCAGAGGTAATAAAAAATAAATAATTTTTTTTTGTAAAAAAAGCCAATTTTGGCAGCCAAATTTGTAGAGATTTTATATAGTAATAAATATGTACGGATGTCGCTATACTTTCGTGCGAGTCTGCCTGGATAATCTGCAAATGCTGCTCATCAACACAGGTGTGAATTCTCAAGCAACAGACTGCAAGAGAAGGCAGAGGTAGAATTCTACTAAGGGGTGGACATTCGATACCAGGACTAAAGCAGATTTCTTTCCAGAAAGTTCTATAACTTTGATTTTGCAAATGGACAACGATTTGTGTGGCAGATTTTACTATAGGTGATATGGCTACCATCACTACCACCAAAAATCTTACACAGAACCATTGGTTTCTGCTTCTTTACAGAGTGTAATCTGTTCTTTGAAACTGAGCCAGACAGTCAGAGCTCCTTGGTGGACATGAAATTGTAGACAAAGGAAGTAGGGGAATGCCTGTTGAGAAGATGGGCATTCAGAAACCGCTCTTCTAATCAGGTCATAAGATTTGGATTGCCATGGTGATTTGCGGCAGTGAGCAAACCATAAATTGTTAATAGGAGCTTAAATCACAACGCAAAAGAATAAAATGGTAACTAGTGAGTTACAATACATACACTTACTGCACCTTTAAGCAAAGACTCCTAACATATACACAACTAGGATGTTTGTGGCTCATTTATCATTTAAGCTTACACAAAATTAAGTTACAAAGTGACAAGTCACATATAACAGACACAATTATGGTTTTGGCCTCCTGAAGCCAGGGTGCACTTGGATGCAATATTTTCGCTAGGAGTTTGCCACAAGAAGAGCACTCCAAAACTCATTGATATCAGTGACTGCATGTGTACTGTCCATTTTTCATTTTCCAGTTTTTTAGATTTGACCTGAAGTTTATCTGTCTATGGTGTGTACAGCAGATGCATATAAGTGGCAAGGCAAATATATTGGATGACTGATATCAGCATAACTGCAATTTCAGAGTACAGTCAATTGGAGGCTGTGGATGTTTTTTTTTTTAGGCAGGTGTATGCTGTTCAACAGCCTTTGAATGCAACATATATCACAACAGCAGAATGGTAGCTGTAAAGTCCTGCATAATTGCAAGTTGTGAAAGCGATTTTATAGCTCCCACAGACATATTTAGTTATTCCCAAAAGAAAGAAGAAAACAACGCATGTTTTCTTCTAAATAGATACCACTAGCGCACATTTTTTTTTTTATAATTTTTTTTTTTTTTTTTAGAATCTAGGGACAGCCTGAAATTTAGGAGCCAGGCAACTATTAAAACCTTTTTACATGGTATATCATCATACTTGGCTGCCACCCTCTTTTTACACAGCTCTTCCCTTTTACAGACATTACACTTCCCCAACCTTAATCCACCTCATCTCACTCATGTAACCTCCACACCCTCTCGGTCCTCAAACCCATTCACTTGCATTATAATTACTGCCCATCAATTCCCTCCTCTATCAAATTGCCTTATCAGTCTCTTATGAATATCCCCCTTCATCACTTTCACTAGCCTAACCCCATTATTCCCATAATCAAGATCTACCCCATCCACAAAGCCATCATTAACCCATCCAATTTGCATCATTGAAGTATTCCCTGCAGGAACAGTCATGATATAGCATAGCTTTCAGTTTATGTGGTTTTGAAGCACTGACCAAGATTTTGATAAAGCTGGATTAACATGTAATCATTGCAATTGGTCAAAACAAAGCCAATATTAAAAGGAAAAAAAAAATAACCTACAGAGGTATTTATAGCCAAGAAAAATGAAAGCTTTTTTTGTAAATTTTAACAGGCCAATGAGAACAAAGCTCAGGCATTCTTAGTTTAAAGATAGGCCTGCTATAATAACCCAAATGCTATCAAGAAATATCAAACATTTCTATGGCCAAGCACATGCTATAGCGCATTTCCCGTTGTAACAGGCCTTTTCCAATGAAAATATTCTTGTGTAGCTAATCGTGAATGTATGGTAGCTACCACACTAATACAGTACACAAGAGAAAAGAACTTGCTAGATGATAGGGAGAGGTTTAAGAAATGCCAATGATTAGACTGAACATATATGAAACACATGCTTTCTTTCATACAGAACAAAGTGTGCATGCAAATAGAAATCAGTGCCCCCGTGGAAAATTGGTATCTAATCTACGTCTTCTGAATTAGTTTTTTCCAAATCTATTGGTCTAATCTGTAGCTAAAGAGATGTAAGCATATGCAAAATATCAAGAATATGAAAAAAAAAACCAAACAAACTACAATTAGCAGACAAATTCACCTAGCACCCCAACTGAGTTCAAGTGAGAAAAGAAGGGAGGATAGGTTAGCAAATCTACTTTATATAGAAGACATTCACAATTCATTCTGAAAATATATAAGTGTTTCCACAAGCAAAATAATGACTATAGAACTTTAATACCACCATATACATAAAACACAAGCATGTTCCATACGAAGAAGAAAAAAATATAAGTTGAAAATCTGGAAGAATGTTAATGTAAATGAAAATAAAAATTCCTAAGAGCTGTAAAAGTAAATAGTCTACAAAGTGGTGCAGTGAGTACAACACCCACAAACTAGATGGTTGGCACTTATTTCCCACATCATAACGAGATTGGGAACAGCTGACATACGTCTGCAATTAAGTATTAGGCCACTATTGCTCTAAAATAAAAGTTCTTCTGGAGAAACATTGAATAGAATTCCTTTTTTGGGTGTCATCATTTATAAAAGCATTAGCAGTGGTGCAAAACACAAATAAAAAATAGTGAATACAATCTTCTATTAAAAAACATTTAAATAGTTATCATAGGTCAATCAGTTGAAAAACAGGTAAAATAAAATAAGTTTTAGTATTTTCATGTACACTCAAGCATTTGTTGGATACTCCATTCTCTCATAGTCCCACACGTGGCTCCTGCTTAGCCTCTCACAGCTGAAGGTCCTCTTAAATGAGAGGTCAAAATTGTTCCAGTCTCCCCAGTACAAGGTGTTGCTATGGCATCTTACTTGCATTTCCACAATGGGAAGTCCTGCTGAAGGGGGAAGGACAATGGGTTGTTTGCTTGTGGCTTAGCAATGCTATACTGTCAGTAAAGGGTAGCGACGCTGTATAGTTGTTTAGGGTGGGCACATTGTCTCCAATCTGCAGATGTTGTTTAAGTTAAAAGTTTATAACTACTCTGGCAATAACTCGCTCTGCTTGTTTTGGGTCATACAATTTCCCAACTCAAAAAAAAACAACCCATAGTCCTTCCCCCTTTATCAGGATCTCCCATAGTGGGAGGGCAAATCGGATGTCATAGCAACATCAATCACCAGGAAGACAACATGGAATATCATCCACCCTCCTTTAAGAGGACCCCCTGCTGTGTGAGGGTAAGCAGAACAACCACTGGAGCAGTCTTCAACAAGTGACCATACATGATGGTACAATAAACTTTTACACCATTTTTTTACTTTTTAAGCGGACCAAAGAGCTATATTTCTTATCTAGAAGTCTTTAATAGAAGATTGCAAAATATAAATACATAATTAAAACATTCCTGTACAAAATTTTTGTTCACAAATTTAAAACAGCTGCATAATGGGGGTTTGAGCAGCCCTCCTCCAGAATAGCCAGAATTTTAAGTCAGGGCTTGGTGACCAACCATGGAACCTGAGGACAAAGGGAGGGGGCTGAGCTACAATGATCAAATCAATCCCTAGGCGGTAGCACAGGAAAAAAAAAATTGACAGCTACTCAAACTAGCATTTTCAGGTTTGTGATCCATAAGGCTGGTAGTAAAGATTCATCTTTAAAGCAGCAGAAAACATACAATGCAAATCAAGCAATGACCAACAATAACATTATGTCAATAGTGAAGTATTTATCACCTGCATCCAGAGTTTAAATAACGTTAAGTTGGTAATTCTGGATAGTAGTTAGATTTTGCATGAAGGAAATTATTTTCAGCAGCATACTTAAATATATAGTAGACTTATTCCAGCATAGCATCCATTTTAAAGACCTATAAAGTTTTTGTAAAGTACAATAATGTCCACAATATTTTAAAAAGTCAAGGGTTAGTTGTTTGAAATAAAAAAAAGTTGCTACAAATGTAAAGCCTCTTGTACTTGAAAAACATTGATATTTAAAAAATTCAACATCTTGCAAAAAGAAAACTGAAAAGCAGCACACAGCCAGGGGGTGCAACACTTGACTCAGTAGCCAGTTAGGAACATTTTAAAGGGAAAAAAAACCCCAAAAAAATTTAGGTGGCCCAGTGATGCAGCCCAAGGTTAACTCTCTATGCCCCCCTGCCTGCCAGCCCAGCCTGCACCTGAAAATAACCCAAAGCTGCATGAGCCAAAATAAAGTTTAGAGTTTACCATAGGATAGAGCACTAAGTCTTACTTCCGCCCCCACCCCTTTTATTGCTTTGGAAGCAATGTGTGGGCTTCATTTCAACTGTGGTTCTACACACACTGGCACAGCAGCAAGACCTCACTTTATGATACCTCTCCATTCACTTGTGTAGCTGAACTCCAATTATCTACACTATAAGCCTAAAGGACAACTAAACAGGTTGGCAAAAATAAACTTAAAAAAATGCAGTGATGAAGTAACTATTATGTATTATGCAGGCTTCAGTGAAAATAAAAGCACTTCTGGAAAAAACACTAATATCCCCCCCCCCCCCCAAAAAAAAAAAAAAAAAAAAAAGAAGAAAAAGAGGAGACATTGAGACCTAATAAAAATGTGCACAAAAAAATAAAAATAAGATTTAAGACAATGCTATAGACTGTAAAAAGAAAAAAAAAAAAGAAAGTTACAGAAAAAAAACGTACTACATACACACACACTATGAGGGAGAAGTAAAAAAAAAAAAAAAAATTATCTATCTTAAAGTTTCTGTAGCTTTTTTTTTTTTTTTTTATGTGTTGGTGAACAATTTAGATGTCCCATAACCAAGGTTTGGTTATTTTTAGATTTGCCTGCCCTAAAATCTGCTTTGCATTTTTGGAAGCGAAAACCTTTTGCATAAAGGACTTGTACTTCTATAATAAGTAAACATTTAGATAAAAAAAATGTAAACACACAGGACTTTCAAACAAAAACAATGCATCATAGATTTTAAACAAAGCATCCAGACAGAACTACTGGATTAGAGAAAAATGTGCCTGTGACACCATCTAGTGGTCAAATTGAGCTAGACAAAAAAAAAAATTGTAAATGGAAGATATACTAAAATATATTTTTTACAACATTCAAAAGCATAGCCAATCATGAAAACATGATTTTTAGACAGTTAAAGTCAAATTTCTAGGCTCTGTCCCATTTTTTTTTCTTTCCCCTTATGTAAATTAGAATTCCTATTACTCGGCACACTGAACTTCATTTTTACTACTTGTACATTATACACACACACACCGGGAGAAATATCTATTTAACACAACAACCCTTGCAATCCACACATGTAAAGAAATCAAAGCATAGATGTCCATAAATTAAGTTTTGTGTAAATGACACAGGGAAATAGTACTGAACAAGCTTTCTGAAATGTATTTAATACTTTGTACAAAAGCCTTTGTTGGTAATGACAGCTTCAAGATGCCTCCTGTATGGAGAAACTGGTCATACATTGCTCAGGTGTGATTTTGCCCCATTCTTCAAATCTTGAAGGTTCTGTGGACTTCGTCTATAAACCCTGATCTTTAGTTCTTTCCATATATTTGGAATTAAATCCATTAAATTGGATTGAAGTTAGGTGATTGACTGGGCCATTCTAGCAGCTTTATTTTCGATGAAACCAATTGAGAGTGTCCTTGGCTGTGTGTTTGGGATCATTGTCTTGCTGAAATATCCACCCTCGTTTAAACTTCAGCATCCTGGTAGATGACAGCAGAATTATATCAAGAGTGTCTTTGTACATTTTTCCTTTCATCCTTCAATGACATGTAGTATGCCAGTACAGTGTGCACAAAAATAGCCCCACACCACGATGTTACCACCTCCAAACTTCACCGTTGGTATGGTGTTTTTGGAGTGATGTGCAGTGCCATATCTCCTCCAAACTGTTGTGTATTATGGCATCCAAAGAGTTCAATTTTGCTCTCATCTGACCACACTATATTCTCCCAATATTTCACAGGCTTGTCCAAATGTTGTGCAGCAAACTTTAAACGAGCTTCAACAAAGGAGTCTTCCGTGGTGAGCGTGCATATAGGCCATGGCGGTTGACTGCATTATTCTTTTCTTTGAAGCAATTGTACCTGCTAATTCCAGGTCTTTCTGGAGCTCTCTACAAGTGGTCCTTGGACAACTCTTCTGATCATTTTTTTCACTCCTCTGTCAGAAATCTTGCGAGATGCACCTGGTCGTGGCCGGTTTATGGTGAAATAATGTTCTTTGCACTTCCGGATTATGGCCCCAACAGTGCTCACTGGAACATTCAGCAC